>NC_047104.1:60734394-61934394 GCF_902500255.1 Thalassophryne amazonica | reverse complement strand
GGAACACATGTATTGTACTGCTATGGAGTACCAGCTGTATCAGTTACTAGTATATGAAATTTGTAAAGAACAAATCACACAAATAGACCTACAACATATCCACCAAATAAATTCAAGGAACACATGTATTGTACTGCTATGGAGTACATGCTGTATCAGTTACTAGTATATTACATTTGTAAAGAACAAATCACACGAGACCTACAACATATCCACCAAATAAATTCAAGGAACACATGTATTGCTATGGAGTACCAGCTGTACCAGTTACTATTATATTAAATTTGTAAAGAACAAATCACACAAAGACACCTACAACAGATCCACCAAATAAATTCAAGGAACACATGTATTGTACTGCTACAGAGTACCAGCTGTATCTGTTACTAGTATATTAAGTTTGTAAAGAACAAATCAAACAATTAGACCTACAACATATCCACCAAATAAATTCAAGGAACACATGTATTGTACTGCTATGGAGTACCCGCTGTATTAGTTACTAGTATATTCAAATTGTAAAGAACAAATCACACAAATAGACCTACAACATATCCACCAAATAAATTCAAGGAACACATGTATTGTACTGCTATGGAGTACCAGCTGTACCAGTTACTATTATATTAAATTTGTAAAGAAGAAATCACACAAAGACACCTACAACATATCCACCAAATAAATTCAAGGAACACATGTATTGTACTGCTACAGAGTACCAGCTGTATCTGTTACTAGCATATTAAGTTTGTAAAGAACAAATCAAACAATTAGACCTACAACATATCCACCAAATAAATTCAAGGAACACATGTATTGTACTGCTATGGAGTACCCGCTGTATTAGTTACTAGTATATTCAATTTGTAAAGAACAAATCACACAAACAGACCTACAACATATCCACCAAATAAATTCAAGGAACACATGTATTGTACTGCTATGGAGTACCCGCTGTATCATTTACTAGTATATTAAATATGTAAAGAACAAATCACACAAACAGACCTACAACATATCCACCAAATAAAGTCAAGGAACACATGTATTGTACTGCCATGGAGTACCTGCTGTATCAGTTACTAGTATATTACATTTGTAAAGAACAAATCACACAACGAGACCTACAACATATCCATCAAATAAATTCAAGGAACACATGTATTGTATTGCTATGGAGTACCAGCTGTATCAGTTACTAGTATATTAAATTTGTAAAGAACAAATCACACAAACAGACCTACAACATATCCACCAAATAAATTCAAGGAACACATGTATTGTACTACTATGGAGTACCAGCTGTATCAGTTACTAGTATATTACATTTGTAAAGAACAAATCACACAAACAGACCTACAACATATCCACCAAATAAATTCAAGGAACACATGTGTTGTACTGCTATGGAGTACCCGCTGTATCAGTTACTAGTATATTACATTTGTAAAGAACAAATCACACAAATAGACCTACAACATATTCACCAAATAAATTCAAGGAACACATGTATCGTATTGCTATGGAGTACCCGCTGTATCATTTACTAGTATATTAAAATTGTAAAGAACAAATCACACAAATAGACCTACAACATATCCACCAAATAAATTCAAGGAACACATGTATTGTACTGCTATGGAGTACCCGCTGTATCAGTTACTAGTATATTAAATTTGTAAAGAACAAATCACACAAATAGACCTACAACATATCCACCAAATAAATTCAAGGAACACATGTATTGTACTGCTATGGACTACCTGATGTATCAGTTACTAGTATATTAAATTTGGAACGAACAAATCACACAAATAGACCTACAACATATCCACCAAATAAAGTCAAGGAACACATGTATTGTACTGCCATGGAGTACCTGCTGTATCAGTTACTAGTATATTACATTTGTAAAGAACAAATCACACAAATACACCTACAACATATCCACCAAATAAATTCAAGGAACACATGTATTGTACTGCTACAGAGTACCAGCTGTATCTGTTACTAGTATATTAAGTTTGTAAAGAACAAATCAAACAATTAGACCTACAACATATCCACCAAATAAATTCAAGGAACACATGTATTGTACTGCTATGGAGTACCCGCTGTATTAGTTACTAGTATATTCAAATTGTAAAGAACAAATCACACAAATAGACCTACAACATATCCACCAAATAAATTCAAGGAACACATGTATTGTACTGCTATGGAGTACCCACTGTATCAGTTACTAGTATATTAAATTTATAAAGAACAAATCAAACAATTAGACCTACAACATATCCACCAAATAAATTCAAGGAACACATGTATTGTACTGCTATGGAGTACCAGCTGTATCAGTTACTAGTATATTAAATTTGTAAAGAACAAATCACACAAATACACCTACAACATATCCATCAAATAAATTCAAGGAACACATGTATTGTACTGCTATGGAGTACCAGCTATATCTGTTATTAGTACATTAAATTTGTAAAGAACAAATCACACAAATAGACCTACAACATATCCACCAAATAAATTCAAGGAACACATGTACTGTACTGCTATGGAGTACCCGCTGTATCAGTTACTAGTATATTAAATTTGTAAAGAACAAATCACACAAATAGACCTACAACATATCCACCAAATAAATTCAAGGAACACATGTATTGTACTGCTACGGACTACCTGCTGTATCAGTTACTAGTATATTAAATTTGGAACGAACAAATCACACAAATAGACCTACAACATATCCACCAAATAAAGTCAAGGAACACATGTATTGTACTGCCATGGAGTACCTGCTGTATCAGTTACTAGTATATTACATTTGTAAAGAACAAATCACACAAATACACCTACAACATATCCACCAAATAAATTCAAGGAACACATGTATTGTACTGCTACAGAGTACCAGCTGTATCTGTTACTAGTATATTAAGTTTGTAAAGAACAAATCAAACAATTAGACCTACAACATATCCACCAAATAAATTCAAGGAACACATGTATTGTACTGCTATGGAGTACCCGCTGTATTAGTTACTAGTATATTCAAATTGTAAAGAACAAATCACACAAATAGACCTACAACATATCCACCAAATAAATTCAAGGAACACATGTATTGTACTGCTATGGAGTACCCACTGTATCAGTTACTAGTATATTAAATTTATAAAGAACAAATCAAACAATTAGACCTACAACATATCCACCAAATAAATTCAAGGAACACATGTACTGTACTGCTATGGAGTACCCGCTGTATCAGTTACTAGTATATTAAATTTGTAAAGAACAAATCACACAAATAGACCTACAACATATCCACCAAATAAATTCAAGTAACACATGTATTGTACTGCTATGGACTACCTGCTGTATCAGTTACTAGTATATTAAATTTGGAACGAACAAATCACACAAATAGACCTACAACATATCCACCAAATAAAGTCAAAGAACACATGTATTGTACTGCCATGGAGTACCTGCTGTATCAGTTACTAGCATATTACATTTGTAAAGAACAAATCACACAACGAGACCTACAACATATCCACCAAATAAATTCAAGGAACACATGTATTGTATTGCTATGGAGTACCAGCTGTATCAGTTACTAGTATATTAAATTTGTAAAGAACAAATCACACAAATACACCTACAACATATCCACCAAATAAATTCAAGGAACACATGTATTGTACTGCTACAGAGTACCAGCTGTATCTGTTAATAGTATATTAAGTTTGTAAAGAACAAATCAAACAATTAGACCTACAACATATCCACCAAATAAATTCAAGGAACACATGTATTGTACTGCTATGGAGTACCCGCTGTATCATTTACTAGTATATTAAATTTGTAAAGAACAAATCACACAAACAGACCTACAACATATCCACCAAATAAATTCAAGGAACACATGTATTGTACTGCTATGGAGTACCCGTTGTATCATTTACTAGTATATTAAATATGTAAAGAACAAATCACACAAACAGACCTACAACATATCCACCAAATAAATTCAAGGAACACATGTATTGTACTGCTATGGAGTACCAGCTGTATCAGTTACTAGTATATTACATTTGGAATGAACAAATCACACAAACAGACCTACAACATATCCACCAAATAAATTCAAGGAACACATGTATTGTACTGCTATGGAGTACCCACTGTATCAGTTACTAGTATATTACATTTGTAAAGAACAAATCACACAAATAGACCTACAACATATCCACCAAATAAATTCAAGGAACACATGTATTGTACTACTATGGAGTACCTGCTGTATCAGTTACTAGTATATTACATTTGTAAAGAACAAATCACACAAACAGACCTATAACATATCCACCAAATAAATTCAAGGAACACATGTATTGTACTGCTATGGAGTACCCGCTGTATCAGTTACTAGTATATTACATTTGTAAAGAACAAATCACACAAATAGACCTACAACATATCCACCAAATAAATTCAAGGAACACATGTATCGTACTGCTATGGAGTACCCACAGTATCATTTACTAGTATAATAAATTGTAAAGAACAAATCACACAAATAGACCTACAACATATCCACCAAATAAATTCAAGGAACACATGTATTGTACTGCTATGGAGTACCCACTGTATCATTTACTAGTATATTAAAATTGTAAAGAACAAATCAAACAATTAGACCTACAACATATCCACCAAATAAATTCAAGGAACACATGTATTGTACTGCTATGGAGTACCCGCTGTATCATTTACTAGTATATTAAATTTGTAAAGAACAAATCACACAAACAGACCTACAACATATCCAGCAAATAAATTCAAGGAACACATGTATTGTACTGCTATGGAGTACCAGCTGTATCAGTTACTAGTATATTACATTTGGAACGAACAAATCACACAAACAGACCTACAACATATCCAGCAAATAAATTCAAGGAACACATGTATTGTACTGCTATGGAGTACCAGCTGTATCAGTTACTAGTATATTACATTTGGAACGAACAAATCACACAAACAGACCTACAACATATCCACCAAATAAATTCAAGGAACACATGTATTGTACTGCTATGGAGTACCCACTGTATCAGTTACTAGTATATTACATTTGTAAAGAACAAATCACACAAATAGACCTACAACATATCCACCAAATAAATTCAAGGAACACATGTTTTGTACTACTATGGAGTACCAGCTGTATCAGTTACTAGTATATTACATTTGTAAAGAACAAATCACACAAACAGACCTACAACATATCCACCAAATAAATTCAAGGAACACATGTATCGTATTGCTATGGAGTACCCGCTGTATCAGTTACTAGTATATTAAAATTGTAAAGAACAAATCAAACAATTAGACCTACAACATATCCACCAAATAAATTCAAGGAACACATGGATTGTACTGCTATGGAGTACCCACTGTATCATTTACTAGTATATTAAAATTGTAAAGAACAAATCAAACAATTAGACCTACAACATATCCACCAAATACATTCAAGGAACACATGTATTGTACTGCTATGGAGTACCCGCTGTATCATTTACTAGTATATTAAATATGTAAAGAACAAATCACACAAACAGACCTACAACATATCCAGCAAATAAATTCAAGGAACACATGTATTGTACTGCTATGGAGTACCAGCTGTATCAGTTACTAGTATATTACATTTGGAACGAACAAATCACACAAACAGACCTACAACATATCCACCAAATAAATTCAAGGAACACATGTATTGTACTGCTATGGAGTACCCACTGTATCAGTTACTAGTATATTACATTTGTAAAGAACAAATCACACAAATAGACCTACAACATATCCACCAAATAAATTCAAGGAACACATGTTTTGTACTACCATGGAGTACCAGCTGTATCAGTTACTAGTATATTACATTTGTAAAGAACAAATCACACAAACAGACCTACAACATATCCACCAAATAAATTCAAGGAACACATGTATCGTATTGCTATGGAGTACCCGCTGTATCAGTTACTAGTATATTAAAATTGTAAAGAACAAATCACACAAATAGACCTACAACATATCCACCAAATAAATTCAAGGAACACATGTATTGTACTGCTATGGAGTACCCACTGTATCAGTTACTAGTATATTACATTTGTAAAGAACAAATCACACAAATAGACCTACAACATATCCACCAAATAAATTCAAGGAACACATGTATTGTACTACTATGGAGTACCTGCTGTATCAGTTACTAGTATATTACATTTGTAAAGAACAAATCACACAAACAGACCTACAACATATCCACCAAATAAATTCAAGGAACACATGTATTGTACTGCTATGGAGTACCCGCTGTATCAGTTACTAGTATATTACATTTGTAAAGAACAAATCACACAAATAGACCTACAACATATCCACCAAATAAATTCAAGGAACACATGTATCGTACTGCTATGGAGTACCCACAGTATCATTTACTAGTATAATAAATTGTAAAGAACAAATCACACAAATAGACCTACAACATATCCACCAAATAAATTCAAGGAACACATGTATTGTACTGCTACAGAGTACCAGCTGTATCTGTTAATAGTATATTAAGTTTGTAAAGAACAAATCAAACAATTAGACCTACAACATATCCACCAAATAAATTCAAGGAACACATGTATTGTACTGCTATGGAGTACCCACTGTATTAGTTACTAGTATATTCAAATTGTAAAGAACAAATCACACAAATAGACCTACAACATATCCACCAAATAAATTCAAGGAACACATGTATTGTACTGCTATGGAGTACCCGCTGTATCATTTACTAGTATATTAAATTTGTAAAGAACAAATCACACAAACAGACCTACAACATATCCAGCAAATAAATTCAAGGAACACATGTATTGTACTGCTATGGAGTACCAGCTGTATCAGTTACTAGTATATTACATTTGGAACGAACAAATCACACAAACAGACCTACAACATATCCACCAAATAAATTCAAGGAACACATGTATTGTACTGCTATGGAGTACCCACTGTATCAGTTACTAGTATATTACATTTGTAAAGAACAAATCACACAAATAGACCTACAACATATCCACCAAATAAATTCAAGGAACACATGTTTTGTACTACTATGGAGTACCAGCTGTATCAGTTACTAGTATATTACATTTGTAAAGAACAAATCACACAAACAGACCTACAACATATCCACCAAATAAATTCAAGGAACACATGTTTCGTATTGCTATGGAGTACCCGCTGTATCAGTTACTAGTATATTAAAATTGTAAAGAACAAATCAAACAATTAGACCTACAACATATCCACCAAATAAATTCAAGGAACACATGGATTGTACTGCTATGGAGTACCCACTGTATCATTTACTAGTATATTAAAATTGTAAAGAACAAATCAAACAATTAGACCTACAACATATCCACCAAATAAATTCAAGGAACACATGTATTGTACTGCTATGGAGTACCCGCTGTATCATTTACTAGTATATTAAATTTGTAAAGAACAAATCACACAAACAGACCTACAACATATCCAGCAAATAAATTCAAGGAACACATGTATTGTACTGCTATGGAGTACCAGCTGTATCAGTTACTAGTATATTACATTTGGAACGAACAAATCACACAAACAGACCTACAACATATCCACCAAATAAATTCAAGGAACACATGTATTGTACTGCTATGGAGTACCCACTGTATCAGTTACTAGTATATTACATTTGTAAAGAACAAATCACACAAACAGACCTACAACATATCCACCAAATAAATTCAAGGAACACATGTATCGTATTGCTATGGAGTACCCGCTGTATCAGTTACTAGTATATTAAATTGTAAAGAACAAATCACACAAATAGACCTACAACATATCCACCAAATAAATTCAAGGAACACATGTATTGTACTGCTATGGAGTACCCACTGTATCAGTTACTAGTATATTACATTTGTAAAGAACAAATCACACAAATAGACCTACAACATATCCACCAAATAAATTCAAGGAACACATGTATTGTACTACTATGGAGTACCTGCTGTATCAGTTACTAGTATATTACATTTGTAAAGAACAAATCACACAAACAGACCTACAACATATCCACCAAATAAATTCAAGGAACACATGTATTGTACTGCTATGGAGTACCCGCTGTATCATTTACTAGTATATTACATTTGTAAAGAACAAATCACACAAATAGACCTACAACATATCCACCAAATAAATTCAAGGAACACATGTATTGTACTGCTATGGAGTACCAGCTGTATCAGTTACTAGTATATTACATTTGGAACGAACAAATCACACAAACAGACCTACAACATATCCAGCAAATAAATTCAAGGAACACATGTATTGTACTGCTATGGAGTACCAGCTGTATCAGTTACTAGTATATTACATTTGGAACGAACAAATCACACAAACAGACCTACAACATATCCACCAAATAAATTCAAGGAACACATGTGTTGTACTGCTATGGAGTACCCACTGTATCAGTTACTAGTATATTACATTTGTAAAGAACAAATCACACAAATAGACCTACAACATATCCACCAAATAAATTCAAGGAACACATGTTTTGTACTACCATGGAGTACCAGCTGTATCAGTTACTAGTATATTACATTTGTAAAGAACAAATCACACAAACAGACCTACAACATATCCACCAAATAAATTCAAGGAACACATGTATCGTATTGCTATGGAGTACCCGCTGTATCAGTTACTAGTATATTAAAATCGTAAAGAACAAATCACACAAATAGACCTACAACATATCCACCAAATAAATTCAAGGAACACATGTATTGTACTGCTATGGAGTACCCACTGTATCAGTTACTAGTATATTACATTTGTAAAGAACAAATCACACAAATAGACCTACAACATATCCACCAAATAAATTCAAGGAACACATGTATTGTACTACTATGGAGTACCTGCTGTATCAGTTACTAGTATATTACATTTGTAAAGAACAAATCACACAAACAGACCTACAACATATCCACCAAATAAATTCAAGGAACACATGTATTGTACTGCTATGGAGTACCCGCTGTATCAGTTACTAGTATATTACATTTGTAAAGAACAAATCACACAAATAGACCTACAACATATCCACCAAATAAATTCAAGGAACACATGTATCGTACTGCTATGGAGTACCCACAGTATCATTTACTAGTATAATAAATTGTAAAGAACAAATCACACAAATAGACCTACAACATATCCACCAAATAAATTCAAGGAACACATGTATTGTACTGCTATGGAGTACCCACTGTATCATTTACTAGTATATTAAAATTGTAAAGAACAAATCAAACAATTAGACCTACAACATATCCACCAAATAAATTCAAGGAACACATGTATTGTACTGCTATGGAGTACCCGCTGTATCATTTACTAGTATATTAAATTTGTAAAGAACAAATCACACAAACAGACCTACAACATATCCAGCAAATAAATTCAAGGAACACATGTATTGTACTGCTATGGAGTACCAGCTGTATCAGTTACTAGTATATTACATTTGGAACGAACAAATCACACAAACAGACCTACAACATATCCACCAAATAAATTCAAGGAACACATGTATTGTACTGCTATGGAGTACCCACTGTATCAGTTACTAGTATATTACATTTGTAAAGAACAAATCACACAAATAGACCTACAACATATCCACCAAATAAATTCAAGGAACACATGTTTTGTACTACTATGGAGTACCAGCTGTATCAGTTACTAGTATATTACATTTGTAAAGAACAAATCAAACAAACAGACCTACAACATATCCACCAAATAAATTCAAGGAACACATGTATCGTATTGCTATGGAGTACCCGCTGTATCAGTTACTAGTATATTAAAATTGTAAAGAACAAATCAAACAATTAGACCTACAACATATCCACCAAATAAATTCAAGGAACACATGGATTGTACTGCTATGGAGTACCCACTGTATCATTTACTAGTATATTAAAATTGTAAAGAACAAATCAAACAATTAGACCTACAACATATCCACCAAATAAATTCAAGGAACACATGTATTGTACTGCTATGGAGTACCCGCTGTATCATTTACTAGTATATTAAATTTGTAAAGAACAAATCACACAAACAGACCTACAACATATCCAGCAAATAAATTCAAGGAACACATGTATTGTACTGCTATGGAGTACCAGCTGTATCAGTTACTAGTATATTACATTTGGAACGAACAAATCACACAAACAGACCTACAACATATCCAGCAAATAAATTCAAGGAACACATGTATTGTACTGCTATGGAGTACCAGCTGTATCAGTTACTAGTATATTACATTTGGAACGAACAAATCACACAAACAGACCTACAACATATCCACCAAATAAATTCAAGGAACACATGTATTGTACTGCTATGGAGTACCCACTGTATCAGTTACTAGTATATTACATTTGTAAAGAACAAATCACACAAATAGACCTACAACATATCCACCAAATAAATTCAAGGAACACATGTATTGTACTGCTATGGAGTACCAGCTGTATCAGTTACTAGTATATTACATTTGTAAAGAACAAATCACACAAATAGACCTACAACATATCCTCCAAATAAATTCAAGGAACACATGTATCGTATTGCTATAGAGTACCAGCTGTATCAGTTACTAGTATATTACATTTGTAAAGAACAAATCACACAAATAGACCTACAACATATCCACCAAATAAATTCAAGGAACACATGTATCGTATTGCTATGGAGTACCAGCTGTAACAGTTACTAGTATATTACATTTGTAAAGAACAAATCACACAAACAGACCTACAACATATCCACCAAATAAATTCAAGGAACACATGTATTGTACTGCTATGGAGTACCCGCTGTATCAGTTATATTAAATTTGTAAAGACTTCACATTCTGACAAGTACAACAACATAAATATACACATAGTAATGCTTAAAACCACATATATTTCAAGATACAGCCAATACTTAACCAAAACAGTCAGACACTATAGATTTGAAAAAAGAACAGTACATCACACACAAACACACACACACACACATCAGTCTTTCATAATGACCACCAGCTCCATGTGATGTGGATGCATTTGAGCAAATCTATCTACTATTGTGTCCACATCTAATTTCATTGAGTAATGAACATGCATAAGTGCAAGTCCATTGAGTCGGTTCTGGCCCATGGTGGAACAGAGATAAGTTGTCAGTCTCCTCAGAGTCGACACAGACCATTCACACTCACAAGTGGTAATTGGAATGACGGCCAAAACTGTAATCGCAGCCATGATGTTTGGGAACAGTACTGCGTCCATTACCTTTAGGGTAGCACTGATAGACTCTGGAATGTCACTGCCAGCCTGGTGTTTTTTCTGCCAGTGATACTGCCAAAAAGACAGGGAGCTGAAACTGGGCAGGTCATCCCTGTACTCCTCACAGAAGGCCTGAAAGTCTATCTGCCAGTTATCAGGATGTTCCAGTACCTTGGCAGGAATAGCTACAAAAGGGAACAAAAACAATGTTATTTTGCTCATTCATATGACCTGATTGATGAACACATTGTGATTTACCTGAAAATCCCAATATGGTGACTGCCTGACCCTGAGAGAACCTGGATGACATCTCTGTCAGCATGTGATCCAGGAATGGCACAGTCAGTGTTCTCTTAAAGTACACTTCAGGCGTATCAACAGGGACGTTGTTCCTGTTCCTCTGACTTCCAGTGGTACGTGGGGTACTGACAGGAACACCAACATCTCCCACTAACTGCTCTGCAATCTTGAACCAGTGGCTGTGTCTACTGTCTGCATCATCTCTGAGGGCCTGCAGAACTGTGACGACATCGCTGACGCTGTCGTAGGCTGCCTGACAGTCCATAGCACGGCCTTGCAGTTTCACGGTGATCCCACGAGTGAATGCCAGTGCTTGACGGGTGACAGTCAGGGTCATCAGAAATTGGAAATTACTGAACTGGTGGTACAGACTGCTAGCATTTGTGCACGTGTCACTGCTCCAACTCCTGGTGGCATTCAACTTGATCTCCTCAAGTGTAGCAAGGATTGCCATCAGCAACTCGGCAAAGACGTCCAGCGCATCTAGTCGTGCAACCCATCTTGTCTTACAGATCTCAATGAGTTTTGTGTGTGTGAAATCTGGACACTCAGGCTGGATGCAAAAACAAGATGCATGTATTTAGAGGAAATAATTTGATATGCTTAGCATTGGAGATGTTCAAATTTCAGTTCAACTTACCTTAATTTTTTTCTTCCAGCAAATGTTGTTTTGGTGATTTGTTGAAGAACAAGTTCAACTGTTCCAGGGAGCCCATCATGTTCCTAACCTCCTGTATAGCATAAACCTTCACAACACAGAGGTTTAAGTGGTGTGACTGGCAGTGGACATAGATGGCCTTCTTGTACTGTCTCTGGATTACAGTGGAAGCTCCTTTGCACTGTCCTGACATGTTACCAGCACTGTCATAACACTGTCCATGGCAGTTGTGCATGTCCCGTCCAAGATTCCGTACAGCCTGAAGAATTACATCAGCAACTGCCTGTCCAGTGACACCACTCTCACACTCGTAAAATCCAACAAAGACTTCACGGACAGACTTTTCAGCATCAAGGAAGCGCAGGATGAGAGGGAGCTGTTCTTTGTTGCTGCTGTCTGTAGCTTCATCTGCCAAAACAGAAAAGACACGGTTTGCTGCGATGTCCTGGACAAGTCGGTGCTGGATATGTTCCCGGACAACATCAATGATTTGGTTCTGTATGGTTTTTGATGTGTACGTAGCATTCCGTGGAGCTGTTTCCAGATGTTTATTTAGATTCTCATCACCAGCATCAACTCGGAACTTGAGCAGAGCAAGATAGTTCCCACGATTGGAACTTGGGTCGGAAGTGGTGTCGTCGTTATCACCTCGCAGTGCAATGTTCTGTTTCCCACAGAGAATCACAGTCTTTACCAGAGACATCAGCTTTTTCTTGTTTTCGGCAACCCTGGCACTCAACACGGAAATGACTTGACGGTGACACGACTGAATCTTTTCCTCCTGTACTGCTCTGAAGCCTTCAGAGAAACTGAGGGATTGGCGATGGAAGTCCGATTTGGTGTTATGTTTGATTAGTTTGGTAGTTGCAGACACCCAGTTAGTCATAGGTGAACGGTAGAGTTTGTCCAGTTTGCTGCTGTTGTGGCTGTGCTCCACTCCAAACAGCACACAAGGCAAACAGAAGGCAGTGATGGAGAATACACGAGCCAGGGGAATCTCCTCAGCCATTCAGTGTTGAACTTCCTGTTGTGGCGGTAAACGCTGGACAGTGGGAACTGGTAGCCTTTTGGTGGAGTCCAGTGACGGGTGAGAAGATCATATTTTTTGGAGGCAGACAGGCTGGACGCTGCATCAACATACAAGCCGATGTCGAGGCCTATATTATTCTTGTTGTCTGCACTATCAACATGATCCAGTTGATCACCTGCAATAAAGCACAATACATGTAGTTATAACTGGTCAGAATACATATTATGGGACACCACATATGGAATTACATTTTAGCAATACATCTTGGGAGGAAAAAATGTATTATTTGCCCCTGAAAGGTATGTACTACTGTGAATCTATGGTACTAGTAATCTGTGAATACATGTACTAGTAAGAATATCATAACATACCAGTATATTAATACTAGTATATACAAACCATATCATGATAATGTTCAGGCAGCACATAATCTTACCCACAATGTTATTAAAGTAAAGCTGGCAGCAAGTTATACGGTATTTCTTCAATTCAGAACTCACGTTTTCGTTTTGGAGGTTGATCTATGTCAAAACTTTGTTTCCGTTTTGAACTGACTGTTGTGGCGGTTTGAACCTCATCAATCGTGGCATCTTTCGAGCTCGATGAAGCGGTTGACATCAGGTCTACTACAGCTGCATCATGCTGTGTATCACATGGCTGTGGAACTTCCCTATAAATTAAAAATAATCAAGTTTTTAGAATTTTGCAGAATTTATTTATTCGCTCCAGAAGAAAAAATAGATCTACAAATTTACAGTCACTGGACTCTGTCTCGCCAGAGAGCCGTATAGCGTTTGGAGCTGTGCCAACGGAACGGAGGACGATTCTCGTTTCTTGACTGCAACATGACAAGAGTCCCGGTTAGTGACTTTAATCCACACAAAAGTGACTCACGGTATTTTAATGGCTTTGAGAGGGCTTAAGAAGTGGACTTGCCATTTCTGAAGAGCAGCGAATCAAAGAACCAATGAGCTAGTGGATCAAAGAATTGCTTCAATGGTTTATGCTTCAAAGTGAAGTCGCGCTGCAGAAACAGTTGATTACAGACCCGCTGCAGACCAAACCCTGAATATCCGACTTTATTTGTACGTCCGTATGACTCTGAAACTTGGAAAAATCCATCTAATTTACGGACAATCTGTATAGGTTGACATAGTGGATCGAAGCATTGCTTCAGTGGTTCACGCTTCAAAGTGGAGTCACGCTGCAGAAACGGTTGTTTACAGACCTGCTGCAGACCAAACCCTGAATATCCGACTTTATTTGTATGTCCGTATGACTCTGAAACCTGGAAAAATCTGTATAATTTACGGACAATCCGTATAGGTTGACAACATGTATGGTCAGAAAAACACTGAAAATGTAATTTCAGTCATCATACGTAGAATGCCTTTCAAACACACCATTGTCTGAAAACTGTTTAAAAACCACTCACCATTTCTTGCTGAAATAAGCGCCCAATTTTCCTTGCACAACTTTTTTCCTGGATGCCACAATCATCGACTCGACTGGACTGATGCTATGTTTGTTTGATCCGGTTTGAATTTCTTGTGTACACCTACGTGGTGCACTGTGGGATCAAATCAAAAGCTGTGTTCACCGCGGGGACACATTCTGACCGATGCAACTGCATCAGTCCAAACCGGTCTGGATCCGGGCCTGGATACACCATCATTTACGAACTAAAAAGCTGCTTCTTTTTTCACATGCTTTCAACCCTGCAGCTTAAACAACCGAAATATGTCCATTAATGCATTGATTCGCAGAGTAAAAGACACGTAGTAAATTTAAATTCTTACCTGTTAGTTTCAGTGGGATTCATCTCAATAAATAATCCACATAAAGCGTCCTTTTAAAAAAAAAAAAAAATCCAAAACAGTGTCTAAACATGAAGAAAAGTCCCTTTGTACACAGCTGCGCTGTGAGAGCTCCTCTCCCACCCAGTCTTGGTGATTAAATTACAGCCACAAAGAAATAAAATAAAATAATGTTAAAATTAGCCCATTTTGTTTTTGTGTCAAGTGGACCATACATGTCAACCCCTTTGAGGGTCCACCTGTATAACCAAGTGTGAAAATCCATAAAATCAATACAAAATCCTTATAACCTCCAAATCGCACCAAAATCAGTTTTATTACAGTCTTTAAATGTGAGAGGAAATCTGAGCACCTGGAGGAAACCCACACAAACATGGGGAGAACATGCAAACTCCATACTGAAAGGCCACAGGTGGGAATCGAAGCAGTGACCTTTTTGCTCTGAGGCAAGATGCGCTAACCACAAGGCTACCGTGCTTATTAACCTATAAGATACAGACAGATATCAGGGGTGGTGACCAAGTATTTAGTACACTTGATTTCAGTAACAAAGGTTCCTGGTTTGAACTTCACCCCATCAGCATGGCCATGCCAGTTCAACATGAAAAAGACCATCAAAATTACTGATGAATATTTTTCAATTATAGGTTTAAACTATAAAATTTACATAAATATGTATGTGCAAACCATTTATATATTCATTGTAATTTTGAAAGAATTCCCCTGACAACCACAACTGCCAGATTTTTTTCTGTAAAAACAACCGGATTGTTTTTACAATGTAAAAGCTGAATTTTATTTCTTGTAAACCAAAACAACCCATCACCCACATCACGTTTGTCTGCTTATCTTTGATTTAAAACAGAAAAAGTCAAAGTAACCATTTATGCGCCAAAGCCAGGTGAAACATGGGCATTCTCTTGGTCTTCTCTAGCCGCTGGGGACCTCAACACTGAGGCATACCCATGCTGGATCATGTCTAAAGAAAAGTGTAACATGGCCAAAATGTTACAGCAAATAACTATTCATTTTACACAAAATCATTCCAGTTGTATCCAAGGATCCTCCAAAGAGATCAAGTACCAAAGACATCCATCTTCTTAGGTCACTAGTTAGTGTCCAAGTCTCACGACCACAGAGTAATGCAGGAAGCATGAAGACCTGAAAGATTTGGACTGTTGTTCTCCTCCTGCACACCCTCACAATATTCACACTTACAGTTTTTCCACATAGACCTCTAGGCGGTTAAGCTCAGAATTCACACATTGTTAGAGAATTTGCAGGATAATCTGCTCATCGGATCATCCGTTTAAGTGAGGTCGTGATTGGGAGCCCTCTTCTCAGACACAAACTTCGCAGGAAGGTGCTAATTTTGATCTTGGATCCCCTACAGGGTTCACTTTTTGCACGCACGGCTCTACCTCGAGGGAAGGACACAGAGGCAACACACAATCTAAATCAGAGATTATAATGCAAACAGCCCTGTGGGGCTCACTAATGACTAAGGTGAGCCTGAGATGCAGCTCTAAGTCTGGATTGGAATATCAATTAGGTCTCTCAGGGACATGGAAATAGAAAGAAGTGACTGGCATAGTAAACGCCTCCCGCCTTTATCCGTGGGCACCTCCAGCACATTATGCAGTGCGGCGACTTCTGTAAGATATCAAGCAAAAAGAAAAGATGGAAAACAAAGTCAAGCCGGGCAAGGTGGTGTGGGTGGGGGCGAGTGATGCAAGAAAGAGAATTCCTTTGTCATGTGTTTCTCAAAGAAAGAACAGCCTGCAAATTTGTTGGAGCAGCCTATTCAATTAACTCCAGAAATCCACAGCTGGTCCCCAGAGAGTCATCTCCACAGATGTGTGGTGTGGTGTTGATTCCACGCCCCAGAGAGCTACCCTTCCTTTGTTCCCCTTCACAGTTCTCTCCTTCCCTTTTTTCCTTAACATTGTCAAGACAACACAATACAGTCCTGACAATCAGATGCTGTCTGAGGCGGGATATGGAGCACGGAGGCAGACAACAGACTCAATCTAAAATCATATCACACCTCGGCTTGATATTGTTCAAGGAGAAAAAGTCATCCAAAGCCCTCTTGTCTATGCACACAAAAGCAAACACACCCACATTCAAAATAACGCACAAAAACATGACAAATAAAGCAGTATTTCACTGGATTCATGAAGGTGTACCCAGCTTTGGGAGGATAACAAAGGTAACAAAGTTCACTTTATTTATTTATGTTTGCAACCGTAGTGAAAAAAAAACAAAACAACTGTTAACAATCAGTCTCTGATTGTTCTATTCACTTTTTATAACTGTGTCATATGTCATATGCTGAAAGGAATTATATGAGTGGCAATAAGATGTTCAGTTTATTTATGCAGCGCCACATCCCAAAAGAAATCATCTCAAAGTTTAACACATGAGCAAATTCTTGACCTTACTGACCCCATGAGCAAGCACATTGGTGAGAGTGGTAGGGGAAAAAACTCCCTCTGTGGTTTTTGATAATAGGAATAAACCTCAAGCAGACCAGACTCAGTGGGGTGACCATCTGCTATAGCCATACTAACAAGTTAAAACAAAAACATAAGGTTTACAGAACATGACATGACAGAAGTGTCACTGACAAACAGTCATATACAGTCCACCATTCAGAATGACACGTGATAGAAAAGACAACCATGAGGTAAAGATTAAAGTCTTAGTAATATCGTGTACAAACGGCGAATGTTTATGAGTGAAATGGTGCAAATATTTCATGAAGTGAAAGATGGAACATTCCATCTTTGACCAAATGAAATATTTGTACCATTGAACAAATGTAAAAAACATTCATTATTTGTTTTATATAACGCCTAAAAATGTGATATTTTATTAATTTATAAACAAGAGAAAAGGGACTTACATTTTGGTGTGCGTCACTGGTCTTTTGACGTGAAGAGGTTCCAAACACTCCAACATGAATTTTAAATAGCAGTCCTATTCAGTCCAAAGTTGTTCTCAGTCAACTTGCAAAAACAGTCAGATATCTGATGCCATGCATTGACTTCTTTGTATACTTCTGCTTTTCTCAGTCCAGCAAAAATTTGCAACAGAAATTTGTCGAGCTCTTCATCTGACAGTGGTTCTTATCTCCTAGCAAATATTGCAAATGCTTCCAGTGGCTTACGACGTACTAGATTTGATTTTTCTTTGGTGTTAGAAGAATGAGCAACATCAATAAGCTGCTAAGTGCCATTGCCGCTTATGTATGCACGCATTGTGGGTACGCGGTGGTTGCAGCGTGCAATGGTACAAATCGTATGGTGTTATGTTTCGGACGCAGTCGGAGCACCGACCAGCGTATGACAGGACCCAGCATAAAGGAAACAGAGCACGGTTCAAAGGATAACAGAATTTAATGACATAACAGTGAGTGCTCAATTAATAACCAATAAGTGTGCGGTCTGGCGAGGTGGAAAAACGGCGCGCTCCCAGCAGCACAAACGGTCCGGAGCCAAAACAGTTCAGACCCAAGGACCCCGCCGACACCCCCCAGGTGGCCGCGACCAACCGAGTCTGTGAAAGAAGAAACCATAATGTGAGTCCACCACTCCACACACAGAGAGACCACTCAAAGGTGTACATAATCAGCAAACACTTCCTGGCTTAATCACCAATCAGCTTCCCACCCTGCAGGCATGGAACACCCAGTTCAATTCTCCACTGCAGTGGAAGCTGATTAAACGACTAACATAACAGCTCAATATAATAAGGTGTGAGAGACACCACATCTACTGACTGTACTCATGTTAGTCACAAAACCTAAAGTACCTCAGGAAGTGTGCTGACGAGCGTGAGACCTCACCCCCTCCTCTTTCACAGACCATGGCATCAAACCTGGTACGGTCTCTGCGTCCATAATGATGAGATGGTTCTCCAAACATCGATCTCACCCGTCTGGTCACAAGGTCAAGTCTCTGGCAAATACACACTGTGTACTCCAGACTTAAATGCCACCATGCCCCAATCCATACAGATGCACCACAGCTGTGAGTTCTGACGAGCTGCACATGACAAGCCTCAGGTGATCAGGGTGAGGTCCTGATAACTCAGCCACACATCAGCCACTCAGTCCTGAACGCATGCCACCTGGAAGGAAAGACAGAAAACAGAAACAAAAGCCAGCCAGGCACCCCAGCCACACAACAGCACCCCACCCTCACGGGAAGCCTCCCGGCGACCACACAAACCTGGCCCAGGAAAAACACCCCCCTCCAGGGACCATGGCTGGAAACCGTATCTGCATTCATCTTCCAACTGAATCTTCATCTAACAGAACTGTTGACGTCTTCTCCTCTGACTGCATCTTTGCCTTTGTTTCTGTCATTCAATTTGCACAGGTGTGGCCAGGAGTTCTTGAACCTGTGCGGTCAGCCTTTGTCCGACCATGTTTAGAGTCTGTTTAGTCATAAAACAAAAAAGACAAACACAAACAACCAAACCCCCCCCCCCCCCCTCCCCAGAGGACCATCCCATCAAACCCCGGGAAGGGGAGAAAAGAAAAACACAACCCAAACTTAAGCTTGCAAACAAAAAAAAATGCTAACACCCGCCGGACGACATGTAGGGACCAACACCCCCTAGAGGACATCCCGCCAGCTCCAGGAGTAATAACCACAGCCGAGGTCCCTCTGGGATCCAAAGTCACCCACGGGGACTCCCAGCGCCTCCCAGAGGACCGTTCCATCAAACCGCAGGAGACGCCCCCCCCTCATGACTAACAGACCCAGCCCCGGCCGTCTATGGCTAGATGGACCCACAGCCCTTTCCCCCCCAGAGGACACCACAGTCACACCCTGAGGGCGGAAACTGGGGGGAAAAAAAACAAAAAAAAACATACAAACAAAACAACCCCAACCCCACCCCCTCAGCGCAGTGGAAACTGGAAGTACATCCAGTGTCACCAACCACGACTATACCCCAAAGGTCAACCGGGAGGAGTGGAACAGCGGTAATGGCACACGGCACAAAACGGCGCCACCCCTCCGACTTTTAAACCAGCCACCAGCTGCGGGTATATTCCACTGCCCCAAACCTCAGCTACGCCGATGGCATACGGCTCAAAGGCGCGCTGAAGCCGGAGGTGGAACAGGGAATCAACAAAAAAAAACAACACCCCGAACCCCCCCCTCCCGGATGCAGAGGTCACCTGGGAAACACCCAGCACAACCAAACTGCACCACCCCAGCAACGCTGACAACCTACGGCTCACACGGCTGGAGCCAGAGGAGAAGAGAGGGCACAACAAAAACAAAAAAAAAGAAAAAACAACCCAATTACCCCCCCCCCCCATCACCCCCCAGAGGACTGTCCCATCAAACCCTGGGAGGTGAAACCAAAAGAAATAAAAAAGAAAGACTAACAGACTAACATAAAGCCACCTGGGTCCTTTCTATGCTCCAGACAGCCTGCATGTTCACGACCCCAGAACACTAATAGTGCTGAACATCCCACACAAAAACCAACTCAAAAAACCCCCACAAAAAATGAACCAACACAAAACTAATAAGTGACTTATACCGTTAAGCTCAAACAAATGGAACACACCTGTTCCACCTTAAGAGCTATGACGGTAATGTGACTCAGTCACCAACAGGGGGAGCCAAAGTGCTAAAAATAAAAAACCCCTTTGGTAACCGAGAAAACAACTCACGCTGCTTTCCCTGTGCGCAGCTACGTGTAACACACAACCAAAATGTGCTTCAACTAAATTACGCAGAAGCTGACACAACAGACGCAGTAGCTATCTTCACCCGGGGAGACAGGGCTACAACCGTAACAACAGGATGCACAGCGACCCGTGCCACAGAACTCCGCCGTGCGCGTTCACCCATTAAACACACACTCATGCAGCTCCCGTTTTACCTCTTATCCGGACGAAGTGTGACGCGAAACCGTCGCTATTCACACTCCACAACAAACCCACAGATAAGGCAACACCACAGGAACACGGCTGCAAGAGAGCTCAAATCACTATTCAATAATCGGTTCTCCGACACGCACCATCCGGGCGGAGAGCACCCGCACCTGATCCGGATAACTTCTGACATCTGCTGCCGCCTTCCCGGCACAGTACCGCCTCTGCTACCGCTGGGTCCGTGATGTATTGGCCAGAGACTACTGTTATGTTTCGGACGCAGTCGGAGCACCGACCAGCGTATGACAGGACCCAGCATAAAGGAAACAGAGCACGGTTCAAAGGATAACAGAATTTAATGACATAACAGTGAGTGCTCAATTAATAACCAATAAGTCTGGCGAGGTGGAAAAACGGCGCGCTCCCAGCAGCACAAACGGTCCAGAGCCAGAACAGTTCGGACCCAAGGACCCCGCCAACACCCCCCAGGTGGCCGCAACCAACCGAGTCTGTGAAAGAAGAAACCATAATGTGAGTCCACCACTCCACACACAGAGAGACCACTCAAAGGTGTACATAATCAGCAAACACTTCCTGGCTTAATCACCAATCAGCTTCCCACCCTGCAGGCATGGAACACCCAGTTCAATTCTCCACTGCAGTGGAAGCTGATTAAACGACTAACACAACAGCTCAATATAATAAGGTGTGAGGGACACCACATCTACTGACTGTACTCATGTTAGTCACAAAACCTAAAGTACCTCAGGAAGTGTGCTGACGGGCGTGAGACCTCACCCCCTCCTCTTTCACAGACCATGGCATCAAACCTGGTACGGTCTCTGCGTCCATAATGATGAGATGGTTCTCCAAACGTCGATCTCACCCGTCTGGTCACAAGGTCGAGTCTCTGGCAAATACACACTGTGTACTCCAGACTTAAATGCCACCATGCCCCAATCCATACAGATGCACCACAGCTGTGAGTCCTGACGAGCTGCACATGACAAGCCTCAGGTGATCAGGGTGAGGTCCTGATAACTCAGCCACACATCAGCCACTCAGTCCTGAACGCATGCCACCTGGAAGGAAAGACAGAAAACAGAAACAAAAGCCAGCCAGGCACCCCAGCCACACAACAATATGGAACCAAAATTGAAAGATCAATATCACGTGACATACAAACCACCGGTCAAAATGACAAGGATCTATTTGGTTGTTATAGAAACTGCAATTATTATCTGGAGTAAAGCTTCAAATGAACTCAAAGTGTGTTTTTCGAAAGCAACAACCTGAAAAATGAAACCAGTGCAGAAGTGCCAAAACTTGAAAGTTCCTTTGAGGTTGTGTCCAAAAGCAGTACAATCTTTTTTTTTTTTTTTCATGATACCATCACAAAATGCATCACATTTTCTTGACACGGTCAAATTGAGTTCACTATTCTTAACCCCCCCCCCCCCCCCCCCCAAGGTTTTAATTAGGTCAGCTAGGTAGGGAGGTGCCAGTCCGTGAACAATTTTATAGACTAGTAGCAGAACCTTAAAATCTGATCTCACTGGGACAGGAAGCCAGTGAAGGGATGCCAAAATGGGTGTAATGTGGTTGAACTTTCTGCTCTGTGTCAAAAGTCTGGCTGCAGCATTTTGAACCAATTGGAGAGCCCTAATGCTAGACTGTGGTAAACCAGAAAATAGAACATTGCAGTTGTCCAATCTGGAAGAGACAGTCGCATGAATCAGGGCATCAGCCATAGACAGGATAGCATGAATCTGCGCTATATTTTGCAGGTGGAAGAAAGCAGTCCTTGTAATATTTCTAATGTGGAGGTCAAAGGACAATGTAGGATCAAAAATTACCCCAAGGTTCCTCACTTTGTCCGTGTGATATATGACACATGAGCCTAGGCAAAGCGTTAACTGGCCAAATTGATGCCGATGTCTCACAGGACCAAGAACCATCATTTCAATCTTATCAGTGTTTAAAAGTACGAAGTTTCCAGACATCCATCTTCTTGCTGATGCAAGGCAATCTTCTAAGAATTTTATGTGAATGAGATTACCAGCAGTTATCAGCATGTATAAGTATAATCAGCATATCAATTATAGGTAATCCCAAAGCGTCCCAATATGTGCCCAAGGGGTGCTATATCAATCAATCAATCAATTTTTTTATATAGCGCCAAATCACAACAAACAGTTGCCCCAAGGCGCTTTATATTGTAAGGCAAGGCCATACAATAATTATGTAAAACCCCAACGGTCAAAACGACCCCCTGTGAGCAAGCACTTGGCTACAGTGGGAAGGAAAAACTCCCTTTTAACAGGAAGAAACCTCCAGCAGAACCAGGCTCAGGGAGGGGCAGTCTTCTGCTGGGACTGGTTGGGGCTGAGGGAGAGAACCAGGAAAAAGACATGCTGTGGAGGGGAGCAGAGATCGATCACTAATGATTAAATGCAGAGTGGTGCATACAGAGCAAAAAGAGAAAGAAACAGTGCATCATGGGAACCCCCCAGCAGTCTACGTCTATAGCAGCATAACTAAGGGATGGTTCAGGGTCACCTGATCCAGCCCTAACTATAAGCTTTAGCAAAAAGGAAAGTTTTAAGCCTAATCTTAAAAGTAGAGAGGGTGTCTGTCTCCCTGATCTGAATTGGGAGCTGGTTCCACAGTAGAGGAGCCTGAAAGCTGAAGGCTCTGCCTCCCATTCTACTCTTACAAACCCTAGGAACTACAAGTAAGCCTGCAGTCTGAGAGCGAAGCGCTCTATTGGGGTGATATGGTACTACGAGGTCCCTAAGATAAGATGGGACCTGATTATTCAAAACCTTATAAGTAAGAAGAAGAATTTTAAATTCTATTCTAGAATTAACAGGAAGCCAATGAAGAGAGGCCAATATGGGTGAGATATGCTCTCTCCTTCTAGTCCCCGTCAGTACTCTAGCTGCAGCATTTTGAATTAACTGAAGGCTTTTTAGGGAACTTTTAGGACAACCTGATAATAATGAATTACAATAGTCCAGCCTAGAGGAAATAAATGCATGAATTAGTTTTTCAGCATCACTCTATATAAAGGGAGAAAAGCAGGGGGCCTAAGACAGACCCCTGTGGAACCCCAAACTTCATGTCACTAAGGTTAGAGGTAGTGTTATTGTACAAAACACAGTGAGAATGACTGGTCAAGTATGACGTCAACCATGCAGGGGCACTCCCAGTAATTCCAGAGTGATTTTCCAGCCTATCAAGTAGAATATGATGATCCACTGTATCAAATGCAGCATTGAGATCTAATAGCAACAGAACCGTAGTGGTGTCCGAATCCATTATAAGCAGAAGATCATTCACCACTTTAGTGAGAGCCATCTCTGGTTAATGATATTTTCTAAAAGCAGACTGCAATGGCTCAAAGAGATTATTCTCAGTAAGACAAGTCCACGATCTGCCGTGACACCACTTTTTCCAGAATTATAGAGCAAAATGATAGATTTGATATCGGCCTATAGTTTTTCAATGTACTAGGGTCAAGATTAGATTTCTTTAGTAATGGTTTAATCATTACAGATTTGAAACCTTTAGGAACAGATCCAGAAGTTAAAGAAAGATTAATAATTTCCAGCACAGTTGGCCCAAGAGTGGGCCATAGGTCCTTAAACAGTTTTGTTGTTATAGGATTAAATAAACAAGTTGTGTTTTTGTTACGAGTTTCGTCAGCATGCCAAGAGATACTCTCAAATTCTGTAAATCTAGGTAATACCTCAGTAATGGTGGCCACCTCAATAGTAGGGTGTAGTGGCTGGGTTAAGGCATGCTGAGATATGTTTAACCTAATGTCTTCTATTTTCTTCTCAAAGTAATCCAGGAGATCTTGTGCTGTAAAAGCAGAGCGAACTTTGAGTTATGCAAACTTAACTTATGAATAATAAGGTATATGCTTTTGAATGTCAGCGATTGTGTCAGGTCCAGTTGCAAACAAAGGCCACTAGCAGTGGTTGCTAGCAAGCAGTAAGCTTCGATGGCCTCTGATGATCCCTGCCTACCGGAATAAGAAAAAGTTGTAGTTCCTTGACTGGCCACTTGAGGCTGGTTCTAAAAGTGAACAGGTTCTCACTGAAACCCATGTTAAAATGTCCAACTGTTCAATTTTGAACATTCAGTGTTTTTTTTTTTTTGATAGTCTTTATTGACAACAATGCTTTAATTTGACAAACATTAAAAAAGGAACTTGTTCTTTGATATGATCAATCCTAAGCATCCATTTAAAGTGAACATTTTGCATAAAATATGGTGCTAGTTGTAGACAGATTCAGGTCCAGATTCTAATATTTGGAAATATAAAGGCAGTCATCCAGTAGGTATATATGTTTGAATCAATCAATAGGGATTCAGGAAGTGTTTATTTTTATATGGAAATTTCTGAGATTATTCCCTCCTCCTCCTCCCACCATCTTTGCTGGCTGAGACAGGGTGATTGATCTGATATGCCATTGAGTCAGATTACATTATGCAGTTCTCACTGATAAGAGAAGAGTGAAACAACTATTTTCTTTCTCCTTATCTGCTCCAAGATGCTGTGTTTCTAAAAGGAGAACTGGCCTCCGTGGCTCCGTATCATTATTCATTCTGATTCAAGACCTTCAGTGCTGATTACATTTTATAAGCTCATAAAATGGACATTATTGGTCAGTACTCAAACTGGGTCCTTCTTTTTCCTGAAGGTTATAGTGCTCAAAATCCCCCGTGAAACCATGTTACAAAGGGAGAGAATTTGCTTGGAAATCTGAGCAGTCTTAATGATTTCAGACAGGTGTTGAATGTGCAGCTTCCTTCTGAAAATGTCCTTTAAAGTCAAACACTTTGGGATGAAATAAACCCTTTTTTGGATAAAAGAATACAGTAGCAAGAAACGTTTGGGCACATTTGGACTTTATTTATATATATATATAACTTAAAAACACTAAAGTATAACAGAGTTCTCTATTTTAAAATTTTTAACATTTCTACGATTAGGCCATCTGATGTCACAGTGAAACCAATCTCTAAGTAAAAATTTCTCGGCCGAAGCAACAAAATACACTAAGCTAAATACTTTCTAGTGCTTTAAAAAATAGTTCATAGTAATACAGATGAATGAATGAATCGCATTCACCCTTTCACTCACACTGATGTCACAGTGCTGCCATGCAAGGTGTGAAACTGCACACTTGAGTTACTCACGGTCAGCTTGGTGATTTTTCTGCCTGACTGGGGAATTGAACCTTCTGAGTCCTATTCTTATGTACATCGCTTAAAATATCCAAGATAAACAAAGTGATCCAGGATCTGTGAATCTGTGAACTGGGTTCTCCAAACCCAACTGAGGTCTTGATTGGACATCCTGGACTCAAGCACCCAGGATGTTTCTGCAACAGCACCCCCTCCCCACCCAACCCCATGCCCGAGCCGCTGACTAAAGGTGTGATAAAGTACAGAAAAGGTCTTGCATAAACAAAGGCTAATTGATGAACACTGCATATTTTTGATTGTTTAAAATTAAAAAATATGTATTAAAAACATTGATAAGAGTGTCAGTCATAGAATGCAGGAGAAAAGCTACAGATTTTTAAATTTTTAATAGAGGGGTGCTGAGCAACTAGAGTATACGGTTGAGTACACAAGTTCGCATCCCCTTACTTTGAAAAGGCAAGGTCAAAGAAAGATTTGTTTGTTTTTTTTACACCACAGTGTAAAAGAGGACACTGGCTACTATGGACTGGTAGAACATCCACAGGAGTTTCCTGCAGATGTTAAATGACTGCAGCCAACAATACAACACTAACAAAATCAAAGTGAAAGGAGCTAATGTTGGGGACATTTCCAGCTCACCCCTCCTGCTCCTGGCTGATGTGGCTGCATTATACGGCCTGATGGCACAAGGGACAAAAGCGTTCTTCAGTCTCTCAGTGGAGCACCTTACTGAGAGGAATCTGTTGCTCACGGTGCTTCTCTGGTGGGAGAAGACCAAGTTCAGGGGGTGGCTCTGATTGGACAGGATCACCCTGATCTTAGAGAACTTCCTCTGTTCCACCACCTTCTCCACAGAGTCCAGACACAGTCCAACCACAGAGACCGCCTTCTTCATGAGCCGCTTCAGCCTCAGAATGTCCTTTTTCTTAGTGCTCCTCCCCCAACACAACACCATAAAAAGGACACTGGACTCAATGGACTGATAAAACATGTACAGAAGCTTTGAATGGACCCCAACAGAAGCTAGCCTTCTAAGAAAATACATCCTGCTCTGCCCCTTCTTGTACACAGTGTCCATGTTTGCTCCCCAGCTCAGCCTGTTGTCCAGCTTCAGGCCAGGGTACTTATAGGTGGAAACCACCTCCACCTCTGATCCATCAATAATGATGGGCTGCAGAGAGGTTGGCCTCCATTGGAAATCAAGCACCACCTCCTTCATTTTGGTGATGTTCAGCAGGAGCTTGTTCTACTGACACCACCTCGCAAAGTCCTTCACCAGGCCCCTGTTCTCACTTCCTCCCCCTCCCTAATACATGCCATAATTCCAGTGTCATCAGAGAACTTCTGCGTGTGGCATGTACCTGAGTTGTAGTGGAAGTCAGTAGTGTAGAGGGTGCTCCATTGCTGCAAACTGTGGCTGGTTGGTCAAACAGTGCAAAATCCAGCACATGAGATGGGGGTCCACAACCATGATGTTAAGTTTCTCTTGGAGAAGGCTGGGATAATTGGTGCTAAATGCACTAGAGAAGTCAAAGAATAACATCCTCATAATGCACCCCCACTCCCCACATCCGGGTATGTGAGTGTGCAGTGTAGAGATAAAGTACATCTTCAACACCCATCTTCTCCTGGTAGGCAAATTGGAGGAGGTCCCTCACCATCTGCACTTGAGGTTGCGTGAGCTGCAGGACCAGTCGCTCCAGTGTTTTCATCACCTGCGATGTGGGCATGACTGGCCTATAGTCATTCAGCTCCCGAGGGCGACCCTTCTTTGGAACTGGAATGATGCAGGATGTTTTCCACAGTGAAGGAACACTCCCCAGCCACAGAGTGAGGTTGAAAGCCTACTGTAGAGGGTGTCCCAGCTCAGCTGCACAGGCCGTCAGGACCCTTGGACAGACCTGGTCTGGACCTGCGGGCTTCCTAGGATGGAGACGTCGCAGCTCCTTTGTCACCTGGTCCACTCTGATGGAGGGAGGACTTGAGGTGGGAGTGGCGGGCGCTTGTGACAGCAAGAGAGATGGAGGAGAAGCAGGATGGTGATAGTCAGAGGTGCCAGAGGAGGGCTGTGGGAACGAGCATGTGATTAGGGTGGGGGGACTGCACCGTGTTCAGCTCCTCATCTCTCTAGAGGTCCATGCAGCCAACATTGCTGCTACAGCCAGTAATGGTTTTCATACCATTCCAGACCTCCCGCATGTTATTATCTCTCAGCTTCCTCTCCTGCTTCTTGCTCTATGCCTCATTAGCTTCCTTCAGACAGATTTTCACTTCATTTTGCATCCGATTTTCTCTTCATTTTTCATCTTCCTCCTCATCTCAAAGTCTCTGCTCCCAAATTCCCTCTTCTTTTTATTCAAGACTTCCTTCACTTCAGAGATACTCCATGGTTTATTGTTGGCAAAGCACTTTACTGTTTTAACAGGCAACACCTGATCACACAAAATTTCAAATAGTCAGAATTTTACCCTCACCTACTTCTCTGTCACTCCAGACTTCCTCATACAATACCACAACTCTTCTCTTGGCACACTGCCATAAGTTTTCTCTAAATTCACAAACACAGAATGTATATCCTTCTGGCATTCTCTATACTTCTCCATCAGCACTCTCAGAGCAAACATTGCATCTGTAGTTCTCTTACTCAGCATGAAACCAAATTGCTTCTTACAGATATTCGCCTGTTTTCTAAGCCTAGATTCTAGTACTCTTTCCCATAACGTCATGCTGTGGCTGATCAGCTTTATGCCTCTGTAGTAACTGCTGCGCTGCACATCACCCTTGTTCTTAAAAATAGGAATCAGCAGACTTTGTCTCCACTCCTCAGACATCCTCTCAGTTTCCAAGATTGTATTAAACAATCTGGTTAGAAACTTCACTGCCATTTCTCCTAGACATTTCCATACCCCCTGCTATGATTTGAGGCTAGCATTTAAACACAGTCTGATATTTCCCAAGATGGAGGTCAGCAAACACACAGGTGGATTTCAAAAGATGCCAAGGTTTAATTATTGCAGGTGAGTGGGAGGACAAAAACTGGTGAAGGAGTAGGCACAACAAAAATATGTCAACCCACTTCGGGTGAAGGGAATCCAGGGTGTGAAGAGGCAAGGAAAAACTAAGACAATCTTCCAGGGAGTGCACAAACCAGAACTGAGTACTTACAAAAATGGAGCAGTGGAGGACACAGGACATCAGATAAAGTGAGCAGTCAGTCTTAACAACAGAATGTTAAGCCAGTACTGCACAGACAAAGACAAACAGCTACAAAGGAAACAGCTACAATGGACCCACAAGGGACATGAACACAGGTGAGAAATAAATACTGATTCATGAACGAGACAATGTATTGCAGCTGGGAACTGAGCAGAGGGGATGTGATGGACAAAGATGAACACAGGAGGGCAGCTGAGAACTGAACATAAGACACAGTGATGCAGAAACTAATCAGACTTATGAAAAGCGGAAGAGCCGGGGCAGAGCCCCACGGTCCAAAGATGAAAAATGGTGCCAAGACTGAGGGGACACATGAAAGGCAGATGACTGGAGGGTACACAGAGAAAGACAAGACAGACTCGACCAGGAAATATGAGCCAAAGGGCAGGACCTAACCATGACGGACAGAACACAGGACGCCTGCAGGGAGTGCAGCCATGCCAATGAGTGCGTGGAGGAAATGGACACAGGGAGACAGCAATGAAGACATACGGAAATGGGGACCGGGACCCTGGGAACATAAAAATAACCCCATCCCAAACCAGGGCATACCAGCCTGGAGACCCACAACAGGAACACATTGGGAAAAATAAACAGACCTCCGCAGAAAGCGGGATTCGACACTATTGGGGAAATACCCACAAACAAGGGGGCACCAGCCCAGAGACCTGGAAACAAAGATATGTTAGGAAATAAAGAGTTAATCGCCCAACCTCCATGGAAGGCGGGGGTCAGTGGCTGATGAAAGTCCCTCCAAGAACAGGAAAGCCCACTGAAGCTGCCTGAGGAGAAGGGAGGCAGACTGGCGGTTGATGGAGGACTGGAGTTTGGCGGAGAGAAGCCGTGCTGGGGAAATTGAGAGGTGAACCTGGAGGCCGGCCAAAGTTCAGAGGAGAGCAGAAGGGCCGGCCGGAGTGCTGAGCTGAGATGAAAGGATGGCTGAAGTTCAGAGGAGAGCAGAAGAGAGGCCTGGGTTTCTGCTGGCAAGAGTCCGACAGAGTGAATGGAGACCGACTCGTTGGCCGGCTGAAAGTCCCGGTGGAGGTCGAATATGAACCGTGCGATCCTCCTGGAACCGTGGTGGAAACTGAAGATGAACCGTGTGATCCTCCTGGATCCACGGTGGAAACTGAAGATCAACCGTGCAATCCTCCTGGATCCACGGTGGAGACTGAAGGCAAAGCTGGTGAGCTATTGTCTATGTCTGAACCTTTTGGAGATAAGCAGCCATTGGAGAGAGCACATACACTGGATTCACTGTCATAATTGTCCTTTGCACATAAACAGACTCCACGGTTATTGTTCTCCACACACTCTGTTTCAAGGACAGGCACCACGTTAAACCCTTGTGTAGATAAAATACTTTCATCTTCCGAACATGGATGATTTTGTATTTGGGGGGATAAGGAGGTGTCATCACAACTACGGAGGCTTAGGTCATTATCATCATCACTAGTATTCAGACCAAGACCAACAGGCATCAAAATAGTACTGTTGCAAGCTTGATTCAGAAGGTTTATGCTAGGGACCAAAACCGGATTTGGCCTTTCTCTTTCAACATAACAATTTGAGCTTGTGTCTATGCTAACTTGCTGCATGCTGGAATCGGGGTGAATCATACCACTTGGTTCTCAGTCATGAACAGGAGTAGATAAATAGCGTTTTGACAACAACCCGATCAGTAGACCAGTCAGTATGAACCTGTTTGTCTACGCATGGATTTAGGTCATTATACGGCAAGGATCTGGATTCTGAAAGACTACCATGACTTTCGTCATGAATGTCATTTGCTTTGATAAGGCTACTGTCACCAGTACCCATGCAGACACCATCACACATCAAAACTGCACTTCTTCTCTACAAGAGTCAAGACAGAAGTCAGACTACCAGAGCAAGAATTTTAGTTGAGGAAGCTTCTGCGATTTGAAGCGAAATGTCCTCGCGTCTACCAACCCAGTCCAGTCGAAGATTCAAGCTTCTCTACTATCAAAACTGCACTGTTACAATCTTGATTTCGAGGGGTCAAAACGGAATTTGACTGTTCCTCTCTGACTGAAAAGCTTAAGCATGTGTCTGAGCTACTTTGCTTCATACTGGACTCTAAGTGGATTGGAACACTTAGGTCTCTATCATGGTGAGTAGAAAAGTGTGGACTGCAAGGGGAACTGGTAGCCGCAGGACCTAGAAATGCATCAGACTTATTCATTTGAGCCTGTTTGTCTAAGCATGGATCCCGGTTAGTATTCTGCAAGAAACAAAGTTCAGAACAGACACACAACTGTCGTCATTATTGTCATTAGCACTAATTAGCTTATGGTCACAAGTCGCAACACAGTCACTGCATTCTTGTTCCGAGGATTCAATGTCAGTTTTCTCTAATTCAATCTTCTCAGATATGAAAGCTAGCCTCTCTGTGGTGATGCAGATCACACTGGGGGAGTGATCAGAGGCACCCCATAAAGAGGAGGTGTCTTGTTCCTCTGTGACATCATCAGGGGCAGGCACGGGATTCCCCTCGGTGACGTCAGTTGGGCTGACATGGAGGCACCCCGCCTCCCAGCCCGAACTGCAGGACTCATGGGCTGACCTGTAATGAGAATCACAGCTGTTAGACGAACCCCTTCCCACCCTGGAGCCGAGAGGAGACTCCACCAGGAAGCTGTCAGTCTCCTCCTGGGCTGGCCCCAAGAATGGAGCAGGAGGGACTGTGGCAGTGAAATCCAGTAGCTGGGTTCTCTTAGCACGGCCTCTTACTCTTTGCAGCCCCACTTGCCGGCGGTGGAAACGGAACCACCATTTCAGGAATGGAGTCCTGTGTAAGAGTGTGGGTCAAGTGAGAGGTGGAAGAGTCCAGGGTGGTGATCTGCAAAGCAGTCTTAAGGGTGTATACTGCATCCATCCAAGCGACTGGATCCACAATCACAAAAGGGGTCTGGAGGAGCATCAACAGTGACTGCATGGTGCTGTGGAGGGAGCCTCGAGCCAGGTCAACCGGACTGAGCAGGTTCTGAGCGGTGGAGATTGCTATTTGCATCCTCGCTGAATCAAGGACGGCTCATCCATCCACTCAATGAGTGGATGTGACTGAAGTAGCTGTGCAGGTGACGAGCGACTTTGCTGGTTACTGGCAGGTACCGGGCTGTCATATCTGCCATTGTCCGTACCCTGGCTGGAAAATCCGAGAGTTTCTAGAAAACCTACCGGGTCGCGTGCCCAGGCAGGTGCAAAAAGTTTTTTCAACAGAAGACAGTGCTGGGAACAGTTTCAAAGCCCATGGATGGGCTAAAACCACCCTCCTGGCTCTGTCCAGCCAGTCTTTATCGCTCTTTCTACAAGAGCCGAGAAAATAATTGAAACATATCTTGATTTGGTCTCCAAATGTTACAAAAACTGTTTGGCTGGGATAACTGCCTGCTTCGAAACAGCTTGGCGGGTCCATTTTGTTATGCTTTGAGGCCAGTATTTAAACAGAGTCTGATATTTCCCAAGATACAGGTCAATTAACACACAGGTGGATTTCAAAAGATGCCAAGGTTTAATTTAACTTCCCAGGGTGAAGAAGAAGTCAGCAGGTCAAAGAGCCTTTTCGTATCGTGCACCCACCCTGTGGTACAGTCTTCCAGCGACCGTGAGGCAGTCTGAGTCTGTGGACATTTTTAAGTCAAGACTCAAAACCTATTTTTATTCTCTTTCTTATGGATAGTTTTTATTTTTTATTTGTTTTATTCTTTTACTTCTGTTTTTATTTATGTATTTGAATTTTTTTATTCATTTTTAATTATTTATTCAATTTTATGTTGACTTGTTTTATGTAAGGCGCCTTGAGATGGCTTTTGCTGTGATTTGGCACATTATAAGCAAATTCAATTAAATTAAAATTATTATAGTAGGTGAGTGGTGGAGACAAAAACTGGTGAAGGAGTAGGCACAACAAAAATATAATGCCAAATACAATGCCTTCGGGTGAAGGGAATCCAGGGCGTGAAGAGGCAAGGAAAAACTAAGAAAGTCAATCTTCCAGGGAGTGCACAAACCAGAACTGAGTACAGTGGAGGACACAGGGCATCAGATAAAGTGAGCAGTCACTTTTAACAACAGAATTTTAGGCCAGTACTGCACAAACAAAGACAAACCATTACAAAGGAAACAGCTACAATGGACCCACAAGGGACATGAACACAGGTGAGAAATAAATACTGATTCACTAACAAGACAATGGATTGCAGCTGGGAAGTGAGCAGAGGGGATGTGATGGACAAAGATGACCTCAGGAGGGCAGCCGAGAACCAAACATGACATGGACATGGAGGGCAGACCAAGTGACACAACTCAGACACAAGAGGGCAGCAGAGAATGGAACATAAGACAGTGATGCAGAAACTAATCAGACTTATGAAAAGGGGCAGAGTCCCATGGTGCAAAGACGAAGAGTGGTGCCAAGACTGAGGGGACACGTGAAAGGCAGATGACTCAAGGGTACAGAGAGAAAGACAAGACAGACATGACCAGGAAATATAACATGAGCCAAAGGGCAGGACCTAACCATGATGGACAGAACACAGCACGCCCGCAGTGAGCTGCAGCCCTGCCAACGAGCGTGCGGAGGAAATGGACATAGGGAGACAGCAGTGAAGATATACAGAAATGGGGACCGGGACCCCGGACTTGGACCAGAGGGAGACACACACACAGGTAAAAGGCATGGAGTAGCGCCTGAGACAAAGATAGACCCTACACACAGAGAACCCCAAAACAACCTGACTGGACTCTATCACCTCCACTGGAATGTCATCTGGACCAACTGCCTCATCCTCTTCATAGCGGGAAGTGTTGTGTGTTCGGGGGGGTTTGGCTGGACAAGGTTGGGTTGTTTTGTGTTTATTTTCCTTCCCAGGTGATTTGGGGCTGTTCTCTGAGGAAAATGTGCTGCAGAAGAGTCTCTCTCCTCTGTTACGATGATTGGCTGCACCTGTTGCATTCTCGTGCGGCTCTCTATCAGGACAATCCACGACACCTGTGATGTTCACGTGCAGATCTGAGGACTTCCAGCTGGTACCAATGTAGTGATGAAGAACTACATTTAAACCAGCAGTGAGTTGGATAAGATGGCCGGAGAATACGACCTTGTGACGACGGTGTGGGGACGCTGAGGGCCGTTTCAGAGTCTGACATCGCGCCTGTGAAGGAGGACGAGGGTGAGAGACAAATGTTGTCAGCACACGGCAGAGGTGAATATTCTGAAAAGTTTATCTGTGAATGAAAATTGGCGTCTTATACGCAGCTATAAGTAATTACTGGTGGAAAGTGTTTGGCGTGCTCCTCACGGCAGTGGCGTGCTGATTAATGATCCTCCACTAGCTGTGAGCAGCAGCCTCCTTGAATTAAGTTGGAATTCAGACCTAAACGTGGAGCTAATAAGTTTGCCTCCAAACAATATTTCGTAGTAATAGTGTTGAATAATCTCATCTCTGTTCCTCCTTCGCAGAGTACAGTTCTGGGAAAAAGTCACCTGGGGGGGGTTGTCGGCGGAACTCCTGAGTCCTGAACGTTCGGACTCCGACTGTTGAGACGCTGAGAGAGCGCGCCGCCTTTTCACCTCACCAGAACTTTAATTAATTAGTATTTTATGTATAGCACAAAGGGGAGAAAAATAAATGTGTTTTCTTTTTGGAACTGCTTCTGATTATTTCATGCTGGGTTCAGTCAGATACTGGACCGCTCCTCACTCCGCACCTTATCCATAACAGGGAAGCATGGTGGCTTTGTGGTTAGCACTGTTGCCTCACAGCAAGAAGGCCATGGGATCAGTTCCCATTATGTGGAGTTTGGATGTTCTCCCCACATTTGCATGGGATTCCTCCGGGTCCTCTGGTTTCCTCCCACATTTAAAGACATGCAGATTAAGTGAATTGTAAACTTTATATTTGCCCAGGTCCCCCTTGCAAAAGATATCTTGATCTCAATAAGACCAACCTGGATAAATCAAAATTAAAATAGCTGCCCTCACTTAATCCTTACTAATCCCTTGCACTTACTGATTTACTCTCTCCCCATCATCAAGCCTCTCTCTCATTTTCTTCATTCACCAGATCCTCAAAATATTCCCTCCACCTTCTCAACATTCTCCTCTCTTGTCAGCATATTACCATCTGCATCCTTTATCATCCCAACCTACTGTCCCTTTGTCTGGCCGATCGGTACAAGTCCTTTTGTCCTTCCTTACTGTTTAGCTTCTTGCACAGCTCGTTATATGCCTTTTCCTTAGCCTTTGGCACTTCTTCCATCATCTTCATATTTTTGTTGGTTTTTGCACGTCGTGCCCCCAGTGTCACTTGTGCAGGTGTACGATCGCCTAACACTGCTAAAAATCCGTGACTCGATAATCTGCACTGCTTTTTATGACAACTACGAGCAATCAAAGCTACCGCTGCCTTTTCTCGGCTCTGTCCCAGCTTGTCTACAGTGTCCTGTCAGCGCGTTGCCACGCAACAAGCGCAACAGGCGGCGGGGAAAGAGAGGGGGAATCCGCGTGAAAATGAGGAAGTACCTGGCTTCTTTTGATGGATATCATCACCGCTGCTCTCCTGCTGCATTTCCAATCCAGTGTGGGTTGTTTCACCTGCGCTGCAGCTACAGATCGCTCCGTCAAACTTTCTCTGAAGCCTGTCACTCACTTCTGCGTTGACAGCCTGCCAAGATCCAGAGCCGGGGCCGCATACTGGGGAATCTCCGTCCAATCCTCCGCGCTGACCGGCAAACTGCATCCCTCAGTACACTGCATTCTGCTCTTGTAAATGCCAGATCCCTCATTAATAAGACATTTATACTTAATGATTTCATTTGCACAAATGATTTGGATCTGCTTTTGGTGACTGAGACGTGGCTGAAACAAGGTGATAACGGCGCTTTTATGGAGATCCTTCCCTCCGGATACTCCTTTTTTAGCGCCCCTCGAGCTTTGGGCCATGGTGGTGGATTGGCCACAGTTTACAAACAGGACTGGAAATGCCATCTTATCCAAGGTAGTGCTGCCATCTATCGCCCCCCCCCCCCCCCCAAAGTACAATAAGGATTTTATTTCTGAGTTCTCTGACTTTTTATCAGACATTCTGCCTAAATATGACAACATACTGATCTGTGGGGACTTCAACATTCATGTTTGCTGCCCTCATAACCAATTGGCCAAGGAATTTAAATGTCTAATTGACTCTTTTAATCTGACCCAGCATGTTGACTGCCCCACACACGGGCTTGGACATACGTTAGATTTGGTCATTTCACATGGACTGTCACTGACTTGTAAAGGGACAGCAGCCACCCATATTTCAGACCATACACCTGTGCTGTTTGATTTTGTTGCTCCAAGTCCAATAACCAAGTCCTCAATTTCTGCGTGAGCTCACCGGACCATCACCTCCTCCACAGCTGCAGAGTTTGCATCTGCCTTCATGGATATTTATTTGCATTCTGTGGATAGCATCTCACTACCTCCAGATGACTTCATCATCTCCTTCACCTCCACCTGCTCCAGGATATTGGACATCATTGCACCGTTAAGATGCAAATCCACAAAGCCCAAACTGGACCCCTGGCTAAATGATATCACGAGAGCCCTGCACAGGAGCTGCAGATAGGCTGAACACAGATGGAAAAGGGATCGTCTGCAGGTCTCTTTAGAAATTCTGCGTGCCAGGCTGGTGGAGTATCAATGAGCAGTCACTTTGGCTAAATCTCAGTATCTTTCCCGGGTCATTACTAACAGTTCTAGTAATCCTAGTGTTGGCAGATGTCTCTGTCTTGACCTGTGAAAAATTTCTCAAATTTTTCACTGATAAGGTAGCAGCAGTAAGAGACAACATTGTAAATAACTCTGGTGTCTGTGTGGAAGTGGTCTCTCCCACAATCCCAGCAGCGACTCTGGAGCACTTTGACAAGGTGTCTCTCTCGCTCCTCTCTGAGGTCGTGCAGAGTATTTCACCTGGTTATTGTCCATTGGACATAATTCCCGCTAAGTTATTAAAGAGGTATTTACTTCTGTTGGGCCATGCCTCATCTCATTTATCAACAGTTGTCTTAGCTCTGGAACAGTTCCACAAGTGTTTAAACATGCTGTTGTCAGACCACTACTTAAGAAACCCAATCTGGATCCCTCTGTCCTTGCAAATTTTAGGCCGGTCTCAAATTTATCTTTTTTGTCCAAGGTTTTAGAAAAAGTTGTTTTTATACAGTTGCAAGAGTTTTTAGAACAAAATCAGATTCTTGAAAAATTTCAGTCTGGTTTCAGGTCTCGTCACAGCACTGAGTCTGCTCTGTTGAAGGTGCAGAATGACATCCTCATGTGTCTGGACTCGAAAAGACCCATGCTGCTGGTCATGTTGGATCTAACTGCAGCATTTGACACTGTGGATCACTCTCTCCTCTGCAGACATTTGCAAGAACAGGTTGGACTCCGGGGCACTGTGTTAAAGTGGTCTCAGTCTTATCTGACTGATAGGAGCATTAGGGTCATGATGAATGATCTCTCCTCCTCTACTGTTCCCCTAGCTACAGGCGTGCCCCAAGGTTCCATTCTTGGTCCTTTGCTGTTCTCCCTATACATGTTGCCACTGAGTTCTGTCTTATCCAAACACAATATGTCCTTTCATTTCTATGCCGATGATTTACAAATGTATCTGCCAGTCACACACAACAGGTCCTGTGCACTGCTGTCCATGCAAAATGCATTGTCAGACATTAAACACTGGCTTTCGTAGAACTTTTTGCACCTCAATGAGAGCAAAACTGAGTGCATTTTGTTTGGCTTGAAACCTGGTGATGCTCTACCTGACTTAAATGATCTTGCTCCTTACCGTCAGTCAGTTGTAAGAAATCTGGGGGTCAAATTTGATGAATATTTAAAATTTGACAAACAAATTGACAATGTGGTGAAAGCCAGCTTTTTTCAGCTTCGTCTTCTGGCCAAAGTCAAACCTTTCCTTTCACGGACGGACCTAGAAAAGGCTATGCATGCATTCATCAGCTCCAGGATAGACTAGTGTAATGCACTGTATGTGGGTGTCAACCAGAGCTGTCTCCAACATCTGCAGATGGTTCAAAATGCTGCAGCCCGCCTTCTGACAAACACTCGCAAACACAGTCACATTACTCCTGTGCTGTTTAGTCTTCACTGGCTCCCAGTCCGCTTCAGAATTGATTTTAAACTTTTGTTTGTTTTTAAAGCTATACATGGACTTGCACCTTCTTACCTGTGTGAGCTGTTAGCTGCACACACACCAACAAGAACTTTGCGGTCCTCCAGTCAACACTAGCTGGAGGTCCCCAGGACCAAGAGCAAACAGTGGGGAAACTGATCATTTGCGGTGGCTGGGCCTAGACTTTGGAACTCTTTGCCCATTGAGTTGTGCTTGATAAGTACTCTATCTCTGTTCAAAGCTAAACTAAAAACCTATTTGTTCAGAGTTGCTTTTAGTACATAGTTTTATTGTGGTTGTTCATTTGTTGTTGATTTTATGCATTGATGTGAAGCACTTTGGTTCAGTAGTCACTGTTGTAAAGGGCTATACAAATAAAGTTTGATTGATTGATGTTACGCTGCATCTCTTTGAACTCCTACCTACTTTCTTGCTTTTCTGAACATCTTTGTTCCATCATCAAGTCTCCCTTTATTCCTTCTACTGTCGATATGTCACACCCAGGACCTTCCTACCTGTCTCCCTCACCACATCTGCACTCCTTTTCCAAATGTCCAAAATCACTTGGAGATATAGTTGAAAAAAAATTGTTTTAAAAGAATACTGAATAAGATTAGTTACAAGAGTTGCATGTTTCCATTTTTCGTCCAGTGCATACCTTTGCTCCTGAAAATGACTTTTGGAGTACATATTATGTGCAGGGTTAAAAACGAAGGGATTCACATGAACAAAAAGAGTGAGTATAAACCACCTGCAGACACACAGCCAAAAATGACTTGAATATTTGCTCAGGGCTGCCTGATTTACTTTTCTGGCTTTCTGGATTAAGACTGCTGTTTAAAACACATCTCAGGCATTTCCTGCTGATGACACGCTCTGCGGACATTTTTTGGCTGTCTCGCTCTACATGTGTGAGTCCTATAGTTTGTGTTTTTGCTTTGCAAAATTCCATTAATGTACTGCTGTTTTTTTTATAGCAGAAAGCATCACACAAGACACAGATGACCATTTGGGATTAGTTTATCCTCCTCACAGCATCACATTAGGTGTCATCTCAGGACACAAATACTATTAAATGAGGTGTATGGTGTTGTGCACGACTTTGCAAACTAATCTTAATTACTTTGCAAAACTTTGGAAAAGAAAACATTTGAATTAATTGTAATCCTCATTCCTCCTGTTGGACATGCAGAGTTTTAGACAAAAGCTTTTTGAACAGACCAATCATGCTTTTTTTTTTTTTCTTTTAAGCCATCATCAATAAATTACTGCCCCCTGGTGTTTGTCATGGAAAAATGAACATCAGATTTGACTGGTACCTCCAGCAAAACCTTTATCATGTCAGCACATATCCCTTCCCCAGTTCATGCACATTTATCTCCTTCATGTCAGCTGCAGTCACAGACAAGAAAATCCTTTTTGACATCATGAAGATAAGCAGCGATAGAACATACATTTTTCTCACCATAAAATCCCAATGATGAAAAGGTCTTATCTGCTGGATGGCACCCTGCATTGTACATTTGAGGACAAAAAGCTCACATTCTAGTTTAGTTGTTGAAGATAAGCACCGAGCTTTGATAAGGTGATGGAATGTTATGCAATGTGGATCCTCTAGATGGGAGGTTAACACGACAAAGTGAATCTTTTGGTGTCGGTGCATCTTTATTTTTGTGATGCAGAGAAGTCGGACATAGTTTTCAACTCCACCAAAACACTTCATGGAAATATAACTGCAGCTCTTCCAACATCTTAAGCCCTATTTGAATGAAATTTGTTTAATATGGCAAGGAGGAGTTCTGTTATCTAAAACAGAATGTCTATAAATTCATGGCCAATTCGCTTGGCATAAAAAAATATCTTGGTATAAATGACAAATGGGAGTGGCTACTCATAAAAAAGGACTGACATTGCTTTCACCCCTCAAAAATAAAACAAACAGGCATTTTTTCATCTCTGTGTTCTTTGCTCTGTGATTGAACAGATCCATTTTCATGGTCACTCTCGAGTCTCGACAGAGAGAATATTACAATCCAAATAAAAATTTTCATCCTGCAGTGACCGACACATGGTAATGACAACACAACCTCTTTGGAGGAGTGTAATTAGTGCTTGTTTTAAATACCAAAAATCAAGTCCAAGGATTCACATCTGGCCAGTTTTATTTATTTTTATTATGCATTTTTACCCAAGGCCATCAAATATGGCCACTGGGTATTGTGAAGACTTTGTGTCCGTCTGTCAGTGCTCAGCATAACCAGTCCTATTACTACTGCCAGAGTGTTCAGATTCACAGGGAACATTCTTGGGACACAGACCTTGGACAAGATGGCTAACCTTGACATATTTTAATAGCTATTTTAAGACGTTAAAATGTCAAATTCTGTTTAATTTTTTGAGGAGCAGGGGTGATAGCCAGTCAGAGTAGAGCAGCACCGTGATGCCAGTGGCTGGTCCAGCTAGCTGCAAACTCTGTTTCATTTGTGTGTAAATATAACCTCTTTGTCATATATTATGTAAAAGCTAGCAAGAAATAAACACTTCAAAAATTGAAAATGCTGTTTTTGGAACCTGATATCACCTCTGGAGTCATTTACAAGACATTTTGCGGACGTCAGCGTGCACTAACTTCCGCTAACTCTAAGCTCATATACTGTATGTGCACATGCAGACTCTCCTGCAGATGCCGTTCAAACATAAATATTGTTTATGATTGATTAATTTATTGATTGTGTCACAGGGTGGCAGGTAGAGTGTGGGTGTGTGTGTGCCTGATCGTAATTAACATACTTCTTTTGATGTGCATCACGTGTGTAATTGGGACACAGGTGTGGGTAGTTGGGGCACGGCTCTCTCTGCACACTGTTTTAGGTGAGAGCAGATGGGCAGAAGGGAGGCTGGAGGACGGTTATGCTGACGGTGAGGCACTGAAGGAACACTGCGGAAGAAGCGCTGGACGGACGGCTGCAACAGCTTGAGGCTCTCATCCCAGCCGCTGGGGACAGTGTTAGAGAGATTCGGACGAAAGACGTATGAAGCTGCTATTTGGACTGAGGGAGCCGCTGTCGTCTCCAGGGAAACGAGTCACCACACGCCAGAGGGCAGTGACGACGTGCGGTGCGAATGGGGGAAGCTTCAAGCAAAAGTGGAAGGGTGGGGACACGTTCCACCCTTCCTCCAGTTAAGTACCCCCTCGACTTACATTATAACATCTATTAGACCACATATTATCAGCTAACCTGCTGCGGCTATATTATTTTATTGGTTTTTGTATTGTTTTATTTCATCAGAGAAAAGGAGTAACGACTTGGGTTTCCCCACTGTCAGTCATTTTATGCACAAACACAGTAATTTGTGACTGGGCTTATTTTGCATTAAATTGCAGTGGATTTAGTTCTAGTGGAGTGATTTCTTTTACTTAGTTTTTCTTGTGTTGGATTTATTTGCTGTGTTTATTTTATTCAGTTTTCCCACCCATATTTGCTGTTTGTGCATAAACTGAACAACTGGGCGCTGATAGGTTGTTGGTCACCCTGACAAAGGATTTGTTGTGCTTCTGTTTAAAGTTATTGGCCGCGGTATTGGGACCTACTGAGGAGGATCCACATTGGAAGCTGTGGACAAGCGGTTGGACTATTTTGGACAGATCCTCCGGAGTATCTTTTATCCATTTTAGACTTTTTTTTGTGATAAAGAAATATTTTTTATATCCAACTTCCTCTCTTGGTGTTTGTTGTCTGGTGTTCTTGCTCCTCAACAGAAACCGTGGGGTTATATACCCTGCCCCAGTCTCCCTCACTCGGTGACATTTTTGGCGTTGTCGGCAGGATTTCTGTGAGTTTGAGCAACTTCTCCTTTCAACATGCCTGGGGAGGAACAGGTAGCTACAGGACAGACTGCAGGTCAACAAGCTGTGATGATGCCCTTTGTTATGGGAATGCCATGGGTACAGAGGTTTGGTGGGTCTGGGTTAGAGGTCAAATTGGGAGAATGGTAAGCACAAATGGAGACCATGCTAAGCCTCCAGTCACTCAATGATGCCCAAAGCAGACTTGGTAATGGGGTTTTTGGATGGGGAGGCAAAAAGAGATATTGACTCTAGAGAAAGCTGCTCGAAACACCCCACAGAAAATATTTGCTGTATTGTCTATGCTGTATGGTGACACCACACATGTATCTGTCCTCAGAGTGCAGTTTTTTTAATTATAGACAGGAAGCGAATCAGTCCCTTAGGTCCTTCTCCCTTCGCCTCAGAGAACTGTTTTTGCGGTTGAAGCGCAGAGATTCTGCAGGCCTGGAACCCAGTGACAACCTTCTGCGTGATCAGTTCATTATGGGACTTCGAGAGGGGCCCATCAGACAAGAGCTGAGGTGCCAAGTAAGGAAACGGCCAACCTTGTCGTTTGATGAGGTAAAATTAGAAGCTCTTGCGTTAGAAGAGGAACAGGATGATAAATGGTCAGCAGAACCTTCATGCTTAGCTGTACATGAGCATACTCCCTCTCTACCAATGGTTATTAATGATTGGAAACGAATTTCGTAAGGAGATTCGTAAAGAGGTGAGAGAACAACTGACAGAAACAGCATAACTGCTTGTAAATGAGTTCAGAGCAGAAACGAATAGAGCTCCATGTCCTCCTGTAGCCATATCTCAGCCTAGAGCCTATGCAGATAATTCTGGTAGGACACGGCAGAGGTTCAGGGCCCCATTAAACAACCAAGAGTTTAAGTGGGATTCCTATGGCCGCCCCATTTGCAACCAGTGTGGGGAGCCAGGCCATATTACGCGTCACTGTCCCCATGGAGAGTCATCGCAGGGTTTTTAGGTCCGCCGGCCACTGTGGGTCAAGTGACTGCACCCTCCAAACACGACCCTACCCATAAACTAGCAGAAGCCACCATTGCTAGAATGTGCCCTGTAGCGGAGGTTAAAGTAGACAATGTAGATGTTAAATGCTTGGTAGACACTGGTTCCCAGGTCACCTTATTTAGTGAAAATCTATGTAGAGAACTTTTTAAAGATAAACAGATGAACACCGGAGACCTCCCATGGCTGACCTTATGGGCTGCCAATGGACTTAAGATCCCCTATGTTGGATATATGGTCGCAGATTTTATTGATGGGGGGATGGTGGTGCCATCACGTGGAATTGTTATAGTGAAGGATGACTGTTTGGGGGAACATAAAGCCCTTCTGGGGATGAATGTGATCTGGGGCTGTTGGAATCAAATGTTTAACGATAGAGACAGACTCTGCCCCAATCCTCAGGTACAGAATTTTGGAGAAGGGTGGGACAATGTGTTTGCGGACTGCAAAAGGATTCAAGCTGCCGAAGCAAAAGAACAGTGGGAGGGTACCGCTCAGGTTGCCTGCCGCTATGCAGTGACTGTTCCAGCCCAGAGTGAGGCCCTGCTGTGGGCCAGAGTGTCGGCACCAACCAGCCCTCGAGAACCACTGTGCCCTAGTGGAGCCCTATGGGGGAGTCATGGGAGTGGAGGTGTCCAGGACCCTAGTAATGGTAAAAAGGGGGAGGGTCTCTGTGACGGTGCGTAATGTTAACCCCTACCCCGTCTCCCTGCATCGACTCCAGAAGCTAGCAACGGTCTCTGCTGTAGATCCATTAAGTGTGAGGGAGGGCAGTGATGTCTCCCTCGTGGAAGTGAGCCCGAGGATAGTAGAGGTGGGGGTCTTCCAGGCTGGCCAGGGGTGGAACTCAGTAGAAGCAGATGAGTTGATCAGTATTTTACCCCACGGTGACCACTTGACTGAGGAGCAACAACATCAGTTCAAGCAACTTTTGGCTGGGTGGCAACATGTCTTTTCTGCTCATGAAGAAGATTATGTCTGCACTAAATGTTGCAAAACACCACATTCCTACCGGTGACGCTGCCCCAATTCGTGAGAGGTTTAGACCACTGCCCCCTAGCCTTTACAAGGAGATGAGCACCTTGTTACAAGGAATGTTGGATAAAGGTGTGATTAAAGAGAGTTGCAGCCCCTGGGCCTCACCCATTGTCCTGGTGCAGAAGGAATGTGGTGCCTGGCGGTTCTGTGTGGATTACCGCAAGCTAAATAGTGTGACACATAAAGATGCTTTCCCCCTTCCACGTATCGAAGACTCTCTCACCAGCCTGACCAGAAGTGAATGGTATACAACGTTGGATCTTGCCAGTGGCTACTGGCAGGTGGAACTGGAGGAAAGGGATAAGGAGAAGACAGCGTTTACAACCCCACTTGGTCTCTTCCAGTTTGAACGGATGCCGTTTGGGCTGTGTAATGCACCAGCAACATTTCAAATCAAAATCAAATCAAATCAATTTTATTTATATAGTGCCAAATCACAACAAACAGTTGCCCCAAGGCGCTTTATATTGTAAGGCAAAGCCATACAATAATTACGGAAAAACCCCAGCGGTCAAAACGACCCCCTGTGAGCAAGCACTTGGCGACGGTGGGAAGGAAAAACTCCCTTTTAACAGGAAGAAACCTCCAGCAGAACCAGGCTCAGGGAGGGGCAGTCTTCTGCTGGGACTGGTTGGGGCTGAGGGAGAGAACCAGGAAAAAGACATGCTGTGGAGGGGAGCAGAGATCAGTCACTAATGATTAAATGCAGAGTGGTGCATACAGAGCAAAAAGGGAAGGAAACACTCAGTGCATCATGGGAACCCCCCAGCAGTCTAAGTCTATAGCAGCATAACTAAGGGATGGTTCAGGGTCACCTGATCCAGCCCTAACTATAAGCTTTAGCAAAATGGAAAGTTTTAAGCCTAATCTTAAAAGTAGAGAGGGTGTCTGTCTCCCTGATCCGAATTGGGAGCTGGTTCCAGAAGAGATGAGCCTGAAAGCTGAAGGCTCTGCCTCCCATTCTACTCTTACAAACCCTAGGAACTACAAGTAAGCCTGCAGTCTGAGAGCAAAGCTCTCTATTGGGCTGATATGGTACTATGAGGTCCCTAAGATAAGATGGGACCTGATTATTCAAAACCTTATAAGTAAGAAGAAGAATTTTAAATTATATTCTAGAATTAACAGGAAGCCAATGAAGAGAGGCCAATATGGGTGAGATATGCTCTCCCCTTCTAGTCCCTGTCAGTACTCTAGCTGCAGCATTTTGAATTAACTGAAGGCTTTTCAGGGAACTTTTAGGACAACCTGATAATAATGAATTACAATCGTCCAGCCTAGAGGAAAGTTTTTCAGCATCACTCTGAGACAAGACCTTTCTAATTTTAGAGATATTGCGCAAATGCAAAAAAGCAGTCCTACATATTTGTTTAATATGCGCATTGAATGACATATCCTGATCAAAAATGACTCCAAGATTTCTCACAGTATTACTAGAGGTCAGGGTAATGCCATCCAGAGTAAGGATCTGGTTAGACACCATGTTTCTAAGATTTGTGGGGCCAAGTACAATAACTTCAGTTTTATCTGAGTTTAAAAGCAGGAAATTAGAGGTCATCCATGTCTTTATGTCTGTAAGACAATCCTGCAGTTTAGCTAATTGGTGTGTGTCCTCTGGCTTCATGGATAGATAAAGCTGGGTATCATCTGCGTAACAATGAAAATTTAAGCAATGCTGTCTAATAATACTGCCTAAGGGAAGCATGTATAAAGTGAATAAAATTGGTCCTAGCACAGAACCTTGTGGAACTCTTAGTCTGTGAAGAAGATTCCCCATTTACATGAACAAATTGTAATCTATTAGATAAATATGATTCAAACCACCGCAGCGCAGTGCCTTTAATACCTATGGCATGCTCTAATCTCTGTAATAAAATTTTATGGTCAACAGTATCAAAAGCAGCACTGAGGTCTAACAGAACAAGCACAGAGATGAGTCCACTGTCTGAGGCCATAAGAAGATCATTTGTAACCTTCACTAATGCTGTTTCTGTACTATGATGAATTCTAAACCCTGACTGAAACTCTTCAAATAGACCATTCCTCTGCAGATGTTCAGTTAGCTGTTTTACAACTACCCTTTCAAGAATTTTTGAGAGAAAAGGAAGGTTAGAGATTGGCCTATAATTAGCTAAGATAGCTGGGTCAAGTGATGGCTTTTTAAGTAATGGTTTAATTATTTCCACCTTAAAAGCCTGTGGTACATAGCCAACTAATAAAGATAGACTGATCATATTTAAGATCGAAGCATTAATTAATGGTAGAGCTTCCTTGAGCAGCCTAGTAGGAATGGGGTCTAATAGACATGTTGATGGTTTGGAGGAAGTAACTAATGAAAATAACTCAGACAGAACAATCGGAGAGAAAGAGTCTAACCAAATACCGGCATCACTGAAAGCAGCCAAAGAGAACAATATGTCTTTGGGATGGTTATGAGTATTTTTTTCTCTAATAGTTAAAATTTTATTAGCAAAGAAAGTCATGAAGTCATTACTAGTTAAAGTTAAAGGAAGGAAGACCTTTGCATCAGAGGCTGATGCAAAGGTGTCTTGGTAATCAATTAACGGAATCTGCCTTGGTTTGATGATGTGGTGATTTTTTTCTCCTGATTTTACAACACATCTGCATCATCTAGAAACAGTGTTCCAGTCTTTGGCACATTATGGCTTGAAGCTTAGACCAGAAAAGTTCCAATTCCTTTGGAGGGAAGTGAAGTTCCTGGGTCATGTAGTGAGTGGACAAGGTGTTTCACCTGACCCCGAGAAAGTGGCAGCAGTTCAAAAATGGGGCCCACCAACCACAGCAAAGCAGGTACACTCCTTCTTGGGGTTTGTGGGGTACTACCGACACTTTATTAAGGATTTTTCTAAGATCGCTAAGCCCCTTCATGAACTTTTGGTGGGCAGCAGTCGCAAGAAAAGGGGTGGGTCACCACCCATCAACTGGACTAATGAGTGTGAGATAGCCTTCCAATTGCTAAAACAAGAACTGCTTAAAGCACCCATATTGGCCTATGCTGACTTTACACGCCCCTTTACCCTTTATACTGATGCTAGCAATCTAGATTTGGGGGCAGTTCTTGCACAGGAACAGGATGGCCGAGAAAAAGTCATAGCCTATGCCAGCCGCAGCCTTCATCCTGCAGAATGTAATGACTCTAATTATAGTTCATTTAAGCTTGAATTGCTGGCAATGAAATGGGCTATTGTGGAGAAATTTAAGGACTATCTGTGGGGTGCAAAAGTGACTGTGGTAACTGATAATGATCCATTAGTACATTGCAGACTGCAAAGCTGGCAGCAGTTGAACAAAGGTGGGTTGCCCAGTTGGCTAATTTTGATTACACTATAAAATATCGGCCAGGGAGGGACCACACTAATGCAGATGTACTGTCCAGGCTGCCTATTTCACACCCAGAACAGGACTCGGCAGAACCAATAACTGAAGAATTGCTTGTCGGAGTAGTGGTGGCTCCTGGGACTTCAGCAGAGACTGTACCCACAGGCTGGGGGTGGGACCCGAGTCGCTGGAAACAGCTGCAGGGTAGGAAGGATGACACACTCCGACTAGTGCGAGACTATCTTCATAGAGGTTGGTTGCCTCGAGGCCCTGAGCGTGTCAAACTCCCGGAAGCGGTAAAGAAACATTTGACTCTCCAGCAGGTGGCTGTGCCTGTAGACCAGACAAAGGCCTTGTGGGAGGCCTACCACTTTGAAGCGGGCCACCAAGGTGTGGAAAGGATGATGTCGCTCTTTCGAAGAGGGTTCTACTGGTCGGGTATGGAAGAGACTGTTAGTGCTTGGACTCAAACTTGCCCTCAGTGCGTATTGCGAAAAGCTAAGCCAGAGACAAGGGCCCCATTAGTTACCATTATACCCAAAGCACCATTAACTATGGTCGCCATGGATTTCCTGACCCTGAGCCGCCCCACTGATCGTTATCAGAACATTTTAGTTATAACAGACCGATTTACTAAGTATGCTTGGGCGGTTCCAACTGTAGACCGAACGGCTATTACCACTGCTCACGCCTTATGGAAACATGTGATACAGTCTTTCGACTGCCCAGAGACCTTCCATTCTGATCAAGGCACGAATTTTGAGTCACAATTGATGTCAGAATTTGTCATAAAAGTCATACTACTCCCTAACATCCTCAGGGGAATGGGGTGTGTGAACGATTCAATCAGACCCTGTTAAATTTGCTTGGCACTTTAGAAGCAGAGAAGCAGAACAGATGGGCCGAATATTTACCTGGATTGGTCCATGCTTACAATAACAGCATTCATAGTTCCACAGGGTATGCACCAACGTACTTAATGTTCGGCCGCCACACAAGGCTGCCAATTGAGATGGTGACCGGCACAATAGGGGTACAAGCAGCGATCACTGCTGACGAGTGGGTTCAGAGGCATGCAGAACATCTGTCGTATGCTTACAGCAAGACATCTGAAAACCTCAGACAGGCAGCAGAGAAAAACAAGAGGCTGTATAATAAGACTACTCGAGATGCCCCACTGCTTCCAGATGAATGGGTCCTTGTGCTGGACCACAGAAGGAAAGGCAAGGGGAAGCTGAGTGACCGGTGGGAACATCAAACCTATGTGGTAGTGGGGCATCTTGATGCAAGCCTCCCTGTCTACAAGATTAGACAGGAGGGAAAAAATGGGCCCGAGCGCACTCTCCATCGTAACCACCTTCGCCCCTGCCTATTGTACCCCCTGCCGGAGACATCCCAACTGGCCAGCTGAAAGGCCCCTGGGCCCCCTTTGCCAATTTGGGGATGATGTTTCAGCCGGCCCAGGGCGGGGCATTGGAGGAGGCAGCTGCTGGGCCAGTACCAAGACGTTCCCACAGGTCCAACATGGGTAATCCTCCTCTTAGATATAGGTAATGGATGAGTGTTCTAGGGACTAGAACCTTTTGGTTTGGGGGGATGTCACAGGGTGGCAGGTAGAGTGTGGGTGTGCGTGTGCCTGATTGTAATTAACATACTTCTCTTGATGTGCAGCAGGTGTGTAATTGGGACACAGGTGTGGGTAGTTGGGGCACGGCTCTCTCTGCACACTGTTTTAGGTGAGAGCAGACGGGCAGAAGGGAGGCTGGAGGATGGTTAACCTGATGGTGGCAGACGCACTGAAGGAACGCTGTGGAAGAAGTGCTGGACGGACGGCTGCAACAGCTTGAGGCTCTCATCCCAGCTGCTGGGGACAGCGTTAGAGAGATTGGGACGGAAGACGTGTGAAGCTGCTATTTGGACTGAGGGAGCCGCTGTCGTCTCCAGGGAAACGAGTCACCACACGCCAGAGGGCAGCGACGACGTGCGGTGCGAGTGGGGGAAGCTTCAAGCAAAAGTGGAAGGGTGGGGACACGTTCCACCCTTCCTCCAGTTGAGTACCCCCTCGACTTACATTATAACATCTATTAGACCACAGCTAACCTGCTGCGGCTATATTATTTTATTGTTTTTTTTTTATTGTTTTATTTCATCAAAGAAAAGGAGTAACAACTTGGGTTTCCCCACTGTCAGTCATTTTATGCACAAACACAGTAATTTGTGACTGGTGTTATTTTGCGTTAAATTGCAGTGGATTTAGTTCTAGTGGAGTGATTTGTTTTACTTAGTTTTTCTTGTGTTGGATTTATTTGCTGTGTTTATTTTATTCAGTTTTCCCACCCATAATTGCTGTTTGTGCATAAATTGAACAACTGGGCGCTGATAGGTTGTTGGTCACCCTGACAAAGGATTTGTTGTGCTTCTGTTTAAAGTTATTGGCCGTGGTATTGGGACCTACTGAGGAGGATCCACATTGGAAGCTGTGGACAAGCGGTTGGACTATTTTGGACAGATCCTCCGGAGTATCTTTTATCCATTTTAAACTTTTTTTTTGTGATAAAGAAATATTTTTTATATCCAACTTCCTCTCTTGGTGTTTGTTGTCTGGTGTTCTTGCTCCTCAACAGAAACTGTGGGGTAATACACCCTGCCCCAGTCTCCCTCACTCGGTGACAATTGATAGAGGGGCTTTATTGAACATGTACAAATTGCATGTAAGACAATAGGATTTTAATGTAAATAACAATAAGTGTGTGTGTGTGTATATACGAGGTCTGTCCAAAAAGTATCTTGCCTTTTTATTTTTTGCAAAAACCATATGGATTTGAATCACGTGTGATTGCATCAGCCAAGCTTGAACCTTTGTGCGCATGCGTGAGTTTTTTCACGCCTGTCAGTTGCATCATTCGCCTGTGAGGAGGCTTTGAGTGAGCAGTGTTCCACTCGTCTCATCGGATTTTTATTGAGAATAAATGTCTGAATGATTTGGAGCTTTGCTGCATCAAATTTTTCCAGAAACTGTGAGAGACCTCCAGGTGGACACCATTCGGAAAATTTAGATGGCTTTCAGCGACGATTTTATGGGGATTACACAGATTAAGGAGTGCTCCAGCTGGTTTAAAGACCACCCACAGCGTCTGAGAGCGCGACGTGCTCCGAGCGCCGATCAACAGGCTCAAACCCCACTCAAACAACCAGATCATTTCCAACGTGAAGGCTTTGTTGATCCGGGACGTCGTCTAACTTTCACAAAAAAGGCAGAAGGCGTGGACATCAGCACTTTTTCGGCCCATTCTACTGTTACAGGAGTTTTTTTCATGGAAAGAGAAGCGGAGGGTTGCGCCACCATGCCGCTCATGGCGCGGGACAAAACCACCTCCGTGTTGGTCTCACAGGATGGCTTTCAGATGGCTCAGACGGTTTCTGGTTGCTTTTCAGTCATGTGAGTATCCGAAAAATTGTGCATGAGCTGGACATGCTCCAACATGTCCTGTGAGGCTTCATCACGGCATTGCTTTGCGCCATGCGGCTCCGTCGTGATGCGCAGAGTTCCTCCGCTCCTCTTTCCATGACAAAAACTCCTGTAACAGTGGAATGTGCCGTTCATTTCTAAACTGGATGCTGTCTTGATCCACATTTTGGCACATTGAGACAGACGTGCGGAGGAACTCCGCGCGTCGCGGCAGAGCCACATGGCACAAAGCACCGCTGTGATGAAGCCTCACAGGACAATGGTTTTTGCAAAAAATAAAAAGGTCCGAAACTTTTTGGACAGACCTCATATATATATATATATATATATATATATATATATAATACAAATAATGGATGGTAGGGAGTCCAACATAGAGAAATATTGGATGAGAAAACATTGTTATCAATTGTTATGTTCTCCACCCCCCTCCCAAATTAAGCAAACAACAAAGAGTCAAGTAAATTAGATCAGTTTATTTTGTTGTGAACAGCATATGATTGATTCTGATGCAATGAATGCATCTAAAACATCAGTAGCGTGCTTGTCTACATTCTTAGTGTTTTCGGCGTCCTTGGAGTTCAGTATTTCCATGAGTTCCTCCTCTGTGAACTCAGCAAACCTCGCTGGCAGATGATTTTCTGCTGTTGTTGCCATGTTTGTTGCCATTTTTTCAACCAGCATCTGTCAGCTAGTTCCTGACCTTCGTATGCCGCTCTGATTGGCTAGCTGTTGGCAGTAAGCTCTAACACTATTGGTCAGTGGGAACCAATTCAATATAACTTTTGGTCCTAGCCTTTTTGGATCCTTTTGGATCCAACATAACTTTCTGACGCCAAGCATGTCAAAATACAGGTAAATGATGGACAGAAAGGCTAATCAGTGATTGGCTGTTGCAATCTGAGTGGAGAACATATACGAGGTCTGTTAGAAAACTATCCGACCTTTTTATTTTTTGCAAAAACCATATGGATTTGAATCACGTGTGATTGCATCAGCCAAGCTTGAACCTTCGTGCGCATGCATGAGTTTTTTCACGCCTGTCGGTGGCGTCATTCGCCTGTGAGCATGCTTTGTGGGAGGAGTGGTCCAGCCCCCTTGGCGGATTTTCATTGTCAGGAAAATGGCCGAGCAACTTCCACTTTGCTGCATCAAAATTTTTTCAGAAACTGTGAGAGACAGCCAGGTGGAAACCATTCGGAAAATTCAGATGGCGTTCGGTGAAGATCCTATGGGCATCACACACATTAAGGAGCATTACAACCAGACTAAAGACGGCCCACAGCGGCTGAGGGCGCGCCGCGCTTCGAGCGGACATCGACAGGCTGAAATGACCAGATCATTTCCAAAGTGAAGGCTGTGTTGATCCGGGACGTCGTCTGACTACCATAGAAATGGCAAGAGAGGTGGACATAGCACTTTTTCGGCACATTACACTATTACAGGAGATTTTGTAATGAAAGACGTGTGTCGGAATTCGCGTGTCAGGACCATTCGGAAGATTCAGACGGCTTTGAGTGGCTTTTCAGTCGAGTGAGTATCCGAGAAATTGTCGAAGATCTGGGCATGTCACATGTCCTCTGAGACCAACACGGAGGTGCTTTCGTTCCGCACCATTAGCAGCCCCGTGGTGAATTCCTCCGCTCCTGTTTTCATGACAAAATCTCGTTTAACAGTGGAATGTGCCGGAAAAGTGCTGATGTCCACCTTTTCTGCCATTTCTCTGGTAGTCAGACGACGTCCCGAATCAACACAGCATTCAGTTTGGAAATGATCTGGTCGTTTCAGCCTGCCAATCGCCGCTCGGAGCGCGGCGCGCCCTCCGCCATTGTGCGCCATCTTTAAACCGGCTGTAACACTCCTTAATCTGTGTGATGCCCATAAAATCGTCCCTGAAAGCCATCTGAATTTTCTGAATGGTGTCCACCTGGCTGTCTCTCACAGTTTCTGGAAAAATTTGATGCAGCGCTGCTCCAGCCGTTCAGACATTTTCCTGAACAATGAAAATCCGACGAGGGGGGAGGACCAGTGCTCACTCAAAGCATGCTCACAGGCGAATGACGCAACCGACAGGCGTGAAAAAACTCACGCATGCGCACGAAGGTTCAAGCTTGGCTGATGCAATCACACGTGATTCAAATCCATATGGTTTTTGCAAAAAATAAAAAGGTCAGATACTTTTCTAACAGACCTCGTATATATATATACTCAACAAAAATATAAACGCAACACTTTTGGTTTTGCTCCCATTTTGTATGAGATGAACTCAAAGATCTAAAACTTTTTCCACATATACAATATCACCATTTCTCTCAAATATTGTTCACAAACCAGTCTAAATCTGTGATAGTGAGCACATCTCCTTTGCTGAGATAATCCATCCCACCTCACAGGTGTGCCATATCAAGATGCTGATTAGACACCATGATTAGTGCACAGGTGTGCCTTAGACTGCCCACAATAAAAGGCCACTCTGAAAGGTGCAGTTTTATCACGCAGCACAATGCCACAGATGTCGCAAGATTTGAGGGAGCGTGCAATTGGCATGCTGACAGCAGGAATGTCAACCAGAGCTGTTGCTCGTGTATTGAATGTTCATTTCTCTACCATAAGCCGTCTCCAAAGGCGTTTCAGAGAATTTGGCAGTACATCCAACCAGCCTCACAACCGCAGACCACGTGTAACCACACCAGCCCAGGACCTCCACATCCAGCATGTTCACCTCCAAGATCGTCTGAGACCAGCCACTCGGACAGCTGCTGGAACAATCGGTTTGCATAACCAAAGAATTTCTGCACAAACTGTCAGAAACTGTCTCAGGGAAGCTCATCTGCATGCTCGTCGTCCTCATCTGGGTCTCGACCTGACTCCAGTTCGTCCTTGTAACCGATTTGAGTGGGCAAATGCTCACATTCGCTGCCGTTTGGCACGTTGGAGAGGTGTCCTCTTCACGGATGATGCGAAGGAGATGTGTTGCACTGCATGAGGCAAATGGTGGTCACACCAGATACTGACTGGTTTCCCCCCCCCAGTAAAACAAAACTGCACCTTTCAGAGTGGCCTTTTATTGTGGGCAGTCTAAGGCACACCTGTGCACTAATCATGGTGTCTAATCAGCATCTTGATATGGCACACCTGTGAGGTGGGATGGATTATCTCAGCAAAGGAGATGTGCTCACTATCACAGATTTAGACTGGTTTGTGAACAATATTTGAGAGAAATGGTGATATTGTATATGTGGAAAAAGTTTTAGATCTTTGAGTTCATCTCATACAAAATGGGAGCAAAACCAAAAGTGTTGCGTTTATATTTTTGTTGAGTATATATGTATACTGTTCTGTGTTCCCTCATTATTTGGTCCTTACACATTTTCGTCAATTTATGTACATTTGTACATTTAATTACTTCCGCTGCTGTGTGAGCACGATGTGGTATCACACCTCTCACGTGGTTGGACTGTCTTTGTGCGTGTGCATGAGTATGCATGTAACCGTTGCCGCAGGATCGTATATGGCTGTCCGACCACCTGTCCCTCCCGGCTGGAATTTTTCGAGGTTCGCCAATTTGTTTTTCTTCTGCCTTTTTCAGCCTGTTTCTGCATCATTCACCCAACTTCGTCTTATGTGTGAAGGGGCAATTAATAATCTCATTTATCATTCTGAAGACACTAAGATTTAAAACTTCATGTAGGGCAATCTGCTGTTGTAAAAAGTGCATAGTGATGATTATGTTTTTTCCTCCTCAGTGTTGCATGTCGAAGACGTTCTTCAGTAAACAAAAAATATACTTACATATAAAGGAATCAGTGACAGCAGCCACTTATTATTCTTGTTGTGGTGCAGAGTCTTTATCAAGACACAACCTCCCACCCCTATTTTACAATCCCGTACCTCTCACCCTTTCAGTCGGGCCGTCGGGATTGGCCTCTTCTTCAAAGATAAGCAGGCTGCCCTTTCTGCACTGGGGAAATGCAAGAATGAGAATGCCACATTTGTCCTCTGTTTGAAAACAAAGAAAAGCTGCGGCCCTCGTCCCACGGCTGAAAATGTCATCGTGGCCCTGCAGTAAATCACATGGGGCTGTGATGTGTTTACTTATTACAGTGAGGTGCTTCGCTGTCATCGCTGTACTCTTATTTACTCCCCTGGGCGTCTGCATGACCCCTAACACACTTTTCTTTCTGGAATACAGCTCTCTCCCTCCACTTCTTCATCTTTGCACTCTGTCCTTTTCAAACTTTGCTCCACTTATGTTAAGGCTCTCGAATCCCAAACATTTGTTTAATACATATAAAGGAGTCAGTGACAGGGTCAGTGTATCCTGTGGTTCATAGAGCTGTTTCTGAGTTTTGTTGAGGGCCCCTTCACACATAGTACAAATAAGTACAACTCGGGGCGACTCACAGCAAAACAGCTCATATGAGCCAACCATGAAAACATCGTGCTGACAGGCACGCATGTACAATCTTGGTGCGATGGTTGGTGCACACGATGGTGTCTTTCGAGCAGGAAGACAGTGCGAGCTGCTGCACCACATCACATTGCTGATGTGGAGAACAATAAAATAAAAACCAGCTGTATAATTAGTGAATATCACTGGGTTGATATAAATAATACATAAAAGGGGATGCAATACAGAACCCAGCGGTGAAATAACCCTGGTTAAAAAAACACTCCTGGGATTCAAACCCATAAGCTCCGATTACTAGACAGACACTTTACCACTACACTACCATCACTGGCCTGTAATCAGTGCTGAAAAATGCCTGAACTCAACAACGTCAAGGAAGAGGTGCATTGTGTGCGGCCGCTGCAGCCCAGCAAAAGATGAAAGATGTTTTATATATTTACACGTGAGGACAGCAGGCAGAGACACGCATCTCACGGAACAATGTCCTAAGTTCATGTCCTTCCAAACACGGAATGTGTTCTCAAGCTGGGACGTCCAGGAGCAGAAATCTTTACACCCGCGGCTGTGAGCGGACATGCTCCCCCTCCATTCAGTGCCCAGACCAACATGTCTCTCTGTGTTATGTGATCATTCATTTTCATTATTTGTTATGTAATTGCGTATGTAGGTATTGTCGTAATTATTTAAATAATTGTCCTGGCGGTGGTTTCTGTGTTTGTAATGTGTGTACTGAGCTGCCATCCAGCTGTCAGTGTGCTGTTTCAGCTGACAGGCCCCTCCCTGTGCTGTGTGTGATCAGACGTGCCTGTCTGGCCCCCATGTGATCAGATCTGTACGTACATATAAGCATTTTATGCAAGTGCGCTGGTGTGTGCAAATGGTTGTAGCAACAGGTGTACGAGGCATTCAAGGCAGCTACGATTTTACACGGTTTGCATACGATACCTGCTTCATGCGCACTTAGTGCGCAGTTTGACCAAATTCGCACTATGTGTGAAACGGCCCTGAGGAGGGCTCTGAAAAGTCAAAACCAGAAATTGACTTGTAGCAGTCATGGATAACAATGTGATTTTTTTTAGTCTCTAAAATGGTTTTAATAAAACATCTACATATATTTTCATGTCTGTGACCTTTTCTGTAGACACAGACATACAGTGCATCTGGAAAGTATTCACAGTGCTTCACTTTTTCCACATTGTGATTGTGGGGTATTGTGTGTAGAATTTTGAGGAAAAAAAATAATAATTTCATCCATTTTGGAATAAGGCTGTAAGATAAATAAATGTGAAAAAAGTTAAGTGCTGTGAATATTTTTCTGGATACACTCGATAGAAAAAAATGGCTGCCTACAGTTAATGTTTCTGTTTTAGCTGCGTGCTACTTGCATTACACATGAAAAACAGGCACCAGCCCAAATCTGAGTGGTATGCTAACTGCGATGAGACCCATCCATTAAACTTTGCGAATCACTGGACAATGTGAGTTAGAGGTGCCGTAATATATGATATCAAAGATTACTGTCATGTCATCAGTCCCAAACACATTTCCCCTCAAACCTTTACTGTAAAATTTGTCATTTAACCTGCATTAGTCCTCTTGGTATTTGTGTTCGGTCAGCAAAAGAAGTCTAAATTTTATAACCCTTTCATACAGTAGATGCAGGTTTAATCCACAGTGACTGAACATGAGTTGAACTTATCTTGGTGAGGGTGTCGACACCAATTACCTCGGAGTGATGCTTGTCTCATGTCTGCATACTGCATTTCTACATACATCGTTGCTATTGTTGCATGAAATATTCTTCGTAGGGCATTGAAATTCCTCAAAAAATAAAAATAAATAAATCAATAAAACATTTTCAGCTCTGCAGAATAATTGTCATTGCAGAGTACAACACAGAGCAGCATGGTGGATTAGTGGTTAGCGCTGTTGCTTCACAGTGAGAAGGTCATGGGTTCGATTCCCACCTGTGGCCTTTCTGTGTGGAGTTTGCATGTTCTCCCTGTGTGGGCTCCCTCTGGGTGGTCCGGCTTCCTCCCACAGGTGAATTGGAAACTTTAAATTGTCCGTAGGTGTGCGTGTTTTTGTGGCCTTGCGTCAGACTGTCGTTCTGTCCAGGGTGTACCCGGCCTCGCGCTTTATGACTGCTGGGACAGGCTTCAGCCCCCTGTGACCCTTAATTGGACTAAGCGGTTGAAGATGAGTGTGTGTGTGTGAGAATACAACACGCACTTATTTCAGGAGGAAAAGAGGCAAGTTTGCTGTTAGCCACAGTGAGGCAAACTTTGTGAACATGACACTTTGCGTTCTGAATTTATGATACACAGGTCTGTGCACAGACATTGAAATCCTTTACTCCTGTGCCAGTTTGTACAGCAAACGGTCTTGCTGATATTGATGTTAATTTCACAGTAATTTTGCCTTGAATTTAATAGAGATCTTCAAGTTGTGCAAAGTTTTTCCTACTCTTTCAGGCACTCTTCAAATATATACTTTGCATATCAGGTGGCTTTCTTCCTCCCATGTTTTATTGTAACAACCAAAATATTCCATAGCTAATTTAGACATGACACATCGCTTTTAACTATGAAAAGCTCACAGATTGAAACTGTGTTATGGAACTGTAGCATTTTCAACCTGCAGTATACCATGAAACCAGTAATCAGCCCATACAGAGAAACAGAATCTGCACTGCAAAAGACCATCAAAACAATAGGTTAGAATATACAAATTATACCACAGTGCATAAACCTCTACTTATATCACCGGAGGAGTTCAGAGATCTTCAGAAGGTGGAGGTCAATAAGCTGTGTTTCCATTGAACAATTTTAAAACATACAGCAATTGTCTGAATGCAAGAAATAGCACATGATGCTTTAGAAAAGCCTTCCTGTGAAAATGAAAGACAAAAACTACACTCTGAAGGGACTCCCATGGGTTACAGTAGGGCAGCAGAAGGAACGTCTGCTCTCTCCCAGCACAACATAAAAGTGGCAGGATTTTGATAACCACAACAGCAGGCAATTACAGTTCACTTGCTCACAAGAGAATTGAAGGCTACAACCTGTTGTTGGGCCAGAGCCACCACTAAATCTGTGGAGATGGGCAGCGTTGCCATGTCTGTGATGTACCATTTCTTCTGCTTTTAACTGATACTTTCCCCAGGATCTCATTAATGTATTGTTGTGAGCACAGAAACTCAAACAAGCAAGTGCACGTGTCTCACAAGAAGGCAAGGGGTTCAGGTCCACTAATGCCAATTCCTTTTTATGTGGAGTTTGCATGTTCTCCCCTTGTCTGCTTGGGTTTCCACACACCACAAAAACATGCATATTAACACCCCCCACTCCCTCAGCAAAACAATCTTAATAATAGTCATAAAAATAATCATGCAGCTGCCAAATGCAGTGTCTCTAGACCTGAGACGTTATGTACAGTAGTGTTCAGAATAATAGTAGTGCTATGTGACTAAAAAGATTAATACAGGTTTTGAGTATATTTCTTATTGTTACATGTGAAACAAGGTACCAGTAGATTCAGTAGATTCTCACAAATCCAACAAGACCAAGCATTCATGATATGCACATATGCATATTAAGGCTATGAAATTGGGCTATTAGTAAAGTAGAAAAGGAGGTGTTCACAATAGTAGCATCTGCTGTTGATGCTACAAACGCAAAACTATTATGTTCAAACTGCTTTTTTAGCAATCCTGTGAATCACTAAACTAGTATTTAGTTGTATAACCACAGTTTTTCATGATTTCTTCACATTTGCGAGGCATTAATTTAGTTGGTTTGGAACCAAGATTTTGCTCATTTACTAGTGTGCTTGGGGTCATTGTCTTGTTGAAACACCCATTTCAAGGGCATGTCCTCATCAGCTTAAGGCAACATGACCTCTTCAAGTATTTTGACATATCCAAACTGATCCATGATACCTGGTATGCGATATATAGGCCCAACACCATAGGAGGAGAAACATGCCCATATCATGATGCTTGCACCACCATGCTTCACTGTCTTCACTGTGAACTGTGGCTTGAAATCAGAGTTTGCGGGTCGTCTCACAAACTGTCTGCGGCCCTTGGACCCAAACAGAACAATTTTACTCTCATCAGTCCACAAAATATTCCTCCATTTCTCTTTAGGCCAGTTGATGTGTTCTTTGGCAAATTGTAACCTCTTCTGCACGTCTTTTATTTAAGAGAGGGACTTTGTGGGGGATTCTTGCAAATAAATTAGCTTCACACAGGCGTCTTCTAACTGTCACAGCACTTACAGGTAACTCCAGATTGTCTTTGATCATCCTGGAGCTGATCAATGGGTGAGCCTTTGCCAGTCTGGTTATTCTTCTATCCATTTTGATGGTTGTTTTCCATTTTCTTCCACGCGTCTGTTTTTTTTTTTTTTTTTTTTGTCCATTTTAAAGCATTGGCGATCACTGTAGATGAGCAGCCTATAATTTTTTGCACCTGCGTATACGTTTTCCCTCTCCAATCAACTTTTTAATCAAACTACGCTGTTCTTCTGAACAATGTCTTGAACGTCCCATTTTCCTCAGGCTTTCAAAGAGAAAAGCATGTTCAACAGGTGCTGGCTTCATCCTTAAATAGGGGACACCTGATTCACACCTGTTTGTTCCACAAAACTGACAAACTCACTGACTGAATGCCACACTACTATTCTTGTGAACACCCCCTTTTCTACTTTTTTTTTTTTTGTTACTAATAGCCCAATTTCATAGCCTTAAGAATGTGCATATCATGAATGCTTGGTCTTGTTGGATTTGTGAGAATCTACTGAATCTACTGGTACCTTGTTTCCCATGTAACAATAAGAAATATACTCAAAACCTGGATTAATCTTTTTAGTCACATAGCACTACTATTATTGTGAACACTACTGTATAAAATTGCATGTGCATGTGTATGTGTTTTTCCCAAAGTACCAACATCCTGTACTGATAAAAGAAGCCAATGTGGAAAAGCCAAAAAGGCTGGCTCCAAAAGTGAGTCAATCCCCTTAAGGCCCGGTCCCACTGGGGAGAGGATTAATTGCGCATGAATTGAGCATACATATTACGGGCATTTGTTGTCATCTGCAACAAAATTGGCCAAAAATGACAAATGTCCCAGTATGAATTACGGATATTTTATTAATGTATAGCGAATATATGACGAACAATCACAGGTGTATAACGCATGTATTGAGGAAACAGATCGGACACATTGCGATTATCACAGATGTATTGTGGATGCATCGCGCACGTGTTGTGCATGCGCGGCATCTGCATTGCGGTCATAAAAAAGCGCATTGGCATCACTATTCACACGAACACCACAGCCTCTGGAGCAATCGCTGGACTCGGACAAGTTGATTGGTGTTGTAATGATCATAGAGTTGATGTTCATGTTGTCATGCAAGGGTTAACTGTTCATGAGTTTGGGGCGAGGGAGGGGGGAAGCTGTTCAGGGGTGGGGGGCAGTGTTTTTTTGAGAGTGTCATGAAAAGAGAGAGTTCAGCGTGAGTTGCGGCTGTAACAGCAACTCTTCCTTTTGTTGGTGTTAAATATAAGTCCTGAAAGAGAACCGAGGTCCACGGCTGACTTCTCTGCAGCTGGGGATTTACAGTTAGTTGTTGGATGGCAGCAGCTATTATGTCTTTGGGGATCCATAACTACATCTGTACGGCTCCACAGCTGGACTGGCACTGACTGGTAGGTATGTCGATTGCTGCCACATATAGTACTTTATGTAATGTGTTTGCTATGCATTCGCAGATTGTCCACAAATCAGATGTAAAGCTGACGTAATACAAATGCTTTATCCGTGGCCAATTTGTATGCATTCGCTACAACTTATTTTAGTCCATGATGTGGACATGATAGGCACGCTATATATCCATTTTAGACACTGTCCCAGTCCGCTGTCAAGCCGCAAATCCCTGTCAGTTGCAGATATCAGTGGATAACGGTGGATATACAGCACATAGCTTCAGTATGTATTATGTAAGGCGGATGTCATCCGCAACCAAAATTTTGTGCAGCTCAAAAATCCTGGCAACGGAAAAACGTGCCTCTGCGGATAATTGCGGACGTGTGTGGACATACAAGCATGTTTCATGGATATTGCAGATGTTTAGCCAACTTTGTGCGCAAACCATACGCAAATCTTCCTAAACGCCAGTGGGACCGGGCTTTTAGACACTTCATGTAAAAAATTTCAACTTTCAGCATAAATTAACATCTTTACAGTTTAATATAAAAAGAGGTTTAGTCACTATATGAACCTCTCTTGTTCATGACAATAGTACAGAGGTGGCTTCTATATATCTAATCAGTTTAAGGTTTTTTGAGACATAAAATAATGAATAATTAGGAATATGGCCGCCAGGTAATAGCTGCAGTCTCTGTCTACAGATTGTTGCTAGCTGCTGTCAGTGGTGGGCACAGCTAACCAAAAAGTTCAATTTAATAACTGGTAATCAGCTAACTGAAAAGTTATTTTTTAAAGCTAAACTGATAAACTGTCCAAAACTTACCAGAAGCTACAGATAACAGATAGCCGATAACTTAAAATTTTACCTCCCATACACTCTCAGCTACCAAGAAGCTGATTTTGAGCTTAAACACTGCCAAAGCTTCTAATAGAACCAACAGCCATCACAAACCCAAACAGCCAATGAGCCAACGTTTCTGTCTTTGTGCGCTCTACTCCCTGCTGCAGAAAAACATCATTTACCTTTACAGGATACAGTGGTCCAGCAATGAGGCAGAGGTCTTGAAATGGAAAGCAGGTTTGAATCATGGTTTTGCTTTATAAATAAAATTATTCCGGATAGAATAACTACATTAATGTAAACTCTTAAAATGTACAAAGTGATATATTACACATATCTGTTAATTTTAAAATAATGCACTAATTCTGAAGATTTGAACATTAACACACCAAAGGAATTATGGGTAAACTAAGCCTCTGCTCATATTGATTGGTTGATTCATTCATTCTATGTAAAAACCAACACAAGTGAATCAATGTAACATGTGTTGGTGTTTACAAAAAAATGTGCTTTTGTAAAGCACGTTTGGGCCTGCCGGTCAGACCTGGCAGGCCCAAACGTATCGTGAGGGTCTGCTGGGAATGACTGGTGGAACCCTCTGTCAGCGAGGTCTTCAACTCCCACCTCCGGGAGAGCTTCTCCCAGATCCCGGGGGAGGTTGGAGACATGGAGTCCGAGTGGACCATGTTCTCCACCTCCATTGTCGATGCGGCCGCTCGTAGCTGTGGTCACAAGGTCTCTGGTGCCTGTCGCGGCGGCAATCGCCGAACCCGGTGGTGGACACCGGAAGTAAGGGATGCCGTCAAGCTGAAGAAGGAGTCCTACTTATCTTTGTTGGTAGGTGGGACCCCAGAGGCAGCTGACAGGTACCGGCAGGCCAAGCGTGCCGCAGCCCGTGCGGTCGCAGAGGCAAAAACTCGGGTCTGGGAGGAGTTCGGGGAGGCCATGGAGGAGGACTATCGGTCGGCCTCGAAGAGATTCTGGCAAACCGTCCGACGCCTCAGGAGACGGAAGCAGCTACCACCAGCACTGTTTATGGTGCAGGTTTATAGCCTGTTTAAGTGGGGGTGATCTCTACGGTGACTTTCCCCCTCTGTGACAACTGCATGGAGGTGTTTTTTTAACTCATAAGATGTACATATTTTAAGTCACAAAGTTATGAATTATCAGAGGCATGGCCAATTTGACTGACAGGTAGTGTGTGCCACTGAGCTGAGTTCATAGTTCCAGTACCATTGGCTGCTTAGCTGTTGTGGACAACCTGAGAATTTTATGACAAACATTTGAAACAACATCGGGTGGCATGGTGGATTAATGGTTAGCACTGTTGTCTCACAGGAAAGAAGGTTGTGGAATCACTTCCCATCTGTTCCTTTCTGTGTGGAGTCTGCATGTTCTCCCTGTGTTTGCATGAGTTCTGTCTGGGTGCTCCGGCTTCCTCCCTCTTCCAAAGACCAATTAGGTGGATTGATTACTCAAAATTGACTGTAGGTGAGAATGTGTGTTTGTCTATATGTGACCCCACCATAGACTGGCGTCCTATCCCAAATGCACCCTGATCCATGCCCTATGAATGCTGGGATAGACTCCTGGGACCCTTGATTGGAGTAAACAACAGTGTTGCCACAGTTACTTTGAAAAAGTATAAATAAATAAATAAGTTAGATTACTAGTTACTTTATTAGTTACTTTCAGCAGCTGCTGACAACACCTCCCTGCGCTGCAGAAAACAAATGAAAAGCTTGCAGCATCGCCCGCTTCATGGGCGAAGCGGGCAGTTCAGTTGAACCGTGATCTCCGCCTGCCTACGGGCTGCTGCGATCGACCCACAATACAAAAATAATAGTAATGCACAGTGACTTGGAGAAGTAACTTTAATCAGATTACTGATTTGGAAAGATTAACGTGTTAGATTACTCATTACTCAGTAACGTGTTACCAGCATCACTGGTAAACGAGCATAGAAAATGAATGTAATAATATATGGCTTGTTGTGCAGTTAATTGTTTGAGAGGATTATCTAAGAAGTCTGTTCTCCACTATTTCTGTCAAGTGATATTTTCATGTTATTTTTGTTTGTTAGCAATGTCAGGACTTTTAGCAGCTATCTCTATCTTAATGACATTAAATCCAGTTAATCCATGGTTACTGAGAAAATAAATTGGCAATCATGAAAACCACTATTCCGCTATAACGCTGAAATGGGGGTGATTAGCCCACAATTAATCTTTTTACCCATTAATGCATTGGCCTGGATGTAGGCAGAGCAGCACTTTTTGAGTTTCAGAACCACTCTTCTGGGTCTATTCAGAGAATCTATGATAACATCTCAGAGGATTTCCACTGTATATTCAGCTGGTTGTAGAAGAAACTACTCTATCCTCTGCAAGCAAAGGAGAACTGGTCACTGAAAAGAAAAAAAGATAATTTCTTTTAAACCCATACTGATGCGCTGGCAATATCACCCAAGTCATCCAGAGGCATATAGTTTTAACTTATGGTTAAAATTTTAACCAAACTATTCAGACAAGTTATTTAAATTAATGTCACGTCTGAAATTTTACGAAGTGAAAATATCAGATATATGTTTTAGTTTTAAAGTAATTCACTAATTTTGAAGGTTTTAGTGTGGACATGCTGTATCCAGGTGCATTATGGGTAATCTCAGTACATTAATGACAGAAGAAATGCATTTGAGACGCTCTGATCAGGCTCCACACAGACAACAGCATTAAACTCTTTGTACTGTACATTGTGCCCAAAACACTTGTGAATTTATTCTCTGGATTTATAGATGTTGTTATTGTGTTTGTTTTATGTAAAAATGCCAGACGACGACAAAGATGACACTGTCTGTCATCTTTGTTCCAGAGTAATATATATAATGTCTGAAATTCAGTTCGCGTTTATTAAATTCCACACATCTTAAATGTAGCAAACACGGATTATCTGATATTTTGTTTTGCCAGTTTTTCACGGTCTCTACTGCCATCTACTGGCCAGTAGTGTTCCTGGCAGTATAAGCATCTGGACGCCAGTAGATGGTAGTGTACTATTTAATTTGACCCTGGTTATATCAGACGGCTGTCAAATCAGTTCACAACTTGACTTTTTGCAAATGGCTTTTTTTTTAACCAATAAAAAAGGCATATTTTACAAAAGCACATGTATATGTAAACACCAACACACACCTCACATTAACGTGTTGGTTTTTACATAGAATGAATGAGTCAACCAATCAATGTTAGCGGAGGCACATTTTACACATAATCCCTTTGGCATCTGTCTGTGTTTGTTACAAAACTTCTGAATTAGTGCATTATATAAAATTAAAAGATATATTTTATATTTTAACTTTGTACAAATGACAGAATTGACATTAATGGAGTTATTCTATCGGTATTAATTTTATTTATAAATCAAAACCATAAGTCAGCACTGTTTTATTTTCCAAGACCTCCGCCTCACAGCGACACTGCTCTTGAGTAAGGAGTTGAGCTTTGCTGTTCCTTGCAACTGGTTCTCTGCTGCAAGCTATCTAGTAAACAGGAGCTTCCAGCAGGGGGCAGGGTGCTTAGAGACAGAAGTGCTGACTCATTGTTTGGGTCTGTAGTCGCCTTTGACGCTACCAGAAGCAATTGTGGTGTTACACTTTTTCTTAAATGCTAAAACACATTTCACAAACGTTTCCTCCATGTCCCTCAATGTCTAAACATAACACCCTTTTCTAAAGCTACACAAACACAACCACACCTTCGCACTTCAAAACTCAAACTTTCATACCAAAAGAGCAGCTCGAAGCTTTCAAAAATATAAACACTATACACATCATTACACACTACAGCAAAACAATTGAAAACACAATGCTCAGTTTGTGAGAAGGTTCTTTGTTTCATAACTGCAAATGCATATTTCTAGAAACTTTACAGTAACGGATCTTCTTAAATCTCTGTAGAGGATTAGGCATTTAGATTTGTGACTTTCCTTTTTGCTAAAGCTTATAGTTAGGGCTGGATCAGGTGACCCTGAACCATCCCTTAGTTATGCTGCTACAGACTTAGACTGCTGGGGGGTTCCCATGATGCACTGAGTGTTTCTTTCTCTTTTTGCTCTGTATGCACCACTCTGCATTTAATCATTAGTGATTGATCTCTGCTCCCCTCCACAGCATGTCTTTTCCTGGTTCTCTCCCTCAGCCCCAACCAGTCCCAGCAGAAGACTGCCCCTCCCTGAGCCTGGTTCTGCTGGAGGTTTCTTCCTGTTAAAAGGGAGTTTTTCCTTCCCACTGTCGCCAAGTGCTTGCTCACAGGGGGTCGTTTTGACCGTTGGGGTTTTTACGTAATTATTGTATGGCCTTGCCTTACAATATAAAGCGCCTTGGGGCAACTGTTTGTTGTGATTTGGCGCTATATAAATAAAATTGATTGATTGATTGAGTTTCATATGAAGAGTATAAATCTATAGAAAATACTGCATGTACACTACTGTAACACAACTCAATGCAAAAACAGAATCTATCGCACACAACAGTACCCTTGAAAACATGTTCAGGGTGTGAAGTTGTTTTATTTACTTTATTCACACCACACACACACCACAATCACTGTGCGGCATCATGTCGCTGAGCTGCATCGGGCCACATCACCTCATCCACATCGCAGGCTATATTCTCTCTTGCCAGGCACCGTGGGAAAAACGCCCTGGAATGGCGAATCCATCCTTGGAAGGCCTCCACTGGGATGTCAACACAGGCCAGCTCCATTGCCCTTAGGAGGTTCTCTCTAGTGTATGGTTGTCTGTCATAAACCTTCCATCTCCACGATGAGAAGAACTCCTCTATAGGGTTCAGGAAAGGGGAGTAGGGTGGCAGACAGACGTTTAAAAACTGGTTACTGTGGGTGGTGAACCACTCTCTGATTTGGTTTGTTCTGTGGAAGCTGACATTGTCCCAAATGATCACATAAATGGGATGTGCGGGCACAGGATGGTGTTGGTGGCGGTCCAGGAGTATGTCTCTTAGCTCCTCTAGGAAGGTGAGGAGACATTGGGTGTTGTAAGACCCAAGGACAGCACGCCGGTGGGCAAGCCCCTCCGAACTCACGGCCGCACTAAGAGTAATATTACCCCACCCCCGTTGGCCAGGAACCTCAGTGATGGCTCTTTGGCCAATGATGTTACGGCCTCTTTGCCTTCGTTTCTGCAGGTTGAAGCCAGCCTCATCCAGGAAGAGGTACTCATGAGGTCTGGCCATCGCGTCCAACTGTAATATCCTCTGTGAAAATGTGAAAGTGCACAGGTGTTCAGAACAACAGTCAGTCAGGTAGCGCAGTATTGTCCAGAAGTACTGTAGGCCACTGAGCAACACAGTATGTACACTAACTGTACTGTGAACATGGATGTATACTTACTTGCACATACTCGTAACATAGGTCTTTGTGTCGCGCAGAGTTGCACTCAAAGGGAACCCTATAGACCTGTTTCATCCGCATCTTTTGGCGCCGGAGAACTCGGTCTATTGTGGCCAAGCTGACATCATCAATGCTCTCGAATTTGACATTATCGGCAGTGACTTTGTCTCTGATCTCCTGGAGTCTGATGAGGTTGTTCTCATGAACCGTATCCACAATGAGGGTTTCTTGTGCTGCTGTAAATATGGCAAACCCTCCCACCTCTATGTGGCATTCTTTCAACTCTAAAGAAAGGAACATGTGTTGTCAATTGACATGTTTACAATAACAACTGATTTGGAACCAATAGACTACTTTCACAGGCTTGTAAAACTGTATTGTGATGAAGAAAGCAATAGAGTACAATACCTGTTGTGTTGTCTGAATGCCCTGATAATGGTGGCCACGGTGAACCTACTCAGGTTTGGACAGACTCTTAGTCCTGCTTCAGCCATTGTCATGCCATGGACAATGACATGGTCAATGACTGTTGCTCGCATCTCATCCGTAATGATGGCGCGAGGTTGTCTTGCTCTTCCTCCTGGACCTTCTCCTCTCCCTTGTTGGCCTGCTCCTCTTCCTCCTCTGATTTGAACTCCTCTTCCTCGTTGGCCTGCTCCTCTTCTGATTTGAACTCCTCTTCCTCGTTGGCCTGCTCCTCTTCCTCCTCTGATTTGAACTTCTCTTCCTCGTTGGCCAGCTCCTCTCCCTCCTCTGACTCGAATTCCTCTTCCCCTGACTCTGCCTTCATCCATTGTGTTTGTTTGGAATCTTCAGCAAACTGTGCACTCTGAACTTGCTTTTATACATGTGGTCACAGCATTGGCAACATGTGTCTTCAATTTTGAGTCGTTGTGTGTAATGAATGACGCCAGGTGTGTTCATTGTGTTCAATATTGCTGACTGTGGCAAGCATTTGCATCACGAGTTTTCATTTGAGAATATGAGCAGAGTTCTTTTGCAACTTGTGTTTTAGCAAGGAAAAATGTGTTTAGATTTATGAGAATGGGGGATTGTGTTTTGTGAATTGTGTCTTCATGTGAAATGTGTTTATGATATTGGCAAATGATGGCTAGATTTAGTACATGTGTTTAGACAACTGGTCATTTGGTTTAGAGGATTGGCTTTGTGTTTTAGCATTTGAGAAAAACTGTAAAACTCAAAAATCAGCTTGTTAGTAGTTTATAAGTGTACCCAAGACAATACTGGAAGTTATCATTAGCTGTAGCTTCTGATAAATTTTTAGGTGGTTTATAGGTTTAGCTTTTTAAAAGATAACTTTTCAGTTAGCTGATATCTGTTAATGAAGCTAATGTTTTGGTTAGCTGTGCCCACCAGTGGGTGTTATTATTACTAGTTTGTTTTTCAGATTAAAACTGATCCATTTTAGCAAATTGTAGCTTTAGTGTAACCAAATTCCACAATGATAAACATTAAGAGAAGCTACATTATGTCTAAGTGCTAGCAGTTAGCTTCTGTGGCCTTATTCCTCTTCCAAAGTGAGCCACGTGAATAGCATAATTGCACAATTAGGCTCTTTACTGAATGATATGTGCAATGAAATACACCTTTTTAAGCATACATAGAACACCAGATGTCAAGGGTTTGTAGTTGTACATTTTGTGTGTATCTTGGTCTCCAGAAGATGATGCAATGCTGCCAGCAAACAAGAGCAAAGCGGCCAACTAGGGTTGCCAACTCTCTGAAACATAATAAGGGACACCTCACCGCCAGGGCCGACCGACCATTGCCTTCACCCTTCCCAGCGTCTGTGTGAAATGATTTTAACCTTTGACTGTTGACTTGACGCTGAATTTAAGTAGATGCATACATGCATTTGTTCTGATATGAACACGTGGAATTATTTTTTAGCAATTTATTTTTAGTGCAAAATAAATTTTCACTGACAATTTCAATATGAGCATTCTGTCCTGCTTCAAAGCATAAAATAATAAAAAAAATCTTTAAAAATAAATCTTTCTCTGTAGTGCTTAACTTAAAATTGTATGAATAACAAAAAAACAATAGAAAATTTGCATCATCCAAAACAATGTAACAGTGCAAAACAATGTAACAATGCACATTTACATATTTAGTGTAATAAAAAGTGCAAAAAATAAAGTCTGAAAAGTAAACAATACTTACAATATTTAGCTGTTGTCGCGCACCTTTTCCACCCAGCCATTTTCCTTTTCTCATTCGCCCCTGTATTTTTGCATTCTTTTTTGTTTGTTTTTTTTTTAGGAGGAGTGACGACGTTACAGACATTGCTGTCCATAGGCATATCTGCAGCACCAGTGTCGGTGTCTGTATCGATTCGATATCAGTCATGCTGCGCTTTGTTATTGTCGTCCAGCGACCGTCGTCGGCTCATGATGTCGGTATCTTCTTGCGAGCAGATGTCCCTCGACCAATGAGATAAGAGTGATTCTGTAATGTCAACTCGTGTCTGTCAGCTCATTGGTGAAAAGCAGGAGAGAGGCTGGGATCAAATTTACCGTAAGTTTCCATATAAAGCGCCAGTCCAGTTCCATTGACATTTTACAGACTTTTTGATTCTCACAGAAATACGGGACAAACTGCGTCCCGTTTCAGGTAAATATGGAACGCACACTTTTATTTCAAATAAGGGACGATTCCGTTTTTCAAGGGACGGTTGGCAACCCTAGCGGCAACGCAACCACTCAGTGTGTCAGCAATATACTGCATATGCACAACAAACACAAGGCTGTCTTTTCGAAGAAGACTTGTCAAGACAAAGGTCAGATGGATGCAGAAAGTAGACAAATTACACAGCAGCAGTGAAAAAGCAGCATGAGAGCAGGAGTCCCGGAGACTCGATTTGTCTCACGGAAATAATGATTGCAACCAATGGTGGATGTGTGTGTGTCATCAGGGTTCAAAATCTGCAAACCCCAGTACCTGAAAGCACTGTAAGTTTTCCTCACCCCTGGTCCTCTCCCTTGGGTAGTCATTAGGGGTGCTTAGAAAGGCAGTGCTCCTTTTGGCCAGTAGATGGCGTTCAGACTATTGTGGTTCTGGATAAAAATGGAGGTTTTCTGCCTTTTCTGACTGTCTCCATAATGATGTTTCTGTTACATAAGAGTGCAGCATCTCACAGCAGGTGATCCATAAGAAATTATGTGCTCCATCTCAGCTCAAGCCTCTTGTTTTTATTTTTTCTTCCTTTCTTTTTGTTACTGCACCGAGCTCCAGCAGAAAGGCATTTTTCCCCCCTGCACCTCCGGAGTCAAACCTCGCTTTCATCACTGACCTAATTAATGAAGCAATTGATGAATGTAAATACCAGATTAGTTATGCAAATGACTGCACGATGCGAACAAACAAACAAACAAAAAAAAAAATCAAGTTGTCCTGGTTTGGAACTTCTGAGGGTACAGAAATTATGGATGCCTGAGAGATGATCTTCTCTGTGATACATAAAAAATAATAACAATAAAATAAAAATCTGTGCGTGAAAAAATGTGCCAGAGGGAAAGAGCTCAATGAGGGTTTTAGCTGGTAATGAATTTAGGGAAAAGCTATCGCTTTTCCACAAGAGATTTAAAAAAAAAAAGCTAATTTTGTTAATAAACTTACATACAGGTTTATATTATACCATCAACACTTCAGTCCATTTACAATTTCAATATACAGTAAGGAGCATAAGTATTTGGACAGAGACACAGCTTTTTTCCCCCTCTGTACATCACCACAATGATGTTAAGATGAGCTGTTTGTGATCAGCTTTAATTCAAATGTTTGAACACAAATATTTTTATTAACTGTTTTAAAAAAAAAAATACAGCCATTTGTACACACAGTACCTCCATTTCTAGAGGCCTTAAATAATTGGGCAAACTAAATATCAGGACTAATTTTCATATATATATAATCACTTTTACAGCCCGTTTTTTGTTTTTGCCAAAACTACAGTAGTACTATAGGGGAGGTGATGGTCTAGTGGTTAAGGTGTTGGGCTTGAGTCCAGAAGATCATGGGTTCAAATTCCCACCTGACTGGTAATCACTAAGGGGCCCCTTGGGCAAGGCCTTTAATTGCTCCCGGTGTGTAGTGAGCGCCTTGTATGGCAGCACCCTGACATTGGGGTGAATGTGAGGCATAATTGTAAAGCGCTTTGAGCGTCTGATGCAGATGGAAAAGCGCTATATAATGCAGTCCATTTTACAATTTACAGGTGGATACATAAATACAGTCACTGAATATGTCTTGGAGTTTTATTTACTTAAAGCACAGGGTAGAGGCCAAGTGGTTAGTGCAAGTTGGTTGCAATTGGTTCCAGTCTGTATGGTTCCCAGTGGTATGTTTTCCACTGTGTTACATCACCTTTCCCTTCTAACACACTCATAAGCGTTTGGGAACTGAGGACACTAACGTTGAAGCTTTGTAGGTGGAATTCTTTTCCATGCTTGTTTGACTGTACAACTCAGTTGTTCAACAGGTCGGGGGTCTCTGTTGTCGTATTTTGTGCTTCATAATGACCACACATTTTCAATGGGTTACAGGTCGGACTGCAGGCAGGCCAGTCTAGTACCTGCACTCTTTTACTACAAGCCACGCTGTTGTAACACGTGCAGAATGCGGGCTTGACATTGTCTTGTTGAAATAAGCAGGGACGTCCCTGAAAAGACGGTGGTTGGATGCAGCATGTGTTGCTCCAAACCTGGATGTACCTTTCAGCATTGATGGTGCCATCACAGATGTATAAGTTTCCCATGCCATGGGCACTAACACACCCCCATACCATCACAGATGCTGGCTTTTGAACTTTGCGCTGGTAACAGTCTGGATGGTCTTTATCCTCTTTTGTCTGGAGGACACAATGTCCATGATTTCCAAAAACAATTTGAAATGTAGACTCATCAGACCACAGCACACTTTTCCACTTTGCGTCTATCTATTTCAATAAGCTCAGCCCCAGAGAAGGCGGCGGCGTTTCTGGATGTTGTTGATGTATAGCTTTTTGCTTTGTATAGCAGAGGCTTAACTTGCACTTGTAGATGTAGTGATAACTGTGTTAACTGACAATGGTTTTCTGAAGTGTTCCTGAGCCCATGCAGTAAGATCCTTTACACAATGATTTCAGTTTTAATGCAGTCCTGCCTTAGGGATCGAAGGACATGGACGGGCATTCAATGTTGGTTTTCGGCCTTGCCGCTGACATGTAGAAAGTTCTCCAGAGTCCTCTGAATCTTCTGATTATATTATGGACTGTAGATGATGGAATCCCTAAATTCCTTCCAATTGAACATTGAGAAAACATTGTTCTTAAACAATTATTTCACGCAGTTGTTCACAAAGTGGTGATCCTCGCCCTATGTTTTGCTTATGAACGGCTGAGCCTTTGGGGATGCTCCTTTTATACTCAGTCATGACACTCACATGTTTCTAATTAACCTGTTCACCTGTGAAATGTTCCAAACAGGTGTTCTTTGAGTATTCACCAACTTTCCCAGTTTTTGTGTTGCTCCTGTACCTTTTTTGAAATGTGTTGCAGGCATCCATTTCAAAATGAGCACATATTTGCACAAAAACAAAAAAGACTATCATTTGAAACATTAATATCTTGTCTTTGTGGTGTATTCAATTGAATATAGGTGTGAAGAGGATTGGCAAATCATAGTATCTGTTTTTATTTATATTTTACACAATGTCCCAACTTCATGGAATTGGGGTTGCAGAAGTACAAACAGTATGGTACAGTGTGGTGAATCTGTCTGGAGTAGGCAGCTGTCAAAAACTGAGTTACATACAAGCAGGACGCTAATGAGGGAAGCCACCAAGACACCCATGACAACTCTGATGATCTAAGCCCAGTCTCACATTTTTTTTTTCGTTCTCCCGTGACAAAATGAGTCAATTTTCGAGACAGGGTTTTTTAACTCACTATTCCTATCCCTACTCCTACCCCCACCCTACCTTAACCATAACCTAATCTTACTCTTTCCCCCCACCCTAACCATAACCACCCGACTCCCCCACTTCACTTTTAATTTCATGCAGCCATCACGAAATGAATTACAATGAATTTGTGCTGCCGTGACGAAAATGAGGCCCTTTTCGTCACAGTATCACGAACCAATAGATTAATGCAGGGGTGGCCAAGTTCGGTCCTCGAGCCACCTTCCTGACACTCTTAGGTTGTCTCCTTGCTCCAACACATCTGAATCCAATGAAAGACTCATTAGCAGACTTTTAATGAGTCTTTCATTGGATTCAGGTGTGTTGGAGCAGGGAGACAACTAAGAGTGTCAGGAAGGTGGCTCTCGAGGACCGAACTTGGCCACCCCTGGATTAATGTAGTATTTCGTGCTGCTGAATCACGACTGCCGTGAGACCAGGTTGTGGATCTATAACCTCCTCTGGCTATGATTAGAAAACTGTGCATAGTGCATACTTTTTTGTCTGTTGCATCCCAAATATTACAGCTTCATGGCTGAGTGCCACAGAGTAAGATTCCGTAGGGTGAAGCTGGGGAGTCTATGATCCCCCCAGACAGGATGCCGGGTGTTGCAGACCAAACGCCCCCCCCCCCCACCCCCAAAAAATAAAATAAATTGTCCACCCTGCCTACACTGTGCATGCGTCATTTGGGACCGCAGCAGCTCATTCTGAGACTGACTCTCTACACCCAAAGCGATCACAGGGAATAATGTGATTATAACTATCAGATGACAAGTAAAACCTCTTAAATCATTTTAAAGGTCAGGTTTAAGCAGAAACAAGGTGATAATCGGTGAGTCGCTACACTGACGCTTTGAAATGGGTGGAGGCGCAGTGAACACAGCAGCTCGTCTGGCTGCAGCGTTCTGACCACTTCCTTCAGTCTTTTATTATGAAATAATGCTGAATTTATGTGGAAATGAGTGTTCTACAAAAGAAGGAGATATCTGTCGCTGAGATAGATGATTATTGGAGTGAAGTTTTAAGCAGAAACAAGGTGATAATCGGTGAACTGCGGCTGACGCACAGAATGACGCCTGCCAGTGAAGGCAGGGTGGACCGATTTTTAGGGGGGACCGTTCGGTCAGCGACACGGTCGATTCCCAAGCCAAGGCTCATACCCATTCATAGCTGAGATAGGCAGCAGTGGAGCTAAAGTAACTTTTCCAAGGACATAAATAGGTAGCCTGAATAGGAACCCAGGGCTACATATTGGCCGCCAACTTCTATCTCATTGCTCTACCTGCTTTAAGACTGAAAGTTCAACTTGAATTTGCCAGAATGGAAGACTCAAGCCTAGATCTGATCTATTGTCTTGTATAAAAATTCTCCACTCCACCATGAAGCTGTGACTGGCAGTGACGTAGACAAAAGTTGCACTCTGCAGTTTCTCCAGTTACAGCCACAAGAACTCCTTCAGAGCACAACTTGCTTATTTCACTGTGGTGGTCATTGGGCACCGCAGTCTCGTTTGAAGGCGGGCGCTAAAGGGGTAAAATGTGATGCGTATGATCTAATGGAAACATGGCACTTTCTCTGAGTTTTTGGACAAATTACATGCAAACAAAGTGAACATGCAAAGAAAAAGTGATGATGCGGTGGAAAGTGGACTTGGTTTGTTTATGACCCGGACCACAAATGTGTCTAGGTAATTGTGCAGGTGAGAGAACGTAGCTTCTCTGTTTAGCTGTGACATCATGCAGGCTGCTCTCTTCATTCCAATCAATATGGGCTGACTGAGGGAATTTAACAGCATCCTGGCAATTGGATGACACACTGGATTTGTCCAAGTTCCACACATCCAATATCAGATCTCAAGATTTTGTCAAAAAGATGTAAAATTCTGAATGAAGGAAGGCGCATCCTATTTTTATTTATTTTTTTTTTTTTTGAGGGGGGTCTCATAAATTGTCATTTCTTTTTCTATCCATCTTTTTTCATCATATTAAAATTACACCGTTGCAGGTGACTGGTGGGTAGTGCAGCAGATAAGTGAATATTTACTGAGGGATCCTTCAATGGTGATGCAGCACCAAATTTGGCACACATACTCCTTAGACATTACTTTTTAAAAATGCCAGGTACCCACGATGAACTTTCAATAGGCGGCCAAGGAGGGGTCAATTGAAGTATTACACAGGGGTCAAAATTTAAAAATGCTCCAATCATATTGAAAGGTATTCCATATTAATTTGTCTGATCATAAAGATTCCAAAAGGTATAGTTTGGACTATCTGTGAATGAATGTTCCGGAGTTATGGGTAAAAACAGCAAGAACAGTGTCAATTTCAATTGTACAGGGGTCAAAAGTTAAAGTTGCTCCAGTTTTGGTAAAAGTGATGCAAATTATTAGTTGGGTGAATACAGTTTAAAAAGGAATAGTTTGCATCATGTATCATTGTTCTGACGTATGTCATTTGCTTTATTTTGGCGGTTAGCCTCTTAAGTTTGAACAGGATGTGATGTTGCCCCTGTTGGTCCTTTGTAGCAGCGCACGCAGAAAGGCAGAAAATTCTCCGATGGCTTGCATGTGTTAATCAGGGTGTTTGAATTCATGAAAGGCATTCCCTGTGAGTATACAATAAATAAGTCTTAAGGTTTTACATAAATAAGATGTATTTAAAGGTAATTTCATGAGGTTAAAAACAAACTATTTACAAGTTATTTACAACTTACAAGCTATGCTAACATGTGGTTCTTTTAAGTGCATTTGGTTAGCATTAGCATATACAAACGTGGTTGCTGTTTTTCTGTGCATTTCCACTCATGTATACTGTATTGTGTCATTACAGTTTCACACCTGCCATATAAAGAACAGTCTAAACCCATCCTGGCGTCAGTGACTTATTGTGTGGAGGTGTTTAACTCCTGGATAGTAGAGCTGGGTTCTACGAGGCCAGTACAATCATGCTTAGTTATCATGTTACAGGGTAGCATATGTCACATGTCATAGAATCCAATGGATGCTGATATTGTTTAACCTTTACTTTGCAAACCAACCAAGCAACACAGTCAAAACTATTCCATTTATTAATCCTGTTAGCTCAACCAGTAATTTGCACCACTTTTTACCAAAATTGGAGCAACTTTAACTTTTGACCCCTGTACAAACTGAAATTGACCTTTCTCAGTGTTCTTGCTGTTTTTACCTCATAATGCCATAACATTGAATGAATGAATGAAAACTGTTTATTTCGAACATTTGATACAACAACAATTACAAGATAGATCAGTAAAGACAACAACAAAAAAGTTCCTACTGTGTACCCAACATGTACGAAAAGGGGTAGGGTGAAGCATCAGCTTATTTATCCCTACCCCTTCTTCCCCACAACCAGTAATACCCTTTGCCACATATACACATAGATTCCTACACACCTAAACCGATATCAATATATATACATATACACATACATATATACATACACACATCAACATACATACACATATACATACACATATATACACATATACATATATACACATATATATACACAAACATAAATATACACCTACACATACCTACTTACATACAAAATACTATATATTTACAAGCCGAAGCAAAAAACAAAAACACCCTAACCCTCATTACCCTTCCTCCTCCCTATACCCAGAAAAAAACATATTTTTGTACCGCTGTTTGAACTGGTTCATGCTTGGACATTGCTTGAGCCCCACTCCCAATTTGTTCCACATCCTCACCCCACAGACCCCATTCATTCACAGATAGTCCAAACTATACCTTTTTGGAATCTTTATGATCAGACAAATAATATGGAATACTTTTCAATATGATTGGATCATTTTTAAATTTTGACCCCTGTGTAATACTTCAATTGACCCCTTCTTGGCCGCCTATTGAAAGTTCACGTGGTTACCCGACATTTTTAAAAGAGTAATGTCTAAGGAGTATGTGTGCCAAATTTGGTGCTTGCCTTCCCATTTGAAGCATTTTTTTTCAGTTATCCGCTGCACTATGAGGATTTGTGTAGACAGTCGTGTGTTGTGAGACTGCTTATGTTTGGCATGTCTGTACCATAGCCCAACAAATCCATAGTTCTAAAGTCTGAAGAGTGCAACAGTCACACATTTTTGTGACTGACAATATCCAGAAGTGGATAATTCTGACTTCAGTGAGTAAAAGTTGTTGTCCTTTCGGCTGCTCCCATTTCTTCGGGGTCCCCACAGCAGATATAACCAGATCTGTATTGGTATTTGGCATGTTTTATGCTGGATACCCTTCCTGATGCAACTCCAGTTTTACCTGGAGAAGCACACACAGTCACTGATGTTTCGAAGATGTCTCCAATCCAAAGTCTCCAAAGTACAACCAGGTCCCACACTGCTTAGCTTCTGAGATCTGACAGGATTAGGCTGATACAGAGCAGACCGGCTGCTTAATGAGTAAAAGTCCTGCCACTTATTTGTTTCATCCACCTGTTTAACCAGCTGATTCTAATTAATTCAAATCTTGAAGACGGTAGATGAACTAATCAGAAACAATACACGCCAGGACTTTTACTTATTGAAGCCGGGATTACGCACCTCTAACATTATCAGTGTGTCAGATCTGCACCAAACCACACACCTCATTTTTAGACCAAAGCTCCCACAGCTTGTTATGCAGAATGTTATGCAAGTAGAATTTATTTGGACGACATGGGCACTGGGCGAAAACATGACAACTGTGTTGGGTGGAAACTAGCGAAGGCACTTGAGCTTAACTTTGCGCAGTTTTGCGCCAGGTGTGTGGTAGTTCCCTGGACAGAGGTCTCCTTGCTAATATCTTTGCACAAAAATTAAGGTCCAAGTCTTGAAGAACTTGTTGCATAACTGTCAGATGGAGATGCTAGCCAGTGACCTAAGTTGATGATTGGATCTTTGATATTTGGCCTCTTTGGACAATTTTTGTATACTGTTGGAGTGACTTTGTGACATGTACATGATGATTTTGAGAGATCCGCATTATAAGGGAATGTCAGCTGTGACATTTTGGCCCTGTGGCATGCATCTCTCTGCATTTTCCAGCACAGAGGGAGTTCAGTGTTGAGGACCCCAGCAACTGAAAAAAGACAAGGGGAGGCCTACGTACATGTACGTACATGGCTGTGACAGATAGCTGTCTACTTTTGGGAGGTACAGATGGGCCTGATGTCTGCCTGGGTGGTTGCTCTCTCGGACCCAAGGTGGTTCCAAGGTATGGTGAGGTGCGGTACCAGCACATGGTCTGAGACCTGACCTGATTTTTGATCAGCTTTTGTAAGTCGCACGTAGCACTGTTGCCTCATGGCAAGAAGGACCTGGGATCACTTCCGACCTGGTCTTTTCTGTGTAGAGTTTGCATGTTCTGCCTGTGATTACATCGGCTCCCTCCAGGTGCCCTGTCTTACTCCTACTTCAACTGACATGCAGGTTAGGTGAACTGGAAATTTTAAATTGACCATGAATGTGTTCACCTGTCTACATATGTGTAACTGCAATAGACTGGCGACCTGTCCAGGGTTGTACCTCACCTCTCACCCAGTGACCCCTGGGATAGACTCCAGCTCTCCAGTGACCCTTAACTGGAGTAAGCAGGTATACAAAAAGCATGAATTATTGTGTAGCACCTTTTTTCTTTAACAAAGAAAGCCTCAATGAAAATTAATGCTATGCAAATATTCTCTGATTTAACAAAATCATAAATCAGAATCATATTTATTGCCAAGTAAATTCTCACATACAAGGAATTTGATCTGGTGTCACTGGTGCATAAACAACAATTTAGTTGTTGATGGCTTAAAAATAGTACTATATTACACATTACTCACTACACTTATTCCAAAATGGAGTGAATTCATTTTTTCTTGAATATTCTACTCACAACAACCCATAATGACAACATGAAAACAGCTTCTTTTTTTTTTATTTTTGCAAATTTGTTAAAAATAAAAAATGAATAAATCACGTGTACATAAGTATTCACACCCTTAATACTTTATTGATACCCCCTTGGCAGCAATTACAGCCTCAAGTCTTCAGGTTGGATGGGGAGCGTCGGTGCACAGACATTTTCAGATCTCACCAGAGATGCTCAATCAGATTCAGGTCTGGACTCTGGCTGGGTCACTCAGGGACATTCACAGAGTTGTCCTGAAGTCACTGACTTCAGTCACTCCTTGGCTGTGTGCTTAGGGTCATTGTCCTGCTAAAAGATGAACCATCGCCTCAGTCTGAGGTCAAGAGCGCTCTGGAGCAGGTTTTCATCCAGGATCTCTCTGTACATTGCTGCATTCATCTTTCCCTCAGTCGTGACTAGTCTCCCAGTTCCTGCTGCTGAAAAACATCCCCACAGCATGATGCTGCCACCATCATGCTTCACTGTAGGGATGGTGCCTGGTTTCCTCCAAACATGACGCTTGACATTCATGGCAAAGAGTTCAATCTTTGTCTCATCAGACCAGAGAATTTTGTCTCATGGTCTGAGAGTCCTTTAGGTGCCATTTGACAAACTCTAGGTGGGCTGTCATGTGCCTTTTACTAAGGAGTGGCTTCTGTCTGGCCACTCTACCATATAGGTCTGATTGGCTGCAGAGATGGTTGTCCTTCTGGATGGTTCTCCTCTCTCCACAGAGGAACGCTTGAGCTCTGACAGAGTCACCACGGGTCCTTGGTCACCTCCCTGACTAAGGCCCTTCTCCCCCAATAGCTCAGTTTAGATAGGCGGCCAGCTCTAGGAAGAGTCCTGGTGGTTCTGAACTTCTCCCATTTATGGATGATGGAGGCCACTGTGCTCATTGGGACCTTAAAGGCAGCAGAAATGTTTTCTGTACCCTTCTCCAGATTTGTGCCTTGAGACAATCTTGTCTCTGAGGTCTAAAGACAATTCCTTTGACTTCATGCTTGGTTTCTGCTCTGACCTGCACTGTCAGCTGTGGGACCTTATATGTTGACAGATCAAATCATGTCCAATCAACTGAATTTACCCCAGGTGGACTCCAATTAAGCTGTTGACACATCTCAATCAAGGATGATCAGTGGAAACAGGATGCACCTGACCTCAATTATGAGCTTCATGGCAAAGGCTGTGAATACTTAGGTACATGTGATTTCTTTTTTTTTTTTAATAATGTGCAAAGAATTGTCACATTGTCATTATGGGGTGTTGTGTGTAGAATTTTGAGAAAAATATTTAATCCATTGTGGAATAAGTACATAACAAAAATGTGGAAAAAGTGCAGTACAATGAATACTTTCTGGATGCACTGTGCTTTACTTCTTTCCTATCTGTGGAAAGATACATTGCTCAGAAACAGGCTATAGCCAAAACTAAATGCTGGAACACTGCAGGGTCAAGCATAAGCACCGGGAAGGAAAATCTGGGCTGTGAAAATGAGTGAATAATCCCATTTTGTTAACCTCCAACAGTTATGATGAGCTATTAGTGTCCTTAGAAGACTGTGGATTTAGTGGGTTGGTCTTACACATGAGTGAGCACTATCTAAAGTGGGACATTTCAACCTGGTCTCACTGAAAGTCGTGATTCAGCAGCACGAAATATACATTAATTACATCTATTGGTTACATCTATTGGTTCGTGATATTGTGACTAAAGTGCCTCATTTTGCCTCAATTCATTCTAATACATTCCGTGACGGCTGCACGAAATTAAAAGTGAATTGGGGGGGGGGGTTATGGTTACGGTGGGGGGAAAGAGTAAGATTAGGTTATGGTTAAGGTTAGGGTTGGCAGTAGGAGTAGGGTTAGTAATTGTGAGTTAAAAAGCACCCCATCATGAAAATTTGACTCATTTCATCACGGGAGCACAAAAAAACAAAAAACAAGTCTGGGCTGGACATTTCTGCACATGTGCTGCTAGCTTCCCTAACCAAATGAGGGTTAAACTGTTAAAGCTTAACTGTGATTTTAATTATGGGAAAATGTAAGGTAAAAAGTTTTTCCCTCCTGTTGTTAACCCTTGCTCCGTCTGAACAAATTATTCAGTGAAGGAAGGAAATGTCACAGTTGTGCTGATGGGTCACGATGTGAGGTAAAATAATGATTAAAAACCCGTAAAGGCTTAAAAGGCCCAGCTTTCTAAAATTACCTGATTTTTTCCCAGCTGTCAGTGCCATGTAGTAATAGGATCAGAGGCCCTCCATATGCTCCTCATGTCTCTTTCTACACTGAAGACTCCAGGGATTAAGAGGCTTGTGCTGCAAATGAAGCCAAACTGGCCTCAGTATGAGCAGGACATGTTGGGAGGGAGCACACAGTCACAGACTATAACAAGGCAGAATGACGCTCATGCTTGCCAATGTACTTTCACTTTTTGCGTGACTGCATGGATTTATGGCCACTGCATACCTTCCTTTGTCAATTATCAGCCGTTATGTGAGACAGACACATTTAGAATACTGGAATGAGTTTCTCTTATAACCTAATGGGCAATGAAAGAAACAATAATAATGTTTTATTATGAACCAAAATTGTGGAACTTATATTGTCTAAATGGTAATTATTAAAACACAATGGGCTAATTTTGTAACCAAGGTTTAAATAAAGACCCCCGTCACACATAGGCCGACTGAGGCCGAATGGCATCGGAATGACACATCTGGCCACAGTCGGGCAGTGCTGATGTGCAGCCTGAAGATGGATGGACAACAGTCTCAGAGCAGTCTACATAGTTGTCCCATTCGCTTGGCTGTCCCGAGTGTGTTGCACAGTTCAAATACTCTTGGCCACCATCAGATGGGTGTCCCATCTCGACAGCGGTCTGTGGCAGTTTGATGGCAGTCTACATATTCTGAGGGCATCATAACCGCATTTGAAACAATCTGATCGTAGCTTGATTGAGCTCTGAGGTGGAACGGTCATGGCAAAACCTGCCAGCATGTCCTGCTTGTGTCACATATGTCACCTCCACTGGACCCGGCCAGGGAGGGCAAAGGAAATGTTGCTATGTAATGACATGTATGTGGCACACATACACCATGTGCAGTGGATGTGAACAGCGTGCAATCAAATTGAAAGCACTGTGTGCCACTGCAGATCAATGCGTCGCACAGTGCACACCGCCGCAGAGCTGAACAGGCTGTTATATCCATAATAGACCTTACAGGATAGATATATTTCCAGTCCTTCCCATGGGCGACATAAATAATGTGAAATATTGTGCCCATCATATCTGACACCAAGAGCAGGTGCACACCTCCGTGGTCTCTTGCGCAGTAATGCATCACTACACACGTCAGAGGCTCGGAGCTGAAGGGATCTCACCACTGTAATATTATACATATTATTACTTGATCACCATCTAACTCTGTAGGCGGTATGACGTCGAACTGTTTTGCCAGACCATGACAACATTATGAAACATGAATCTCACCTCCTGCATGGGCCCAGGAGTGTTTCACAGTGCAGGGCAGACAGGAGCCAGGGACCACAGCCTGTAGTGAAAACCAGGGCCTAAGCAAAGGGACGAGAGAGTGCTGCCTCCCACTCCGGTCCCATGCTTGCCATCCACACATTTGGTCATTGGGTCAGTCTTCAGCACCTTTTATGGCCATCTGACAGCAGTATGTGTCATCTAACTGTTGTCTAAATACGCTTTGGATGCAATCGTGCAGGTGTGGACGAGATAGTCTGGATGGGATAAGCCCACATTCTACATGCGATTGCATTCAAACTGTCGGCCTGGTTCCTGCACATTCTTACTATGTGTGATGGAGGTCTAAAACAGGAGCAGACTTTAATTCAGAAGAGTAAATCCAGCCCTAAAAAATATGGCTTATTAAACACCAGTTTAAAAATTAGTTAGTGTTTTCCAGAGTGTAAGTCAGGTTTTTTTACAAGATTGAGAGGTCCTGTGATTTATAGTATGGTGTCACGTACAGAGATTACCCCATACCAAATTTGTATAATCGCTATGTGTGCATGCACGAAAAATGCAGTCCAGTCTCTTTTTTTCACAAAATGAGCCACATTTCATGACATAGATTTTTATTTTACTATTTCTAACCCTAATCCTATTGGTGTCCAAAGGCATTCCTGAAAGGGCCAAGAGGGTACAGGTTTTCTTTGCAGCCACTGACTCCAGCAGGTGATTTCACTGAACATCACTTTGAGCAGATGGGATGAGTTCATCAATGAATCATCCTGTGATACATCTGCAAACTGTATGACTGTGAAAATAAATTATCGTTTTGTTTTTTTCTCTCTCTCCCCTTCCTTTCTTTCTGGTCACGAGGTCTCTTTTGCTGAGAGAAGACTGATCGTAGATAGAAGTGCTGGTTCGTTGTTGTTTGTGATTGCCTTTGAGTTTACTCAGAAGTATCAGTAGCTGCCAGTGTACCGGAGTCAATACTAAAAGTTATACGTTTAGCGGTAACCTCTGCTACATTTTTTCCCTCATGAACACCATAAATCACTAGGAAAATCAGACCTTGTCTCCACTCCACACAGCATACACAGTATCTGCGTATAATATCCTAGGAGGAGAATGAGTTTCATTTACATGCTCCAAGTAACCATACCAAAGCGACAGTACAACAGAGTCAGTACAAAAGTCAGAGTGACTTTTAAATGTATTTGTCAATGCAGGTAGTAAAAAAATATGAGGTGACTAAAAGCATACCACAGAAAGGTAAGAGAGCTTGGGACTCCGGCGAGGGTGGTCACACCTCCTCTTCTCTCCTCTGTCTTCTCAATCTCTGCTCCAACCTTCAAAGTACCTACTTCACTTGATTGTGAATTCTTCAGACTGTATTTGGATTAACCATGGAATTGATCAGCTGGTCTCTGAATGCTACTGACAAAATTTTTCAACAAGGAAATCAGGGCTAGGGTACCCTGCATTCCCGGATGGAACCTATCCTGCGGGCTATGTTCTCGACGCCTCGGAGAAGTGGCCCATTGCTTGCTGGTACCACTCTCTGTGGAGGATGTCAGAGACTTATTTATATTGGTTTTATAGTGGGAGGCTGGTGTTTATTGGTTTATGTGCTGCCCTAACCTACCAGAGAATTACCAAGATGACTGCTACCAGAACCTCGACCCCTCACCTGTCCATCATGATTAATGAGTTGGGCAAGGTGGTACAGTCTCAGACTACGTTAACCCTTGAACTCGGAGCAGATATATGCCTTGCAAAAGAAGATGTCGGAGACCAGGGAATACTCATAAATTAGATTTGGTCAGTCAGAGTTGCTGGAAATGGTGTTTCTCTGCTTAACCCTAAACATGGCAGGCTTATCAGCCTCCGAAGGTCAAAATGCCCCGCTGTATTCGATGTGTGTGAAAGACTTGCATTCACTGCAAAATAGCAACTCTTCCAGTCCCCTGATTTTGACATTAGCTTGGTTTGCATTGCTCAGTTGTTGGTAGATAAAGTATGACCAAGATGTTGTTGAATTGAAACAGAATTGCAAAGCCTGAAAAATTCAAGTTGCTGTTGGTGACACCACATTAATCCCTAGTTTCACGGTGAAATGTGCCATATGCCAAAATGAAGATGAAATTTGTGGTTCTAAAAATTGAATTAATTCCACTAATTCTCAACAATCTTGAAAACTGATCTTCTTGCCAACAAAAGCACCTAAGCCACTGTTTTCCACAACCGTACCCACCATCCAGTCCATGCAAGCATTGAATGGTGTAGAAGCATAAATTCAGGATGTCCCAGACAACAGTCTGATCAATTGAATTGAGCGCTTAGTGAAAATCAACACAGGCTGCAAAGAAGCACTGCTGATATGCTGGCTTGCATTCTATGAGTATTTTCAGAGCTATAATGTGGGAAAGACTGACTGGCCTTGAGTTTGCATATGATGCTGTGATCTTTCCGGAATTAATTGATCCCCACTTGCAGCACTTGAGAAGCTGAGTGACGAATTCAAGAGTCTGGATTTGTTATTATCCGGAATCAAAATTAACTCTATGGTGACATTAACTGCCTATGAGGACACTAAGAAGTTGGTGTTTGTTGCTTGATAGGCATTCCAGGGGCATGGCCAGCTCATGATTACTTGGTGTTACTGTGGACAATGTTTTGTGATAGATTATAAAAGATGGCGAAACCCAGACACTGTCACTATTAGCTTTTTCTCCATGCTTGACTGCTTCACAGAACCAAAGTTTGATTGATTTGTTTCAGGACTCTGTATTTCACGGTGATGGCCTGGTATTGCCATTTAGCATGCTAATATTTCTGTAAGATGATCTTGGAATCACCTCAGAGGTATTATCTGGTTATTTCTAAATACATTAGGGCCTCTTCACACAGTGCGAATTTGGTCGAATTGCGCATTAAATGCGTATGAAGCAGGAATCATATACAAACCATGTAATTTCGTAGTTGCTTCCAATGTACACCTGTTGCTACAACTACTTGCGTACACCAGTGGCTGAAAGACAGAGTGTGCGCTGTGCAAACTCATCGAACCGGCGGCAGGTGTCAGACAAATTCCAACTGACACGCATGAACATCTAACACCGCTTGTTTGGCACTTAGAAAATGTGTGGCCATTCGCACTCTTGGCACGACAACAGACTACAGACAATCACTGTCATACTTGCAGTGGTGGGGACAGTTCCGATAATCCGATAACCGATAATTATCGAAGATAATGTTTTCATTATCGGATTATCTTTTTAGATAACTTTAAAAATCATTATCGGACTAATTGTGATAAATTTGTGTCTGATCATTTTTAGACCGATAACGTAGTAAATAAAGCTGAACAGCTACAAACACTTATAAAACTTAAAATCAGTTGAGCACCTACCTGTTAAATGTTTCGTAGCAGATGTGTAGTTCTACCCTCTGCAAAACAGAGGAGAGCTGGTTCAAAAAGAAACCGCTCTATCCTCTGCAGGCAAAGGAAAACCATGGAAATATTGTAATGGCAGCCGTGCGGCACACCGCTAGTCACGTGATGTCCATTCCAGGTCTCTATTTGCATGGTCAAAACAACATAGAGAATCCACATGATGACAATTGTAAATGAATATTATACTACAAAAATGTATTTTTTATGCTTTTCATCACTTTAATAAGAGACTGCGTGCATGATACCCTGAAAACTTGCTAAAACAATTATAACAAATAATCCGTACGTAAACGTAATAGACATCTATTACGTTTAATCTGCGTGGAATTTAATAAATGCAAACCGAATTTCAGACATATTATATATATTAGTCTGGAACAAAGAGGACAAACAGTGTGGTAAAGAACAATAATCAAGACGTTAAAGAGCAAACTTCACTTTCCCCCAGAACAACATGATCAGGAAGCGAGCGTAGCTCACAGCAGCTCCCATTGAAAATAACAGAGAGACAGCCTGTGATTCTTGCATGTTTACATAAAACAAACACAATAACAACGTCTATAAACCCAGAGACTATATTCATAAGAGTTTTAGGCACAATATAAAATAGTTTATGTTGCGATGCTAATGGTGTTGTCCGTGTGCAGCGGCTAAAGTGCAGCCCGATCATAGCGTCTCATTGCAGTTCTCAATGTTACTGAGATCTCGCAGCGCGGCGACCTCTCCGAGGTTTTGCGAGATTTAAAACGTCAATCCTTGTGCGCCCAAACCATGATGATACACTCTGACCACATCCATTTCTAATGGGGAAATGTATTACACTGTCTCCTGGTTTGTTGGCTAATAGCCAACATTTATGTGTCAAGACAATATTGAGTGCACGTTTTACAAATTGTGGCCATGTTTAAGTAGATCGTGTTCTTGTTTTACTCAAGCGATGCCTAAAATGAGTGCACAATATAATAAAATGTGCACACATCATAAAACGTGCGCACAATATAATAAAATGTGCGCACAATATAATAAAATGAGCGCACAATATAATGAAACATGCCGCATTTGTTTTTGCAAATAAAAAAAATAGAATATTTTACAAAAGCACATTTATCTGTAAACACCAACACACGACACATGTCACATTAACATGTTGGTTTACATAATGAATGACTGAACCAATCAGGCCCTGCAACAGACTGGCGTCCTGTCCTGGGTGTACCCCGCCTCGCGCTCTATGACTGCTGGGATAGGCTCCAGCCCCCCGCAACCCTTAATTATAATAAGCGGTAGAAGATGAATGAATGAATGAATGAACCAATCAGTGTTTAGCAGAGGCACATTTTACCCAGAATCCTTTGCGATCTGTCTGTGTTTGATACAAAACTTCAGAATTAGTGCATTATTCAACATTAAAAGATATATGTTATATTTTAACTTTGTACAAATGACAGAATTGACATTAATGGAGTTATTCTATCAGTATTCATTTTATTTATACACCAAACCATAACTCAGCAATGCTTTATTTTCCAAGACCTCCGCCTGACCGGAGTGTTGTGATTGGGTAGAGAGCTGAGCTTTGCGCAGCTCGTGTCTGTGCTGGAAACCATGTAGTATACAAGAGCTTCCAGCAGGGTGCAAGATGTTCAAAGACAGAAGTGCAGGCTCATTGTGTCTTGTTGTTGCTTTTGATGCTACCAGAAGCAATTGTGGTGTTAAAACTCAAATTCAGTTTGTTAGTAGTTGCAAATGTACCAGAGACAGTACTGGAATTTATCCATTATCTGTAACTTCCGATAAATTTTTGGGTGGTTTATCGTTTTATCTTTATCAAAGATAACTTTTCAGTTATCTGATTATCTGTTATTGAAGTTAATTTTTTGGTTATCTGTGCATACCACTGCATACTTGCAGTGAAATTTGTCTAAGTTCCCCACGAGTGTGGCTTTGCAAACACATGGGTGTGTGCGCTCCACTGACAGGAAGTGTGGCTGCCGACAGAAGCAGCTGTGGGGATCTGTGGATCTGGACAACACCTACTGTGTTTGGACAGACCTGGACTAACAACTGTCCACTGTGAGGTGCGTGTGTCTGATTGCTGTACTTATGTGGACATAAATAAAAACATATATCACTGAGGTGACAAGCTGCAGCGAGCGAGCGCACACAGAGTGGACATTGACAGCCTGCCAGGTTTAAATGGACCGTCACATCAGAACATGCAGCGGGTGATCTGACCATCACATCAACCACGTGAGCTCTCTTCCACATGACACGGTGTCAGTGCTGCAGCGCACCATCCACAAGACACGCGTGTTGGGCAGAACACACGCACGGGGCGACTGGACGGACCGGACCAGTAGATGTGGACATGATCAGAGCACACTGCGTCTCATTCATGTCATTTCATGACTGTATGTCAGTGACCATGGGTCATCACCAGAGGAATAAACATATCATATTTGTATTACCCACTTGATAAATGTGGTGTTTTTATATGGTGTGGGATTTTTTTTTTTTTTTTTGTAATGCGTCCATGTCCTTCCTGATATGAGGCAGATTCCCACAGCTTTCAGAGGACAGCTGTCTAGCTCAGTGGTAAAGTTTCTGACTGGCAGTCAGAGCTTTTGGAAGGCACGTGTTTGAGTCCCATGGGTGGGATGTTTTTTCTTTCTTTTTTTTTAATGTTTCCTCATAAGCAGCGTAATGTGATTCCACAGGCACCAGTTGGTTTTTATTTTTTATTTATTCCACAAAAGCAGTGAGAAGTGGTGCACTTCACACTGTGTTCCTGCTCAAAAGACACCGTTGAACTTTCGCACGAACTCTCGTGCCAGGATCATGCACGCCTGCCCGTCGGCGTGATGTTTCATGGTGCACTAATTTGAACTGTTTCGTGCTGTTTCACAGTATTCAACCAAACTTCGCACCGTGTGTGAAGAGGCCCTTAAGACAGCACATTAACATTTTAAAAATTACATAATTAACAGGAATAAAGGGGTTGAGTTCTTCCTGTGAAAAACTGTTAAGGTCTAAGGTTCTAAAAACATTCTGGACTCACACACTGTTCCAACTCATTATAGAAACTTTGCATAATTTACTGCCTGTTGTATAATGCAGCCGGCCTGCTCTGTGTCAGCCTGATCCCATCAGGTCTCAGAAGCTAAGCAGGGCAGAATCTGGTTCGTACTTGGATGGGAGACCTCTCTGGAACACCAGCAGCTGTGTGTGTTTCTCCAGGTGAAACTGGAGTTGCGTCAGGAAGGGCATACGGCGTAAAACTTGTGCCAATTACCAATGCGGATCTGGCTGTATCAGCTGTGGTCTTGAACAAATACCGGGAGCAGCCGAATGAACAACAACATTGCCTGTTGTATAATACCAGGAACTGCAAAGAGACCTAAATGCAACGAGGCAGGCAATTGATGGAAAAAAGATAACAGATATATTGAACAAATAGTGTGGATGAGGTGAAGCCAGGAGGAGAGGACACTGGAGGACGGGTCAGAGGTGCAGGAAACCAGGTGAGCCAGTGGAGCAGGTGGAGGCTGTGGAGTGTAAGAGAGGAAAAAGACAATGATAAGCAAAGAAGAGTACAATCTGAAAAAAAATGGACGAGAAGAAAACAAAATTAGAATACTGGGAACACTGAGAGGCCACGTTACCACTTCCATAAGTGGAAAGCTCTGGCAGTGTCCTCCTGTTCAGCCCTGGCTTAAGTAGGATGCCGCTGATTGATGCAGGTGTACTGCAGCCACAGGTGTAGGTAATCAACTCCACCCACCGAGGAACACAGAAGAGAGGGGGAGACAACAAATAGCCCAGACCAATTCCCCAAACCACAACAATTACCACCCCTGAAAAATGTCAGCTACCTTTTTTATAAACACTACCCAATCTGGAGCACGTGGATCCCCACAGGCAACATGCTAGTTATATTTGTTTTGTAATCTAATTGCGTAATGCTCCCTGAACATAATGGTAACCTCAATGTCAGCAAACTCAAAGTCACACATTTTGAATAACTGTAAAGAATGCCCATCGTCCACTGACTGTGACCTCTGGCATCAATGCACGGCAACCTTGAAGATCTGTGTTGTGTAAAAATGTGCTCCTGATATGGCCTTGTTAATCAAATGCCTACAGCTGTAAAATGTCTACACACTGTCATACTGTGTGTCACAAACAATTGCTTAAACTGCCTGAAACTAATTTGAACATGGTGCAAAACAATCCTGTTGAGGTTGTCACCCTTTGTGTACCTGGTTGTCGTCAATCCTCCTGATTGATGAGGCAACCTGATACCAACACCAGATGTGTTAAATTGTAGATTAGTGTATATATACAGTGACTTCAAGCCTGCTGTTGCATTCATTTTTTGTTCTTTGAGCTACATTATGAATGGTATGACAGAAAGGGATGACAACCCCACTGAGAATTGCATAGTGTGCAATGCCAGGTGTTGCACGTGCAAAATGATCTGCAACATGGTCTGGAAACCAATATCATGGACCTTACTGGTGGCATGAACCAAAGTCACTCAGTCATCTTTTGTAATGATTGAAGTTCCTCTAACTCTGTATTTCCAAAAAAAAAAAAAAAATCCAGGTAATCACTCTTGCTACATTTAAACCGTGACTCTTCACTCCCCCATCTCCAAAGTCTACAGTTCCTCACATAGTACCTGGCCTCAGTGTGGCAACTGTGCACTCTGCAGTTTGTTCCCACTTTAGTTACATTCTTGAACCTTAGTAATTTTGTCTCTTTTTTTGTCCTCAATCCCCTACCACCATTACCTCCACTGGTTCAACCTGGTCCTGGCTTGCCTCCAAACAACCAGTGTCTCCTCCACCTGTGCCTTTTTGACCGCTCCTGTCATTTACCACCTACCATTATTAAGATAAACCTTTTGTCTTTACCTGCTGCCTCATTGTATTCCAGTCCACTTCATTTTAGTCAAGAACTTGATAGTTTAAATATTGCAGCTAGCTTTTGGAATCTGGAAATTTATCTTGGATGTAAAGCTCTTGACCTTTTTTATGGCATTATTAACCATACATTTTAATATTTCTATTGGAAATATTTCTATTAGTGTACCGAAGCATGAAATTGTGGTGAATGGAACAGACTTCAGTGGGAATGTTTGTGAAGGGAACAGAATTAACGAGGAAGTAATGGGTAGATATGGTGTCAAAAAGAGGACTGTGGAAGGGCAGATGTTGGTAGAGTTTTCAAAAAGGATGGATGTTTACTAATACTACACATAACAGTGGAGGAGGGTGCGTACAGGTGGACTACATTCTGCTGCGAGATGCTCCCAATTGTTGGTTTGTGTTTTATTTGATGATTGTTTAATTGTTTGATGGCTGATGGACTAATTGTTTGCTGCTGATGTAATATGGGCATTGTCTTATAATAAAGAGCTGCCACCTGCAACTGCACCTTCTCCCCATCACCACCACTGATGGCGGCAGCTGCAGTCTAGAATGAGAAACATGGCGTGTGTCAGTGAGCTTTTCTCCTTTATTCTGTGTCAATATTTTTGCCTGTTTTCTGGGTTCCACAATGCAGTGCCACTGCGTAAGCATAATCTGCTAACAGGTTATGGACCCAGAGTAGCCCAGAGACAGTTTAGCTTGTTTCCACTGTGTGTGATGGCCAACACGCTGTGTGTCAGACGAAGGCACCATGAGTTGATGGATGGCAGATACAAGCCACTGGTTCCGGCTTCTGTTTGATGGAGATGAGAAGATTACGAACAATGGGAGACAAAATTATTGGGCCATCTTCATTTGCAAGGCCTGAAAGACATTATTTTAAAGTGCCCGACACGGAAGACGCAGCTGAGCTGAGAGTTGCAGAAGCCAAGAATGCCGAAGTATATGAAGAACTCATTCAATGCTTAGATGATAAAAGTCTATCGCTGGTAATGCGAGAAGATGCTGAAGACTGCCATCACAGCATTGGGAAATGCTGGTGAGATATTAAGTGGCGGACTATTGGCAGTGATGGTTCTGAAAAGGCTGCCCAAATTCTTCAAACCATTTGCAATCCAGGTCACGCAGCTTGATGAAACCATATCCTTTGCCGACTTTAATACAAAGTTACGCAACTACGAAGCCACAGAGAAAATGTGGGCTGTGGCTACGGCTGACAACGTGATGACGTGGAGATGCAGAAGTCAGTCTGATTGACGGCAGAGGTAGACATCTGAACACTACATTGAGGAAAGCCCTCTACGTCCCCTCCTTTCCACAAGACATTTTTTCGGTGAAAGCAACCATGTCCAGTGGAGCCACCGTGACTTTCAAGAAAGGGGAAGGTGTTCTAATTCACAGAGACGGTATGAAATTTCACATTCATTTGCATGACAGACTATATTATTTGCACACAGTTGGTAAAGACAATGATGATGAATGTGATGACAGTGATGACAAATGCAAGGAATGCTTTGATATGTAAACATAGCATGAGATCCTTGGACATTGCAATTATGATGACATTCAGAGGTTACAAGGTGTTGTTGATGGTATGAAAATTAAAGATCCAACAAACAAATATCCACAGTGAAGTATGCTGTAAGTGTTCTATGATGCATAACACAAAATGGCTGACGCACAAAATGTCCTTGTATTTGGTAAAACTATCAGATCCTTTTACAGCTGTCTAATTGATAAAACCATCTGATCTTTTTATATATGTTTAATTGATAAAACCAAAATATTCATGTCTATTTGGAAAAAGAATCAGCATGGTGGAACACTGTTTTTATTGCATGAAACTACACTACATACATAAACACACACTATAACATTTTACATAACAACCATGAATGCACTGCGAACAGACACCGGCCACTTTCACCACCCTGCACCCAGGTTAAGGACTGCCCATATGGGGGTGGCTTAGGCTAAAGTAATAAAAGTTAGAGAACAAAGGAAGTCGGGGTTCTTTGTTTCTGGTGTTTGCATGCAACCAGTTCAAGATCCCAGCGCTGATATAACTCTGTATCGGTGTAACAACTCTTTTCAATACAACATCTAAACTTTGAAGTCCGTTTCCTGTCCAATTCTTTTTGGAGGTCTCACCATGATAAAAGAACCTAACAATGCACTCAGGGGAAACTTTTTCAAAATGGAAACAGAAACCCTGATGTGAGAGCTAAAACACCTGTTGAGCTCATACATACAGATTTGGCTCGACCAATTCATCCAGAATCTGGAGACGGGCACAGATATGCTTTCTCATTCACTGATGATTATTTTGCTGAAGTTTTTGTGTATTTTTTTAAAGAACAAATGTGACACGGTAGAAGCTACTGAAAATTTTTTCGCTGATACAGCCCCATACAGGAAGGTCAAGTGTTTTAGGTCTGACAATGGTACTGAATTTACAGAAAAAGGTTTCCAGGCTCTACTCATTAAACATATTAGAAAACATCAGCACCTTATCCTCCTCACGAGAATGGCACTGCTGAGTGCAATTGGCGTACACTTTTTGATATGGCATGATGCATGTTTTTTTTTCAAAATATTTTTATTAAATTTTCAAATTATTTGACAGAACATAACACAACAAAATAACCCCACTTGAACACACACACATTCACACACACACACACACACACACACACACACACACACACACACACACACACACACACACACACACACACACACACACACACACACACACACACACACACACACACACACACACACACACATAAAACCTTCATTCGCCATATAGATAGTAACATTACCATTTTTAAAACTAAGAGGGAAGAATAAAAAATAAAATAAAAAATAAAAATGAAAATAATATTAATAATTATAATAATAAAGAAAAATAAAGAAAAAAAGTCATTTTCCAAGATTTATGATGTTCATATATGGCTTCCATAACTCCAAAAATTCTTCCTTTTTACCTTTGGCAATATAAGTCAGTCTTTCCAGTCCGATACATTCTGAAAGCTCTTTTTTCCATTGTTTCAAACAGGGGGCATCCATGTTCTTCCAGTTTAATCACTCCAATCACTCTTCTGGCATGTAATAGTCCAAAGTCCAGTAATTTAGCTTGTTTTTTTGGATTGTAAAAAATCTGCAGGGTGTATTCCTAGGATACAGAGTTTTGTACACAGTGGCATTTTTACACAAAAGAATTCTGACAAAAATTTTAAAACATTCTTCCAAAACCTCTGAATTTCAGGGCATTCCCACATACAATGAATAAGTGTTCCTTTAAAATTTCTACATTTGATACATGTGTCAGGAATATCTCTTGACATATGGTGGAGTCTTTGTTAACCATTTATACTGCAAGAATTTTAATCGAGTATTTATAGTTTGTTTTAGTGCTTTTAAGCAGTGGTGGGCACAGATAACCAAAAAATTAACTTTGATAACAGATTATAAGATAACTGAAAAGTTATCTTTGATAAAGATAAACCGATAAACCACCCAAAAATGTATCGGAAGTTACAGATAACCAATAACCGATAAACTCCGGTGTTGTCTATGGGACATTTTCAGTTACTAAAGAGCTGAAATTGATTTTTAACACGATCGCTTTTGAAAGCATCAAAAGCGGTAAAAGACCTAAAGAATAAGCAAGAATGTTTGACCATGCTGCCTCCTGCAGGAAGCAGCACAGACAAATCCTGAGAACACCCACGAAATCAACTCTTTACTTATCATAATCATTTTTCTTTCAACATTTTGCCACATAATGAAAACATTATCTTCGATAATTATCTGTTATCAGATTATCGGAAGTGTGCCCACCACTGCTTTTAAGCATGCCTCATTCCATTCCGCTTCATTTATTTCTTCTTTTATGTCATTTCTCCATGCATTTAATTTATCCATTGTGGAGTGTTTACAATGAGACATGATTAAATTATAGTATTTGGACAATAGTCCTTTTTGTCCTGTTTTAATAACTATTTCTTCAGTTATCGATAATTTGGGAATATTTGTAATATTTTTAGATTTAGATGACATAAAACTTTTTATTTGTAAATATGTGAAAAAATGTTCCAAAGGAATTTCGTATTTACCACACAATTCTTGAAATGTATACAAAGTTCCTTCAATGTATAAATCTTTGACTGTGTGAATGCCCTTAGTATTCCATATTTTGAATCCTCCATCTTTTTTGCCAGGTGTAAACTGTTCATTACCCCACAGTGGAGTAAACTGTGATAAACCCACGTATTCGTTCACAAGTTTATGGGCAGCATGCCACACCATAACAGTGTTTCTCAAAAAAGGATTCTTTGTTCGCTTTTTTAATATACATAAATTTGCATAGTAAAAATAGCTGTATATTGGCAAGTCCGGAATTGATTGCTGCTCAATATTTACCCAAGCTGGGGGGGAATTAGTACAAAAATAATATGAAGCTGACGTTAACCGAGCAGCCATATAATACCATTCCATATTTGGAAGTTGCAGACCCCCCTCTTTCATATGGCAAATAAATTAATTTTAAACGAAGTCTTGCTTCCCTATTATTCCATATAAACTTATTAATTGATTCATTTAAATCTTTAAAAAATTATGATGGTAATGGCAAGGGGAGTGTCTGAAAATAATACAGAAATTTTGGCAGGATGGACATTTTTATTATATGTATTCGGCCAATCATTGACACTGGCAAAGTTGACCAACGGTTCAATGTCTCCATCACTTCCTTAAGTAGGGGGCTGTAATTTGCATTGACAATTTGGTTTAGATCGGGTGTGATTTTAATACCCAAATATTTGAAACCATCTGTAGCGATGGTAAATTCGGTGCTTACAGGAGGGTTTTTCCTTTCCTCTGCATTTAGTAGCATAAGTACAGATTTTGTATTGTTAATTTTATAGCCTGAAAACTCACCAAAATCCTTTATTATATTTACCAAGTTAGGAATTGTTTTTTTAAGGTCCGTCAAGAAGAATATAATATCACCAGCCAATAATGAAATCAAGTGATTTATTTTTCCAATATTGATTCCCGTTATCGCCTCATGGCTTCTCACTGCCATGGCCAGTGTTTCCAAGGCTAATGTGAAAAGCAAAGGGGACAAAGGGCACCCTTGTCTGGTTGAGCGTTCTAGATTAAATATTTTAGATATATTATTATTGGTTAAAATTTGTGCAGTGGGATTTGTATACAACAACTGAATCCATTGTATAAATGTTTCTCCTAGACCGTACCTTGGAAGCAGTTCCATAAGATACCGCCATTCTATTCTGTCAAATGCTTGACTTGCATCCACAGCTAGCATTGCAGTGTCTCTTGTATCCTGTTTTTCATATAAAATATTTAAAACCCACCTAATGTTATGGTATCCTTGTCTCTTTTTAATTAAACCTTGTTGATCGTCAACAATTAATTTTGGCAAATACTTTTCTAATCTTTTGGATAAAGCCTTAGATAATATTTTCGTATCACAGCTCATGAGACTAATTCCTCTATATGACGAGCATTCTGTGGATGGTTTGTTTGGTTTCAGAATTCATGTAATTGTAGCTAATCTCAGTGTGTCCGGAAGGACACCTAAATCAAGAGATTCGCTATACATATTAAGGAGAGGCTGTGTCAACTTATTCTTAAATATTTTATAAAATTCAACAGGTAACCCATCCGGTCCGGGTGTTTTGCCACTATTCAATTCCCCTATGGCTTCTCCTATATCGTGAACTGTGAGTGGGCTGTTAAGTATTGCCCTGTCTTCTTCTGATAATGTTTGAAACTGTAATTTGTTGCAAAATTTATTTTGGGCTTCCTCAGTTGAATTACATTCTGATTGATACAATAATTTATAAAATGACCTAAAGCTTTCATTTATCTCTTTAGGATCAGTGGTTAATTTCCCTGTAGTTGATTTTATGCTTTTATGCTTATAATGGATCTGTCAGGCCTATCTGGCCAATAATTTGCCTACCTTTTCTCCTTGGTCATAAAATGCCTGTTTCGTCCACATCAAAGTTTTAGCAATTTTGTCGGTTGTTAATTTGTCATATTTAGCTCTCATAACCTGTAGTGTCTGTAATTTTTCTGGGTTGTTGCTTTCAGAATATTCATTTTCTAATTCCTTAATTTGGCACTCCATCAATATGAGTTCTTGATTGTGTTTTTTGCCTTGGTTACTTGTGTAACCAATAACCTCTCCTCTTATATAAGCCTTAAAAGCTTCCCATCTTATACTAGCTGAAGTTTCTTCCTTGTTGCACTCAAAAGTAATTTTCTATACATGTTTCAACAAACTTAACAAAATCTGAGTCTCTTAACAAATAAATTTGGAGTCTCCATCTCTTTGGACATCTTTCCATTTTACCAAATTGAATCTTCATTGAGATTGGTGCATGATCACTTAACACAATGCTGCTGTACCATCATTCTTTTAACTTTGACTGTAGTTCTATTGAGGTTAAAAAGTAATCAATACGAGAGTGGGTTTTATGTATACTTGAGAAACAAGAATATTGTCTGCTTTCTGGATTAAGGCTCCTCCATATGTCACATATCCTAAATTCCTGAATATATTGATTAAATAGCTTTCTAGTTTTGCCATGTGTAGTATCCTTTTGAGATGATCTATCCTTTACTGGATCCAAGGTACAGTTAAAATCTCCTCCCATAACATACAGACCTTCTAAGTTAGAAATATTCAAAAATAATTTTTCGAAGAAAGATGGTGAATCCTCATTAGGCCCATACACATTTATAAAAATTATTTTTTGTGATAAAATATTCCCCTGGACAATAATTAATCTCCCCCCTGGGTCTGTGATAAGTTTGATTTCTGGAATGGTATTGATTTGTGTATTAGAATAACAACCCCTCTAGCATGACTTGTAACAGGAGCGTGAAACACCTGGCCTTGCCATCTTTTAGTCAACATGTGCATACGAGGTCTGTGAAAAAACTGGCTTACCTGGAGCGTTGGAAACCTAATCACCCTCGAAGTAGTCTCCTTGGGACTCCACACACTTCTCCCAGCGGTGTCGCCACTGTTGGAAGCATTCTAAAAAAGCCTCTTTCGGGATGGAGTGCAGCGCCGCCACCGTTGCAGCCATGATGTCCTCCCTTGTCTCAAAATGTGTTTTGATTTTTGGGAACAGCCAGAAGTCGCAAGGGGCCATGTCAGGAGAGTATGGAGCCTGTGGAACCACAGGAGTTTGGTTTTGAGACAAAAAAGTCCGAATTAAGTGGGAGGAATGAGCTGGAGCATTGTCATGGTGGAGGCGCCAATTTCCTGTGGCCCACAACTCCCGTCTCTTGCGCCGTACAGCATCACGGAGGCGACGGAGGACATCTCTGTAATACTCCTTCGTTACTGTTTGACCCTGTGGTGCATACTCGTGGTGTACCACACCACGGGAGTCAAAAACAACCAGTCAGCATTACCTTAACATTGCTGCGCACTTGGCGCGGCTTCTTCAGTTGTGGCGACGTGGAATGGTTCCACTGTGACGACTGGAATTTGGTTTCGGGGTCGTACCCGTACACCCAGGACTCATCACCGGTTATAATGGTGTCCATAAAGCTGGGATCAGTGTGAATGGAGTCCAGCATGTCTTGTGAGACTTGGTGAGGTGCTTTTGGTCCACCGTCAGCAACCTCGGCACGAACTACGCAGCCACTCGCTTCATGCCCAAATCTTCTCTAACAATGGAATGTGCTGAAAAAGTACTAATGTTCACTTCCTCCGCAATTTCTTGGATGGTCACTCGACGGTCCCGCATCACCACATCGTTCACTTTGGAAACGATCTCATCATTTCGGGACGTCGATGGTCGGCCAGAGCGCGGCTCGCTCTTCACCGTTATGCGTCCGTCTTTAAACCGGTTGTACCACTCCTTAATCCGTGTGGTGCTCATGGCTTCATCTCCGAAAGCTGTCTGGATTTTTCGAACCGTTTCCACTTGGCTGTCGCCAAGTTTCTGGCAGAATTTAATGCAATAGCGCTGCTCCAAGCGTTCCGTCATTTTCCGCACAAACAGAACTCCGACGAGGGGGGTGGAGCACTCCTCCCACAAGGCGTGCTCACAGGCGAATGACATAACCGACAGGCGTGAAAAAACTCACGCATGCGCACGAAGGTTCAAGCTTGTCTGATGCAATCACACGTGATTCAAATCCATATGGTTTTTGAAAAAAATAAAAAGGTACGATACTTATCTCACAGACCTCGTATCAGTTGTGGTTAGATGTGACTCTTGTAGAAATACTATTTTAGATTTAAAATATTTTATCCTATTTAGTACTTGTTTTAGTTTTATCAGTTTCCTCATTCCCCTGACATTCCAACTTGTGATTATAACCTCAAATTCACTTTGATTATTCCTTTCCATAAGTTTAATTTAACTCGAACATTAAGAAAAACAAAACAAAATGGCTCAGGTTTTACATACACACACACACTCTCATTCAACCTAGTACCCGTTCCCTCCCTGAACACTTGCACCAAAACCAGTTAGGTGCTTTCACCTCCCCTTAGAACATGAAGAGTCGCAAGGACATTGATCCACAAAACTGAGGAGCAATTAGTCAACATGACCCCCCAACAACATTTCTGAACCATGCTATCAAGAATTATTATTATCTACCCTTCTTTTCCGATTAAAATAATATTTTCAATTACTATCCACACCTCCTTTTAAATATATGAGTGTTTTAATTTACACTCTAAATTTTTTGAACTGGAAATGATTGTCAAAAACGAAAAACAAAATATTGGTATGAATTCTTGCCAAAATTTACAGCCCAACATACCTTAATAACGTCCAAAAACTTCTCTTTAATATTACCATCTTCTCAGTTTACACTTGTCCTTAGTCAGGAAGTCCTTTTGGGAGGCCTTTATAGAAATCTTCTGCCTGCTGGGGCAATGTAAACAGATGAATCTTGCCATTATGCAGAATCCGGAGTTTACAAAGATTGTACTGGAATTCACGAAAAGCGTTAATGTCCACAAATCGCTGTATCACAGGTTGAAACCCCTTCCGCACGCGAAGAGTTTCCACAGAGAGATCTTGAACAAACGTGATTTTCAGCCCGTCATGTTTAATCTCCCTCTTCCTCACTTCCCGGTAGACAAACTCCTTTTCTTGGAACTTTAAAAACCGTACCAGGACAGCTCTCTGTTGGTTTGGTTTGGCAGACCCCAGCGTACGATGAACTCGTTCCAGTGTAAATGTGCGTTGCAGTGGTAAGCCCAGCCACGCAGGTAGCATTTCTTGTATGAAGTCGATGAGTGGCCGCGTGCCTCCCGTTTTCTCATGTATTCCAAATATTCTTAAGTTCTTTCTTCTTCCTCGATTCTCCAAGTCATCTGTTTTGACCACTAAAGCAACGATTTGTTTGAGAGCAGATTGTAGTGCTGCTGTTGTTTCCCCTTGCACTGTTTCAGTCTAATTGATGCGGTCCTCTGCCTGCTCAATGTGTTCCTCTACTTGTTCAATGCGGGCCATATTATCCACTACTTCTTGTTTCATCTCCGCAACTTTACCTTCTAGTGTTGTAAGGGTATCAGTCACACCCGTAAGCTTTTGGTCGATGCCATCAAATCTTGTACTGAAGTCTGACCGCAGTAGTTTGAGCTCCTCCATGACTTCTTCCATGCTAACCATGTTAGCATGAGCCGTTGTGCTCGAGGTGCTTGAAGTTTGTGAAGTTGTTAATTTGGTGCTTTTGCTGCGTGTATGAGTGAATAGATCACACTGCTCCCCAGCTGGAGGTTTTGGCATGTCCACACCACGTAAAATCTCGAGAAGGCATTTGTAGTTTGTAAGGGTTTTCAAGAAAAATGAAGCATAGTTTCGGAGCGTCTCTGCTAAGCGACCATCTTGGTCACGTGACCCCCTCCATCCTGGCATGATGCATGTTGATGGAAAGTGTGGACTTATGCAGTACAGACTGTCGCTATAGTGAGGAACAGATGTTTTAATAAGCACACAAGGAAAACAGCTATCCAAGCACTGACATGTAGAAGGCCTAACCTGTCTAGCATGCAGAGGTTTGTGTTGTGAAGGTGTAGTAACACGGACCCACAACAGGGGGCATAAATGAACGGACAATAGATGAGCCAAAAGACAACAATTTAATGTTGTGAATGTGCACAACGGAATACAGACAATAGCGGATTTAGAATCAAGTCAAATATACAAAGGTGACGTGTATGCAGGCTCGAGGATAGAAGACGTCTGTCCAGAGAAGAGCCGGGTCCCACACGATTTCCACTGCCCACGGATCCGGAGCACACTGGAGCCGCCAAGTCCTGTGTCCCCAGGTGGCCACCATCTCCAGCTGTCAGATCTGGTACTGCTGGCAGGAAGCAGAAACAGTTTAATGGTGGGTGTGTGCACACCCAGCAAACAGTCAGCAAACACAGTTCCTCTTCTGGTGGGACAAACACCTCCACCTCAAACCCAGAAACTAGGCACGTGCAGAAATCTGTGAGTACTTATCAAAGTTTGGCGTGGGGAGCGAAGCCATCAGCCCTCCACATACCACAAACCCAGCCTCCAGCTGCAAGCACTCACCAAACTGTAAAAGTACAGATGCAAAAAAACTGTCACTGAATAATTCAGGAATATGGCTGAGCAGTTTACCTGAGAGGTAGAACGATATCTCAGCAGGGAGGTGGAGTTGCTGCCCGGCTTTTATGGAGATGGTGATGAGGTGGTGATGAGTGACAGCTGTCAGGTGGTGATGAGAGACAGCTGCTCCCGGCTGTGCCCTCTCGTGCCTGAAGCCCGCACTTCAGGCAGGGCGCCCTCTGGTGGTGGGCCAGCAGTACCTCCTCTTCAGCGGCCCACACAACAGGCCCCCCCCTCAACGGGCGCCTCCTGGTACCCGACCAGGCTTGTCCGGGTGACGGGTGTAGAAGTCAGCCAGGAGGGCTGGGTCCAGGATGAAGCTCCTCTTCACCCAGGAGCGTTCTTCGGGTCCATACCCCTCCTAGTCCACCAAATACTGGAACCCCCGGCCCTTTCGACGGACGTCCAGGAGCCTGTGAACCGTCCAAGCAGGCTCCCCATCGATGATCCGGGCAGGAGGCGGCGCCGGTCCGGGGGTGCAGAGGGGTGATGTGTGGCGTGGCTTGATACGTGAAACATGAAAAACCAAGTGGATCTGCAGTGAAGCTGGGAGCTGTAGCTTCACTGCGGGAGGGCTGAGGATCTTGAATGGTCCAATATATCGGTCCTTCAACTTAGGGGAGTCCATTGGGAGGGGGATGTCCTTTGTTGAAAGCCACACCTCCTGCCCAGGCTGGTATGCAGGGGCCGGGGAACGCCGGCGGTCTGCATGGGCCTTGGCCCTCGTCCGGGCCTTCAACAGGGCAGAGCGGGCGGTGTGCCACACCTGACGGCATGTTCGTAGGTGGGCCTGGACCGAGGGGGCACCGACCTCTCCCTCCACCATTGGAAACAATGGAGGCTGGTACCCCACACACACCTCAAATGGGGAGAGGCCAGTGGCAGAAGACACTTGGCTGTTATGAGCGTACTTGATCCAGGCCAGATGGTCACTCCAGGCCGCCGGGTGCACGGAGGTCATGCAGCGGAGGGCCTGTTCAAGTTCCTGGTTCGCCCGCTCTGCCTGTCCGTTCGTCTGTGGATGATACCCGGACGAGAGGCTCACGGTGGCCCCCAGTTCCCTGCAGAAACTCCTCCAGATTTGAGAGGACAACTGAGGACCATGATCCGAGACAATGTCAGTTAGTATCCCATGCAGACATACAACGTGGTGGATCAGGAGGTCTGTGGTCTCCTGGGCTGTTGGGAGCTTCGGGAGGGCCACGAAGTGGGCCGCCTTGGAGAATCGGTCCACTACCGTGAGGATGGTCGTCATGCCCTCACGTCCAGGCCGATGTGTGACCAGGGGCGATGAGGCACCGGAAGAGGCTGGAGGAGTCCTTGAGTCTTCTTGTGATCCGCCTTGCCCCTGGCACAGGTGGTACAGGCCTGGATGTATTCCCAGACGTCCACCTCCATGGACGTCCACCAGAAGCGCTGCCGGACCACTGCCACAGTTCTTCGCACCCCTGGGTGACAGGAGAGCTTGGAACCGTGACAGAAGTCCAGGACTGCAGCTCTGGCCTCTGGTGGGACGTACAGTCGGTTGTTCGGGCCAGTTCCCGGGTCCGGGCTCCGTGCCAGGGCCTCCCGGACGGTCTTCTCCACGTCCCAGGTTAGGGTGGCCACGATAGTGGACTCTGGGATGATTGGTTCCGGAGGATCTGACAGCTCCATTTTGACCTCCTCTTCATGTACCCGGGACAAGGTGTCGGATCTCTGGTTCTTGGTGCCGGGGCGGTAGGTGATCTGGAAGTCAAAACGCCCGAAGAACAGTGACCAGCGGGCTTGCCTGGGGTTCAGACGCTTGGCGGTCCGGATGTACTTCAGGTTCCGATGGTCCGTGCTCCCTCCAACAGGTGTCTCCACTCCTCAACAGCCTCCTTCACCGCAAGGAGTTCCCGATTGCCCATGTCATAGTTCCGTTCTGCCGGGGTCAACATGCGGGAAAAATAGGCACAAGGGTGGAGGACCTTATCGGACTCCCTGCTCTGGGACAGCACGGCTCCTATCCCTGAGTCAGAGGCATCCACTTCAACGACAAACTGGCGGCTAGGATCGGGCTGCACCAGAACTGGTGCAGTCGAGAACCGGCGTTTCAACTCCCTAAACGCGGCTTCGCACCGATCCGACCAGGTGAAGGGGACGTTTGGGGAGGTCAGGGCTGTCAGGGGACTAACCACCTGACTGTAGCCCTTAATGAACCTCCTGTAGAAATTTGCAAAGCCGAGGAACTGTTGCAGCTTCCTACGGCTTGTCGGTTGGGGCCAATCTCTCACCGCCGCAACCTTAGCCGGATCAGGGGCGACGGAGTTGGAGGAGATTATGAACCCTGGGAAGGACAAAGAAGTGCAGTGGAACTCGCACTTCTCGCCCTTCACAAACAGCCGGTTCTCCAATAACCGCTGCAGGACCTGACGTACATGCTTAACATGAGTCTCAGGATCCGGGGAAAAGATGAGTATATCGTCCAGGTATACGAAGACGAAACGGTGCAGGAAGTCCAGCAAAACGTCATTTACCAAGAGTTGGAATGTCGCGGGGGCATTGGTGAGGCCGAACGGCATGACCAGGTACTCAAAGTGACCTAATGGGGTATTAAATGCCGTCTTCCACTCGTCTCCCTTCCGGATCCGAACCAGGTGGTACGCATTCCTAAGATCCAGTTTAGTGAAAATTTTGGTTCCATGTAGGGGCGTGAACACTGAATCTAACAGGGGCACCGTAATCTCGTACAGCCCTCTGTAATCAATGCATGGACGGAGTCCGCCATCTTTCTTGCCCACAAAAAAGGAACCAGCACCCATCGGGGAGGTGGAGTTCCGGATCAACCCGGCAGCTAACGAGTCCCGGATGTAGGTCTCCATTGATTCGTGCTCTGGATGTGAGAGGTTGTACAGTCTACTGGACTGGTACTCAACGCCCGGGATCAGATCAATGGCGCAATCGGACGGCCGGTGCTGGGGAAGAGTGAGTGCCAGATCTTTGCTGAAGATGTCAGCGAGATCGTGGTACTCCTCAGGTATCGCCGTCAGATTGGGGGGGACTTTTACTTCCTCGTTAGCTGTCAAACCAGGGGGAACCAAGGATCCTAAACACTCCCGGTGGCAGGTTTCGCTCCACTGAGCCACAATCCCAGACGGCCAATCAATCCGGGGATTGTGTTTAATCATCCATGGGAAGCCCAAAATTACGTGGGAGGTAGAAGGAGTTACATAAAACTCAATCTCCTCCCGATGATTCCCAGACACCACCAGAGTTACTGGTTGTGTCTTGTGTGTGATTAAAGGAAGAAGGGTGCCATCTAGCGCCCGCACCTTCAATGGTGAAGGGAGCGCCACTAGACACCCTAGACACCTGTCCAGCAGATTCCCTTCTGACTCCGTGTCCACCAGTGCTGGGGCTTGAAGGGTTAGATCCCCACTCAGGATCTTAACTGGGAGGCGTACAGATATGCATGCGTGTCCCACGTGAATGTTATGACCCACCCTTAGCCCAGTCTCCAAAGGCGAGTATTGTCGTTTTGGCCGTTTGGGGCAGTTTTTCTGTACGTGCTCTTTTGAGCTGCAGGGAAAACACTCCCCATGGGCCAGCCTCCTCAATCTGTCATCTGATCTTATTTTGGCCCTGCTCGTTTCCCTAGCAATGTCAGCAGGGGGAGCTGTTACCACATGGAGCGCTGAGGCTGTGGAGCGTGGGGACAGCGGCGCCTTTTTTCGGACCCGGAAGGGAGAGGGATGGCTCATGCCCGGCCACGTCCTTCGTCTCGCTCCCGATGACGTTCTTGCAATCGATTGTCTAATCGTATGACCAGGTCGATAAGCCCGTCTAAATCCCGCGGCTCATCCTTAGCCACCAGATGCTCCTTTAAGACCAAAGACAGTCCGTTTACAAAGGCGGCGCGGAGTGCAGCAGCATTCCAGCCGGACCTCGCAGCCGCAATGCGGAAGTCGACTGCATACTCGGCTGCACTCCGATGCCCCTGTCTCATCGACAGTAGCACTGTTGAAGCGGTTTCGCCTCTATTTGGGTGATCGAACACCAGTCTGAACTCCCTCACAAACTCAGTATATATCGATAGAAGCCGTGAATTCTGCTCCCAGAGCGCCGTAGCCCAGGAGCGTGCCTCACCTTGAAGCAAATTAATAACATAAGCCACCCGGCTAAAGTCCAACGCGTACATGATGGGACGCTGTGCAAAGACGAGCGAACACTGCATTAAGAAGTCTGTGCACGTCTCTACACAACCTCCGTACGGTTCCGGGGGACTTATGTATGCTTCAGGGGATGGTGGGGGGGTTCGTTGAACGACCACTGGAATCTCTGTATTCGGCACCAGGACAGCAGGAGGAGGAGCTGCAGCCATGCCCCGTGTGGGCGCCTCCACCTGTGCGGTGACAGCCTACATCCTGCGATCGAGTATTGCGCTCTGCTCGGTGACTAAGTCCAACCGAGAAGTGAGGGCGGTTAAGATTTGCTGCCACTCACCTAACACGCCTCCTGCTGGCTCTTGTGCACCCTGCTCTTCCATTGGTTGTTCAAACGTTGGTTGACGCCCCTCGGAGTCCATGACGTTGGCCGAGATATCCTGTTGTGAAGGTGTAGTAACACACAAGGTGTGCACAACGGAATACAGACAATAGCGGATTTAGAATCAAGTCAAATATACAAAGGTGACGTGTGGGCAGGCTCGAGGATAGAAGACATCTGTCCAGAGAAGAGCCGGGTCCCACACGATTTCCACTGCCCACGGATCCGGAGCACACTGGAGCCGCCAAGTCCTGAGTCCCCAGGTGGCCACCGTCTCCATCTGTCAGATCTGGTACTGCTGGCAGGAAGCAGAAACAGTTTAATGGTGGGTGTGTGCACACCCAGCAAACAGTCAGCAAACACAGTTCCTCTTCTGGTGGGACAAACACCTCCACCTCAAACCCAGAAACTAGGCACGTGCAGAAATCTGTGAGTACTTATCAAAGTTTGGCGTGGGGAGAGAAGCCGTCAGCCCTCCACGTACCACAAACCCAGCCTCCAGCTGCAAGCACTCACCAAACTGCAAAAGTACAGATGCAAAAAAACTGTCACATAATAATTCGGGAATACGGCTGAGCAGTTTACCTGAGAGGTAGAACGATATCTCGGCAGGGAGGTGGAGTTGCTGCCCGGCTTTTATGGAGATGGCGATGAGGTGGTGATGAGTGACAGCTGTCAGGTGGTGATGAGAGACAGCTGTCATTCCCGGCTGCTCCCGTGAGGCGGCTGCGCCCTCTCGTGCCTGAAGCCCGCACTTCAGGCAGGGCGCCCTCTGGTGGTGGGCCAGCAGTACCTCCTCTTCAGCGGCCCACACAACAGTTTGGGTCAGAATCTTTCACATACAAACAAGATCAAAGAAAACTAGATCCAAGGAGTGAGAAGTGTGTTTTTATTGGGTATGACAAAAACAGACCTGCTTACATTGTCTACTTTCCTGACACCAAGAAAGTGCAGAAGCATAGGGTCATAATATGTGCGCCTAAGGGTCCGGTCACAGGGCATACGGTGGTAGCTGGACGAAGGAAAAAAGTCACAAAACTTCGAGAAAAGGTGGACAAAAGATCCTGCCCCTTTCACATCACAGAAAAGCCTGTGAATCAAGAGTGACAAAAGGAACAAAACAAAACTGAAACGAGCAAAAGAAAAATGAAGTAAACGTCGAGCTTGATGCTTTAAACGAAATCAAAACGAAACATTCACAATGATGTAACCGAAAGTGGTATAAAACTGAGTTCAGCCAGCCTTGTCCTCATGTCTGCAGTACGTGCAGGTGCGGGATTTTGTTTGTCTTGACAACAACGTGTGCACACACGCAGGCCAGCCACAAATGGTTGAAATGTGCGTAGTTGAAGTAGCTGTTAAAAAAATGGATGATTCATTAGCGATACAAGGATGTGCACAAGGACCGAGCTGGAAAGCATATGCAGCAGGTTAGGGTGATAAAAAATACAGATGGTAGTGTGCTGAACAGCGAGGAGAATGTGTTGACAAGGAAGAGGGAATAATTTGAGGAGGTGATGAATGGAGAAAATGAGAGAAAAGGATGGAAATTGATGTGGAAAGAGTAAATCAGGAAGTGTTTGTAGGGTCCTCATGTCACCCTTAGTAATCTCAAAGAGGATGAAGGGTGGAAAGGCAGTTAGTCCAAATGACATTCCAATGGAGGCATGTAAATGTTGAGGAGAGATGGCAGTGGAGCTTCTGTTCAGACTGTTTAACCCCCTACCCCCCGCCTCATTTTGGCTTGTCAGTATCTCACAAATAAAAAGTGAAATTTCCCATCAATGGGATATACAGGCTTAGAAGGGTTTAATAACACCTGGAGAGCATGCCTGAGGAGTGGAGAGAAATTGTGCTGAGTTCTATTTTTAAGAACAAGGGTGAGGTGCAGAGCTGCAGTATCTACAGAGGCAGTAAGTTGATCAGCCTCAGCATGAAATTATGGGAAAGAGTAGTGAAATCTAGGCTTAGAAAATCAGAACATGTGTGAGCAGCAGTATGGTTTCATGCAGAGAAAGAGCACCAAAGATGCAATGGTTGCTCTGAGAGTGCTGATGGAGCAGTATAGTGAACAAAATCATAAGATCTGTGAGCAGAAATATGGTTATATGGTATATGGTTTTATGACGAATGAAATGTTATTGTATTTATTATGTTATTGTATGAGGAAATCTGGAGTGGCAGAGAAGTATGTGAGGGTAGTGCAGGACATGTACAAGGATAGACTGACAGCAGTGAGATGCACAGTATGAATGACAGATTCGTTCAAGCTGAAGGTGAGATTACACCAAGGATCAGCTCTGAGTCCTTCACAATAGTGATGGACAGGTTGAAGGATGAGATCAGACAGGAGTCTCTATGGACTATGATGTTTGCAGATGACATTGTGATCTGTAGTTAGAGTAGAGAGCAGGTTGAGTCTAGCCTGGAGAGTTGAAGATACGCTTTGGAGAGAAAGGGAATGAAAGTCAGTAGGAGCAAAACCGGGTAGATGTGTGTGAATGAGACGGAGCCTAGTGGAATAGTGTGGTTACAAGGAATAGAGGTGGTGAAGTAAGATGACTTAAAAAAACTTGGCGTCAACTGTTCAAAGTAATGGAGAGTGTGGTAGAGAGGTGAAGAAGAGAGTGCAGGCAGGGTGGAGTGGGTGGAGAAAGGTGGCAGGAGTGATTTGTGACAGAACAATATCTGCAGTGAATGGGAAAGTTTACAAGACAGTAACGACCCCAGCTATGTTGTACGGCTTAGAGAGTATGGCTCTAACAAAAAGACAGGAGGCAGAGTTGGAGGTGGCAGAGCTGAAAATGCTACAATTTTTTTTGGGAGTGATTAGCATGAACAGGATTAGGAATGAACATGTCAGTGGAACAGTACAGGTCGGACACTTGGAGACAAAGTCAGAGAGGCCAGATTGAAATGATCTCAGAGGAGGGACCCAGGGTATATAGCAGGGGTGGGCAATCATGTGCCATGAAGGGCCGAGACACTGCAGATTTTCCTTACAACCAATCACCTCAGCAGGTGATTTCATTAATGATCACTTGTCTCAGTAGGTGATTTCATTGACGATCAGGTGTTTATGTTCAGGGGAGAAGCTCATCAGCAATCCACCTGCTGAGGTGATTGGTTGCAAGGAAAACCTGCAGTGTCTCGGCCCTCGCTGCCCATCCCTGGTATATAGGGAGAAGGATGCTGAGGATGGAGCCACCAAGCAGGATGAGAAGAGGGAGGCCAAAGAGGTTTATGGATGTGCTGAGGGAGGACATGCAGGTGGTTGGTGTGACAGAGGAAGATACAGAGGACAGAATGAGATTGAGATGATTGATTTGCTGTGGTGACCACTAACAGGAGCAGCCAAAAGAAGAGGAATTTGAAGATTTTAATTGCGACACTTTGGAATAAATAATAAAATTTCAGAAGGATCATCATTTTGACTAAGTTCACTCATCCATTTAAAGATAATGGCAGGTCTTTCCATCTCTGTAAAACTAATTTGATCCGATCTAGCAATTTGATCCGATCTAGCAATTGATCTAGCAATGTTGAGATGTTGTTTAGGATGTTTATTAAGAGTGCTCTTCTTGGGTCAAGGTTGGTTTTTAAACCGTGTGTAAAAAATTCATTTCAATTTATTTACACAGTGCCAAGTCACAACATAAGTCAGCCCAAGGTGCTATACACTACTAAGGTCTAAAGCCTGGTTCACACGACAGGATTTTATAATTATCTGCAGGTTTCCAAAACCTGAGAGACCACACACGTGAAGATAAAAAATCATGGATCTAACAGGTTTGGTCGTACAGTGTGTGGTGTGCAGCCACACGGTAAGGACAACAACACCACACACGAACAGATTTCACACACCAACATTTACAGTTCAGACAGGAAATCTCGCAAAATCTCTCGAGATTAAACGTGACTTCAGAGTAAACAAACGGAGGTACTTTGTGGACTATTTACAACAGAGGGAAAAAAACGATACAAAAAGAAAAAGAAAAGGTGCTCTTTAAAGGAGTGGAGACAGCGCGACCACCGGACTTTCTGGTAAGTCAGAACAGCTGTTTTGATTTTATTTTCCGCTCTGTACAGTCGTCACCTCGCTTTCTGATTGGCTGCACGTCACATTCAGCAGGCTGCATGCTCATTTGTGGTTGGAGGACACAACACACACTGCGATATCGGGCCAAAAAAATCCAACATGTTGAATATCCCCGATTTGCGATCAGAGCGCTCCTGACGCCCTTCCGAGCAGATCAGAGTGCTCTTAACACACCACACAAGGCAAGAATATCTGATAAGATTATCTTTAGAGTCATCACGATTGTCGGGGCATCCTTAAGATTGTCAGAACGGGAAGATCGGCTCTGATATCGGCCTAATTATCCTGCCGTGTGAACCCGGCCTAACTTTATTGACCACCTGACTGAGCACATTGGCAACAGTTGCAAGGAAAAATACCCTCAGGCATTTTTGATGACAGTGTACCTGGTGGAGTTGCGGTTGTGCTGCAGGTTTGTTCCTCTGCAGCCACTGTAGCAGCTCCCTTTCTTTTGACTTCTGGGTCACGCCCTCTCAAAGTGGGCATAGCTGATTGGCTCATTGAGCATCCTGGTACCCTGGGTATTCTGCATGTTCTCTGGGTTAATCGGTCTTGAAAACTGTCTTGTTTTTACTGGTATTGAATGTTTGTTCCTTTCTGGATCTAATATGAAAACTAATGGGCAACAGGTGTTGTTTCATCTGCTAGACGTTCCTGGATAGCATGTTGGTTGGCTCCCGAAGGAATGTGCACACTGTATCATTGTTTTAACAGCCATGTTTCAGATTTAGGTATTTTGGGTGAAAGACGCAGAATGACGCACACTGCACTGCTGTGCTCATTAAAAGACATACGAAGGTTAAAGGTATAGGGCCACTAAACTTTTTAAGATTTAAGGCCTAAAAAGAAATTTCATTGGCACCACTGTAATTTTATTTATTAGCCTTTAAAACAGGAGATTAATAATTAATAATATTAATCTGATCAAAATTCACATTATCTAGAAAAATATAATAAAAAGATCCCCTGAAAGGTAAAATATTAAAAGAACAGATGACCTCAAACTACTTTACGGCAGCGACGGTTGAGACCCACACAGTCAATGACAGTGACATTATAGTTTATGTGGGGCTTCTCCGGACTTGTGCAAGGCATTATGGGAAGGACTTGGCACTGTGACATCACTGGCTGATCTCCGACTGTGAATCCAACATGGCAGAAAATGCTCTGAAACTGCAGTTTTCTGTATAAATCTAACATGTTTCTTATATATTTCATAAAAGCTAGCAAGAAAGTAACACTTGACAAAGGAAAAACACTTCTTGTAACCAGATAATACCTCTGAAGTAATTTACAAGACATCACATGGATGTCAGCATGCATGGTATGTGTGCACGCATCACCCGTGGTTAAATGTAACTTGCAGTATTTTCAAAGCTCATGCATGTGCACATGCATGCCCTCCTGCATGCCCTCCGGCAGATGGCATTAAAAAGAAAGAAAAAATATTCCTTATGGAATTCCCCGCAGATAAATATGTTCTCTTATTAAAATGAGCTGTAGTGTTGCAAGACATTTCTAAAATAACTGAAATAAACAAAAATAACATTATCATGATGAATTTCAGTAGAAACTAAATTTTGCCAGTGAAATTTGGGTGGCCCTATAACTTAATCTGTTTGTGTATACATGAGCTAATTCTGTCCTTATCCCATGATCCAAACATATGAGATAGGCTGTATTTTAGCTAAGCTCTGGCATAACAATGTGCTCATATAAGTTTGTGTTAATAGGTGCTAAGGGTTCCTGGCGGAGTCAAAGTTTGCTGGTTATGAACTAATTAATTATAGCTTTTGCTTTATTTGGTTGTTTTGTTCATTTGGTTGTTTATCAGTTTTTAACTGAATTGTTATTAAAAATCTTATTTATTTTTTATACTGGAATCACATCTCTGGCTTTGCTGTTCTTATCAAGAGAGCTGGAATGGACAGGCTTAACATAGCTGACATGGAAAGTAGGGTGGATTCTCGTGGACCTTGGAAGACGCAGACGAACAGAGACAGGGTTGATAACCTTGGAAATGGGGAATGGGCCAATGAACTTGGGAGTGAGTTTCCTGGACAATCCCTAAATAAGCAGGTGATGCATGGAAAGCCAGACCTTCTGGCCCGGGTGTAGACAGGTGCTGTGGATCTCACTCCCAGGTTCGTCGGCAGTGGAGAATGAGGGCTAAAGCTGAGGGCACACGAGAGTTCAGGTCTGTGGGTGGAAACAAAGAGGGCTGAAAGCCATGTACGACATGAAATGTGGAGTAACCAGTAGAAGACGAAGGCGAACAATTATGAGCTAATTTGATCCAACTTAATTGCGACACCCATGTGACCGGGTGCTGGGAGGCAAGAATTCGGAAGTCCTTTCTCCAACTCCTGATTTACCTGTCTGTCCATTAGCATGTGGGTGGTAGCCGGAGGTGAGGCTGGAGGAAACCCCAAGCAGGCGGCAGAAATTCCTTCTAAAATTGTGGTATGAATTGAGTTCTGTGATCAGAAACGATGTCCTGAGGAAAACCATGCAGTTTAAACACATTTGTCAACATAGTCTCTGCAGTCTCTTTGGTGGAAAGCAACTTAAGTAAGGACACAAATGTGCCATCTTGGACAATCTTTCAATGAGCATAAGAATGACTGTATTTCCCTTTGAGGGCAGAAGGCCAGCCACAAAATCAATGGTTATATGAGACCATGGGCATGTAGGAATATGTAGCAGGAGTTCACCAGCCGGTGGAGTTTTGACTCACCCTGTAGTATTGGTTTTGACCGTGCGGGGCACCCCTGTCCAGACAATTGGAGATCACATGTCCTGCTTGCCCACAAAAACAAAGACCCTCATCCCTACAGTGCTGGCATTCCTCTGTGGACAGATGGGTTCAACCCAACTGCATGGGTTCGTTGGTGGTACTAGGAAGAGGGCTGAAGCTGTGGTGATTTGGGATGACGTTCGTGCAGGCGGTAGTGGCTGAATACTGAATTGAGAGGCGGGCTCTCATTGGGGTTGGTCCGACATCCGACGATCGGTGCGGATAACTAGGGCGATGAGCTTGTCCAGATCTTCTGGGAGGTCAAAGGTGATGAGCTGGTCCTGGATGTGGTTAGCCAGTCGCTGGAAAAACATATCTTGAAGGGTGGCAGGATTCCACTCGTTCTTGGAGGCCAAGATGCGGAAGTCGATTGCATAGTCAGCGACTTGTCTGTTTCCCTGCTTAAGCTTCATAAGTGAACGTGGTGCTTCATGCCCAGCGATGTGTGCTGGAATACTTGCTGCAGAGCTGTCTTGAATGCTTAAAGAGAGTACAATGAGGAAAATTGCCTGCTCCGCTCTGCTGTAGACCACGCCACAGCCCGGCCGGTAAGGTGAGTGATCATGAATGCTATCATCGTCCTTTCGGACTGAAACTTTGATGACGTAATTTCAAAATGCAGTTCACAGTGGATGATGAATGCTTTGATGGAGAAATGATCTGGTCGTGACAGCTGGTTGCAAAAAAATTTGGTTCAGCTGTGGATGTCGGCGGGGCTGCACTTGGTCCCAGAAATGGATTGCTGGTCATCATGGGAGCCGAATGTTCAATTTATGCAAGTAGCTGCTCTGAATGTTAAGATCGTTACTGGTGGAATAACCAGGGTCCGGTACACAAAAAGGGAATCCAAATCAGCAAACAAATCAGGACATCAGGCAATAAGGCATGGTCGAAAAACAGGCAGTAGGTCGAAAAACACTAGGAAGGAGTCAAGGCGAGGAAAACACAAGGAACAGAGCTGGAAGCGATGGCAAAAGCACAACGATCTGTGAGAAATCACAGTCGACAAAATCAAACAATCCGACTAAACAGAATAAAAACAACATCATACAAAAAGACCAACAATCCTGACCAAAATCACTTTTTCGCATCTCTTCAATTTGTGAAGGTCCACTTTCTGCCTGCTTGCTAGGCTGTGATGAGGCACTGTAATATGTCTGTCTGCCTTTGTGATTTTTTTTTCTCTCCCCTTCTGTTACCTGCTCACTGTTACAAATTGGAGAACGTGGGTGCTCTTGTCTTGTGTAAAGGGTCTCAACCTGATGTTGTCTTCAGTCTCAGTCATGAGGCGATTCTTCACAAATGCAGTCAGGTGTGCTTGGCCATATGTCTCAGCATTCAAGCGGGATTCCTCAATGTTGCTTGTGGCTAAATCTTTTGTAGAAATATTCTGAAGTATACATTCTGAGTTCGTCTGCTTGAAAGACCTCAAATTTTTTCAGGATTGCAACAATTTTGTCTTCATCTTTCTCATCTTGCTTCATTCCTCCCTGTTGTTGATTCATAGTGGATCCCTGCTCCAACACACCTGAATCCAATGAAAGGCTTATTAAAAGTCTGCTAACGAGTCTTTCATTGGATTCAGTTGTGCTGGAGCAGGGAGAGCAACTAAGAGTGTCAGGAAGGTGGCTCTCGAGGACCAAACTTGGCCACCCTGGTTTAGATGCAATGAAGTAATCAGTGTCCCTTAGATATTTAAATAATCTTTTTGCACAATGTGTGATTTTGCAGCAGATTTCCAGGGAAATCCAGGGACGGAAAAACACTGTAATGTCCAAAGTGAACCTGAACTATACTACCCACAATGCTCCCTGCGATGACCGGCCAATCATTTTTTGCGCTTACCGATGATGTCATCAGCAAGCGACAGCCAGTCTGCCATAAATAAACAGACAACAGATGGACTAAAATGTTTGATTTTAGGGTTTACAAATGTTTTTGACCATTAAACTTTGCTCACTTTACAGCAAAAAAAAAAAATGATTGGACTGTGAGTTTATCGGAACTAAATTTATCAGAAGATAATTGGTCCGATGATGGTTATAAAACTTGTCTGAAAAGCAAATCTGCGAGGAAAACATTAGCTTTGATAATATCTGCTATGAGATTAGCTGAACTGTGCCCACCACTGTATTTGAAGATGGGAACTCTTTCTCTTGCTTGAGCAAACCTCAGTCATCTGCTTCCTGAAGTGCATAGACTCTAGTATGTCCAACAGTTCACTGAACTCTGCAGTGCTGTATTTCTCTGGACATCAGCTGAGAGGCACCTTGCCCTGCTGTGTGCGCTCAGACGTGGATGGCTGGTCCCCATGTGATCATGTCTGTACATACATCAGCATTTCATGCAAGTGTGTGCTCTCCCCACACAACACAAGTGTTGCGCCGCCTGGAATTTGGCCAACACTTGCTGAGAGAGGATCGAATGGGCACTTGCAGGGCATTCGCTGTCTTTTGGCCGCTTATGTGTGCAAATGGTTGTGGCGACAGGTGTATGTGGCATTTGAGGCGGCTCCGATTTTTCACGCAATGGCATGCAAATTCCTCTTTGTGCGCCAGTCGGCTTCAAATGTGTTATGTGTGAAGGGGCCCTAACCTACAAGCTGACACCTTTAAATAGTTGTAATAATGCAGTGAAGAATGAAAATACACCTATTAAGAAACCAAAGACACTAGGAGGGCTTCTGAAAATATAAGAATTGTATTCCTGGCTTCAAAATGTATGTTAGACCCCAAAAGCACCTATCACTTTTTAGTGCAGAGATGTAGGCGATTCTGTGGTTATTAGTGGAGATTTCACTTTTTTACCGATTTGAGACTTTAAATGGCAAAATTGAGCGTGAGAGACAAATAATAATAATAATAATAATAATAATAATAATAATTCAGATTCAGCATCCCAAAATCCTTTGGAAAAAAAGTGTCTGTCTGCTTTTCCTCAAAAATGCCTCCAGAGTTCACTTTTGGTGAAATGGGCCTAAGTCTAAAAATTGGATCATTGTTTTCCAGACTATGTAACATATAACGTCAAGAAAGGCGGTCATTATTCCTGCCCAGTACCATGCTACAACACTGTGACTGATTGGGAAGGTGTTTGCCTCAGTGCTGCTACTACTTTTTAGATGTTTTACTAGGCCAGAAAACTCATGCATAACTGTTCCCATGTTTGGATTTGGGTGCAGCCTTTACTCTGTTCTCTGGGGTTGTGATCTCTTAATGATGCAAACACTCAAATCAACAATGCCAATGTGTTCACTCAGCCATCGTAAAGTCAACAGGGGCTCATGATTTTAACTACCTATCAGAAGTCGCTGTGACTTAATTAAACCTTGCAAACAGTGTCACGCCTGCAGCACTGCCTTGCTAGAATTCAGGATGTGAGAGAAATGTCGTGACGATAAGCTGCCTTCCAAACAGAACAGAATTTGTTCAGAGACACTCACATTGCTGCTGGCTATGAAGTTTCAGAGAATTATCACTATTTATTGGCCACTAATGAGGCACATTGTGTTCATGCGTTCTCCTGAACTTGTGAAAAAGTCATGCTATGGCGCAAACTCTTGACTCTTTGCTGTGGCACCAAGATGTATCTGAATGCTTTATTGATTGTGGTATTTATAACAGCAGTTTTTTCAAGTAAACCATCAAGTTTGGGAGCAAGACCTGTTGACTTGCAGACTTTAACACCCCCAAGACTCTCAGCAGTTCCAGGCCATATCAGCTGATCATTAGAATCAGTTCAGCAATGTGGAAAATGGAATGTTCAGCATTTCTAGTTACAGGTTTGTGAAGCAGATTGCATTAGCACTCACTGTGAAAGTAACACAGGGGTCGCTGAATTAAAAGAAAAAATAAATAAAAAAGAAGCCAACATCTGTTCTGTGAGTGATTAAATATGAGAGCGCATACACATGTGGTATTTAAACAGAATTTTGGCTCTGTGATTTAGCAAACAGCTGTTGGTTTCTGAGAAATAAGGAAGACTTTCCAGTACTATGGAGCATCACTTTAAGATGCTGACTTTAAAGCTTCAGGTCATTTCCTTTTCCTTTCTTTTTATTTATTTAAATAGCGCCATATCCCAACAAAGCTGCCCCAAGAGCGCTTCACATGGGTAAGGTCTAACCTTAGAATACCCTGAGCAACTTATAGGTGACAGTGGCACATAAAACTCCCTCTGGCATTCTTGATCAAGAAATGTCAAGCAGACAAGGCTCACTACTTAGGCATTTCTAAAAGTTACAGAGTTTCCAGGAGTTACAGCAGTTAAACTGCATGATAGTGCAAAATCCAACTGAAGATGAACCTCAGACACAGTCCGAGAATTAACCCCATATCCCTGCCACTTGTGGAATGCGGTGGGTCAGATCAGCCATGTATTATGTGGCATTGGTCACACCTCAACCACTGCATGCAGCCACAAAGCACTCAGGTTCACCAGTCTTGGCAACTGTACCTCAGGACACAGACAAAAAGTGCTTAGATGTGCTTCGAGTGACAGCAGCTAGGGTATTAGTTTCACTAGCAATAAATCAAGAGAAGCAGAGCGAGTACTGTGGTCGTCGGCAGCTAGCCCTCTGCTTAAATAAAACCACAAATTTGTGATAAAATGAGATTGAGCTCTGTTCATTTTTTAACAACACAGTGTAAGAGGAGAGGAAACATGATTCAACACATATACGTATGTTTGCCATAGAAAGGGAAAACAAGTCGAATCTTTAATCTGGACTGAATAACTCCAAAGATCTGACTGTTTTATCTCAGCAGACAGGTCGTTCCATAAAACATGACATACTCTGTGGCAGTAGCGGTTTTTACGGGTGAACCGAGTAGCCGTCCGGCGACATTTTTCATAACACATGGGGGGACGGCACCAGCACTTAAAAAAATTATCTGTGCCACAAACCAGTTATCATAATCACTGTGTGGGGATTTGGCAAATTGACACTCCCTGTGGCTGCAGGCAGTCCTCCTTGCTCCGGATGGAGCATCGCGCTCTGCTCTGCTCAGCAAGATCCTGCTGTCTGGATCCACAGCATCTCCTCTGGCAGGGCAGAGAACCAGCACAGGACCAAAACATTTCTCTGCAGATCATCCAGCGCCAACACAAAGGAATGAGGCAACCAGTTTATGAAATAAAAGGCACTTGAAAACAGACAGACAGGGTGTAACAATGGGTTTGATTCTCACTGGAGAGGACAAACGTCCCACTCGTGGAAAAAGGTTTGCAGTCTGCAGCCTATTTGTAAGGAAGGATTAGAACTTGAGCTGCATTCACATTATTAGCTGAAGTGACTTGAATCTGCCATTCTTTTTTGTGTGCATGCATGTGATGCAGTGTACACTTAACAAATTACAACATATATGTACTTAATCTAGTTTTGTTAACCCTCACCACGCAGTGTGGTTGTAATATACAATTAATTGTATTGTATTTACAGAATATTCTGTTTAATATTTAAACAACAACAGGTATTGGGGACCGGTTGACAAAACTAGATGATGTGAATATATAGCAGAATGTGCCAAAGCAAATTATTTGATGTGAGATTTGGGCTCCTTGGTGTTTTATGAGCCATCTGAACATGTCAAGGTTAATTAATTTATTTTTCCTTCCTTTGTGTATGTGCTCGGAGATCAGATTCAGTTCTGATTTCATTCTGTTTTCTATGTCATTGCTGGTGATATTACTGCTGTGCAGAAATCAACAGAAATGTATAAAGCACAAAATAATGTGAGTGCACAGAAGATCATAAGAACAATGAATGTACTGTTTAAATGTAAGACAATCATGTTACTGGCCATGATTCTGTTCTCAGTGTAAAAAAAAACAAAAAAAAAAAAAAAACACACACACACACACACACACACAAAAAACACAACCACACTTTTTAATATTTGATTTCTGTTATAAAGTGCAGACAATGCAATAATTATCCTCCTCCTGGACATACACCAGGAAGTAATAAACTGACATGGATGACTTTTTCTTCCTTTTATTTTTACATGAATGACATGATGCTCTCATATCATGATCACATCAGCAGGCTCTGCGTGTCCCTCTGACCAGCGCACAATGTAGCGCTGCTGACCGAGTTGCAAAGGTGATATGTGTTTTTAATTATTACCATGGGAGGAGAGCCCACCGATGCACGCGTCTCGTGGTGGCATCTCGCTAGGTGATATTCTGCATGGCTCGATATGTTTCCTCAGCTGTGCATAGCAATGACGCGGTGGTCGGGTGCTGCTTTGACAGCAGCTCATCGCCGTGCGCACTGAGACGTGGTTGGGGTGATGCAGTTTGTTTTTATTTTATTGTCATCATTTGACATGCGTGCAGCACCATGTCTTGCACATGTGACAACATGTGTTCCCCAGCTTTCTGCTTCGCTGACATGGCAGTCAGCTGCAATGTGGAGCGGGGCAAGCTGCGTGACTGCATCTGGTCGGCGGCAGTGGTCAGGCTCCTCCCTGCGTGATTTCGAATGTCATCCAACCCATGACATGATTACATGTCAATCACGGTCCCCTGAGAAACGCATAATTGTAGTGCATGTTTGCGCCTGTAACCATGTCAATCAATACATGATTAACACACGACACGCCCACCTTCCCATTCCAGCAATGTGCTCACATAGATGGGTTCACGGCTCCAGCCTGTGGGTCAACTGAGCTGGCCACCCCATGTTTCTGTGAGGCTGTCAGTCAGGTTGTGACATGACGGACAGACCATGGATGTTGCAATGACGTGTCACGTGACGTGCCTGACTGTTTGGCTGGTGATGTGACACACAGCCAGGCTGGGTTCTTCTTTGCATCTCTGTTGTGGTGGTGTGGGTTTGCGATATACCATGGTGTTCCACAGCTGTCAGCTGTGGCATTATGGACATGACAGCCATCCACCTGTGCGCGCTTTGCTGACCGTGATCACACTGCACTGCAGCCACTGTCCGCAACCTCAGCCACACCTTGACTATAGATTTGTGGTGTGGGGGTGGGGGAACAACACACTCATATACCATTTCTGTGTGTGGGGGGGAGGATAAAGTACACTTGAATGCCATTTGTGTTGGGGGGCACACCACACACTCATATGCCATTTATGTTGTGGGGGGGCAGCACACTCACACGCCATTTGTGTTGCTCAGTAGCGCACTCATAGGGCACTTACAAAATGTGGGGCCATTCACACAGCCAGCTCAAAAGTCTTGCGCCTGCTCTCTAGTTTTGTGCTGGCAGTGCGAATGGCCCTGCCTTTTCTAAGTACCTCACGAGTGGTGTTGGATGGTTGTGGGTGGCACCTGGACTCCAGCCCACTCCAGCCAAGAGTGAGTTGAATGGCCATTCGTCCGGCATTCAACGACATTCGGCCACTGGTGTGAATGGTACCTTGATTGCACCTTTCGGCCACAGTTCGACATGGCCTATGAGTTCGTGCACCTCCTCGTTCGTGGCACGATATGTCTAACCTGCATATGACATGCTGTGCAAATGCTGCGAACATGATCAAGTAGCAGTGCGACCTTATCTTGCCCGCTATTCAAAAGAGTTTCTGGCGCGAGCGGCACGCAAATATAGAGTGCATGTGAGGTGCCTGAATGGATGTGGTGACTGCTGTGCAAGGCATTCAAGTGGGGCTCCAATTTCCCACAAGTGCCATTTGAATCCTCCTTCATGTGCCATTCTGTCTTAGTCGTGTTATGTGTGAAGGGGCCCTCAGAAATGTCATATAGGATGTAAATCTAAGGGCCCCTTCACACATAGCACGAATGAAGCCGAATGGCGCACAAAGGAGGAATTGCATGCTATTCATGAAAAATGGGAACTGCCTCTAACACCTCATACACCTGTCATCACAACCATTCGCGCACACCAGCGGCTGAAAGACAGAGTGTGCCCTGTGAGTGCCCATTTGAAACCTCTTTCGGCAGGTGTTGGTCAAATTCCAGGTGCCAGACACTAACATCCAATACCATTCCCGGAGCATTTGCACAGCCAGCATGAAAATAGAGAGCACACAACCACTTTCAAGCTGGCTGAGTGTGGCATTGCCAAGCAACACACTTTTCATGCCAGAGTGTCGGCTTCCCCCCTCATGTGGCGTGTGTGTGTATCGCGCATGTGTTGTGCTCCCCTACTCTCCCCCTGCAACACATGTGGCGTGCGTGTTTTCTGCTCCCCTGGCACCCCCGCAACACATGTGGTGTGGTGTGTGTTGTTTCGCGCTCCCCACCCCCCTAACACATGTGGTGTGTGTTTCACGCTCCCTACCAACCCCCTAACACATGTGGTGTGCGGGGGGGCACACCTGCATGACATGTTGATATGTATGTACAGATGCGGACTGGCCAACCATGTCTGAGTGCACACAGCATGGCAAAGTGCCTTTTTGCAGCTCAATGGCCAGAGACTCACTGACAACTGGAAATGCACACGACGTGTCACATTAAAAACATAGAGACCAGAGCCAGGACAGTTATATAAATAAGTACTAGTCAAAGTCAGCTTTATTGTCAAATATGCTATACATGCTCGACATACAGCACAGATGAAATTTCAGTCCTAACAGACCGACGGTGCAGAGTAAGAATAAAAACTGCTATTAAGCTAAGTAAAAATTTTTTACCTGAAATACTTCTGATTTACAAAATAAAAATAACAATATAAAACAGTATAAACAGTGCAGGCAGTGTAAGTATAACAGTGTGATGCTGTAGTGCAAATGGCAGTGTACTAATGTAGACAGTATGATATTAAATACGATCGTGCAATGGATAACAGTATAATACAGTATAACAGTATAATCCAGTGGTGCAAGTGGCAGTATGCTGATGTAGACAGTATAACATTATAGCATTAAATACAATAGTGCAGTGGCTATATACTAATGTACCAGTATCAGTATACGCAGTCCTGATGTGGACACAATAGTGCAGTGTGGGAGGATAAAGTGAGGTGTGCAGACCTGGGGTTGGTGAGTGCGTGGACGGGCAGAATCAGTGGTGGGGATCATGGGCGGGGGAGGGGGTGGGATGTGGGGGCAGAGCAGGGAGGTAGTTGAGCATCATGACTGCCTGGTGGAAGAAACTGTCTTTGAGCCTGCTGGTTTTGGCCCGGAGACTCTGCAGTCTCCTCCCCGATGGCAGCAGGCTGAAAAGACTGTGAGCTGGGTGGGTGGGGTCACCTGCGGTCCTGGTGGCTTTTCAGGTGAGGTGGGTGTGGTAGATGTCCAGCAGAGAGGGGAGAGGGACACCAAAGATCTTCCCAGCTGCTTTCACAGTGTGCTGCAGGGTCTTGCGGCAGGATACGGTGCAGGCTCCATACCACACAGTGATGCTGCTGGTCAGGACGCTCTCGATGGTACCCAAGCACTTTTGCAGCACATTCAACTGTTACAGGAGATTTTGTAATGAAAGACGTGTAGAGGAATTTGCGCGTCGGGACGGAGCCGCAATGGCGCACAATAAAAAGCACGTCCATGTTGGAAACCATTCGGAAGATTCAGGTGGCTTTCAGTGGCTTTTCAGTCGAGTGAGTATCCGAGAAATTGTGTAACAGCTGGGCATGTCATAACTTGTCCTGTGAGACTTCCAACACGGACAGGCTTTTTGTTGTGCGCCATTGCGGCTCCGTCCGGACGCGCAAATTCCTCCACACGTCTTTCATTACAAAATCTCCTGTAACAGTGGAATGTGCCGCAAAAGTGCTGATGTAAAAACTATGATGTCTTTCACAGTTTCTGGAAAAATTTGATCAGCCATTTCCCTGACAATGAAAATCCGGTGAGGGGGTGGACCAGTGCTCACTCAAAGCCTGCCCACAGGCGAATGATGCAACTGACAGACGTGAAAAAACTCACGCATGCGCATGAAGGTTCAAGCTTGGCTGATGCAAACGCACATGATTCAAATCCATATACGAGGTCTGTCCATAAAGTATAGGTCCTTTTTATTTTTTTCAAAAACTATATGGATTTCATTCATATGTTTTTACGTCAGACATGCTTGAACCCTCGTGCGCATGCGTGAGTTTTTCCACGCCTGTCGGTGACGTCATTCGCCTGTGAGCACTCCTTGTGGGAGGAGTCGTCCAGCCCCTCGTCGTCCTTTGTCTGAAAAGTTGCTGAGAGACTGGCGCTTTGTTTGATCAAAATTTTTTCTAAACCTGTGAGACACATCGAAGTGGACATGGTTCGAAAAATTAAGCTGGTTTTCAGTGAAAATTTTAACGGCTGATTTTGAGGTGATACTGTCGCTTTAAGGACTTCCCACGGTGCAAGACATCGTGCAGCGCTCTCAGGCAGCGTCATCAGCCTGTTTCAAGCTGAAAACCTCCACATTTCAGGCTCTATTGATCCAGGACGTCGTGGGAGAACAGAGAAGTTTCAGAAGAAGTCGGTTTCAGCATTTTATCCGGAAGAAGGGTGCCATCTAGCGCCCGCACCTTCAATGGTGAGGGAGCGCCACTAGACACCCTAGACACCTGTCCAGCAGATTCCCTTCTGACTCCGTGTCCACCAGTGCTGGGGCTTGAAGGGTTAGATCCCCACTCAGGATCTTAACTGGGAGGCGTACAGATATGCATGCGTGTCCCACGTGAATGTTATGACCCACCCTTAGCCCAGTCTCCAAAGGCGAGTGTGTCGTTTTGGCCGTTTGGGGCAGTTTTTCTGTATGTGCTCTTTTGAGCTGCAGGGAAAACACTCCCCATGGGCCAGCCTCCTCAATCTGTCATCTGATCTTATTTTGGCCCTGCGTTTCCCTAGCAATGTCAGCAGGGGGAGCTGTTACCACATGGAGCGCTGAGGCTGTGGAGCGTGGGGACAGCGGCGCCTTTTTTCGGACCCGGAAGGGAGAGGGATGGCTCATGCCCGGCCACGTCCTTCGTCTCGCTCCCGATGACGTTCTTGCAATCGATTGTCTAATCGTATGACCAGGTCGATAAGCCCGTCTAAATCCCGCGGCTCATCCTTAGCCACCAGATGCTCCTTTAAGACCAAAGACAGTCCGTTTACAAAGGCGCGCGGAGTGCAGCAGCATTCCAGCCGGACCTCGCAGCCGCAATGCGGAAGTCGACTGCATACTCGCTGCACTCCGATGCCCCTGTCTCATCGACAGTAGCACTGTTGAAGCGGTTTCGCCTCTATTTGGGTGATCGAACACCAGTCTGAACTCCCTCACAAACTCAGTATATATCGATAGAAGCCGTGAATTCTGCTCCCAGAGCGCCGTAGCCCAGGAGCGTGCCTCACCTCGAAGCAAATTAATAACATAAGCCACCCGGCTAAAGTCCAACGCGTACATGATGGGACGCTGTGCAAAGACGAGCGAACACTGCATTAAGAAGTCTGTGCACGTCTCTACACAACCTCCGTACGGTTCCGGGGACTTATGTATGCTTCAGGGATGGTGGGGGGGTTCGTTGAACGACCACTGGAATCTCTGTATTCGGCACCAGGACAGCAGGAGGAGGAGCTGCAGCCATGCCCCTGTGGGCGCCTCCACCTGTGCGGTGACAGCCTACATCCTGCGATCGAGTATTGCGCTCTGCTCGGTGACTAAGTCCAACCGAGAAGTGAAGGCGGTTAAGATTTGCTGCCACTCACCTAACACGCCTCCTGCTGGCTCTTGTGCACCCTGCTCTTCCATTGGTTGTTCAAACGTTGGTTGACGCCCCTCGGAGTCCATGACGTTGGCCGAGATATCCTGTTGTGAAGGTGTAGTAACACACAAGGTGTGCACAACGGAATACAGACAATAGCGGATTTAGAATCAAGTCAAATATACAAAGGTGACGTGTGGGCAGGCTCGAGGATAGAACATCTGTCCAGAGAAGAGCCGGGTCCCACACGATTTCCACTGCCCACGGATCCGGAGCACACTGGAGCCGCCAAGTCCTGAGTCCCCAGGTGGCCACCGTCTCCATCTGTCAGATCTGGTACTGCTGGCAGGAAGCAGAAACAGTTTAATGGTGGGTGTGTGCACACCCAGCAAACAGTCAGCAAACACAGTTCCTCTTCTGGTGGGACAAACACCTCCACCTCAAACCCAGAAACTAGGCACGTGCAGAAATCTGTGAGTACTTATCAAAGTTTGGCGTGGGGAGAGAAGCCGTCAGCCCTCCACGTACCACAAACCCAGCCTCCAGCTGCAAGCACTCACCAAACTGCAAAAGTACAGATGCAAAAAAACTGTCACATAATAATTCGGGAATACGGCTGAGCAGTTTACCTGAGAGGTAGAACGATATCTCGGCAGGGAGGTGGAGTTGCTGCCCGGCTTTTGGAGATGGCGATGAGGTGGTGATGAGTGACAGCTGTCAGGTGGTGATGAGAGACAGCTGTCATTCCCGGCTGCTCCCGTGAGGCGGCTGCGCCCTCTCGTGCCTGAAGCCCGCACTTCAGGCAGGGCGCCCTCTGGTGGTGGGCCAGCAGTACCTCCTCTTCAGCGGCCCACACAACAGTTTGGGTCAGAATCTTTCACATACAAACAAGATCAAAGAAAACTAGATCCAAGGAGTGAGAAGTGTGTTTTTATTGGGTATGACAAAAACACCTGCTTACATTGTCTACTTTCATGACACCAAGAAAGTGCAGAAGCATAGGGTCATAATATGGCGCCTAAGGGTCCGGTCACAGGGCATACGGTGGTAGCTGGACGAAGGAAAAAAGTCACAAGACTTCGAGAAAAGGTGGACAAAAGATCCTGCCCCTTTCACATCACAGAAAAGCCTGTGAATCAAGAGTGACAAAAGGAACAAAACAAAACTGAAACGAGCAAAAGAAAAATGAAGTAAACGTCGAGCTTGATGCTTTAAACGAAATCAAAACGAAACATTCACAATGATGTAACCGAAAGTGGTATAAAACCGAGTTCAGCCAGCCTTGTCCTCATGTCTGCAGTACGTGCAGGTGCGGGATTTTGTTTGTCTTGACAACAACGTGTGCACACACGCAGGCCAGCCACAAATGGTTGAAATGTGCGTAGTTGAAGTAGCTGTTAAAAAATGGATGATTCATTAGCGATACAAGGATGTGCACAAGGACCGAGCTGGAAAGCATATGCAGCAGGTTAGGGTGATAAAAAATACAGATGGTAGTGTGCTGAACAGCGAGGAGAATGTGTTGACAAGGAAGAGGGAATAATTTGAGGAGGTGATGAATGGAGAAAATGAGAGAAAAGGATGGAAATTGATGTGGAAAGAGTAAATCAGGAAGTGTTTGTAGGGTCCTCATGTCACCCTTAGTAATCTCAAAGAGGATGAAGGGTGGAAAGGCAGTTAGTCCAAATGACATTCCAATGGAGGCATGTAAATGTTGAGGAGAGATGGCAGTGGAGCTTCTGTTCAGACTGTTTAACCCCCTACCCCCCGCCTCATTTTGGCTTGTCAGTATCTCACAAATAAAAAGTGAAATTTCCCATCAATGGGATACAGGCTTAGAAGGGTTTAATAACACCTGGAGAGCATGCCTGAGGAGTGGAGAGAAATTGTGCTGAGTTCTATTTTTAAGAACAAGGGTGAGGTGCAGAGCTGCAGTATCTACAGAGGCAGTAAGTTGATCAGCCTCAGCATGAAATTATGGGAAAGAGTAGTGAAATCTAGGCTTAGAAAATCAGAACATGTGTGAGCAGCAGTATGGTTTCATGCAGAGAAAGAGCACCAAAGATGCAATGGTTGCTCTGAGAGTGCTGATGGAGCAGTATATGAACAAAATCATAAGATCTGTGAGCAGAAATATGGTTATATGGTATATGGTTTTATGACGAATGAAATGTTATTGTATTTATTATGTTATTGTATGAGGAAATCTGGAGTGGCAGAGAAGTATGTGAGGGTAGTGCAGGACATGTACAAGGATAGACTGACAGCAGTGAGATGCACAGTATGAATGACAGATTCGTTCAAGCTGAAGGTGAGATTACACCAAGGATCAGCTCTGAGTCCTTCACAATAGTGATGGACAGGTTGAAGGATGAGATCAGACAGGAGTCTCTATGGACTATGATGTTTGCAGATGACATTGTGATCTGTAGTTAGAGTAGAGAGCAGGTTGAGTCTAGCCTGGAGAGTTGAAGATACGCTTTGGAGAGAAAGGGAATGAAAGTCAGTAGGAGCAAACCGGGTAGATGTGTGTGAATGAGACGGAGCCTAGTGGAATAGTGTGGTTACAAGGAATAGAGGTGGTGAGTAAGACTTAAAAAAACTTGGCGTCAACTGTTCAAAGTAATGGAGAGTGTGGTAGAGAGGTGAAGAAGAGAGTGCAGGCAGGGTGGAGTGGGTGGAGAAAGGTGGCAGGAGTGATTTGTGACAGAACAATATCTGCAGTGAATGGGAAAGTTTACAAGACAGTAACGACCCCAGCTATGTTGTACGGCTTAGAGAGTATGGCTCTAACAAAAAGACAGGAGGCAGAGTTGGAGGTGGCAGAGCTGAAAATGCTACAATTTTTTTGGGGAGTGATTAGCATGAACAGGATTAGGAATGAACATGTCAGTGGAACAGTACAGGTCGGACACTTGGAGACAAAGTCAGAGAGGCCAGATTGAAATGATCTCAGAGGAGGGACCCAGGGTATAGCAGGGGTGGGCAATCATGTGCCATGAAGGGCCGAGACACTGCAGATTTTCCTTACAACCAATCACCTCAGCAGGTGATTTCATTAATGATCACTTGTCTCAGTAGGTGATTTCATTGACGATCAGGTGTTTATGTTCAGGGGAGAAGCTCATCAGCAATCCACCTGCTGAGGTGATTGGTTGCAAGGAAACCTGCAGTGTCTCGGCCCTCGCTGCCCATCCCTGGTATATAGGGAGAAGGATGCTGAGGATGGAGCCACCAAGCAGGATGAGAAGAGGGAGGCCAAAGAGGTTTATGGATGTGCTGAGGGAGGACATGCAGGTGGTTGGTGTGACAGAGGAAGATACAGAGGACAGAATGAGATTGAGATGATTGATTTGCTGTGGTGACCACTAACAGGAGCAGCCAAAAGAAGAGGAATTTGAAGATTTTAATTGCGACACTTTGGAATAAATAATAACATTTCAGAAGGATCATCATTTTGATAAGTTCACTCATCCATTTAAAGATAATGGCAGGTCTTTCCATCTCTGTAAAACTAATTTGATCCGATCTAGCAATTTGATCCGATCTAGCAATTTGATCTAGCAATGTTGAGATGTTGTTTAGGATGTTTATTAAGAGTGCTCATCTTGGGTCAAGGTTGGTTTTTAAACCGTGTGTAAAAAATTCATTTCAATTTATTTACACAGTGCCAAGTCACAACATAAGTCAGCCCAAGGTGCTATACACTACTAAGGTCTAAAGCCTGGTTCACACGACAGGATTTTATAATTATCTGCAGGTTTCCAAAACCTGAGAGACCACACACGTGAAGATAAAAATCATGGATCTAACAGGTTTGGTCGTACAGTGTGTGGTGTGCAGCCACACTAAGGACAACAACACCACACACGAACAGATTTCACACACCAACATTTACAGTTCAGACAGGAAATCTCGCAAAATCTCTCGAGATTAAACGTGACTTCAGAGTAAACAAACGGAGGTACTTTGTGGACTATTTACAACAGAGGGAAAAAACGATACAAAAAGAAAAAGAAAAGGTGCTCTTTAAAGGAGTGGAGACAGCGCGACCACCGGACTTTCTGGTAAGTCAGAACAGCTGTTTTGATTTTATTTTCCGCTCTGTACAGTCGTCACCTCGCTTTCTGATTGGCTACACGTCACATTCAGCAGGCTGCATGCTCATTTGTGGTCGGAGGACACAACACACACTGCGATATCGGGCCAAAAAAAACATGTTGAATATCCCCGATTTGCGATCAGAGCGCTCCTGACGCCCTTCCGAGCAGATCAGAGTGCTCTTAACACACCACACAAGGCAAGAATATCTGATAAGATTATCTTTAGAGTCATCACGATTGTCGGGGCATCCTTAAGATTGTCAGAACGGGAAGATCGGCTCTGATATCGGCCTAATTATCCTGCCGTGTGAACCCGGCCTAACTTTATTGACCACCTGACTGAGCACATTGGCAACAGTTGCAAGGAAAAATACCCTCAGGCATTTTTGATGACAGTGTACCTGGTGGAGTTGCGGTTGTGCTGCAGGTTTGTTCCTCTGCAGCCACTGTAGCAGCTCCCTTTCTTTGACTTCTGGGTCACGCCCTCTCAAAGTGGGCATAGCTGATTGGCTCATTGAGCATCCTGGTACCCTGGGTATTCTGCATGTTCTCTGGGTTAATCGGTCTTGAAAACTGTCTTGTTTTTACTGGTATTGAATGTTTGTTCCTTTCTGGATCTAATATGAAACTAATGGGCAACAGGTGTTGTTTCATCTGCTAGACGTTCCTGGATAGCATGTTGGTTGGCTCCCGAAGGAATGTGCACACTGTATCATTGTTTTAACAGCCATGTTTCAGATTTAGGTATTTTGGGTGAAAGACGCAGAATGACGCACACTGCACTGCTGTGCTCATTAAAAGACATACGAAGGTTAAAGGTATAGGGCCACTAAACTTTTTAAGATTTAAGGCCTAAAAAGAAATTTCATTGGCACCACTGTAATTTTATTTATTAGCCTTTAAAACAGGAGATTAATAATTAATAATATTAATCTGATCAAAATTCACATTATCTAGAAAAATATAATAAAAAGATCCCCTGAAAGGTAAAATATTAAAAGAACAGATGACCTCAAACTACTTTACGGCAGCGACGGTTGAGACCCACACAGTCAATGACAGTGACATTATAGTTTATGTGGGGGCTTCTCCGGACTTGTGCAAGGCATTATGGGAAGGACTTGGCACTGTGACATCACTGGCTGATCTCCGACTGTGAATCCAACATGGCAGAAAATGCTCTGAAACTGCAGTTTTCTGTATAAATCTAACATGTTTCTTATATATTTCATAAAAGCTAGCAAGAAAGTAACACTTGACAAAGGAAAAACACTTCTTGTAACCAGATAATACCTCTGAAGTAATTTACAAGACATCACATGGATGTCAGCATGCATGGTATGTGTGCACGCATCACCCGTGGTTAAATGTAACTTGCAGTATTTTCAAAAGCTCATGCATGTGCACATGCATGCCCTCCTGCATGCCCTCCGGCAGATGGCATTAAAAAGAAAAGAAAAAATATTCCTTATGGAATTCCCCGCAGATAAATATGTTCTCTTTATTAAAATGAGCTGTAGTGTTGCAAGACATTTCTAAAATAAACTGAAATAAACAAAAATAACATTATCATGATTGAATTTCAGTAGAAACTAAATTTTGCCAGTGAAATTTGGGTGGCCCTATAACTTTAATCTGTTTGTGTATTACATGAGCTAATTCTGTCCTTATCCCATGATCCAAACATATGAGATAGGCTGTATTTTAGCTAAGCTCTGGCATAACAATGTGCTCATATAAGTTTGTGTTAATAGGTGCTAAGGGTTCCTGGCGGAGTCAAAGTTTGCTGGTTATGAACTAATTAATTATAGCTTTTGCTTTATTTGGTTGTTTTGTTCATTTGGTTGTTTATCAGTTTTTAACTGAATTGTTATTAAAAAATCTTATTTATTTTTTATACTGGAATCACATCTCTGGCTTTGCTGTTCTTATCAAAGAGAGCTGGAATGGACAGGCTTAACATAGCTGACATGGAAAGTAGGGTGGATTCTCGTGGACCTTGGAAGACGCAGACGAACAGAGACAGGGTTGATAACCTTGGAAATGGGGAATGGGCCAATGAACTTGGGAGTGAGTTTCCTGGACAATCCCTAAATAAGCAGGTGATGCATGGAAAGCCAGACCTTCTGGCCCCGGGTGTAGACAGGTGCTGTGGATCTCACTCCCAGGTTCGTCGGCAGTGGAGAATGAGGGCTAAAGCTGAGGGCACACGAGAGTTCAGGTCTGTGGGTGGAAACAAAGAGGGCTGAAAGCCATGTACGACATGAAATGTGGAGTAACCAGTAGAAGACGAAGGCGAACAATTATGAGCTAATTTGATCCAACTTAATTGCGACACCCATGTGACCGGGTGCTGGGAGGCAAGAATTCGGAGTCCTTTCTCCAACTCCTGATTTACCTGTCTGTCCATTAGCATGTGGGTGGTAGCCGGAGGTGAGGCTGGAGGAAACCCCAAGCAGGCGGCAGAATTCCTTCTAAAATTGTGGTATGAATTGAGTTCTGTGATCAGAAACGATGTCCTGAGGAAAACCATGCAGTTTAAACACATTTGTCAACATAGTCTCTGCAGTCTCTTTGGTGGAAAGCAACTTAAGTAAGGACACAAAATGTGCCATCTTGGACAATCTTTCAATGAGCATAAGAATGACTGTATTTCCCTTTGAGGGCAGAAGGCCAGCCACAAAATCAATGGTTATATGAGACCATGGGCATGTAGGAATATGTAGCAGGAGTTCACCAGCCGGTGGAGTTTTGACTCACCTGTAGTATTGGTTTTGACCGTGCGGGGGCACCCCTGTCCAGACAATTGGAGATCACATGTCCTGCTTGCCCACAAAAAACAAAGACCCTCATCCCTACAGTGCTGGCATTCCTCTGTGGACAGATGGGTTCAACCCAACTGCATGGGTTCGTTGGTGGTACTAGGAAGAGGGCTGAAGCTGTGGTGATTTGGGATGACCGTTCGTGCAGGCGGAGTGGCTGAATACTGAATTGAGAGGCGGGCTCTCATTGGGGTTGGTCCGACATCCGACGATCGGTGCGGATAACTAGGGCGATGAGCTTGTCCAGATCTTCTGGGAGGTCAAAGGTGATGAGCTGGTCCTGGATGTGGTTAGCCAGTCGCTGGAAAAACATATCTTGAAGGGTGGCAGGATTCCACTCGTTCTTGGAGGCCAAGATGCGGAAGTCGATTGCATAGTCAGCGACTTGTCTGTTTCCCTGCTTAAGCTTCATAAGTGAACGTGGTGCTTCATGCCCCAGCGATGTGTGCTGGAATACTTGCTGCAGAGCTGTCTTGAATGCTTAAAGAGAGTACAATGAGGAAAATTGCCTGCTCCGCTCTGCTGTAGACCACGCCACAGCCCGGCCGGTAAGGTGAGTGATCATGAATGCTATCATCGTCCTTTCGGACTGAAACTTTGATGACGTAATTTCAAAATGCAGTTCACAGTGGATGATGAATGCTTTGATGGAGAAATGATCTGGTCGTGACAGCTGGTTGCAAAAAAATTGGTTCAGCTGTGGATGTCGGCGGGGCTGCACTTGGTCCCAGAAATGGATTGCTGGTCATCATGGGAGCCGAATGTTCAATTTAGCAAGTAGCTGCTCTGAATGTTAAGATCGTTTACTGGTGGAATAACCAGGGTCCGTACACAAAAATCAAAAGGGAATCCAGCAAACAAATCAGGAACATCAGGCAATAAGGCATGGTCGAAAAACAGGCAGTAGGTCGAAAAACACTAGGAAGGAGGCAAGGCGAGGAAAACACAAGGAACAGAGCTGGAAGCGATGGCACAAAGCACAACGATCTGTGAGAAATCACAGTCGACAAAATCAAACAATCCTGACTAAACAGAATAAAACAAACATCATACAAAAAGAACAAAAATCCTGACAAAAATCACTTTTTCGCATCTCTTCAATTTGTGAAGGTCCACTTTCTGCTGCTGCTGCTAGGCTGTGATGAGGCACTGTAATATGTCTGTCTGCCTTTGTGATTTTTTTTTTCTCTCCCCTTCTGTTACCTGCTCACTGTTACAAATTGGAGAACGTGGGTGCTCTTGTCTTGTGTAAAGGGTCTCAACCTGATGTTGTCTTCAGTCTCAGTCATGAGGCGATTCTTCACAAATGCAGTCAGGTGTGCTTGGCCATATGTCTCAGCATTCAAGCGGGATTCCTCAATGTTGCTTGTGGCTAAATCTTTTGTAGAAATATTCTGAAGTATACATTCTGAGTCGTCTGCTTGAAAGACCTCAAATTTTTTCAGGATTGCAACAATTTTGTCTTCATCTTTCTCATCTTGCTTCATTCTCCCTGTTGTTGATTCATAGTGGATCCCTGCTCCAACACACCTGAATCCAATGAAAGGCTTATTAAAAGTCTGCTAACGAGTCTTTCATTGGATTCAGGTGTGCTGGAGCAGGGAGACAACTAAGAGTGTCAGGAAGGTGGCTCTCGAGGACCAAACTTGGCCACCCCTGGTTTAGATGCAATGAAGTAATCCAGTGTCCCTTAGATATTTAAATAATTCTTTTTGCACAATGTGTGATTTTGCAGCAGATTTCCAGGGAAATCCAGGGACGGAAAACACTGTAATGTCCAAAGTGAACCTGAACTATACTACCCACAATGCTCCCTGCGATGACCGGCCAATCATGTTTTGCGCTTAACGATGATGTCATCAGCAAGCGACAGCCAGTCTGCCATAAATAAACAGACAACAGATGGACTAAAATGTTTGATTTTAGGGTTTACAAATGTTTTTGACCATTAAACTTTGCTCACTTTACAAGCAAAAAAAAAAAATGATTGGACTGTGAGTTATCGGAACTAAATTTATCAGAAGATAATTGGTCCGATGATGGTTATAAAACTTGTCTGAAAAGCAAATCTGCGAGGAAAACATTAGCTTTGATAATTATCTGCTATGAGATTAGCTGAACTGTGCCCACCACTGTATTTGAAGATGGGAACTCTTTCTCTTGCTTGAGCAAACTCAGTCATCTGCTTCCTGAAGTGCATAGACTCTAGTATGTCCAACAGTTCACTGAACTCTGCAGTGCTGTATTTCTCTGGACATCAGCTGAGAGGCACCTTGCCCTGCTGTGTGCGCTCAGACGTGGATGGCTGGTCCCCATGTGATCATGTCTGTACATACATCAGCATTTCATGCAAGTGTGTGCTCTCCCCACACAACACAAGTGTTGCGCCGCCTGGAATTTGGCCAACACTTGCTGAGAGAGGATCGAATGGGCACTTGCAGGGCATTCGCTGTCTTTTGGCCGCTTATGTGTGCAAATGGTTGTGGCGACAGGTGTATGTGGCATTTGAGGCGGCTCCGATTTTTCACGAATGGCATGCAATTCCTCTTTTGTGCGCCAGTCGGCTTCAAATGTGTTATGTGTGAAGGGGCCCTAACCTACAAGCTGACACCTTTAAATAGTTGTAATAATGCAGTGAAGAATGAAAATACACCTATTAAGAAACCAAAGACACTAGGAGGGCTTCTGAAAATATAAGAATTGTATTCCTTGGCCTTCAAAATGTATGTTTAGACCCCAAAAGCACCTATCACTTTTTAGTGCAGAGATGTAGGCGATTCTGTGGTTATTAGTGGAGATTTCACTTTTTTACCGATTTGAGACTTTAAATGGCAAAATTGAGCGTGAGAGACAAATAATAATAATAATAATAATAATAATATTCAGATTCAGCATCCCAAAATCCTTTGGAAAAAAAGTGTCTGTCTGCTTTTCCTCAAAAATGCCTCCAGAGTTCACTTTTGGTGAAAATGGGCCTAGTCTAAAATGGATCATTGTTTTCCAGACTATGTAACATATAACGTCAAGAAAGGCGGTCATTATTCCTGCCCAGTACAATTGCTACAACACTGTGACTGATTGGGAAGGTGTTTTGCCTCAGTGCTGCTACTACTTTTTAGATGTTTTACTAGGCCAGAAAACTCATGCATAACTGTTCCCATGTTTGGATTTGGGTGCAGCCTTTACTCTGTCTCTGGGGTTGTGATCTCTTAATGATGCAAACACTCAAATCAACAATGCCAATGTGTTCACTCAGCCATCGTAAAGTCAACAGGGGCTCATGATTTTAACTACCTATCAGAAGTCGCTGTGACTTAATTAAACCTTGCAAACAGTGTCACGCCTGCAGCACTGCCTTGCTAGAATTCAGGATGTGAGAGAAATGTCGTGACGATAAGCTGCCTTCCAAACAGAACAGAATTTGTTCAGAGACACTCACATTGCTGCTGGCTATGAAGTTTCAGAGAATTATCACTATTTATTGGCCACTAATGAGGCACATTGTGTTCATGCGTTCTCCTGAACTTGTGAAAAAGTCATGCTATGGCGCAAACTCTTGACTCTTTGCTGTGGCACCAAGATGTATCTGAATGCTTTATTGATTGTGGTATTTATAACAGCAGTTTTTTCAAGTAAAACCATCAAGTTTGGGAGCAAGACCTGTTGACTTGCAGACTTTAACACCCCAAGACTCTCAGCAGTTCCAGGCCATTATCAGCTGATCATTAGAATCAGTTCAGCAATGTGGAAAATGGAATGTTCAGCATTTCTAGTTACAGGTTTGTGAAGCAGATTGCATTAGCACTCACTGTGAAAGTAACACAGGGGTCGCTGAATTAAAAGAAAAAATAAATAAAAAAGAAGCCAACATCTGTTCTGTGAGTGATTAAATATGAGAGCGCATACACATGTGGTATTTAAACAGAATTTTGGCTCTGTGATTTAGCAAACAGCTGTTGGTTTCTGAGAAATAAGGAAGACTTTCCAGTACTATGGAGCATCACTTTAAGATGCTGACTTTAAAGCTTCAGGTCATTCATTTTTCCTTTCTTTTTATTTATTTAAATAGCGCCATATCCCAACAAAGCTGCCCCAAGGCGCTTCACATGGGTAAGGTCTAACCTTAGAATCCCCTGAGCAAACTTATAGGTGACAGTGGCACATAAAAAACTCCCTCTGGCATTCTTGATCAAGAATGTCAAGCAGACAAGGCTCACTACTTAGGCCATTCTAAAAGTTACAGAGTTCCAAGGAGTTACAGCAGTTAAACTGCATGATAGTGCAAAATCCAACTGAAGATGAACTCAGACACAGTCCGAGAATTAACCCCATATCCCTGCCACTTGTGGAATGCGGTGGGTCAGATCAGCCATGTATTATGTGGCATTGGTCACACCTCAACCACTCATGCAGCCACAAAGCACTCAGGTTCACCAGTCTTGGCAACTGTACCTCAGACACAGACAAAAAGTGCTTAGATGTGCTTCGAGTGACAGCAGCTAGGGTATTAGTTTCACTAGCAATAAATCAAGAGAAGCAGAGCGAGTACTGTGGTCGTCGGCAGCTAGCCCTCTGCTTAAATAAAAACCACAAAATTTGTGATAAAATGAGATTGAGCTCTGTTCCATTTTTAACAACACAGTGTAAGAGGAGAGGAAACATGATTCAACACTATATACGTATGTTTGCCATATGAAAGGGAAAACAAGTGAATCTTTAATCTGGACTTGAATAACTCCAAAGAATCTGACTGTTTTATCTCAGCAGACAGGTCGTTCCATAAAACATGACATACTCTGTGGCAGTAGCGGTTTTTGGTACGGGTGAACCGAGTAGCCGTCCGGGGCGACATTTTTCATAACACATGGGGGGACGGCACCAGCACTTAAAAAAATTATCTGTGCCACAAACCAGTTATCATAATCACTGTGTGGGGATTTGGCAAATTGACACTCCCTGTGGCTGCAGGCAGTCCTCCTTGCTCCGGATGGAGCATCGCGCTCTGCTCTGCTCAGCAAGATCCTGCTGTCTGGATCCACAGCATCTCCTCTGGCAGGGCAGAGAACCAGCACAGGACCAAAACATTTCTCTGCAGATCATCCAGCGCCAACACAAAGGAAGAATGAGGCAACCAGTTTATGAAATAAAAGGCACTTGAAAACAGACAGACAGGGTGTAACAATGGGTTTGATTCTCACTGGAGAGGACAAACGTCCCACTCGTGGAAAAAGGTTTGCAGTCTGCAGCCTATTTGTAAGGAAGGATTAGAACTTGAGCTGCATTCACATTATTAGCTGAAGTGACTTGAATCTGCCATTCTTTTTTGTGTGCATGCATGTGATGCAGTGTACACTTAACAAATTACAACATATATGTACTTAATCTAGTTTTGTTAACCCTCACCACGCAGTGTGGTTGTAATATACAATTAATTGTATTGTATTTTACAGAATATTCTGTTTAATATTTAAACAACAACAGGTATTGGGGACCGGTTGACAAAACTAGATGATGTGAATATATAGCAGAATGTGCCAAAGCAAATTATTTGATGTGAGATTTGGGCTCCTTGGTGTTTATGAGCCATCTGAACATGTCAAGGTTAATTAATTTATTTTTCCTTCCTTTGTGTATGTGCTCGGAGATCAGATTCAGTTCTGATTTCATTCTGTTTTCTATGTCATTGCTGGTGATATTACTGCTGTGCAGAAATCAACAGAAATGTATAAAGCACAAAATAATGTGAGTGCACAGAAGATCATAAGAACAATGAATGTACTGTTTAAATGTAAGACAATCATGTTACTGGCCATGATTCTGTTCTCAGTGTAAAAACAACAACAAAAAACAAAAAAACCAAACACACACACACACACACACACACACACAAAAAACACAACCACACTTTTTAATATTTGATTTCTGTTATAAAGTGCAGACAATGCAATAATTATCCTCCTCCTGGACATACACCAGGAAGTAATAAACTGACATGGATGACTTTTTCTTCCTTTTATTTTTACATGAATGACATGATGCTCTCATATCATGATCACATCAGCAGGCTCTGCGTGTCCCTCTGACCAGCGCACAATGTAGCGCTGCTGACCGAGTTGCAAAGGTGATATGTGTTTTTAATTATTACCATGGGAGGAGAGCCCACCGATGCACGCGTCTCGTGGTGGCATCTCGCTAGGTGATATTCTGCATGGCTCGATATGTGTTCCTCAGCTGTGCATAGCAATGACGCGGTGGTCGGGTGCTGCTTTGACAGCAGCTCATCGCCGTGCGCACTGAGACGTGGTTGGGGTGATGCAGTTTGTTTTTATTTTTATTGTCATCATTTGACATGCGTGCAGCACCATGTCTTGCACATGTGACAACATGTGTTCCCCAGCTTTCTGCTTCGCTGACATGGCAGTCAGCTGCAATGTGGAGCGGGGCAAGCTGCGTGACTGCATCTGGTCGGCGGCAGTGGTCAGGCTCCTCCCTGCGTGATTTCGAATGTCATCCAACCCATGACATGATTACATGTCAATCACGGTCCCCTGAGAAACGCATAATTGTAGTGCATGTTTGCGCCTGTAACCATGTCAATCAATACATGATTAACACACGACACGCCCCACCTTCCCATTCCAGCAATGTGCTCACATAGATGGGTTCACGGCTCCAGCCTGTGGGTCAACTGAGCTGGCCACCCCATGTTTCTGTGAGGCTGTCAGTCAGGTTGTGACATGACGGACAGACCATGGATGTTGCAATGACGTGTCACGTGACGTGCCTGACTGTTTGGCTGGTGATGTGACACACAGCCAGGCTGGGTTCTTCTTTGCATCTCTGTTGTGGTGGTGTGGGTTTGCGATATACCATGGTGTTCCACAGCTGTCAGCTGTGGCATTATGGACATGACAGCCATCCACCTGTGCGCGCTTTGCTGACCGTGATCACACTGCACTGCAGCCACTGTCCGCAACCTCAGCCACACCTTGACTATAGATTTGTGGTGTGGGGGTGGGGGAACAACACACTCATATACCATTTCTGTGTGTGGGGGGGGAGGATAAACGTACACTTGAATGCCATTTGTGTTGGGGGGCACACCACACACTCATATGCCATTTATGTTGTGGGGGGGCAGCACACTCACACGCCATTTGTGTTGCTCAGTAGCGCACTCATAGGGCACTTACAAAATGTGGGGCCATTCACACAGCCAGCTCAAAAGTCTTGCGCCTGCTCTCTAGTTTTGTGCTGGCAGTGCGAATGGCCCTGCCTTTTCTAAGTACCTCACGAGTGGTGTTGGATGGTTGTGGGTGGCACCTGGACTCCAGCCCACGTCCAGCAAGAGTGAGTTGAATGGCCATTCGTACCGCATTCAACGACATTCGGCCACTGGTGTGAATGGTACCTTGATTGGCACCTTTCGGCCACAGTTCGACATGGCCTATGAGTTCGTGGCACCTCCTCGTTCGTGGCACGATATGTCTAACCTGCATATGACATGCTGTGGCAAATGCTGCGAACATGATCAAGTAGCAGTGCGACCTTATCTTGCCCGCTATTCAAAAGAGTTTCTGGCGCGAGCGGCACGCAAATATAGAGTGCATGTGAGGTGCCTGAATGGATGTGGTGACTGCTGTGCAAGGCATTCAAGTGGGGCTCCAATTTCCCACAAGTGCCATTTGAATCCTCCTTCATGTGCCATTCTGTCTTAGTCGTGTTATGTGTGAAGGGGCCCTCAGAAATGTCATATAGGATGTAAATCTAAGGGCCCCTTCACACATAGCACGAATGAAGCCGAATGGCGCACAAAGGAGGAATTGCATGCTATTCATGAAAAATGGGAACTGCCTCTAACACCTCATACACCTGTCATCACAACCATTCGCGCACACCAGCGGCTGAAAGACAGAGTGTGCCCTGTGAGTGCCCATTTGAAACCTCTTTCGGCAGGTGTTGGTCAAATTCCAGGTGCCAGACACTAACATCCAATACCATTCCCGGAGCATTTGCACAGCCAGCATGAAAATAGAGAGCACACAACCACTTTCAAGCTGGCTGAGTGTGGCATTGCCAAGCAACACACTTTTCATGCCAGAGTGTCAGCTTCCCCCTCAACTCATGTGGCGTGTGTGTGTATCGCGCATGTGTTGTGCTCCCCTACTCTCCCCCTGCAACACATGTGGCGTGCGTGTGTTTCTGCTCCCCTGGCACCCCCGCAACACATGTGGTGTGTGTGTGTGTTTCGCGCTCCCCACCAACCCCCTAACACATGTGGTGTGTGTTTCACGCTCCCTACCAACCCCCTAACACATGTGGTGTGCGGGGGGGCACACCTGCATGACATGTTGATATGTATGTACAGATGCGGACTGGCCAACCATGTCTGAGTGCACACAGCATGGCAAAGTGCCTTTTTGCAGCTCAATGGCCAGAGACTCACTGACAACTGGAAATGCACACGACGTGTCACATTAAAAACATAGAGACCAGAGCCAGGACAGTTATATAAATAAGTACTAGTCAAAGTCAGCTTTATTGTCAAATATGCTATACTGCTCGACATACAGCACAGATGAAAATTTCAGTCCTAACAGACCGACGGTGCAGAGTAAGAATAAAAACTGCTATTAAGCTAAGTAAAAATTTTTTACCTGAAATACTTCTGATTTACAAAATAAAATAACAATATAAAACAGTATAAACAGTGCAGGCAGTGTAAGTATAACAGTGTGATGCTGTAGTGCAAATGGCAGTGTACTAATGTAGACAGTATGATATTAAATACGATCGTGCAATGGATAACAGTATAATACAGTATAACAGTATAATCCAGTGGTGCAAGTGGCAGTATGCTGATGTAGACAGTATAACATTTATAGCATTAAATACAATAGTGCAGTGGCTATATACTAATGTACCAGTATCAGTATACGCAGTCCTGATGTGGGACACAATAGTGCAGTGTGGGAGGATAAAGTGAGGTGTGCAGACCTGGGTTGGTGAGTGCGTGGACGGGCAGAATCAGTGGTGGGGATCATGGGCGGGGGAGGGGGTGGGATGGGGTGGGGGCAGAGCAGGGAGGTAGTTGAGCATCATGACTGCCTGGTGGAAGAAACTGTCTTTGAGCCTGCTGGTTTTGGCCCGGAGACTCTGCAGTCTCCTCCCCGATGGCAGCAGGCTGAAAAGACTGTGAGCTGGGTGGGTGGGGTCACCTGCGGTCCTGGTGGCTTTTCAGGTGAGGTGGGTGTGGTAGATGTCCAGCAGAGAGGGGAGAGGGACACCAAAGATCTTCCCAGCTGCTTTCACAGTGTGCTGCAGGGTCTTGCGGCAGGATACGGTGCAGGCTCCATACCACACAGTGATGCTGCTGGTCAGGACGCTCTCGATGGTACCCAAGCACTTTTGCAGCACATTCAACTGTTACAGGAGATTTTGTAATGAAAGACGTGTAGAGGAATTTGCGCGTCGGGACGGAGCCGCAATGGCGCACAACAAAAAGCACGTCCATGTTGGAAACCATTCGGAAGATTCAGGTGGCTTTCAGTGGCTTTTCAGTCGAGTGAGTATCCGAGAAATTGTGTAACAGCTGGGTATGTCATAACTTGTCCTGTGAGACTTCCAACACGGACAGGCTTTTTGTTGTGCGCCATTGCGGCTCCGTCCGGACGCGCAAATTCCTCCACACGTCTTTCATTACAAAATCTCCTGTAACAGTGGAATGTGCCGCAAAAGTGCTGATGTAAAAACTATGATGTCTTTCACAGTTTCTGGAAAAATTTGATCAGCCATTTCCCTGACAATGAAAATCCGATGAGGGGGGTGGACCAGTGCTCACTCAAAGCCTGCCCACAGGCGAATGATGCAACTGACAGACGTGAAAAAACTCACGCATGCGCATGAAGGTTCAAGCTTGGCTGATGCAAACGCACATGATTCAAATCCATATACGAGGTCTGTCCATAAAGTATAGGTCCTTTTTATTTTTTTCAAAAACTATATGGATTTCATTCATATGTTTTTACGTCAGACATGCTTGAACCCTCGTGCGCATGCGTGAGTTTTTCCACGCCTGTCGGTGACGTCATTCGCCTGTGAGCACTCCTTGTGGGAGGAGTCGTCCAGCCCCTCGTCGTCCTTTGTCTGAAAAGTTGCTGAGAGACTGGCGCTTTGTTTGATCAAAATTTTTTCTAAACCTGTGAGACACATCGAAGTGGACATGGTTCGAAAAATTAAGCTGGTTTTCAGTGAAAATTTTAACGGCTGATTTTGAGGTGATACTGTCGCTTTAAGGACTTCCCACGGTGCAAGACATCGTGCAGCGCTCTCAGGCAGCGTCATCAGCCTGTTTCAAGCTGAAAACCTCCACATTTCAGGCTCTATTGATCCAGGACGTCGTGGGAGAACAGAGAAGTTTCAGAAGAAGTCGGTTTCAGCATTTTATCCGGATATTCCACTGTTAAAGGAGATTTTTTTAATGAAAGACGTGCGGACGGGTCCGCGCATTGGCTCGCAGCCGCCGTGACGCTCCGCCACAGGAAAAACACCTCTGTTGGAAGCCTTAAGGACAAGTTGGAACATGTCCAGCTGTTAAACAATTTCTCATATACTCACTCCACTGAAAGCCATCAAAAGCCGCCTGGATTTTACAAATGGTTATCAACACGGAGGTGTTTTTCCTGTGCCGCCGCACCACGTCGGCTGCGTCCCGACGCGCGGACCCGTCCGCACGTCTTTCATTAAAAAAAATCTCCTTTAACAGTGGAATATCCGGATAAAATGCTGAAACCGACTTCTTCTGAAACTTCTCTGTTCTCTCACGATGTCCTGGATCAATAGAGCCTGAAATGTGGAGGTTTTCAGCTTGAAACAGGCTGATGACGCCGCCTGAGAGCGCTGAGCGACGTCTCGCACCGTGGGAAGTCCTTAAAGCGACAGTATCACCTCAAACTCTCTCATCAGCCGTTAAAATTTTCACTAAAAACCAGCTTAATTTTTCGAACCATGTCCACTTCGATGTGTCTCACAGGTTTAGAAAAAAATTTGATCAAACAAAGCACCAGTCTCTCAGCAACTTCTCAGGCAAAGGATTTCCGACGAGGGGCTGGACGACTCCTCCCACAAGGAGTGCTCACAGGCGAATGACGTCACCGACAGGCATGGAAAAACTCACGCATGCGCACAAGGGTTCAAGCATGACTGACGTAAAAACATATGAATGAAATCCATATAGTTTTTGAAAAAAATAAAAAGGACCTATACTTTATGGACAGCCCTCGTAGTTTTTAAAAAAATAAAAAGGTCGGATAGTTTTCTAACAGACCTCGTACACCCAGGACCTTTGTGCTGTTACAATAACTACATACAGTTACATGCCAAATAACTAAAATGAATCGTCACATAACACAGAAACAGAGAGTGACACTTTGGTCTGTGTGCTGAATTGACGGGGGGGGGGGGGGGGTGTCTACCCGTATCGTGTTTTGAAGAACATGACCTTACAACTGTCCACCGTGACACACGCGTGTGTGTTTGCTGTCCTCATGTGGAAATACTTAAAAACAAAAACAAAAAAATCACTTTTGAGACAGGCTGGAGCGAGTGCACAGTGCGCACATTGACAGGCTGTCCCAGGTAAAACGGACCATCAGATCATGCGCAGCAGGTGATCTGAATGTCACATCACGCATGTGAGCTATGTTCCACATGATGCGGTGTCCGTCATGTTGCGCCACTCACTGGACACACGTGCGGGGCTGCCAAGACATGCCAGGCCAGCAGATGTGGACATAAGTGTGCACTGTGTCATTTATGTCATTTCATGACTGTACGTCTATGACCATGGGTCATCTACAGAGGAACAGAAGGATCATACTTGTATTGTCCGCTTGATAAGAGAAATTCAATAAATCATGGTGTTTTTTATGGTGTGTCCTTTTTATTTTTTTACCGACAGCAACGACATCCGCGGACAAAAGGGTGTGTGTCCCCCTGCAACCTGGAGCCGTGAGGCCCATGTCACTGCAGGATTTCCCCACACTGTAATAATTAAAACACATCACATTTGCAAAGCGGCCACCAGCGAAACACTGTGCGCTGGACAGGCCATGCCGGCTGATGCATTCCTGACATGAGAGCTGGGTCTTCAACAGACGGAAGCCTGGCCAATGTCTTCATGAGAGGAGCGCATCAGGTAATTCATGTAAAACATAAAAGGGAGAACAGTAATCCACATCATTTCATTAATTTCTGGTGTACGCCTGGGTGGAGGCCAACTCTGCTCTTTATAACGGGAATTAAGTATAATAAATTGTGGTTTATTAATTTTTTGCTCTACTGCTGTGTGTGCGCCTTTTCACATGCTCGTACTGTGTTCGTGTGCGCGTACACGAGCATGCACAAAACGCCTGTCTGACTCTGTGTCTCCCAACACTAGGTGCAATGTTTCGTGGTTCCCCATTTCATTTTTGGTTCGCGGATTTTCTTCTGGTTTCTGCATCTTTCGTGTTATGTGTGAAGGGGCCCTAAGATTGGTACACACAGTCAAACAAGATGGTCCTTTTGGTGCTGCACCATAATCGACTGACTGACTGTTGACAATAGATATAAATAAGTAAGAAAATTTGTGACCACTTTTCACCTTTAAAAATGCATAACTGTTTTAGGTGGCAAAAAAACAACAAAATTATTTTTTTTGTGGTGATCATCTGCGATTTACAAAGAAATGAAAGTGTGTTATCCAATTTTTGCAATAATTTTCCAGCAGCTGGCAACTTTTTGTTTTCATGTGCATTGACACAATAATAACTAGCTGAGTTACCTGTTCTACGGACGGGTTAGTGAAGGTATAGTAAGTTGCATTGCACTGTGTGTATATTGTCGTCATTAATTTTCATAGAGCAATTTGTGACATTCATGAGACTCAAGTAAATGATGACAAAAGGTGATAGCATGTTATATCACTGCAATGCTCTGGCATGCTGTTCACAGGAGATACATTTTAATTGAAAAAATGCACGCTTTAACTGACATGTGACACGCCACTACATAGTCGTTAAAGTGTGATGCTTGCTACCTGTCCTGAGTACCACGTGAACTGTGAAAATAAGGGCTCCACTGAATGGGTCATGATCTAATATATAAGGCTGACCATGTGTGTTTTTGTGTGTGTCTTTGTGCATGTATGCTTTCAACCTAAGGGCCCCAGTGATCTCCCCCCTGGTGCCCCCAGTCACCATAGGAAGTTTGGTGTTAATAAGCAAAGTGTGCATCTCAGGCCGCACGGTGCATTATGGGTAGGCTAAATTCTTCGACTACCAACCCACAAGCTATGGCGGCAGAAAGCAGTGAGGAGTGCTGTGATTTGGATCATTTCATCAGTTCACGATTTAAAGCGTTTATGTAAGCTCCGCGGATTGCCTGTTACAACCAGGACTACGTATGGCAGTGGACAGAAATGTAAAGAAGAGCTGGCTGTGCTTGCATGTGCTGCATCTGTACAGAAACTACCGTTAGTGTCGACAAAGGAGGAAGACCGCGCTGCTGTCGAAAATGACCAGTCCTTGCTGATAGTTGGAGACAAACAAATTTCTGACCCCTTGAAGACAACTGACGGATGGTTAGACGAAGTCCAGAGACTGAAACTGTGGATATTGCAGAATATTTAATAAGCAGGGATGAGAAATCACTACTCCGCCAGCTTCATAATGACGACAATGACGGTGAGTCTCACATATAACTTCTTTGGTGTCACGTTTGTTTTGATAAGTTGACAGACATACAATGATATATGCATGCATGCAGTTTGTTCATAGAACATGTCAATTTTACAATATTACGCGCCACGTCATTCATGGTGCGAAATTACAGTCATAAGCCAATGCACGAAAACGGCGGCGGGGTTTCAGGATATTGACAAAATAAATGTGTGCAAGAAACGTACAGGTTTAGTCCATCTTTTACATCCGTCTGGATCTTTCTTTTCTGTGGCGAAATTTTGTAGAATGAACGGAGGTTTACGACCACATTTCTTCTTCTTTCTGTCTTTGTGTGGACATGGCGGAGCTTTGCAATCGTGTGTTTTCAGCCAACTTTCAAGCCTATAAATTCCGTTCGAGCATTTGAAAACAGCACAATGCGCACCTGTCATTATTGTATGCGTCGCTTAAGGCTTAAAGCCTTTGAAACAATCCCTGTAAAAGCCTTAACTTTTATAGTCCGCTAATGCTACTGTATACGAAATTCAATGGGAGCGGTGTGAGTTTGGGAGCTGGAATTTTTGCCCCTGTTTGACCCACGCATGCGCAGATGCGTTGCGCACTTCGCTTATTGCTTAATTACTGCGGCTGTGCCTAGCGGAGCAGGTTGTGATCTAATATATAAAGCTGAGCATGTGTGTGTGTGTTTGCCTTCAACCTAAGGGCCCCAGTGACGTCCCCTTTGGTGCCCCCAGTTACCATTGCAAGTTTGGTATTGATTGCTAAATTACTATGGATGTGCATAGCGAACACACACACACACACACACACACACACACACACACACACACACACACACACACACACACACAGACACACACAGCTTTATATACTCAACAAAAATATAAACGCAACACTTTTGGTTTTGCTCCCATTTTGTATGAGATGAACTCAAAGATCTAAAACTTTTTCCACATACACAATATCACCATTTCCCTCAAATATTGGTCACAAACCAGTCTAAATCTGTGATAGTGAACACTTCTCCTTTGCTGAGATAATCCATCCCACCTCACAGGTGTGCCATATCAAGATGCTGATTAGACACCATGATTAATGCACAAGTGTGCCTTAGACTGCCCACAATAAAAGGCCACTCTGAAAGGTGCAGTTTTGGACACGCCGGTCCAGAGCATCCCAAACATGCTCAATGGGTGACATGTCCGGTGAGTATGCCAGCCATGCAAGAACTGGGACATTTTCAGCTTCCAAGAATTGTGTACAGATCCTTGCAACATGGGGCCGTGCATTATCCTGCTGCAACATGAGGTGATGTTCTTGGATGTATGGCACAACAATGGGCCTCAGGATCTCGTCACGGTATCTCTGTGCATTCAAAATGCCATCAATAAAATGCACCTGTGTTCTTTGTCCATAACAGACGCCTGCCCATACCATAACCCCACCGCCACCATGGGCCACTCGATCCACAACACTGACATCAGAAAACCGCTCACCCACACGACGCCACACACGCTGTCTGCCATCTGCCCTGGACAGTGTGAACCGGGATTCATCCGTGAAGAGAACACCTCTCCAATGTGCCAAATGCCACCGAATGTGAGCATTTGCCCACTCAAGTCGGATACGACGACGAACTGGAGTCAGGTCGAGACCCCGATGAGGATGAGGAGCATGCAGATGAGCTTCCCTGAGACGGTTTCTAACAGTTTGTGCAGAAATTCTTTGGTTATGCAAACCGATTGTTTCAGCAGCTGTCCGAGTGGCTGGTCTCAGACGATCTTGGAGGTGAACATGCTGGATGTGGAGGTCCTGGGCTGGTGTAGTTACACGTGGTCTGCGGTTGTGAGGCTGGTTGGATGTACTGCCAAATTCTCTGAAACGCCTTTGGAGACGGCTTATGGTAGAGAAATGAACATTCAATACACGAGCAACAGCTCTGGTTGACATTCCTGCTGTCAGCATGCCAATTGCACGCTCCCTCAAATCTTGCGACATCTGTGGCATTGTGCTGTGTGATAAAACTGCACCTTTCAGAGTGGCCTTTTATTGTGGGCAGTCTAAGGCACACCTGTGCACTAATCATGGTGTCTAATCAGCATCTTGATATGGCACACCTGTGAGGTGGGATGGATTATCTCAGCAAAGGAGAAGTGCTCACTATTACAGATTTAGACTGGTTTGTGAACAATATTTGAGGGAAATGGTGATATTGTGTATGTGGAAAAAGTTTTAGATCTTTGAGTTCATCTCATACAAAATGGGAGCAAAACCAAAAGTGTTGCATTTATATTTTTGTTGAGTGTATATTAGATAATGAAATTAAAAAATGAGGCTTATTTTCATAATAAAGTGGTTTATTTGATGGAGAAAAAGGGGTGGTGGCAGAAGGTTCCGGGTTCAAATCCCACCCCTGCCACATTTCTCCATGTAATGTGGAGCTGCGTCAGGAAGGGCATCCGGCGTAAAACTTGTGCCAATTCAACATGCAGATCCACCTTGGATTTGCTGTGGCGACCCCGAGTGCAAACAAGGGAGCAGCCGAAGGGACTTACTATTTGATGGAGAAAAAGAATCACATTTGATATCATTGGTATGGAAATCGTAGAAACATTTCAGTTTAGATTTTCTTTTGATCCACAGATGAAGGCCAAAAATTAGGGAGAAAAAAGGCTACAGTACATTATCATATTTCTGTCATACCTAAAACTTTTGTAGATTAGTTAATGCAAAGTGTTTCCACATTTAGCCTAATATATACAAATACCAAGCTAAATATTTAGCTAAATGTTGAGACGAATAAGCACCTTAATAAAAGAGTTAATTGTTCCTCCCTGAAAGACAGTAATAAAGCGTCTAATGACAGACATTTAACATGTAAAGACCTGTTTATTCAAATTTGCAGTTCATGGATGTTTTGTGTTGAGTTATATTGTAGCCTGCGGTCTTTTGATGTCAATTGCAATTTCTGGGACACTTCTAAAATATTAATAAAAAATGTCTGTTTGTGCAACATTTTGTTTTGTTTTGTTTTTTTTGGGGGGGGGGGAGTGCTCAGAGGGGGTCTCGCCCGGGAAGTAATTCAGTGTAGTAAAGCCACTGCTTTGTGGCCTGCTGATTTATTTTTATTAACCACAAGCTTGGATGATTCTGAAGTCAGTTTCCACTGACCTAAAAAAAATCATTGGGTTCTGCTCTGCAATCTAAATATACAGTCTACAAATTTACATTATTGTAAACTTCAAATCACCATAAAGTCGCTCCTTTCAGGTTTCTGAATTATTTATACACTCGTACACTCTCAATCAACCCACCTGTTCATTGCTATTTTCTGAAGAAATTACACATTTTAGTTCACTTGTGGTCAATCTGCTCCCTTCAGTTTACATGAATCATGAGTTATTAAAGAAGAATTATGACATTTTTCAACCTAGGCTCTATTTTTAGATGTGTTGGGTGTCATCTTTTACCCAGGACATTTTTGGGTTAGAACACAAACACCGCCCTGCTCAGAGTGCCGCTCTTGTTGGACCGACATCTCTGCTATTTTGGCATTGTGGGATAGCTCGCGCCCACAGATTGAGCTCGCTGGACTACTTTCACCACCCTGCTCAGCGTGCTGCTCTCGTTGGAGTGACAACATGCAGAATGTGTCTCTTCCCAGATAGATCTCTTTCAGTGCAGCTTCTTGTTCTGACGTTAACATGGAGTAACCACCCAAGTCTTTTAATGCCAACTCTAAATGGTAATAAAAACATTCCAATCGTATCGTTCTGAACTCTTACACATCAAACTCCATCGTGTCAATGTTTACAATGTGGTTGAGTGATAACAGGTGAAGTTGCTCATAAACTTTAAGTTTCTTAAATATTTATTACGGCCACTCTTAAAACTTTACGAGGTCTGTCCAAAAAGTATCGGACCTTTTTATTTTTTGCAAAAACCATATGGATTGAAAACTTCATGCACATGCGTGAGTTTTTTCACGCCTGTCGGTTGCATCATTCGCCTGTGAGCAGGCTTTGTGTGAGCAGTGGTCCACCCCCCTTGTCGGATTTTTATTGCGAATAAATGTCTGAATGATTTGGAGCTTTGCTGCATCAAATTTTTCCAGAAACTGTGAGAGACCTCCAGCTGGACACCATTCGGAAAATTTAGATGGCTTTCAGCGATGATTTTATGGGGATTACACAGATTAAGGAGTGCTCCAGCCGGTTTAAAGACCGCCCACAGCTGCTGAGAGCGCGCAGCGCTCCAAGCGCCGATCGACAGGCTCAAACCCCGCTGAAACAACCAGATCATTTCCAATGTGAAGGCTTTGTTGATCCGGGACGTTGTCTGACTTTCACAAAAAAGGCTGAAGGCGTGGACATCAGCACTTTTTCGGCACATTCTACTGTTACAGGAGTTTTTTTCATGGAAAGAGAAGCGGAGGATTGCACCACCATGCCGCTCATGGCGCGGGACAAAACCACCTCCGTGTTGGTCTCACAGGACGGCTTTCAGGTGGCTTTCAGATGGCTTCCGGTTGCTTTTCAGTCGTGTGAGTATCCGAGAAATTGTGCATGAGCTGGACATGCCCCAACATGTCCTGTGAGGCTTCATCACGGCGTTGCTTTGCGCCATGCGGCTCTGCTGCGACGCGCGGAATTCCTCCGCTCCTCTTTCCATGACAAAAACTCCTGTAACAGTGGAATGTGCCGTTCATTTCTAAACTGGACGCTGTCTTGATCCGGTATGTCGTATGACTAGCACAGGAATTGCTACTGCCACTGCTCACACAAAGCCTGCTCACAGGCGAATGACGCAACCGACAGGCATGAAAAAACTCACGCATGCGCACGAAGGTTCAAGCTTGGCTGATGCAATCACACGTGATTCAAATCCATATGGTTTTTGCAAAAAATAAAAAGGTCCGATACTTTTTGGACAGACCTCGTAGTTATCTTTATAATTTTATTACTGGTAAATTTTAGAATTCATTTAGATGAGATATACCTACTATCTCACGGGAATATATCACAATTATCTGGGAACTACTTTTTGCACAGGAATTCATCAAGGATGTCGGCCGCAGGCGCGTACTAGCACAGCACAAACACCACTGCAGGCTAACAAGCTAATTAATTTTATTGGCTGGGTCAATCAGACACTCTGAGGAAACAGCTTCTTGTGACCACTGAACAGGTAAAAATGTTAGCAGTGTCTTGTGGCATGGACAGGATTCCTACAGAAGTACATGTGCATGTTACTTCACATAATTAAAAAAAAGGTGAAGATGAGCGTTACACAGTTAGCCACTTACCTTAGCTTCTTAGTGACTGGCTGTTGCTGCTGTCCACTGAGAAATTACAAGTCAAAAATCTGCAAGCTTGAAAGGTCCATCGCAAGGTCATAACTTTTAAACTCAAACAGTTTGGAAGCAATGTGTTAAACATGGAAGAAGGGTTGTGTGTTAGTCATGAATAAAGTCGTTCAAAGTTGGACAAAATTGATCAAATAAAGTACCACACAGAACAATATATATTAACACTGAATCACAAAGAATTAAAGTAAGGTAAGGGTCTGGGGGTAAGGGTTTGAGTTACTTTCTCAACGTTACACCAAATATAAGTGTATTTAAAGTGGTAACATTTCCCATGTAAAAATTCATAGTCTCGCAGATGAAGGAACAATTTGCGGCGCGGAGGAGTGCCTGCTGGCTGGCTGGCTGGCTGGCTGGCTGGCTGGCTGGCTGGCTGGCTGGCTGGATGGATGGATGGATGGATGGATGGATGGATGGATGGATGGATGGATGGATGGATGGATGGATGGATGGATGGATGGATAGATAGATAGATAGATAGATAGATAGATAGATAGATAGATAGATAGATAGATAGATAGATAGATAGATAGATAGATAGATAGATAGATAGATAGATAGATAGATAGATAGATAGATAGATAGATAGATAGATAGATATTGTTATTGCTAAGTTTGGTCAAGCTGAACCTGAAGTCTGATGTTACTTGGGATGCAGACAACAAAGACTGCACAGGCCCATCAAGAAACTGGACCAGACCAGATCCCAGCTAAGTGACCCCACCACGTGTTCCTCAGTGCTTTGTTGTCAATTGATGCAAAGTGCCTATACACATATTTGTTTGGTAATTTTACTAATAATAATAGCAACAACAATTGGTGAATCTAAATTTATCATTAAATTCCAATCAGATTTATTCACTTAAACGTTGTTCTTTCACTGCTTTATCTTCAAACATCTTATGATTAACAGACTGTCTCCATAATAAAACTATGAATCACTTTTTATATTTTCAAAATGTCAGTCACCTGTTTATCCCTGTATGCAGTGGCTTGCAAAAGTATTCAACCTCTTGGTATTTCACACATTTTAATTTGTTTATGGTGTTTCAAATGCAAAAGATAAATCAAGCTTCTCAATATAAAAATTTCTAAAATTATCTTCCTTAGACTCAAACTGAAAACAAATCTTTCTATAGAGACCCGGTGTCACGAACTAAGATTACCCTTGTACTAGATCTGTATATTTGCTATTTGCGCATGCGCAAATAAATAAATAAATAAAATAGAAGTTTGTTCTGTGCTGAGTTTACATATGTAGCCCGGTGGGAAATCAGGGTTAGGGAGGAAGGTTAGGACACGTCTGAATCTTGTCCTCTTGATGTAAAGAGTACATTTGTGCAAGAGTACAAGAGTACACAAACTCGATGCTGGCAGCACATGTTTGGTGGGTGACGAGGTGGGAGACACACAGTATAGGTGGGCACGCATGCACCTGGCTGGAAAATGCACAGGACTTGAGATGCATGTTGCAGATGGAGGAGACGCTGAGCTACTGCAGCTGAGAGCGGTATGAACGACAGACAGTGAGACGTGAGAGACCGATGATGTTGTTTGGGATAAGGGCGCATCCAGAGCGGTTGGAGGTGCAGGTGGACTTGGAGCTGGAGAGACGAGACGGCGATGGGAGGACGAGAGATATGGCTGATTCCTAGCCGTCAATCAGGGAGATCACATCCGTCGACTTTTATGGTGAAATAAAGCTGAATTTATGTGGAAATGATTGGTGTATAAAAGCTTCAGATATCTGTTGCTGAGACAGATGATGACTGGTATGCAGTTTGAAGCAGAAATGAAGCGATAATCCATGAACTGCGTCATCAGTGAGAACCGATTTTTAGGGGGACTGTTCGGTCAGCGACACCGGACTGGGTGAATGTATGTGTGTGTGTGTGTGTGTGTGTGTGGCCCCGGGTGTGTTGTGTTCAAGGGGTGTCAGAAATGTTGGTGGGTTTGATTTTAAGAATTGGGAACAATTAATTAAAAGTGTGAAAGTGGAGGTTGATTTTATTGTTCTGATTTGTTTGTGCTTTAGCAAACCGTGGGATTATTTGTGGGTTTGGGGAATTGTGTTTATCTTTGTGTTATGAAATTAACCCTCTGGGGCCTGAGGGCATTTTTTGTACAGTTCACTCACCTGGCATAAATTTTTATTATTGCTGTTAACAGCTCTCCCTGCATCCCACAATCAAGCTTTATGTCTCTTTTTTCAGGACAACCTGTGCTTTCAGAATATATATGTTTTTGTTGTGTTTCATAAGTGTAAAAAAGGTTTACAATCAAAAATAGGCAAGGAAAAAATAAAGTGAAAAATAATTTTCCACACACATTTGTTCAAAACACACAGCAAACTATAATAAACAACTGTTTTGAAACTTTATAAAGGTCATTTGAGGTCTTGTGTGAAAGTCTGTACAACAAAAAGGTTCAAACAATAAACACAAATGCACATTTTGAACAATGTATACAAAATGGTCTTTGCGTTTTGTTGTCCATTGATACAGTAAACAGTGCTTTACGCAGAGAAAGCAACAGAGTTATCCAGTAACATTCACATGCAAACTAGTGGAGTAATCCTGATAGTTACATACTCTTTGTTTGAGCACGTGAGATTGTCATCAGAGGCTCTCCGTGTGCTCCTGCTTTCACTGATCGCTGTGCATAATGGCGCAGGGCGCACTGAGTATGTACTAATAGTATGTACTCATTGGAGCACCCAGGGGGCTATTCAAATGGGCCAACTAGTAACATATCACTCCTGAAAACAATTTTTGACTTTTCACGTGAGGGAAATCTGCCCTACGATTGGATTTTGGAAAACCATGTGACGGTGAACCAATTCTGATTGGACACTCACATTGCACACGTCATCACACAGCTTCTATGAGGAGTACAAAGATGGCCTATGGCTGGCTTGAAAGTCCGCAGAGTTAACTTTTCAGCAAAAAAAAGTAAGTTTCTATCTTATATCATTCAAACGTTATTTATAATTTAGTAAAGGTTGGTCTTAGCCATTGTATACGACGGCGTCGGCCCCAGAGGGTTCAACAAAATGAGTTGGCAATGTTGGCAACAAAGTTGCACCCTCCCATTCTGAAGTATCGGTGTTACAGAGTGGTGGTAGCTTATTTTATTTTATGAGCTAAAGATGAGACATGGAGAATCTCCGCTCAGCAAGTGCCAGCTGTCAATCAAAGCAATCACACCCCCAGTTACACAGAACTTTATGGCTTAAAACAATTTAAACTAAAATGTTAGAAACAAGGGCAGCACTGTTGCCTCACAGCGAGAAGATCGTGGGTTCAATTCCCGTGGCCTTTCTGTGTGGAGTTTGCATGTTCTCCCCGTGTTTGCGTGGGTTTCCTCCGGGTGCTCCGGTTTCCTCCCACATCCAAAGACATGCAGGTTAGGTGGATTGGAATCTTTAAAAATTGTCCGTCGGTGTGTGTGGGTGTGTCTGTGTTTGTTTGTCTGTTTGTGGCCCTGCGAGAGACTGGCGTCCTGTCCTGGGTGTACCCCGCCTCGCGCTCTATGGCTGCTGGGATAGGCTCCAGCCCCCTGTGACCCTTAATTGGACTAAGTGGTAGAAGATGAATGAATGAATGAATGTTAGAAACAAATTAATTCCTATTGCAGTTGTCAGGCAAAAACTGCTGAAATAGACCAAAACTGTTGTACAAGGCTGAACACATGTTTATTTGTAAAACTGAGACCTATTTGGAAAGTGATCTGTTTTGGAGCCAGCCCCAAGTGGCCAGTCAAAGTACTGCACTTCCACGTTGACCTCATTGATAGCCAGCTCAGGTTGCCGCTTGGCTTTTACCTCATGCTCCGATTTTTTTTGGACCATCCACCAGCCAATGCCTGCAAGGACACTGTTGCTTGTTCCAGTAGTTTTCTATGTATGGACCTCTGCCTCATTCTGATAATAGAGACGCCAATCATTCTTTATCTCTGCATTGGTGTCTTCAACCGTCCTCCCACCTCTGCATTGGTGTCTTCAACCGTCCTCCCACCTGTGACACCTATCCCAGCCATCATAGGGCATGAGGTGGGGTACACCCTGGACAGGACACCAGTCTGTTGCAGGGCCACATATATACAAAGAAACACTTTCATACCTGCACGCACACCTACGGACAATTTAAATTTTCCAATCCACCTAACCTGCATGTCTGTGGATGTGGGAGGAAGCTGGAGCACCTGGAGGGAACCCACGCAAACACGGGGAGAACATGCAAACTCCACACAGAAAAGCCACTGTTGTAAATCAATCCAATGACCTTCTTGCTGTGAGGCAACAGTACTAACCACTAAGCCACTGCACTGCCTTAACCAGATCTCTAATTTTAGAAATTATTTTACTGTATTTACTCCATTAAATGCCCCTGGGACCTACAGTTTTCCTAAAGGACGACATTTATTGATGTTCCTTTGTGTGAACATGCATGCATGCTGTACACAGTACGGCCTTATGGTACATACGGACACGCGTACTGCATGCAAGAAAGCACTGCAGACTCTAAACTATTGTTTTCTGCATGCAGTAGCTACTACATAATTATATAAAATGGCTCTGCACAAATGTTGGTACTCTGCAGCAGGAGAGATGGGGACGCACCATGCTGCTTGGATTTTCCTGGTTGATACGAAACACAGGAGTGGTGTAGGAACAAGGATAAGCTTGCAAACCTGGCCAAAAGAGCAAAATGGCTGCTTGTTGGGGGAAAGAACGTGCATTATCAGGACAATGAAGAAGAGCTGATAAAATGCTTCCAGGAAAGGAGATTGTCAGGCATTCACGTGACAGGGAAGAGTCTGAAATACCAGGCACTGCTGCTGCATAAAGCCCCTGTCACAGTGGCGTATTCGTAGAGCTGCTCATAACAGCATATCGTCTACGCTGTAATGAGCAGCTCTCCACCCACTTGACGAAGCGTTTTTTCTCAATACGCAGCAGTATGTTGAGGGCAACGCGCGTAGGATGGAAGAAATTAAACATGTTTAATTTTCTAAAATAAATTTGGTACATGTATTAACACTTCTAAGTATTATGTCTATTAAGTGAATCACACAATACTGATATGCATCATGCCATCAACTAATTCATCTATTAATTAGTGCATGCCATGCCATGCCATGCCATTAGTCATGCAGGGTAACCAAAGTGTTTTTAAATAGCTTACCCCTTTCATTTCCTCCTGATCTGTGAACTTCCTCTATTAGACATTAAACACCTTCACTTTGACTCAGTAAATCCATAATGTAGCACAAATTACTTCAAATATCCTGTGGCTAAAATTCTAACTATATTTATCAACTGTCTCTGTAAGAGTTACTGTCTATAAATCAGAAATATTAAAAATTTTCATGTCTATTCGGCATCACTTTCCCCTGAATCCAGGTCCGAGTCTGAGTCCAACTCATCTTCGTCCTCTTGTGGCTTTTCCCCAGAATTTGAACAGTCTAAGCACCTACACAGTTCTGTGCAAGGTAGGCCATGTTCAAGACATGAGCATTTCCCCTTGATGCAACTTGTCTTTTTACAGGCACAGGCAATGTACCTCAGAAGGGAGTCTGGCGCATAGGGCATACTTATCCATACTGGGACAAGGACATTGTCATCAATGGTCCAACCAAAGTCGCATGGGCTAGGACACTCCATGTTTTTCTGAAGACACCGTCTATGGATGGCTGATTGATAATTTGCTCTCTTCAGATGATTGACTAGACTGTCTCTCTTGGGAGGTAGGGTACTATCGATCTTAAACTTGTAACCAAAGATCTTCTCCCGGGCAGTGTCCACTGACTCCTCACCAGTCTTTCCATAAAGCGAGCATACAAACTTTTCAACAGCTGGTAAGATGGTTTCATCTACATCCCAGTTTCGACCTAATCCCTAGAATATTTGCTGATATTCCTCATGCTTTGTCATCAAGTAGAAGGCTTTGACTTTTCCCTGGCCCCGAAAGGCACTGGTGCTATCACAACCAGTAAAAGAGTGAACTCCAATGAGGGCTTCAGAAACTATTTCACCAAGACTTTCTTGCATTTTGTTCAGGTTGATAAGACGGCAATTACTCCATGGACCAGTATGCAAAAATAGTCCTGGGATTACATTTGAGAATGCAACAGCTATCACAAAGACATCAGTGTCCTGAGAGTGAATTATGACATTTGAGATGTGTGCATCTGATGCGTGTTTGGCATGTAGCAACATTCCCATGTCTGCTTTTTCATGATCACTGTCTAGCTCATCTATTTCAAGCACATCCATCACTCCATGACCATCATCTTTCAGCCTGTGACATAGATCTTGGTGCCCAATGAACACTTCTACACCTTCAAGCTTTTCAGGGGAGACATCTTTCCATTGCTGATAGAAGAACTTGATCAAGTCTTCTTTGTTTTCTCCACACCTGAGGAATTTCTTGAATTGCCGTGATGTTTTTTGGTCTGGACCTATGATCTTGATCCTTTAAAATCCAGCCGAAGCTCTTCTCTCTCTTTCATTTCCTTTGATGCTCTGATTTGGATAACGATCAGGCACAAAGTCAATTCTTTGTGCTCCATGTTTATTTGCAATGGAGATAAGCCTGTCCAGCACCTTGTCTGCCAGTTTTCCAAAGTTTGATGGAATATCTTTGGCCATCTCCTGTAGCAGTGCCATGCCGTCCAGGATCCATGCAGAAGATCCATTTCTTGGTCGGTCTGGTTCTTCCATGTCATCAGGTGGGTGAATATCAAGAACATGCCTGCGGAGAGCTGCTTTGTCTGTCTTTGCCATCGTTCCTCTGCTCATCAAGGCTGGTGGTAATGGGTGTAAACTGTATTTTAGGGCTTCTTTCCAGTCCACATTCCGAGCCTTCCCAACTACTACCATTCTCCCTAAGTTTGTCTTCAGCTCTGTTGTTTTAGTTCTGTCTTTGTCGAGTATTTTATTCGTAACATCACCATATGTCTTCAGTTTCTGTAGCTTTAATGGAGAATTTTTTTCCTGACCCACTAGTCTTTCATCAACGTAGCAACGGAATGCCAACTGTCCTACTTCTTCAGCCTTCTTCAAATCATTTTCAACATGTGGAGGAGCAACACCACCCGTAGCCAAGTTGACAATTCCTTTGTCAGAGACAGAAAATGAGTTACACATGGCTGTAACTGTTGAAATGAGGTTCTGCACAGATTTTTCATCAGTGGAGATTCTGGATTTGTCGAGGTCCTTTTTTGGTCTACTGCTGTTTGTTTTCCCAGCCATTTCCGCTAGTCTGTTGCTGATTTCTGCTCTTGCAGGGTAGGAAAGAATCCATCTATGGACAGCACCCTTGTTGGTTGTGATTTCTGTCATGCCTCCCTTTGTTTTTGAAGATCTATTCACTGTTTGTTCAATTGTCTGGTCTACAGGAACCTGGGAAAAGCCATATCGATTCTGCCGTTGGACTACAAATCCTCCACTTGACATGTCTTCATGGATGGCTGCATGTGATGTCTTGAGGTTGGTCATCTCTAGTAGGTACACGGGAGCATAACGTGCATAGTTGGTATGGTCATAAGCGAAGAAACTGGGTATCATTCTGCGTAATGATGAAAGGTATAGCTCCCAATTGCCTTCTCTAGAGGCCCTGATGAACATGAGGAGATTCCCGACCATAGTGAGGTAAGAGGACCAATACTCAAATGTAGGACTTTCCTGACATCAGCGGTCTACGAATTGATCAAAGTCATTCAACAATCCAGAAAAATCATCTGAGAGGCTTATGTCCTGGAACTCCTCGTGTGGAAACACGGCCTGTAGCTCAAGCACCGCATTCCCTACTTCAGTAGCCTTGATCTCTGGCAATGAATCAAGATATTCCTCCCACAGCAGCCTATGTAATGCTTCATAAAAAAAGTTTATGTGATCGTACACTACGATTGTAGTGGTTTGCTGTCAATACTCCATTGACTGACCCCTGAGCTATGACACCTGATTCAACCAGTATATCTTGAATCCCAGAGTCTTTAAATCTCTTGCCAATGACTGCTAGGTATGCCTTTATGGTGTGAAATTGGCCTAAGCGGATGACTAGATGTTCCTCAAAGATTTGGTTTTTCCAGCGTATTTGCTGCGCTTTGCAGTAGATGACTTGATCAAATACGAGAGTGATGGCATGAAGGTTGAGCTGGTCTGCAATGCTGATACTCCTGTGTAATATTGTATTTACTGTTGTCATTTCTGTGGGACTTGCGTCAATTACTGGTAGAAAGGCAACGTGACTCATGGGTGGAATATTATGCCACAGTAAGGTGTTAAAACCTGTCCAACCAGGCAGAGTTGTCTCCGTCTCTGTCGACTTCACAATGGCATAAGCTGCATCAAGTTGATGAGCTCTCTTTTCCTCAGTGCATGTAGCTGCAGTCATGTCTTCCTGGAACTGTTTTGGTCCCACCTTCTTGCCCCCATAGTACTCCACTAGATTCTTTTCTGGGGTACCTATTTTTCTGTCACGTGATTTTGGCAGGGAAATTTCAGTAATAGTGCATGGTGGTGCTTCCTGATGGCATTGGATAACAATACCATTGGTATTATGTGTTGTTCCTTCCCCACTGAGTGTTTCCTCTCCAAAATCATTGTTGCCCCATGCTAGTGTTGTGGGTATACCCATGATGAGCCCCTCTGGAAGACCATCATTGAGCAAAGCTTGCCTTTTAGCCAAGGCTGTATCATATTCTAGGGATTTGGTGTGTGAAATTGAATGTCCCAGACCATTCATGTATCCTATAAGCTCAGATGAACCTGTCATATGACGCAAGGTCAATCCTAATGCCAGGCGTTTAGGGATGTCTTTTTTTCCTTTGGATGCAATATACACAATGTCTTGTCCTACTGAGAAAATCTTGCGTTGCACATTTGAGTCCTGAATGGAAATGTATCCTTCGAACTAAACATCATGTTTTTCTCCAACCAACCATGCCAAGAAATTGTGTAGTTCAGCAGGGACAAATTTTTTTATTGCTTCATCATCCAGGAATTTATAACTTGGTGGCCATGGTCCACATTGTTTAGGGATTTGAGACATAACACCATGCAAAAACATTGCTGATTTGTACAGATTTCTGATAGACTCTTGCGAATAATGTCGTTTCTGTTCATTGTCTAACCCCTCTACTAGATCGGTTTCAGATTCTGAACTATCACTGAACTCTGTGGAACTACTTTCATCACGTGGTACTTTAAGGTTTTGAACTTGATCATATAGAACTAATTCACAAAGGTTGCGTGTTCTGTTCTTTAAGAAGACAAGGTCTGGAAACTTCCGTTTCAGGTGGCGCTTTAGCAGGCAGTTTTGGTAATCAGGTGGCGACTCGTGATCATCATCCACACTCATCTTATACTGCAAATACTGTGTAGTCAGCTTGTCCATGCGAATTATTTCCCCACCCTGGATGATTTTGCCTTCAATAATTTCTGAGCACAACATGTCAAATGCTTTATCACCTTTATTCTTTGGTTCCTTGGTACAAGCTGGTTTCAGAATACGTGTGTACTCTCTGTAACAGCACCTATGATAATGGGCTTCCTTTGAGACAAGATTTACATCTATTATTCTTATCAAGAGCTCTTCATCATTGTGCAGTTTTGCTGTTGTCTTCAATGCATCTGAGGCATTTTCTGTAAGGCACTGACTTAGAGGTACTACCTTTCGCTTCCTACTGGCAGCATCTCTCATGTATTTAGCCTTGTGACATATACAGCATTCCAGAGGAAATAGGTCAAGGCGCTTCCTACATTCCTCTAATGGTTCACTATGAGAAATCTGTGATCTGAGCCTGGGCTTTTTGCAACTTTGTTCCCCACTATGACTAGTGCTAGCACATGCTGCCCCAACTTTAGCTGAAGATGGTGCAACACCTTTCAAATGCAGTTTGTCAATCCTTTTCTTGGCAGCCTCTATCCTATTTTTGTCAGTGAATAGGGCATAACACCGTTTGTGATGGCCAAGTTTAGAAAGGAGAGATGAAGACACAGTACATGACATGCATGACACATCACCAGAGTATAGGAACTCATGTTCAGGACAATCAGCACTTTTTTCAGAAAGAAGACTAGCCACTCCCAATTCCTTCCTGTCCAGACAATTCCACTCTTTCATACAATCACAAATCTTCTTGTAATTAGCCACAGAGATATTTGAAATTGGCCCAAAGTTGTTCTCCAAAAGATGTAAGCAGCATTCCATGGGGGCTGCCATGTTGCTTTCTTGCTGATAAAACAAAGAAGCTGATTGGTAAATTACTGTCACCAGAGCCCTCTGGGAGACCTGTTAAGAACTACAGTCATATTAAAACAAAGACTGTAGATTGGCACCTGGTGCACTTTTGAAACAGCTGTTACTAATTAATGTGCAGGTAATATTTCCAGAAAAATGGCATTCTGGCACATTTGTACCATTAATCAGAGGATACAAAAGTCACATCTTTGTTCAGTAATGGGTCAAATGAAATTTCATATTTCTGTGGAATGCCCCATGGTCTAAGGGCAGCCTTTACAGACTCAGCAGCATCTGGACACAAAGAAAGTGATCCACCAAGACAAAATAATAATAATAATAATAATAATGTTAAATCACTCTGTTTTTGAGCCGCACCACACCATGCAGTAGAGAACAGAGCGCACTTCCACAGAGGCAGAAAATAGCACTGAACTGGTGCAGCATGGCACACGCGACTGTGTGCACACATTAAAATGTGAACACACGCAGCTGCAAGTATGAACGAACACTGAAAAAGGCTGAGTATGAGCGTATTTCGGGCGTATTTAAATGAAACACAACGCCGCAATAAGCAGCTCTACGAATACGCCAATGTGACAGGGGCTTAAGCAACATGGAAACCTGAACAGACTTGATGAGATGTCTTGGCAATGAGGTAGGATTATTTCATTTTCATTTTACTCTGTTCTCTCATTTTTACTCTGTTCGATCCTGATTATTACTGAGCTGAGAGAGTGCTTTGGAACACCAGGAGCTGCACACATTCCTGAATGTACGCTCTGGTGTATATCGGTTGCACGTGATCAGAATATGTCCAGATAACCTAATTTGTTTTGTATCTCAATGAGAAAACTAAGACAATTAAGTTATTTGGATACATTCTGATCATGTGCACTGATCCCCAGTGTAGATTGAAGTGGATGGAGAGTCCACGATTTCCCCTGGTGAGACACCAGTCCATTGCAGGTTACTTCCCCAACCAAGGCAGTTACCCTTTTTCAGTTATGTGGACTAGGACAATGCAGATTAAGGGTGAATCACATTTCTACATCTTACCCCATCCATTTTTCTCATTCATGACAGTAGTCAGACTGAAATATACCAGAAACAAAGCTGTTAGCAAGTAGCTACACCAGGAAATGATGTCACCATGCTAACCTCAGCAAAATGTCTTGTAAATAAGTTTAGATGTATTATTAGGTTCCTAAAACAGCATTTTCAGTTTTAGAAGTGTTTATTTCTCACTAGCTTTTACATAATATACCAGAAAGCCTTCCATTAGCCTTCCAAGATGGCACCACGTGAAGGCGCCCTGATATTCTGGTGCTCCCTGTTTTGTCTGTTTTTGTGCGTGAATCATGTGTCATCATGTCCCTACACCCACGACGAGCTTCTAAACATCAAATCATCAACACCCACGGACATTACGCCAGTTTTTTTAGTGTCTGCAGCTGAACTGGTTCACTTTTTGGCCAAAAAAGTGAGACGACAGCGGAGAGGGAAACGCGCTGGAGCTCTCGTGAGCCTCAGACGAAGGGGCACGCGCACACCCCTACCTGGGATATTTCTCTCCAACATCCACTCACTCCACAACAAGATGGATGAGCTGGCACTGCTGATGAAGAAGAATAGAGATTTCTCCTCATCTTGTGTACTGTGCTTCACGGAGACCTGGTTAAATGCACAGACACCGGACTGCGCACTCCAACTAGAGGGATTGCAACTCCTCCACGCAGACAGAGACCGAGCACTCTCTGGTGGAAAAACTAGAGGGGGTGGACTCTGCTTCTATATCAACAACGCCTGGTGCTCCGATGTGACTGTGATCTCCCAACACTGCTGTCCCTCTCTGGAATATCTCCTCATAAACTGCAGACCGTTCTACTCTCCACGTGAGTTTAACTCTTTCATACTTTGCTCTGTGTATATTCCACCGAGAGCGGACGTGCATGAGGCCGAGCGCGCGCTCGCGGATCAGATTATGAGCGTGGAGAGAGACTTTCCAGACTCTCTTGTTATAATTCTCGGCGATTTTAACAAAGGGAATCTCAGTCAGGAATTACCAAAATACAAACAGTTTGTTAAATGCCCGACCAGAGAAGGGAGCACGTTAGATCATTGTTACACGACAGTGAGCGGCGCCTACCGCGCGGTGGCCCGTGCAGCTTTGGGACTCTCAGATCACATGATGGTCCACTTGATCCCCACGTACAGACAGAGACTTAAACTCTTTAAACCTGTTGTGAGGACATCTAAAGTGTGGAGCAATGAAGCTGTAGAGGAGCTACGCGCGTGCTTGGCCACCACGGATTGGGATATGTTTGAGGCTTCAACAGACAGTCTAGATAACTACACGGACACTGTGACGTCATATATTCATTTCTGTGAAGACAGCATCATCCCACAGCGTACCAGGGTGAGATACAATAACGACAAGCCCTGGTTCACACCTAAACTCCAGCAGCTCCGTCAGCAGAAAGAGGTGGCTTTCAGAGAAGGAGACAGAGACAGCTATAGAGGTGCAAAGTACAGATTTAGCAAGGAGGTGGCAAAGGCTAAATCCATGTACAGTTCACGTCTGCAGCAAAGGTTCTCTGCCAACGACTCGGCCTCTGTGTGGAGGGGGTTGAAAGAGATCACCAACTACAAGCCCAAAGCACCTCGTTCTATTGACGACCTCAAGCTGGCCAACGACCTGAACGTCTTCTATTCACGGTTTGAAGACAAGGACTCACACCTCCCCACCACCCACACAACTGGATATTCAAACACTCTGGACCTCCCCCCTCTCACTGCTACCCTCCCCACTCCCCCTGTTGCCCTCTCAGTCCAAGAGGAGGACGTGAGGAGACATTTCAAAAGGCTGAATCCACGTAAGGCCCTGGGCCCAGACTGTGTCTCTCCTGCCACCCTGAGACACTGCGCTGATGAGCTGGCCCCAGTCTTCACAGGGATCTTCAACACCTCCCTGGAGTCATGCCATGTTCCAGTCTGTTTCAAGTCCTCAATCATAGTTCCAGTCCCCAAGAAACCACACATCACTGGACTTAATGACTACAGGCCTGTGGCTCTCACGTCTGTAGTCATGAAGACCTTCAAACGCCTGGGTTTATCCCACCTGAAGTCCATCACCAACCCCCTCCTGGACCCCCTGCAGTTTGCCTACAGAGCCAACAGGTCTGTAGATGACGCCATAAACCTGGCCCTGCACTCCATCCTGCAGCACCTGGACTCCACAGGAACCTGCGCTAGGATCCTGTTTGTGGACTTCAGCTCTGCATTCAACACCATCCTTCCAGCTTTGCTCCAGGACAAGCTTTCTCTGCTCCACGTGCCCAACTCCACCTGCAGGTGGATCACAGACTTCCTGACGGACTGGAGTCAGCATGTGAGGCTGGGAAAAAATGTCTCGAACACTTGGGTTCTCAGCACAGGATCTCCACAGGGCTGTGTCCTTTCCCCTCTGCTCTTCTCCCTCTACACTAACTGCTGCACCTCCAGCCACGACTCTGTAAAGCTCATCAAGTTTGCGGACGACACCACCCTCATCGGACTCATTTCGGATGGGGATGAGTCTGCCTACAGGAGGGAGGTGGACCGGCTGGTGACCTGGTGCAGCAGCAACAACTTGGAGCTCAACGCCCAGAAAACAGTGGAGATGATCGTGGACTTCAGGAAAGCCACAGCCCCCCCGCCCTCCCTTGCCCTCACCAACAGCCCCCTCACCACTGTGGTCTGTCACCGCTTCCTCGGCACCACCATCACCCAGGACCTCAAGTGGGAGTCAACCATCAGCTCCCTCATCAAGAAGGCCCAGCAGAGGATGTACTTCCTGCGGCAGCTGAAGAAGGCCAAGCTGCCTGTCCAGCTGATGGTGCAGTTCTACACGACCATCATCGAGTCCATCCTCTGCTCCTCCATCATGGTGTGGTACACCAGGGCCACAGCCAGGGACAGACACAGACTGCAGCGCATTGTGGCCTCTGCTGAGAAGGTGATCGGCTGTAGCCTTCCATCTCTCCACAACCTGCACGTCTCCAGGACTCTGGGCCGAGCAGGTCGGATCACAGCTGACCCTTCTCACCCTGCACACGGTCTGTTCAAACCACTCCCCTCGGGCAGGAGGCTACGGTCCATCCGGACCAGAACCTCCCGCCATAAGAACAGTTTCTTCCCCTCTGCCGTTAGACTCATGAACTCCTCATAACTCAGTCACCTTAAGCTTAACTCTGTCACTTTATCATTTTATCACGGGTCACTTTAGACAGTGTACTTTGGTTTCTAATTGCACTCCTCCCACTGCACTGTTTTTTCTGTTTCTCTGTTTTTCTGTTGCACACAGCCTTTCATATTTCATATTTCTTTTTTTTTATCTTATATTTTATCTTATTTTGACACATATGTTATATTTTATCTTAGCATTTTATCTCTTCTTAATGTTGCACCATTGTACCGAAGCAAATTCCTAGTCTGTGAATCCTGTTCACTGGCAATGGCAATAAACTTCTTCTGATTCTGATTCTGATTCTGAAACTAAGCTGTTAGCAAGTAGCTATACCAGGGAAGTGTTTATTTCTCACTAGCTTTTACATAATATATGAGAAACATGTATGTAAACACACAAAACAAAATGGTTTTGAAGAGACCAGCGACTGTCGTGGTGCAGCTCTTCTCTGATTGGCTGTCACCCGCATCAGATTAAAATAGAATGTTACATTTTAACCTGTTAACATACCTCTTAAAATAGGTCAAGGTTAGCCATCTTTGAACTTGTCCAAGGTCTGTGTCCAAAGAATGTTCCATGGAAATTTGAAGCCTCTGTTAGTAATAGGACTGAACCTATGCAGAGCACAGACAGATGGACGGACGAAAAGCCATGGGCACATATTATTGTGTAAGAGGGCACTGTTTACGCAGTGTACAAAATTGTGGGCAATGCTTAAAATTATTAAGACAGCATGCAGACACCATGCAGGCAAATTACCCATGCTATTGACATAACCACACCTGCAGACTGCATCTTGGAAGTATGTCAACACTTATCACATATGATGACGTGTAATGTAATTGTAGTGGGATCTCATTTCTCCGTCTACCCCTACCCATTGCTGTTGTGTTTCAAGTGGCAAGGGGTAACGGTAGGCAATGTGGTAGGGGTAGGTGACTGGGTAAGAATGAGAAATGGGATTGGCCCCATGTGTGTTGTCCAAGGACACAGATAGGTAGTTTGCCCAGCAAACAAACCCAAATCTACATTTTGGTAGTCCATCTCCTATTCAATTGACCTACCTGCCCTCAAGCAGGTGCTACACAAATAATGGAAAGGTGGACCAGGACTCTGAGAGCAAGGTAAAGGTGTACTTTGGAGTGTACCATGGAGTCACCAGTGAGTTCACGTCAATGTTTTCATTTTCTGGAGCCCAGAGGGTTAAGAAAGGGTATTTTAAATAATTAATCTGTAAATTTATTGTAATATTTTTGCCACAGAACTGTTTTTCTCAGAGGTACTGCTTGTCTTATCATCATCCCCTTAGTTCATGCTGCACAAAGTGAAGCTTTCGCACTTTGTGCTCATTTGCATTGTTTATTAAACCTTTCTTCACTTTCTCACTAAATTTCATGTTTCATTCAGTCTGGATTTTGGGTGCAAACCCGACCAATAGCTGACATTCTTTTGCAGCTGGCAGTGGCATTTGCTTGTCTCTGCATCACTAGTCTGTGAACAAAACTGGACTTTCTGTATCAGAAAACAGTCATTCATGCTGCATTTGCTTATTTATTGCAGAAAAAAAGTCCTACCAGATGATATGAAATGTGGGAATGATTACTGATTTGAAAGATGCAACATTTTGTCATTTATCTCAATGCTATAAAAAAAAAAAAAACAGTAAAACTCTGACCCCGACTGATTCACCGTTTACAATGTTGATAGGGTTTTAGTTTGTGTGTGTGTTTATCCTCAAACCAGTGGCTGGATGGTCTTTGGTACCAGGTACCATGTGTTTGACACAAACTCATTCCAGAACGTCTTAGAATTTGGGGAATTCTAAGATTTTTTCTTAGAATGATGTGAGTAAGAGCTACTTTTAGCCTTAGGATGCTTTGTGAATATGGGCCCAAATATACTTAGGGAATAACCCTGTTGTGTCTGATGATTTATGGATGTTCATGCTGGATTTTATGGTCGCAAATTGAGTCGACAGATATTTGCAACCGTAATCCGCCATGAACATCTGCAAATCATCAGACACAACAGGGTTATTCCCATTGTTTACACAGTTTACTTTTCTGTAAGTAATTCAGTCTGCGAATTGTTGTGAAAGGGTGTGGTCAGCTCGTCAAAGCTTACTGTCGCAACAGCGTCTTAATGCCAAACAGGAAATTGTATGAGCAAACCCACAGATTTCTCCATCTCATCAGCTGCATTGAGTTAAATCCACGGTAAAGCCATCAATCAATCCACTTAAATCCATTAAATCCACGCATTTCGGCATCGTCTTCCCTGCACTAGTTTCTGTCGCTCTCAGTTGACAGCGCCATTAGTGACATCTGCACGGTCAGGGAGCGGAGTAACACATCAAATGTTAAACGGTTTTTATTTTGCCACCGCCCACGTGATATTTTATGCTCTGAAATCTCACACGATTAACCAATCAGATTTGCGGAATAAATGTAACTGGATTAGAATTGAAAGTATCCTTGTTGAGATCGCCCACCTAGATGACTGAAAACCTTAATTGACGCCATGAATGTCATTCCTACTATAAACTGGGTCAGGTGAGGATTGGCACCATGTGAAGGTAAAAGAGCTGCCACATTCACTACCTCATGGAACATCTCTGGTTACAGATAGGTAACCACCCAGGAAGAGCAGTGATGTGTCACCATTTCCTGAATGTAGCCACCTATAGGTGCGTGCACCAGTGATGCATGGGCTGATTGAAAATTTGTGGACATAAGCAGTCACAAGCCAAACTAAAATTGTAATGATATTCAGGTCAGTGGTGTGCGTGTCAGTGAAAATACATTTTACGCATACGAGTCAAATATTACCAAAGAACCATGGAGTTTATGTAGACGACAGCAGTTCTGGTTACATTTTGTGCACTTATTGCATTACCATCGCTATCTGACCTGCAGTGGTGTCAAAAGTACACACATTTGTTACTTAAGTAGAAGTATAGATACTGCAGTTTAAAAACACTCTGGTAAAAGTTGAAGTATCAACTTGACCTCTTTACTCAAGTAAAAGTGAAAAAGTATGTGCTCCAAAACCTACTTAAAGTATAAAAGTATAAAGTAACCTTTAAAAAAAAAAAGGTAGATGCCACTATATGAATTGAAAGCTTAATTTAAAAACTGATTCATTCTACATGTGGCCCAAGACCCAAAACCCAAAATTACCCCCCAACACCACCTGCACGAAAATGTTTCAATTCTAGAAGCTCTGAAATGCAATCTGGGACTATTCCAGACAATAAACTGCAGTGAGTGCAGCATCCATTTAGTGAAGGGGAAAAACCCCCCCAAAAAACACAACTTTCCTTATTCAGATTCATTCCAGTAGTATTCTGCTCTTACTAGGATGTAGCAGTTTTCTAGTTTGGCAGATAGTTCTGGAGAAAATCACTGAATAAATTAACACAATGAAAATATGGTTTGACCGAAACAAACTCATTAAATAAGACAGGGAGGAAGTGGAGGTGTAAGAGTCACTAGGTGTTCACAGGAAACACTTATTTATTTATGTATGTATTTATTTACGTATGTTCATTGTTAGTTGCTTTTATATTTTCTGTTGTGTTTCTATTCAGGTTCTTTTTGCCTGTTTCTCTAGAATTGTATATAATAATCATTAGATTATTAATATATAAACAAAAATAAATTTAAGAAATATCAATCAATTAATCAATCAATTTTTTTATATAGCGCCAAATCACAACAAACAGTTGCCCCAAGGCGCTTTATATTGTAAGGCAAGGCCATACAATAATTATGTAAACCCCAACGGTCAAAACGACCCCCTGTGAGCAAGCACTTGGCTACAGTGGGAAGGAAAAAACTCCCTTTTAACAGGAAGAAACCTCCAGCAGAACCAGGCTCAGGGAGGGGCAGTCTTCTGCTGGGACTGGTTGGGGCTGAGGGAGAGAACCAAGAAAAAGACATGCTGTGGAGGGGAGCAGAGATCAATCACTAATGATTAAATGCAGAGTGGTGCATACAGAGCAAAAAGAGAAAGAAACAGTGCATCATGGGAACCCCCCAGCAGTCTACGTCTATAGCAGCATAACTAAGGGATGGTTCAGGGTCACCTGATCCAGCCCTAACTATAAGCTTTAGCAAAAAGGAAAGTTTTAAGCCTAATCTTAAAAGTAGAGAGGGTGTCTGTCTCCCTGATCTGAATTGGGAGCTGGTTCCACAGGAGAGGAGCCTGAAAGCTGAAGGCTCTGCCTCCCATTCTACTCTTACAAACCCTAGGAACTACAAGTAAGCCTGCAGTCTGAGAGTGAAGCGCTCTATTGGGGTGATATGGTACTACGAGGTTCCTAAGACAAGATGGGACCTGATTATTCAAAACCTTATAAGTAAGAAGAAGAATTTTAAATTCTATTCTAGAATTAACAGGAAGCCAATGAAGAGAGGCCAATATGGGTGAGATATGCTCTCTCCTTCTAGTCCCCGTCAGTACTCTAGCTGCAGCATTTTGAATTAACTGAAGGCTTTTTAGGGAACTTTTAGGACAACCTGATAATAATGAATTACAATAGTCCAGCCTAGAGGAAATAAATGCATGAATTAGTTTTTCAGCATCACTCTGAGACAAGACCTTTCTGATTTTAGAGATATTGCGTAAATGCAAAAAAGCAGTCCTACATATTTGTTTAATATGCGCTTTGAATGACATATCCTGATCAAAAATGACTCCAAGATTTCTCACAGTATTACTAGAGGTCAGGGTAATGCCATCCAGTGTAAGGATCTGGTTAGACACCATGTTTCTAAGATTTGTGGGGCCAAGTACAATAACTTCAGTTTTATCTGAGTTTAAAAGCAGGAAATTAGAGGTCATCCATGTCTTTATGTCTGTAAGACAATCCTGCAGTTTAGCTAATTGGTGTGTGTCCTCTGGCTTCATGGATAGATAAAGCTGGGTATCATCTGCGTAACAATGAAAATTTAAGCAATACCGTCTAATAATACTGCCTAAGGGAAGCATGTATAAAGTGAATAAAATTGGTCCTAGCACAGAACCTTGTGGAACTCCATAATTAACTTTAGTCTGTGAAGAAGATTCCCCATTTACATGAACAAATTGTAATCTATTAGACAAATATGATTCAAACCACCGCAGCGCAGTGCCTTTAATACCTATGGCCAGCTCTAATCTCTGTAATAAAATTTTATGGTCAACAGTATCAAAAGCAGCACTGAGGTCTAACAGAACAAGCACAGAGATGAGTCCACTGTCCAAGGCCATAAGAAGATCATTTATAACCTTCACTAATGCTGTTTCTGTACTATGATGAATTCTAAAACCTGACTGAAACTCTTCAAATAGACCATGCAGATGATCAGTTAGCTGTTTTACAACTACCCTTTCAAGAATTTTTGAGAGAAAAGGAAGGTTGGAGATTGGCCTATAATTAGCTAAGATAGCTGGGTCAAGTGATGGCTTTTTAAGTAATGGTTTAATTACTGCCACCTTAAAAGCCTGTGGTACATAGCCAACTAACAAAGATAGATTGATCATATTTAAGATCGAAGCATTAAATAATGGTAGGGCTTCCTTGAGCAGCCTGGTAGGAATGGGGTCTAATAAACATGTTGATGGTTTGGATGAAGTAACTAATGAAAATAACTCAGACAGAACAATCGGAGAGAAAGAGTCTAACCAAATACCGGCATCACTGAAAGCAGCCAAAGATAACGATACGTCTTTGGGATGGTTATGAGTAATTTTTTCTCTAATAGTTAAAATTTTGTTAGCAAAGAAAGTCATGAAGTCATTACTAGTTAAAGTTAATGGAATACTCAGCTCAATAGAGCTCTGACTCTTTGTCAGCCTGGCTACAGTGCTGAAAAGAAACCTGGGGTTGTTCTTATTTTCTTCAATTAGTGATGAGTAGAAAGATGTCCTAGCTTTACGGAGGGCTTTTTTATAGAGCAACAGACTCTTTTTCCAGGCTAAGTGAAGATCTTCTAAATTAGTGAGACGCCATTTCCTCTCCAACTTACGGGTTATCTGCTTTAAGCTACGAGTTTGTGAGTTATACCACGGAGTCAGGCACTTCTGATTTAAAGCTCTCTTTTTTAGAGGAGCTACAGCATCCAAAGTTGTCTTCAGTGAGGATGTAAAACTATTGACGAGATACTCTATCTCACTTACAGAGTTTAGGTAGCTACTCTGCACTGTGTTGGTATATGGCATTAGAGAACATAAAGAAGGAATCATATCCTTAAACCTAGTTACAGCGCTTTCTGAAAGACTTCTAGTGTAATGAAACTTATTCCCCACTGCTGGGTAGTCCATCAGAGTAAATGTAAATGTTATTAAGAAATGATCAGACAGAAGGGAGTTTTCAGGGAATACTGTTAAGTCTTCTATTTCCATACCACAAGTCAGAACAAGATCTAAGATATGATTAAAGTGGTGGGTGGACTCATTTACTTTTTGAGCAAAGCCAATAGAGTCTAATAATAGATTAAATGCAGTGTTGAGGCTGTCATTCTCAGCATCTGTGTGGATGTTAAAATCGCCCACTATAATTATCTTATCTGAGCTAAGCACTAAGTGAGACAAAAGGTCTGAAAATTCACAGAGAAACTCACAGTAATGACTAGGTGGACGATAGATAATAACAAATAAAACTGGTTTTTGGGACTTCCAATTTGGATGGACAAGACTAAGAGTCAAGCTTTCAAATGAATTAAAGCTCTGTCTGGGTTTTTGATTAATTAATAAGCTGGAATGGAAGATTGCTGCTAATCCTCCACCCCGGCCCGTGCTACGAGCATTCTGACAGTTAGTGTGACTTGGGGGTGTTGACTCATTTAAACTAACATATTCATCCTGCTGTAACCAGGTTTCTGTAAGGCAGAATAAATCAATATGTTGATCAATTATTATATCATTTACCAACAGGGACTTAGAAGAGAGAGACCTAATGTTTAATAGACCACATTTAACTGTTTTAGTCTGTGGTGCAGTTGAAGGTGCTATATTATTTTTCTTTTTGAATTTTTATGCTTAAATAGATTTTTGCTGGTTATTGGTAGTCTGGGAGCAGGCACCGTCTCTATGGGGATGGGGTAATGAGGGGATGGCAGGGGGAGAGAAGCTGCAGAGAGGTGTGTAAGACTACAACTCTGCTTCCTGGTCCCAACCCTGGATAGTCACGGTTTGGAGGATTTAAGAAAATTGGCCAGATTTCTAGAAATGAGAGCTGCTCCATCCAAAGTGGGATGGATGCCGTCTCTCCTAACAAGACCAGGTTTTCCCCAGAAGCTTTGCCAATTATCTATGAAGCCCACCTCATTTTTTGGACACCACTCAGACAGCCATCAATTCAAGGAGAACATGCGGCTAAACATGTCACTCCCGGTCAGATTGGGGAGGGGCCCAGAGAAAACTACAGAGTCCGACATTGTTTTTGCAAAGTTACACACCGATTTAATGTTAATTTTAGTGACCTCCGATTGGCGTAACCGGGTGTCATTACTGCCGACGTGAATTACAATCTTACCAAATTTACGCTTAGCCTTAGCCAGCAGTTTCAAATTTCCTTCAATGTCGCCTGCTCTGGCCCCCGGAAGACAATTGACTATGGTTGCTGGTGTCGCTAACTTCACATTTCGCAAAACAGAGTCGCCAATAACCAGAGTTTGTTCCTCGGCGGGTGTGTCGTCGAGTGGGGAAAAACAGTTAGAGATGTGAACGGGTTGGTGGTGTACACGGGGCTTCTGTTTAGGACTACGCTTCCTCCTCACAGTCACCCAGTCGGCCTGCTTTCCCGGCTGCTCGGGATCTGCCAGGGGGTAACTAACGGCGGCTAAGCTACCTTGGTCCACACCGACTACAGGGGCCTGGCTAGCTGTAGAATTTTCCACGGTGCGGAGCCGAGTCTCCAATTCGCCCAGCCTGGCCTCCAAAGCTACGAATAAGCTACACTTATTACAAGTACCGTTACTGCTAAAGGAGGCCGAGGAATAACTAAACATTTCACACCCAGTGCAGAAAAGTGCGGAAGAGACAGGAGAAGCCGCCATGCTAAATCGGCTAAGAGCTAGTAGCTGCGCTAAGCTAGCGGATTCCTAAAAACACGCAATGTGAATAATGTGTAAATAATTTAGAGGTGATTCAGCAGAAGGAGTGCTTTAGTTAAGGCACGTGAAGATTACACTGGGAAACAAATCGTAATCTAGATAACTAGATCAATCTAACTGCGCAGATTAAACAGCTAACAGATACAGCAAAACACCGCTGTGCTCCGGAACAGGAAGTGATACAATACCGCAGTGAGAGCCAACCACCAGTAGAGGCCAATTACAAAATATTACAATTTGAAAACAAATGTACTCAAACGTGATGACGGCTGCACCTGCTTAATGCTAAGTTTTAACATTGAAAATGCCATAGACATGCTAACGCATTAGCATCGCTCCCGTTTTTAAGTTATAAAATACATCCATCAACGGTTTCAGAAGACCATAACAGGTCAGTTTAACATAGAAAAGGTAAATAATACTCACAGAAGTATGCTCTTTAGGGTTTTAGCGGGGGAAAATTAAGCGAAAGAAAGAAAGAATAAACGAAGCAATGGTCGAAGCATTGCTTCAATCTGCGAACCACTGCTTCGATTGGTTCACGGTTCAAAGCAAAGTCGCGCTGCAGAAAAGTTGATTACAGGCGCACATGACGTGAAATATATATATATATATATATATATATATATATATATATATATATATATATATATATATATATATATATATATATATATATATATAAATATTAAACTGAAGCCAAAAGTAACGAGGCTGTTTGTTTTAAAAATGTAAGGAATAGAAAGTACAGATACTTGTGTGAAAATGTAATCAGTAGAAGTCAGAAGTAGGCAGAAAAATAAGTAATGGAGTAAAGTATAAATACCTAAAAAGTGTACTTAAGTACAGTAACGAAGTATTTGTACTTCGTTACTTGACACCTCTGCTGACCTGCTGCCCAAGCTGCACTGCGGCATCATTTTGTCTTTATTAATATTCACGTCACAGTTAGATTGAATTAAAGCATTAGGTGAGTTCAGGTCATTCATGAATGGACGCCCACATCACTTATGTGGACGTTCTCTTGGCCTTGTCCGGTAGATGGGATCCTCAACAATGATGCAATAGTGTGCTCAGGAAAATACATTACATAGCCAAAGTGCTGCACTTCATACTCTCTCATAATGCATGCAGTGTGCCTCGTCTGGGTGTCCTGAAGTAACCACTCATTTGACAAAAAGCCATTCCAGTGGTTCCTGCACTAACATAATCACTCTTGTTGTCTGTCTTTGAACATTGCTGAGGATAAATCAACATTGTTTTTGTCTTTGCAGCTGTTGCATCTAGGTGGAAAACTTTTAACACTTAAATTTCAATAGCACAAACACAGTGTCAGGGTGTGTACAGAATTTCTCTGCTACAGCCAGCAATGGTGAAGCTTTTGGTCATCATCTCACTGAAAAGGATGACACATTTAATTTAAAGTCTGCTGCACTCAACAATGAAAAGTAAGTCCAGCATCTTGTGTAAAATTCAGGGGCGGATCTCGCTTCAGGGTTGGAGATGTGATTTAGTTGCGTGTGCCGAAGGCACTCCTGTGCTAGGTGGTTTTTGGTGGTGGCAATTGCTCTTGCTTGCCTCTACTGGTGGTTGGCTCTCACTGCGGTATTGTATCACTTCCTTTTCCGGAGCACAGCGGTGTTTTGCTGTATCTGTTAGCTGTTTAATCTGTGTAGTTAGATTGATCTAGGTAACTAGATAACGATTTGTTTCACAGTGTAATCTTCACGTGCCTTAACTAAAGCACTCCCTCTGCTGAATCAGCTCTAAATTATTTACACATTATTCAGTTTGTGTGTTTTTAGGAATCTGCTAGCTTAGCGCAGCTACTAGCTCTTAGCCGGTTTAGCATGGCGGCTTTACTGTCTCTCCCGCACTTTTCTGCTCTGGGTGTGAAATGTTTAGTTATTCCTCGGCCTCCTTTAGCAGTAATGGTACTTGTAATAAGTGTAGCTTATTCGTAGCTTTGGAGGCCAGGCTGGGCGAATTGGAGACTCGGCTCCACACCTTGGAAAATCCTACAGGTAGCCAGGCCCCTGTAGTTGGTGCGGACCAAGGTAGCTTAGCCGCCGTTAGCTGTCCCGCAGCAGATCCCGAGCAGCTGGGAAAGCAGGCCGGCTGGGTGACTGTGAGGAGGAAGCGTAGTCCTAAACAGAAGCCCCCTGTACACCACCAACCCGTTCATATTTCTAACCATTTTTCCCCACTCGGCAACACACCCGCCGAGGAACAAACTCTGGTTATTGGCGACTCTGTTTTGAGAAATGTGAAGTTAGCGACACCAGCAACCATAGTTAAATGTCTTCCGGGGGCCAGAGCAGGCGACATTGAAGGAAATTTGAAACTGCTGGCTAAGGCTAAGCGTAAATTTGGTAAGATTGTAATTCACGTTGGCAGTAATGACACCCGGTTACACCAATCGAAGGTCACTAAAATTAACATTGAATCGGTGTGTAACTTTGCAAAAACAATGTCGGACTCTGTAGTTTTCTCTGGGCCCCTCCCCAGTCGGACCGGAAGTGACATGTTTAGCTGCGTGTTCTCCCTGAATTGCTGGCTGTCTGAGTGGTGTCCAAAAAATGAGGTGGGCTTCATAGATAATTGGCAAAGCTTCTGGGGAAAACCTGGTCTTGTTAGGAGAGACAGCATCCATCCCACTTTGGATGGAGCAGCTCTCATTTCTACAAATCTGGCCAATTTTATTAAACCCTCCAAACCGTGACTATCCAGGGTTGGGACCAGGAAGCAGAGTTGTAGTCTCACACACCTCTCTGCAGCTTCTCTCCCCCTGCCATCCCCCCAATACCCCATCCCCGTAGAGACGGTGCCTGCTCAACCAGTAAAAATCTATTTAAGCATAAAAATTAAAAAAGAAAAAATAATATAGCACCTTCAACTGCACCACAGACTAAAACAGTTAAATGTGGTTTATTAAACATTAGGTCTCTCTCTTCTAAGTCCCTGTTAGTAAATGATATAATAATTGATCAACATATTGATTTATTCTGCCTTAAAGAAACCTGGTTACAGCAGGATGAATATGTTAGTTTAAATGAGTCAACACCCCCGAGTCACACTAACTGTCAGAATGCTCGTAGCATTGGCCGAGGGGGAGGATGAGCAGCAATCTTCCACTCCAGCTTATTAATTAATCAAAAACCCAGACAGAGCTTTAATTCATTTGAAAGCTTGACTCTTAGTCTTGTCCATCCAAATTGGAAGTCCCAAAAACCAGTTTTATTTGTTGTTATCTATCGTCCACCTGGTCATTACTGTGAGTTTCTTTGTGAATTTTCAGACCTTTTGTCTGACTTAGTGCTTAGCTCAGATAAGATAATTATAGTGGGTGATTTTAACATCCACATAGATGCTGAGAATGACAGCCTCAACACTGCATTTAATCTATTATTAGACTCAGTTGGCTTTGCTCAAAATGTAAATGAGTCCACTCACCACTTTAACCATACTTTAGATCTTGTTCTGACTTATGGTATGGAAATTGAAGACTTAACAGTATTCCCTGAAAACCCCCTTCTGTCTGATCATTTCTTAATAACATTTACATTTACTTTAATGGAGTACCCAGCAGTGGGGAATAAGTTTCATTACAGTAGAAGTCTTTCGGAAAGTGCTGTAACTAGGTTTAAGGATATGATTTCTTCTTTGTTATGTTCTCCAATGCCATATACCAACACAGTGCAGAGTGGCTACCTAAACTCTGTGAGTGAGATAGATTATCTCGTCAATAGTTTTACATCCTCATTGAGCACAACTTTGGCTGCTGTAGCTCCTCTGAAAAAGAGAGCCTTAAATCAGAAGTGCCTGACTCCGTGGTATAACTCACAAACTCGCAGCTTAAAGCAGATAACCCGTAAGTTGGAGAGGAAATGGCATCTCACTAATTTAGAAGATCTTCACTTAGCCTGGAAAAAGTCTGTTGCTCTATAAAAAAAAGCCCTCCGTAAAGCTAGGACATCTTACTACTCATCACTAATTGAAGAAAATAAGAACAACCCCAGGTTTCTTTTCAGCACTGTAGCCAGGCTGACAAAGAGTCAGAGCTCTATTGAGCCGAGTATTCCTTTAACTTTAACTAGTAATGACATTATGACTTTCTTTGCTAATAAAATTTTAACTATTAGAGAAAAAATTACTCATAACCATCCCAAAGACATATCGTTATCTTTGGCTGCTATCAGTAATGCTGGTATTTGGTTAGACTTTTTCTCTCTGATTGTTCTGTCTGAGTTATTTTCATTAGTTACTTCCTCCAAACCATCAACATGTCTATTAGACCCCATTCCTACTAGGCTGCTCAAGGAAGCCCTACCATTAATTAATGCTTCGATCTTAAATATGATCAATCTATCTTTATTAGTTGGCTATGTGCCACAGGCTTTTAAGGTGGCAGTAATTAAACCATTACTTAAAAAGCCATCACTTGACCCAGCTATCTTAGCTAATTATAGGCCAATCTCCAACCTTCCTTTTCTCTCAAAAATTCTTGAAAGGGTAGTTGTAAAACAGCTAACTGATCATCTGCAGAAGAATGGTCTATTTGAAGAGTTTCAGTCAGGTTTTAGAATTCATCATAGTACAGAAACAGCATTAGTGAAGGTTACAAATGATCTTCTTATGGCCTCGGACAGTGGACTCATCTCTGTGCTTGTCCTGTTAGACCTCAGTGATGCTTTTGATACTGTTGACCATAAAATTTTATTACAGCGATTAGAGCATGCCATAGGTATTAAAGGCACTGCACTGCAGTGGTTTGAATCATATTTAACTAATAGATTACAGTTTGTTCATGTAAATGGGGAGTCTTCTTCACAGACTAAGGTTAATTATGGAGTTCCACAAGGTTCTGTGCTAGGACCAATTTTAATCACTTTATACATGCTTCCTTTAGGCAGTATTATTAGAAAGCATTGCTTAAATTTTCATTGTTACGCAGATGATACCCAGCTTTATCTATCCATGAAACCAGAGGACACACACCAATTAATTAAACTGCAGGAATGTCTCACAGACATAAAGACATGGATGACCTCTAATTTCCTGCTTTTAAATTCAGATAAAACTGAAGTTATTGTACTTGGACCCACAAATCTTATAAACATGGTGTCTAACCAGATCCTTACTCTGGATGACCTCCAGTAATACTGTGAGAAATCTTGGAGTCATTTTTGATCAGGATATGTCCTTCAATGCGCATATTAAGCAAATATGTAGGTCGGCTTTTTTGCATTTACGCAATATCTCTAAAATTAGAAAGGTCTTGTCTCAGAGTGATGCTGAAAAACTAATTCATGCATTTATTTCCTCTAGGCTGGACTATTGTAATTCATTATTATCAGGTTGTCCTAAAAGTTCCCTGAAAAGCCTTCAGTTAATTCAAAATGCTGCAGCTAGAGTACTGACGGGGACTAGAAGGAGAGAGCATATTTCACCCGTATTGGCCTCTCTTCATTGGCTTCCTGTTAATTCTAGAATAGAATTTAAAATTCTTCTTCTTACTTATAAGGTTTTGAATAATCAGATCCCATCTTATCTTAGGGACCTCATAGTACCATATCACCCCAATAGAGCGCTTCGCTCTCAGACTGCAGGCTTACTTGTAGTTCCTAGGGTTTGTAAGAGTAGAATGGGAGGCAGAGCCTTCAGCTTTCAGGCTCCTCTCCTGTGGAACCAGCTCCCAATTCGGATCAGGGAGACAGACACCCTCTCTACTTTTAAGATTAGACTTAAAACTTTCCTTTTTGCTAAAGCTTATAGTTAGGGCTGGATCAGGTGACCCTGAACCATCCCTTAGTTATGCTGCTATAGACGTAGACTGCTGGGGATTTCCCATGATGCACTGAGTGTTTCTTTCTCTTTTTGCTCTGTATGCACCACTCTGCATTTAATCATTAGTGATTGTTCTCTGCTCTCTTCCACAGCATGTCTTTTTCCTGATTCTCTCCCCTCAGCCCCAACCAGTCCCAGCAGAAGACTGCCCCTCCCTGAGCCTGGTTCTGCTGGAGGTTTCTTCCTGTTAAAAGGGAGTTTTTCCTTCCCACTGTAGCCAAGTGCTTGCTCACAGGGGGTCGTTTTGACCGTTGGGGTTTTACATAATTATTGTATGGCCTTGCCTTACAATATAAAGCGCCTTGGGGCAACTGTTTGTTGTGATTTGGCGCTATATAAATAAAATTGATTTGATTTGATTTGGTTTGAGGGGCATGCACTCCTGGAAAAATTTAAATACTGTATCTATTGACTCTTGCAGGGAACCACAATTCCTTGAGCACAGGGAATAGTTCCTGTCTTAGCCTGCATTCACTTAGAGCCTGGTCCCACTGGTATTTAGGATGATTTGCGTATGGATTGCGCACAAAATTGGCTCATATTAGCTTAACATCTGCAATATCCGTGAAACATGCTTGTATGAGTCGGCCGACACCCGCACACATCCGCAATTATCCGCAGAGGCACGTTTTTCCATTTCCAGGATTTTTGAGCTGCACAAAATTTTGGCTGTGGATGACATCTGCCTTACATACTCCATACATACTCAATACATACACAAACATACTCAGTCTATGTGCTGTATATTCGCCGTCATCTGCTGATATCCGCAGCTCACAGGGATTTGTGGCTTGGCAGCGGACTGGGACTGTGTGTAAAATGGATATTTTGCGTGCCCATCATGTCCACATCATGAACTAAAATAAGTTGTAGCGACTGCATACAGATTGGCCATGAATAAAGCATTTTTATTACGTCTGCTTTGCATCTGATTTGCGGCGGATGCAAATCAGATGCGCTGTGTTCACAGCTGGATGCCGTTCTTTATTCTACTGGCTGCCACGCGCTCTGCGCTGGACGCTGTGTATATAAAATAATTATTTCGTGGCGGATTAATCATTTTAATCTGCTAATTGCCTGTTGAAAACGGCTCTAATCACCTCCTGAATCACAGAGGAAGCTGCAGCTGGGCCGCATGCGCGCAAACGGCTCCAGCTGCAGAAAGCATTTTGAGCCGTCTAAAAAGGTAACTATTTGACTTGTTTACATCGTCAAGGCTTGATAAAACAGTTGTGTGTTTTTTTCCTTCTTGTCTGCAGCTGTTACAGTATTTATTCCTATGTTTATAACAGATTTACCTTCTTGTTATAATTGTTCAGATGAGCTGCGCTATGATGCGATCCGCTGATGTCACCACTCGCCCTGTTCACTGCTTCTTTACTCCAATTAACTTGTCCAAGTCCAGCAAATGCTCCAGAGACTGTATTGTTGGTGTGAATAGTGATGCCGATGGCCCGAGTGTGCTTCATTTATGACCACAATGCAGATGCCGCAACACGTGCGCGATGCATCATAATACACCCGTAATACTGCCGTGATAATCGCAATGTGTCAGATCTGTTTCCTCACTACATGTGTTATACAACCGTGATTGTTCATCATATATTCGCTATATATTATTAATATATCCATAATTCATACTGGGACACTTGTCAATTTTGGCCATTTTTGTTGCAGATGACAATGAACGCCCGTACTTTGTATACTCAGTTCATGCACAATTAATCCTCTCCCCACTGGGACACGGCCCTTAGCTGTGAACAGATGTGTGGAAATTAGGCATGTGAATCTCATCACTTATGATTCAATACGCATTCGATACACTACCAGAGATACGATATATATATATATATATATATATATATATATATATATATATATAGCGATACATGATGATACTGATGATACGATGTGATACGATTCACCCGTCTTCCCGATTCTATGCGATTTGATATGTACTTGATGGCAGTTCAATTCCTCACAATGTGATACGATGTGATGAAAAGAAATTATACCAAAAATTTAAACAGAAAATAAGAAGCTGCAATTTAGTATGGTACTATGGTATTCTTTTGATTCTACTAGAGGCACATAATTTGTTTTACTCCTTATAAGCAGCAAATTTACCAGATTCAACATTAAGGAACAGGAATTGGTTCCCTCATGTTTGATCGCACTGTCAGAACTTAAAGAGTACAGTAAACAGTAAGACAACGTCACTCTCAATGAGTGACTTAAAGTGAGTCACTCTTGACATAGTTCCGCCTTTTCCCACCAGTTTTGCCAAGTTAGGGGGCACAGTGGCGCCCACAGTATTCTTTCCAAACAACCTGCGTCTTGTCAAGTTTCCCATCTTTTTAAAAAAAAGCCAAAATAATTCCAAACACCCAATTTAAATGTTTTAGGTGCGTCAAAAATCTCCTACAACTGCTTCTGCCGTTGTCCTGGGCCTCCATGTTGAAATAGATTTGTTGTGGTAGAAATGTGCTTTGCTTTCAGGCTTCCATCTGTGGTGCATTCAGTGTGTGTCGGAAAAAAATTGATGCAAGCACGCAGGGACTGATCCATCGCCATTTCATCCGTCAGTTGAATCGATGCATACTGAATGAATCGATACACTCCCATCGCGCACATTTGTATGTAGATACCGATTTGTATTGATTAATCTCCACATCCCTAGTGGAAATTGGTCTCTTAAAGCTTTGTTTGTGTTTGAAATCTTTACTATGCACAGTAAGTGCGCCAGGAGTTACACTGGACTCAAATTCATACTGTTCATTCATAAAGTTCGTTGACGTCCAAAAATTCAAGTAATGGTCTTTCAACAGTTAAATTTTATATTAAAACAATTTTAATATTAACTCCAATTAACACAGCCGTCAACAAGACCACAATGAATTCAACTACAACCCCTGGCAATAATTATGGAATCACCGGCCTCGGAGGATGTTCATTCAGTTGTTTAATTTTGTAGAAAAAAAGCAGATCACAGACATGACACAAAACTAAAGTCATTTCAAATGGCAACTTTCTGGCTTTAAGAAACACTATAAGAAATCAGGAAAAATAATTGTGGCAGTCAGTAACGGTTACTTTTTTAGACTAAGCAGAGGGAAAAATATGGACTCACTCAATTCTGAGGAATAAATTATGGAATCACCCTGTAAATTTTCATCCCCAAAACTAACACCTGCATCAAATCAGATCTGCTCGTTAGTCTGCATCTAAAAAGGAGTGATCACACCTTGGAGAGCTGTTGCACCAAGTGGACTGACATGAATCATGGCTCCAACATGAGAGATGTCAATTGAAACAAAGGAGAAGATTATCAAACTCTTAAAAGAGGGTAAATCATCACGCAATGTTGCAAAAGATGTTGGTTGTTCACAGTCAGCAGTGTCTAAACTCTGGACCAAATACAAACAACATGGGAAGGTTGTTAAAGGCAAACATACTGGTAGACCAAGGAAGACATCAAAGCGTCAAGACAGAAAACTTAAAGCAATATGTCTCAAAAATCGAAAATGCACAAGAAAACAAATGAGGAACGAATGGGAGGAAACTGGAGTCAACGTCTGTGATCGAACTGTAAGAAACCGTCTAAAGGAAATGGTATTTACAAACAGAAAAGCTAAACGAAAGCCATCATTAACACCTAAACAGAAAAAACAAGGTTACAATGGGCTAAGGAAAAGCAATCGTGGACTGTGGATGACTGGATGAAAGTCATATTCAGTGATGAATCTCGAATCTGCATTTGGCAAGGTGATGATGCTGGAACTTTTGTTTGGTGCCGTTCCAATGAGATTTATAAAGATAACTGCCTGAAGAGAACATGTAAATTTCCACAGTCATTGATCATATGGGGCTGCATGTCAGGTAAAGGCACTGGGGAGATGGCTGTCATTACATCATCAATAAATGCACAAGTTTACGTTGATATTTTGGACACTTTTCTTATCCCATCAATTGAAAGGATGTTTGGGGATGATGAAATCATTTTTCAAGATGATAATGTATCTTGCCATAGAGCAAAAACTGTGAAAACATTCCTTGCAAAAAGACACATAGGGTCAATGTCATGGCCTGCAAATAGTCCGGATCTTAATCCAATTGAAATTCTTTGGTGGAAGTTGAAGAAAATGGTCCATGACAAGGCTCCAACCTGCAAAGCTGATCTGACAACAGCAATCAGAGAAAGTTGGAGCCAGATTGATAGAAAGTACTGTTTGTCACTCATTAAGTCCATGCCTCAGAGACTGCAAGCTGTTATAAAAGCCAGAGGTGGTGCAACAAAATACTAATGATGTGTTGGAGCGTTCTTTTGTTTTTTATGATTCCATAATTTTTTCCTCAGAATTGAGTGAGTCCATATTTTTTCCCTCTGCTTGGTCTAAAAAAGTAACCGTTACTGACTGCCACAATTTTTTTTTCCTGATTTCTTATAGTGTTTCTTAAAGCCAGAAAGTTGCCATTTGAAATGACTTTAGTTTTGTGTCATGTCTGTGATCTGCTTTTTTTCTACAAAATTAAACAACTGAATGAACATCCTCTGAGGCCGGTGATTCCATAATTTTTGACAGGGGTTGTATTTCAGGTGCATATTGCATTATGGTTCCCTCAAGAACCATGTACCCTTTCCCCATCATTTTAAGACAATATGGGAAGCTCAATATGATGCTCTCGTCATTCTTAACACAATTTTAATTTTCATCACTGGAAAGCTTCTAATTCTGCATGCAGCAGCATTAGGCAGCCTTTGCTTATGCAAAACCTTTCCCATATTTTATCACACCTGCAACCCCCCTCTATATCCGCCACTGAAATGGTAACTCAAAATCATCTACACAATACACAATGTGTGCATGATGATTTGAAACAGGGATCTACTTTGGGGGGGGGGGGGGGGGGGTTAATGCAGTGATAACCCTCCAGCAGGCAGAAAACATGGAACACACATTTGTCATAATCACCCTTCAACCTACCAGCTGCACGACTGTGAGCCTACAGTGACTCACTGACTGACTCTGACTGATTCTGATTCAGCTGCACCACCCAACATTAGTCAATGTGGTAAACAGAACACATTTAAAGAGGACAATTTTTCTTTTGTAATATGACTGAAAATCTCATTTGGCACAATGGCTCAACTTTACATGGCTCTCCATCTCCATCATCGTACTTCTTCTGAAGCCCAGTGAGACAGTTCTTCTCCTCCTCCTCCAGTGACATCCCCATTAGAGTAATAGCTCTGATAAATGCCAAGCAGATTACAAAAAGGGTGGTTTCATTTCACCAGCCTCCTTAGGCTGCACTCCAAGACAGGCCAAGCCTCCACTCCCCGCCCTTTAAATTATACCCCTGTTTGCGCACACAGTGAACCTGCAACCACTGACTATGAATAATGCATCTGGGTGATCAGAGCCTTTCAACTGAAGCTCAGAACATAGACAAATATGGTACAGAGAAATAATAAACCCCATTAGCATTTATACATCTAGCAAGGTGCAACAAGAATGTTTCAAGTCAGGGAAACATGATGATAAGAGCATCTGAAATGCAGCCCAGATCTCCACTGGAGATGAGAACTTCAATGGGACTGACAGCCCAATTAGCTACCCTACAGTATGAGCTTTTTCAATGTGCAAGAAACATCTTCTAGTTATGGTGCAATAAGAAGCAGCCACGTCAGACGTTTGCATTCTGTGAAATTAAAGGAGAAAATGCTTTAAGATCGCTGCACCATGTTGCTATTGGGTTTTTTCAACAGATACAGTTCAACTTATCAAAGACACTATCCATGTCACATTGACTTCTCAGAGCATGACGGTACTGTCTATCCGCATGACCACACCACCAAAATTACGACCACTTCTAATCCCCTTCCAAATTGAAATTGACCTTTGTCACCATTTTTTGCTGTTTTACCCCATAACATTCAGTCATAGATAGTCCAAATTATACCTTTTTTGGAATCTGTATGTTCAGGCAAATAACGTGGTGTACTCTTTAATATCATTGGAGCATTTTTAAATATTGACCCCTTTGTAATCCATCATCATTGTTCCCTACCTGGCTGTAGCAGCCACTTTACGTTGGCTAGCATATGTTTTTGTGTAGGTCATGGTACACTGAAGATGGATTGTAAGTGTTGTTTAATCCCCTGAAGTGGTACAGATGACATCAAAATTGGCTTTTGGCTCATCCACTAAATGGAAAGGCCAAGGGAAGACCAAAGTGTCTGTGGCATATATAGCATGTAGTTACATTCATGAGGTGGAGATGGATGGGTTGTCTCCCTAGTTGCTTGTAAAACCAGGCTCTGTGGGGTGGTGGATGTTGTGACGTTGTGAGTAGCAGTGCATGCACTCTAGCCATATCGAACAAACGCTACCACAACAACTTATGTGAGCTTACAGCTTCATGGCAGAATGGCACAGAGAAGGAGTTTCATTAAAAAAAAGACAGGAAATTTCAGCTACAGTTTGACCAAAGACAGATGGGAACTCAATTCTGGATCTGATCTAGTATTTTGTATGACAATTCTTCTCTGCATTGCGAAACTTGCACAATGCACAATTTCTCCAGTCACAGCTACAGAAGTCTATTACTCCTTCAGAGTTGTCATGGGTGTCTTGGTGGCTTTCCCCCAATTGTCTCCCTCTTGCACAGTTAGAGTTGTATCTCACTGGGATACAACTGTTCCAGAGCAGTTGAAGATGCAAATTAGCAACTGAAGAAGCAACAATTTCAAAGTAGGTATTTCACTGAAGTGACCTCGGGGTCTCCACAGCAGATGCTAGGTGGATCTGCATGTTGATTTAGCATGGATCACGCATGATGTCAACCTCTTCTGTTGTCTTGTGTTTTGGCTTTGATGGACAGATAACGTCACATTTCCAAAGGACAGCATTTAGCAGAAAGATTTTCCTGGTGTAAGACACGTATACATGGTGTGGGATAGCTGGATTTGAGCAGAGTTTACCATAGAATGAAAGCATGTCATCATATTTCCTCACTGACAGCAAGTGCATCAAACAAGTCTGGTGCATGCCCTCAGAGAGAGAGAGAGAGAAAATGCTCGAGAAAAAAAAAAGATTAAAAACAACACAGCACTCCTGCAGACTTGTGGTTCTCTATAATAAAAAAGAAAAAAGAGTATTAAATGCATAAGTCCAGAAAGCATAAATGGGAGTCCTGATGTCCACTGTTGTGACTCATTATTCTTGCAAACAGTTGAAGAACCCAGACGGATGAGCAGAGATACATTGCAACTGGTTTAATGGTTGACACACCTGGACAGCCAGAGATATGCATACAGCACCACACACCGGTGTGGTGGAGTAAAGGCCCTTTTATATACATTACATCCACTGCAACTGCAGCCAGGCTGGCAGTAGCTCTTCCAAAAGTGGCTGTTCCTTTCCAATCATCTCCGCTATTTTGATGTACTCTCCAGAAGCTTATACATGTGACCCACCCCAGGTCTCTCACCAATCTATCACATTAGGTGTCCCAGCGACTGCATTCAGGTCACAAGACACCAGCAGTGGCTCTGGGAGAAAACTGGGAGGAGCTTTGTCACCTTGAATCACAAAGACACAGTTTGCATTACTTGGTGTCAAACATGAAAGGCGCAGGTGTTGCGCTCTCAGAACGCCCCTTCTAGCTTTACCGTAAGATGCCTAGAAAACTTTATTTCTTCTCAGACAACTGTTACAAAGCTAGTATAGCATCAAGTTTTATTAAAAACTTCTTTTTGGGTTATTTCATGAAAAGGGGGTCACCAATATGTGACATGAGAGCTAATTTTTAAATTTCCTAGCAAGGTGCTACCGACTGTAAGATATGAATATATGGACCATGGGGAATATATACAACCCCTGGCAAACATTATGGAATCACCGGCCTCAGAGGATGTTCATTCAGTTGTTTAATTTTGTAGAAAAAAAGCAGATCACAGACATGACACAAAACTAAAGTCATTTCAAATGGCAACTTTCTGGCTTTAAGAAACACTATAAGAAATCAAGAAAAAAAGATTGTGGCAGTCAGTAACAGTTACTTTTTTAGACCAAGCAGAGGAAAAAAATATGGAATCACTCAATTCTGAGGAAAAAATTATGGAATCACCCTGTAAATTTTCATCCCCCAAATTAACACCTGCATCAAATCAGATCTGCTCATTGACATTGACCCTATGCCATGACATTGACCCTATGTGTCTTTTTGCAAGGAATGTTTTTGCAGTTTTTGCTCTATGGCAAGATGCATTATCATCTTGAAAAATGATTTCATCATCCCCAAACATTCTTTCAATTGTCCAAAATATCAACATAAACTTGTGCATTTATTGATGATGTAATGACAGCCATCTCCCCAGTGCCTTTACCTGACATGCAGCCCCATATCATCAATGACTGTGGAAATTTACATGTTCTCTTCAGGCAGTCATCTTTATACATCTCATTGGAAAGGCACCAAACAAAAGTTCCTGCATCATCACCTTGCCCAATGCAGATTCGAGATTCATCACTGAATATGACTTTCATCCAGTCATCCACAGTCCACAATTGCTTTTCCTTAGCCCATTGTAACCTTGTTTTTTTCTGTTTAGGTGTTAATGATGCCTTTCGTTTAGCTTTTCTGTATGTAAATCCCATTTCCTTTAGACGGTTTCTTACAGTTCGGTCACAGACGTTGACTCCAGTTTCCTCCCATTCGTTCCTCATTTGTTTTGTTGTACATTTTTCGATTTTTGAGACATATTGCTTTAAGTTTTCTGTCTTGACGCTTTGATGTCTTCCTTGGTCTACCAGTATGTTTGCCTTTAACAACCTTCCCATGTTGTTTGTATTTGGTCCAGAGTTTAGACACAGCTGACTGTGAACAACCAACATCTTTTGCAACATTGCGTGATGATTTACTCTCTTTTAAGAGTTTGATAATCCTCTCCTTTGTTTCAATTGACATCTCTCGTGTTGGAGCCATGATTCATGTTAGTCCACTTGGTGCAACAGCTCTCCAAGGTGTGTTCACTCCTTTTTAGATGCAGATTAACGAGCAGATCTGATATGATGCAGGTGTTAGTTTTGGGGATGAAAATTTACAGGGTGATTCCATAATTTTTTCCTCAGAATTGAGTGATTCCATATTTTTTTCCTCTGCTTGGTCTAAAAAAGTAACCGTTACTGACTGCCACAATCTTTTTTTCTTGATTTCTTATAGTGTTTCTTAAAGCCAGAAAGTTGCCATTTGAAATGACTTTAGTTTTGTGTCATGTCTGTGATCTGCTTTTTTTCTACAAAATTAAACAACTGAATGAACATCCTTCGAGGCCGGTGATTCCATAATTTTTGCCAGGGGTTGTAAAATCTACTTTTGTGATAAATCATGTTATACTTTTTTTGGATGGGTTCGCGGGAAAGCCCCAGAGTGCTATGTTTGGCAGCTATATTAGGACTCGAGCGCGAAACAAACATAAAGCAAATAACTGATGACTGTTACTTTATTGTTCAACTAAATTCGATCTCCCTGTGGGTTTAAGGCTCTCAAGAGTGGTTTATTATTTATTGAATAAATTAGCAGTTTAGGAACATGAGTTTTAAATGCAACAGCCCGGACACTACATTCAACAGCACATTTTTTGCATGCTCTCTGTGATTAAGATGGGAAAATAAGATGGGAAACTATGGTGGGAAATTCGCACCATAGATGAGAAATTAATTTTGCCATGTACCCATCAAATCCGAAGTAAATTCAGATAAATTAGCTGAAGTGATTTCTGTTTATTTTTATTTTTTTTTTACCAAAATAATACTTAGGTGCTCTGTGTCACAAATTTGGTGGGGTTTGGTGTCCTCCTTTTCAGATAAAAACTCAAAAAAGAAAAATTCCAAGATAATTATGTCTTCTATGTTATCAGAGTTATTTAACCAATATATAGAGACAATATTTTATATTTTTCCCCTGCACAGAGGGGTGTTCTGTTTTTATGACCAATAAAGCTGACGTGTAATGGTAACCCCTTTTCATGAAATGACCCATTTATGAAAAATGAAGGTGATCTAAATGTCATTTAATACATTGATATAGCAGCCAACAAGTATTTACTTTGTCAAGATTTTGTGTCATAATGATGTGCTGTACACAGAATGAAACAACACTCTCTCTGCATGTGTTGTTAGCTTTTATGTCACTTGCTTACATAACCAGGGCATCAATGTGTGCATATTTAGTGCATGAGATTCCTGCATGTGCACATTTAATGCACGAGAGTCCCGCTCTGTAAAACCATGAACAGGTGAATGTGGAAGGTTTTTGCGCTGTGTGTAGCCTGACCATTCCTTCACTGAAACCAGATATCAGGCTCTGATAAAAGGTGACGCTGAAGGTGAAAATAAGCATACATGAAACACAAACCTGTCTCATAAAAAAAAAATAAAAAAAATAAAAAATAAAAAGGACTGTAGTGCAAGATGGTCATGAGCAAATCTTTGTCATTCATTGAAAATATTCATTCCCATAGACAAATTTACAACACTGGCCACCGCTGGCTCTTTCTGGACCATAGCAACTCTCCAAAATTCAGATTCAGAAGCGAAAAATGCCTCTGACCAAGAATGTGTTTGGAGTAGAACCAACATCTGTCTGGTTTCTATCACGAGAGCTGTTTCATGCAGAGGGGAGAGGATGGAGGGTTGGGGAGGAGTGGCCGAGGAGGGCAGCACTGTTCTTCTCCTCAAAATGGGAGCTGGTGCAGCATTTAGTGGCAGAAAAATCATTTATGGAGCCTTTAAGATGAATACAATGCAGATTCAGAGTTAACATTTTTAGTAACATGCATACTGCTATTATGATCTTGGTTGCTTCAGTTAGTCATCGTGTGTGTCACAGTTTTCAAAAACAAAGTTGCATGTTTTGTCAGACTTGAGTGGTTCATGGCAGGCTTAAAGCAGATCACCTAGTGTAGAGCAAAGAGACTCTCTGCTGTGATTTCCCTGACGATAATAAACCCATGGACCCACCACGCACCAGAAAACAAGAGCAAAATACAATTTCCATGCAAATTCTGAGCACAGTGAAGAAAAGATTCTCACATCCAGCGTGATCATGACCCAAACTCTGTTTTCACTGCTTGACCTTTTGATTTATTTATAAGCATATACCAATTTCCTTCTCTTTGGCTGCATTTCTCATTCTTGATCTCACGTGGTGGACACACTGGCCTGTTTGGGCACAGGTCTCCTTCGCCCTCCAGTTCTCATCACTTTATTTATTCATGTGACATCTTGTTCTTTTGCCTCATCCAGCTCGCTGCTTTGCCGGGATACAGATGCTTTCGATAGCAGACACATTTGGGTTGCTCGCACACTGATCATACGCCAGCCACTCAGACAACACCATTAATCTCTCTTATCAGCTTCTCAGCGGGTGCTCTCGCCACCAGAATAGTGGGCTGTGCATCGGACAACCATCACTAAACGAGTGCTAATTAAACTGCACTGCTCCTTCTGATTTCCCCTCAGGACTGAGTTATAGCTCTTACCCCAAGAAGGGAAAGGTGCTATGTCTTGGTGCTGCTTTTTTCTCCTTCAAAGCATTTTGGGCCTCCTATGCCAAAAACTTGACAATTTTGTAATTGCATTGTGTGATTAAAAAAGCTAATTAAGTTATGGAAGATGTGTTATCTCCGTTTTATTTTCTTCAGCACGATCCAGGGGTGACAAGATCAAGATCAAGTGAAAGCTGCGGTGGCTGTTTTTCCCTCAGCTGGTGCACTGTGTTAATAGAGACAGTGATACCTACTGAGGATGGAGATGAGAAAAGGCTGCGATGACAGTAAGCTTAAGACAAGATATAGAGATACAAACACTGATAAAACACACGGCAAACCCGAGGGAATCACCCAGCAATAAAGTTCTGTTTTTCCGATCCCATAAACAACAGATAAGACTCGCAAGCCTAATGAGCTGAAATATTGTACTGACACTCTGAAAATGCAGGTTGACTGGCATCTTGGGAAGTAAGACTATGTACACACGCCTGCAAATTTTCACCAAAAGTGACGCAAAATGACTGAGAATCCCAACGATGCGGTTACACAGGGAGCAAACGTTAAGCAGAGTCACACTGTGTAAATACCGGCAAGCTCTGAACTTCCACATGAAAGTCTGATGTACAAAAAACAAACAAACTTAAAGCTAACTGTCACTCAAAAACCTACATTTTTTTCTGCTTTACTGCCCCCACAGGCTACACTGTGATGAACCACATGCGATTGTGTGTTCGGATCTTAACCTAGGATTTATGGCACCTCATGGACTGTGCATGGTGCAAACCACAACAAGCTGAGCAAGTGCGACCGCAGATGTAAAACATCATTATTATGGTTACCTATGTCCAACTGGACAGACAGATGTGCTCAAAATAACAGCAGTGTGTTTAAAAAAGTGAATTAAAGCTCAAAATCCTTAAAATAGCTTTTATTTCCATACAGGCAAATCAAATCCAATCCACTTTATTTATATAGCACATGTAAGAACAAAAATGTTCCAAAGTGCTTGTTGTGTGGGCCGCTGAAGAGGAGGTACTGCTGGCCCACCACCACCAGATGGCGCCCTGCTTGGAGTGCGGGCTTCAAGCACGAGAGGGCGCCGGAGCCACTGGGAGTGACAGCTGTCACTCTTCATCAGCACCAGCTGTCACTCAGTCAACTCATCACCATCTCCATAAAGGCCGGACTGCAACTCCACCTCCTCGCCGAGAAATCAGCTACCATTCAGGTAATTTTCTCTGCTGAAGTAAAACATTGAGTAATAGTCTGAACTTCTTTGCAGCCGTTTTTCCTGTGACGGTGTTCTTATCTGCGGTATTGGCATTTGATGTGGACTGCGACGGCTTCGCCTCACACCCCAAACCAGATAAGTGGTTAAACAGGAGCTGCACGAGTGTGTGATTGGAGGTGGAGGTGCTCCCTCCTTAAAGAACACAGACTGTGGGATTACTGAGTGTGCGAACTCGCACTCATCAATACTGTTTCTGTTCTCTGCCAGCAGTACCAGGTCTGACTGCTGAAGTCAGTGGCCACCTAGGGCGCAGGGCTTGGCGGCTCCGGTGTTCTTCAGATCCGTTGGTGGTGGAAGCTGTGTGGGATCCGGCTCGTCTCTCGCCAGACGTCTTCTATCTTCGAGCCTGCCCACACGTCACCTTGTGTATAATTGACATTCCACCATATTGTTATTGTCTGTACTTCGTTGTGCGATTCACAACATTAAATTGTTACTTTTTGGCTTATCCATTGTCCGTTCATTACCGCCCCCTGTTGTGGGTCCGTGTCACGACACTTTCCCAACAGGATTTCTCGGGCAATCGTCATGGATCCCGAGGGGCGTCAACCATTGCTTGAACAGCCAATTGAAGAGCGAGGTGCACAGGCGCCAGCAGGATCAAATCAAATCAATTTTATTTATATAGCGCCAAATCACAACAAACAGTTGCCCCAAGGCGCTTTATATTGTAAGGCAAAGCCATACAATAATTACGGAAAAACCCCAACGGTCAAAACGACCCCCTGTGAGCAAGCACTTGGCAACAGTGGGAAGGAAAAACTCCCTTTTAACAGGAAGAAACCTCCAGCAGAACCAGGCTCAGGGAGGGGCAGTCTTGTGCTGGGACTGGTTGGGGCTGAGGGAGAGAACCGGGAAAAGGACATGCTGTGGAGGGGAGCAGAGATCAATCACTAATGATTAAATGCAGAGTGGTGCATACAGAGCAAAAAGAGAAAGAAACACTCAATGCATTATGGGAACCCCCCAGCAGTCTAAGTCTATAGCAGCATAACTAAGGGATGGTTCAGGATCACCCGATCCAGCCCTAACTATAAGCTTTAGCAAAAAGGAAAGTTTTAAGCCTAATCTTAAAAGTAGAGAGGGTGTCTGTCTCCCTGATCCAAATTGGGAGCTGGTTCCACAGGAGAGGAGCCTGAAAGCTGAAGGCTCTGCCTCCCATTCTACTCTTACAAACCCTAGGAACTACAAGTAAGCCTGCAGTCTGAGAGCGAAGCGCTCTATTGGGGTGATATGGTACTATGAGGTCCCTAAGATAAGAAGGGACCTGACTATTCAAAACCTTATAAGTAAGAAGAAGAATTTTAAATTCTATTCTAGAATTAACAGGAAGCCAATGAAGAGAGGCCAATATGGGTGAGATATGCTCTCCCCTTCTAGTCCCCGTCAGTACTCTAGCTGCAGCATTTTGAATTAACTGAAGGCTTTTCAGGGAACTTTTTGGACAACCTGATAATAATGAATTACAATAGTCCAGCCTAGAGGAAATAAATGCATGAATTAGTTTTTCAGCATCACTCTGAGACAAGACCTTTCTAATTTTAGAGATATTGCGTAAATGCAAAAAAGCAGTCTTACATATTTGTTTAATATGCGCTTTGAATGACATATCCTGATCAAAAATGACTCCAAGATTTCTCACAGTATTACTAGAGGTCAGGGTAATGCCATCCAGAGTAAGGATCTGGTTAGACACCATGTTTCTAAGATTTGTGGGGCCAAGTACAATAACTTCAGTTTTATCTGAGTTTAAAAGCAGGAAATTAGAAGTCATCCATGTCCTTATGTCTGTAAGACAATCCTGCAGTTTAGCTAATTGGTGTGTGTCCTCTGGCTTCATGGATAGATAAAGCTGGGTATCATCTGCGTAACAATGAAAATTTAAGCAATGCCGTCTAATAATACTGCCTAAGGGAAGCATGTATAAAGTGAATAAAATTGGTCCTAGCACAGAACCTTGTGGAACTCCATAATTAACCTTAGTCTGTGAAGAAGATTCCCCATTTACATGAACAAATTGTAATCTATTAGATAAATATGATTCAAACCACCGCAGCGCAGTGCCTTTAATACCTATGGCATGCTCTAATCTCTGTAATAAAATTTTATGGTCAACAGTATCAAAAGCAGCACTGAGGTCTAACAGAACAAGCACAGAGATGAGTCCACTGTCTGAGGCCATAAGAAGATCATTTGTAACCTTCACTAATGCTGTTTCTGTACTATGATGAATTCTAAAACCTGACTGAAACTCTTCAAATAGACCATTCCTCTGCAGATGATCAGTTAGCTGTTTAACAACTACCCTTTCAAGAATTTTTGAGAGAAAAGGAAGGTTGGAGATGGTAGGGCTTCCTTGAGCAGCCTGGTAGGAATGGGGTCTAATAAACATGTTGATGGTTTGGATAAAGTAACTAATGAAAATAACTCAGACAGAACAATCAGAGAGAAAAAGTCTAACCAAATACCAGCATTACTGATAGCAGCCAAAGATAACGATATGTCTTTGGGATGGTTATGAGTAATTTTTTCTCTAATAGTTAAAATTTTATTAGCAAAGAAAGTCATAATGTCATTACTAGTTAAAGTTAAAGGAATACTCGGCTCAATAGAGCTCTGACTCTTTGTCAGCCTGGCTACAGTGCTGAAAAGAAACCTGGGGTTGTTCTTATTTTCTTCAATTAGTGATGAGTAGTAAGATGTCCTAGCTTTACGGAGGGCTTTTTTTTATAGAGCAACAGACTTTTTCCAGGCTAAGTGAAGATCTTCTAAATTAGTGAGATGCCATTTCCTCTCCAACTTACGGGTTATCTGCTTTAAGCTGCGAGTTTGTGAGTTATACCACGGAGTCAGGCACTTCTGATTTAAAGCTCTCTTTTTCAGAGGAGCTACAGCATCCAAAGTTGTCTTCAATGAGGATGTAAAACTATTGACGAGATACTCTATCTCACTTACAGAGTTTAGGTAGCTACTCTGCACTGTGTTGGTATATGGCATTAGGGAACATAAAGAAGGAAACATATCCTTAAACCTAGTTACAGCGCTTTCTGAAAGACTTCTAGTGTAATGAAACTTATTCCCCACTGCTGGGTAGTCCATCAGAGTAAATGTAAATGTTATTAAGAAATGATCAGACAGAAGGGAGTTTTCAGGGAATACTGTTAAGTCTTCTATTTCCATACCACAAGTCAGAACAAGATCTAAGATATGATTAAAGTGGTGGGTGGACTCATTTACATTTTGAGCAAAGCCAATTGAGTCTAATAATAGATTAAATGCAGTGTTGAGGCTGTCATTCTCAGCATCTGTGTGGATGTTAAAATCGCCCACTATAATTATCTTATCTGAGCTAAGCACTAAGTCAGACAAAAGTTCTGAAAATTCACAGAGAAACTCACAGTAACGACCAGGAGGACGATAGATAACAACAAATAAAACTGGTTTTTGGGACTTCCAATTTGGATGGACAAGACTAAGAGTCAAGCTTTCAAATGAATTAAAGCTCTGTCTGGGTTTTTGATTAATTAATAAGCTGGAATGGAAGATTGCTGCTAATCCTCCGCCTCGGCCCGTGCTACGAGCGTTCTGGCAGTTAGTGTGACTCGGGGGTGTTGACTCATTTAAACTAATATAATCATCCTGCTGTAACCACGTTTCTGTAAGGCAGAATAAATCAATATGTTGATCAATTATTATATCATTTACTAACAGGGACTTAGAAGAGAGAAACCTAATGTTTAATAGACCACATTTAACTGTTTTAGTCTGTGGTGCAGTTGAAGGTGCTATATTATTTTTTCTTTTTGAATTTTTATGCTTAAATAGATTTTTGCTGGTTATTGATAGTCTGGGAGCAGGCACCGTCTCCACGGGGATGGGGTAATGAGGGGATGGCAGGGGGAGAGAAGCTGCAGAGAGGTGTGTAAGACTACAACTCTGCTTCCTGGTCCCAACCCTGGATAGTCACGGTTTGGAGGATTTAAGAAAATTGGCCAGATTTCTAGAAATGAGAGCTGCTCCATCCAAAGTGGGATGGATGCCGTCTCTTCTAACAAGACCAGGTTTTCCCCAGAAGCTTTGCCAATTATCTATGAAGCCCACCTCATTTTTTGGACACCACTCAGACAGCCAGCAATTCAAGGAGAACATGCGGCTAAACATGTCACTCCCGATTGGGGAGGGGCCCAGAGAAAACTACAGAGTCCGACATTGTTTTTGCAAAGTTACACACCGATTCAATGTTAATTTTAGTGACCTCCGATTGGCGTAACCGGGTGTCATTACTGCCGACGTGAATTACGATCTTACCAAATTTATGCTTAGCCTTAGCCAGCAGTTTCAAATTTCCTTCAATGTCGCCTGCTCTGGCCCCCGGAAGACAATTGACTATGGTTGCTGGTGTCGCTAACTTCACATTTCTCAAAACAGAGTCGCCAATAACCAGAGTTTGATCCTCGGCGGGTGTGTTGCTGAGTGGGGAAAAATGGTTAGAAATGTGAACGGGTTGGCGGTGTACACGGGGCTTCTGTTTAGGGCTACGCTTCCTCCTCACAGTCACCCAGTCAGCCTGCTTTCCCGGCTGCTCGGGATCTGCCAGAGGGAAACTAACGGCGGCTAAGCTACCTTGGTCCGCACCGACTACAGGGGCCTGGCTAGCTGTAGAATTTTCCACGGTGCGGAGCCGAGTCTCCAATTCGCCCAGCCTGGCCTCCAAAGCTATGAATAAGCTACACTTATTACAAGTACCATTACTGCTAAAGGAGGCCGAGGAATAACTAAACATTTCACACCCAGAGCAGAAAAGTGCAGGAGAGACAGGAGAAGCCGCCATGCTAAACCGGCTAAGAGCTAGTAGCTGCGCTAAGCTAGCGGATTCCTAAAAACACGCAAAGTGAATAACGTGTAAATAATTTAGAGGTGATTCAGCAGAGGGAGTGCTTTAGTTAAGGCACGTGAAGATTACACTGTGAAACAAATCGTTGTCTAGTTATCTAGATCAATCTAACTGCGCAGATTAAACAGCTAACAGATACAGCAAAACACCGCTGTGCTCCGGAACAGGAAGTGATACAATACCGCAGTGAGAGCCAACCACCAGTAGAGGCAAGAAAGCATACAGCAGGAGGCGTGTTAGGTGAGCTGCAGCACATCTTAACCGCTTTTACTGCTCGGTTGGACTTAGTCACCGAGCAGAGTGTGATTCTCAATCGGAGGATGGAGGCTCTCACCGCCCAGGTGGAAGCGCATGCTCAGGGCGCTGCTGCAGCACCTCCTCCTGCTGACCGAATGCCAGAGACAGACATTCCACTGGTCGTTCAGCAAACCCCCCCACCTTCCCCTGAAGCATACGTAAGCCCTCCGGAGCCGTACGGAGGCTGTGTGGAGACGTGCGCGGACTTCTTGATGCAGTGCTTGCTCATCTTTTCACAGCGTCCCATCATGTACGCGTCAGACGATAGCCGGGTGGCTTACGTTATAAATCTGCTTCGAGGAAAGGCACGCGCCTGGGCTACGGCGCTCTGGGAGCAGAATTCACGGCTCCTAACAATTTACACTGAGTTTGTGAGGGAGTTCCGACAGGTGTTCGACCACCCTCATAGAGGCAAGACCGCTTCAAGCGTGCTGCTGTCGATAGTGAGCACTTCTCCTTTGCTGAGATAATCCATCCCACCTCACAGGTGTGCCATATCAAGATGCTGATTAGACACCATGATTAGTGCACAGGTGTGCCTTAGACTGCCCACAATAAAAGGCCACTCTGAAAGGTGCAGTTTTATCACACAGCACAATGCCACAGATGTCGCAAGATTTGAGGGAGCGTGCAATTGACATGCTGACAGCAGGAATGTCAACCAGAGCTGTTGCTCGTGTATTGAATGTTCATTTCTCTACCATAAGCCGTCTCCAAAGGCGTTTCAGAGAATTTGGCAGTACATCCAACCAGCCTCACAACCGCAGACCATGTGTAACCACACCAGCCCAGGACCTCCACATCCAGCATGTTCACCTCCAAGATCGTCTGAGACCAGCCACTCGGACAGCTGCTGAAACAATCGGTTTGCATAACCAAAGAATTTCTGCACAAATTGTCAGAAACCGTCTCAGGGAAGCTCATCTGCATGCTCGTTGTCCTCATCGGGGTCTCGACCTGACTCCAGTTCGTCGTCGTAACCGACTTGAGTGGGCAAATGCTCACATTCGCTGGCGTTTGGCACGTTGGAGAGGTGTTCTCTTCACGGATGATGCGAAGGAGATGTGTTGCACTGCATGAGGCAAATGGTGGTCACACCAGATACTGACTGGTATCCCCCCCCAATAAAACAAAACTGCACCTTTCAGAGTGGCCTTTTATTGTGGGCAGTCTAAGGCACACCTGTGCACTAATCATGGTGTCTAATCAGCATCTTGATATGGCACACCTGTGAGGTGGGATGGATTATCTCAGCAAAGGAGAAGTGCTCACTATCACAGATTTCGACTGGTTTGTGAACAATATTTGAGGGAAATGGTGATATTGTGTATGTGGAAAAGGTTTTAGATCTTTGAGTTCATCTCATACAAAATGGGAGCAAAACCAAAAGTGTTGCGTTTATATTTTTGTTGAGTATACATCCGGGACTCGTTAGCTGCTGGGTTGATCCAGAACTCCACCTCCCCGATGGGTGCTGGTTTCTTTTTTGTGGGCAAGAAGGACGGCGGACTCCGTCCATGCATTGATTACAGAGGGCTGAACGAGATCACGGTTCGCAACCGATACCCGCTACCTCTGTTGGATTCAGTGTTCACAGCCCAAATTTTCACAAAATTGGATCTTAGGAATGCTTATCACCTGGTTCGGATCTGGGAGGGAGACGAGTGGAAGACGGCATTTAACACCCCATTAGGTCACTTTGAGTACCTGGTCATGCCGTTCGGCCTCACCAATGCGCCCGCGACGTTGGTTAATGACGTCTTGCGGGACATCCTGCATTGGTTTGTCTTCGTATATCTAGATGATATACTCATCTTTTCTCTGGATCCTGAGACCCATGTCAAGCATGTACGTCAGGTCCTACAGCGGTTGTTGGAGAACCGGCTGTTTGTGAAGGGCGAGAAGTGCGAGTTCCACCGCACTTCTTTGTCCTTCCTGGGGTTCATAATCTCCTCCAACTCCGTCGCCCCTGATCCGGCCAAGGTTGCGGCGGTGAGAGATTGGCACCAACCAACATACCGTAGGAAACTGCAACAGTTCCTCGGTTTTGCAAATTTCTACCGGAGGTTCATCAAGGGCTACAGTCAGGTAGTTAGCCCCCTGACAGCCCTGACCTCCACAAAAGTCCCCTTCACCTGGTCGGATCGGTGCAAAGCCGTGTTTAGGGAGTTGAAACGCCGGTTCTCGACTGCACCGGTTCTGGTGCAGCCCGATCCCAATCGCCAATTTGTAGTTGAAGTGGACGCCTCTGACTCAGGGATAGGAGCCGTGCTATCCCAGAGCGGGGAGTCCGACAAGGTTCTCCATCCATGTGCCTACTTTTCCCGCAGGTTGACCCCGGCTGAAAGGAACTATGACGTCGGCAATAGGGAACTTCTTGCGGTGAAGGAGGCTCTTGAGGAGTGGAGACACCTGTTGGAGGGAGCATCGGTACCATTTACGGTTTTCACAGACCATGGGAACCTGGAGTACATTCGGACCGCCAGGCGTCTGAACCCCAGGCAAGCCCGCTGGTCGCTGTTCTTTGGGCGTTTTGACTTCCGGATCACCTACCGCCCAGGGACGAAAAACCAACGATCTGACGCCCTGTCCTGGGTGCATGAAGAGGAGGTCAAGACCGAGCTGTCAGACCCGAGTCCACTGTCGTGGCCACCCTCACCTGGGACGTGGAGAAGACCGTCCGGGAGGCCCTGACACGGAGGCCCTGACACGGAGCCCGGACCCGGGGACAGGTCCGAAGGACAAATTGTACGTCCCACCAGAGGCCAGGGCTGCGGTCCTTGTCTTTTGTCACAGTTCCAAGCTCTCCTGTCATCCAGGGGTGCGAAGGACCGTGGCAGTGGTCCAGCAGCGCTTCTGGTGGGCGTCTATGGAAGCCGACGTCCGGGAGTACATCCAGGCCTGCACCACCTGTGCCAGGGGCAAAGCCGACCACCACAAGGCCCAAGACCTCCTCCAGCCTCTGCCCGTGCCTCATCGCCCCTGGTCTCACATCGGCCTGGACTTTGTCACGGGCCTCCCGCCGTCCCAGGGCATGACTACCATCCTCGTGGTAGTGGACCGGTTCTCCAAGGCGGCCCACTTCGTGGCCCTCCCGAAGCTCCCGACGGCCCAGGAGACTGCAGACCTCCTGGTCCACCATGTCGTGCGTCTCGGATCATGGTCCTCAGTTCTCCTCCCAGGTCTGGAGGAGTTTCTGCAGGGAACTGGGGGCCACCGTCAGTCTCTCGTCTGGGTACCACCCCCAGACGAACCGGTAGGCAGAGTGGACGAACCAGGAACTGGAGCAGGCCCTCCGCTGCGTGACCTCCGCGCACCCGACGGCCTGGAGTGACCATCTGGCCTGGATCAAGTACGCTCATAATAGCCAAGTTTCATCTGCCACCGGCCTCTCCCCGTTTGAGGTGTGTTTGGGGTACCAGCCCCCATTGTTTCCGCTAGTGGAGGGAGAGGTCGGGGTGCCCTCGGTCCAGGCCCATCTGAGGAAGTGCCATCGGGTGTGGCGTACCGCCCGCTCTGCCCTGCTCAGAGCCCGGACGAGGGCTAAGGCCCATGCAGACCGCCTGCGTTCCCCGGCCCCTGCATACCAGCCCAGGCAGGAGGTTTGGCTATCCACAAAGGACATCCCCCTGCAGGTGGAATCCCAGAAGCTCAAGGACAGGTACATAGGACCTTTTGCCATACTTAAAGTCCTCAGTCCGGCCGCAGTGAAGCTGAAGCTGCCAGCTTCACTGCGGATTCATCCAGTGTTCCATATTTCACGGATCAAACCCTACCACACGTCAACTCTCTGCACCCCCGGACCTCCTGCCCGGATCATAGATGGAGAGCCTGCCTGGACCGTGCGCAGGCTCCTGGATGTCCGTCGAAAGGGCCGGGGGTTCCAGTATTTGGTGGACTGGGAGGGGTATGGACCCGAAGAACGCTCCTCGGTGAAGAGGAGCTTCATCCTGGACCCGGCCCTCCTGGCCGACTTCTACCAGCGGCACCCGGACAAGCCTTGTCGGGCGCCAGGAGGCGCCTGTTGAGGGGGGGGGGGGGGGTCCTGTTGTGTGGGCCGCTGAAGAGGAGGTACTGCTGGCCCACCACCACCAGATGGCACCCTGCTTGGAGTGCGGGCTTCAAGCACGAGAGGGCGCCGGAGCCACTGGGAGTGACAGCTGTCACTCTTCATCAGCACCAGCTGTCACTCAGTCAACTCATTACCATCTCCATAAAGGCCGGACTGCAACTCCACCTCCTCGCAGAGAAATCAGCTACCATTCAGGTAATTTTCTCTGCTGAAGTAAAACATTGAGTAATAGTCTGAACTTCTTTGCAGCCGTTTTTCCTGTGACGGTGTTCTTATCTGCGGTATTGGCGTTTGGTGTGGACTGCGACGGCTTCGTCTCACACCCCAAACCAGATAAGTGGTTAAACAGAAGCTGCACGAGTGTGTGATTGGAGGTGGAGGTGCTCCCTCCTTAAAGAACACAGACTGTGGGATTACTGAGTGTGCGAACTCGCACTCATCAATACTGTTTCTGTTCTCTGCCAGCAGTACCGGGTCTGACTGCTGAAGACAGTGGCCACCTGGGGCACAGGGCTTGGCAGCTCCGGTGTTCTTCAGATCCGTTGGTGGTGGAAGCTGTGTGGGATCCGGCTCTTCTCTCGCCAGACGTCTTCTATCTTCGAGCCTGCCCACACGTCACCTTGTGTATAATTGACATTCCACCGTATTGTTATTGTCTGTACTTCGTTGTGCGATTCACAACATTAAATTGTTACTTTTTGGCTTATCCATTGTCTGTTCATTACCGCCCCCTGTTGTGGGTCCATGTCACGACACTTTCCCAACAGTGCTGCACATACAATAGAATCACAATAGATAAAACCCCAGTAGTCAAAAATTAAAAATGAGAAAATTAACAATAAAATTAACTAAAACATGCAAGATAAATAAATAAATACATACAACATACAAAAGATAAAACCAATAAAATCTACCAAAATAAAAACAAAACCAATAAAACAGAGGACCACACAACTCACTCAGTGTTAAAAACCAGAGAATAAAAGTGGGTCTTCAGATGAGACTTAAAACACTCCACTGTGGGGGCTGGAATGCATTAGAAACACTGCACATTCTGTTCCAAATCAAAAGATGAAGAATTAGAACACCACAAGCATAGAGCGCAAACCTCCGCCAATACCAGTTTCCAATTCCACAAAATTTTACCTTGGAAAAAATTTTCAAGGTGAGAGTCCTGTTAGAAGTGGCTTTTCATAAGATAAATTAGATGTGATTAAATGTCAGGAGTATGTATTTAGTTCGTGCACTTGAATTTTTTTTTTCCTGATAATTTTCACAGATCATTGGTTAACTCTGCTATGCACAATTTGTCATAACTGGAAGATAGAGAAAGAGGCATAAAATTGGAACCTCCATAAAATTTTGGTTGTGTACATAAATCCATAACAGCAAAATGAGAGTGATTTAGGCACTTTTGATTGAGATATAATGCAAAATGTACAACAAATGGGCTTTTCTATATTAAATTAAAATGTCCACAAAATCCACAATCTGCATCAGATCCAGATCAAACTTTGTCAGCTGATAGTGAGTGCCATTCTGCACCTCACTTTCAAATATGAGCGTGATTGGGGAATGTTTGATGAAGATTTCTCATCTCATCTTTAACCGCTTTTCCGGGTTCAGGTCGCAGGGCAACAGCTCCAGCAGGGGACCCCAGACTTCCCTTTCCCGTGGCACATTGACCACCTCTGACTGGGGAATCCCAAGGTGTTCCCAGGTCAGTGTGGAGATATAATCTCTACACCTAGTCCTGTGTCTCCCCCGGGGTCTTCTCCCAGATGGAGGTGCCTGGAACACCTCCCTTGGGAGGCACCCAGCAGGCATCCTTACCAGATGCCCAAACCACCTCAGCTGGCTCCTTTCAATGCAAAGGAGCAGCGACTCTACTCCAAGCTCCCCACAGATGACCGAACTTCTCACCCTATCTCTAAGGGAGACCCAACCCTCATGACCACAGGTGAGAGTAGGAACAAAGATTGACCAGTAGATCAACAGCTTAACATTTTGGCTCAGCTCCCTTTTCATCACAATGGTACGGTAAAGCAAATACAATACCACCCCTGCTGCACCGATTCTCCAGCCATTCTCCACCCCATCGTCCCCTCACTCGTGAACAAAACTCCGAGGTACTTGAACGCCTTCACTTGGTACTTCTGTTGAAGTACATGGACTCATGCTGAAGAGCATGGACTCATGTTGAAGATGAGAATCATGAGTCTTCCTCTCAGAGAATAGCATTTCCCTGTCACTGCACTGGAATATCCACTGTCAAAAACTTTTGACATATGGTTGTATGACATCTATGGTTTTGCAAGAGTGTTGAGCTGAGGGCCACAAATCATTCATGGAGCTGTATACCTCCATCCTCTCCCCCTGCGCACAGCCACTGCACTCATGATCGCTCCTCACCCCAGTCAATTTCCACCCCACTCCAATCAAATCACTCACTGTCTGCTCCAAAACAGAACACAATCTCCATTGTATTTTAATTTTAGCAAAAATTGTAGCCTTGCATCAAAATAACAAGTAATCTGAGTATTAGTTTGTCTTGAAATGAATAATTTCTGCTTGAAAGTAGCGTGCATCCAGAAAGTATTCACCGCGCTTCAGTTTGTCCACGTTTTTATGTTACAACCTTATTCCAAAATGGAGAAAATTCTTTTTTTCCCCTCAAAATTTTACTCAAAACACAATTATGACAACATTAAAAATGTTTTTGAATTTTTTTGTAAATTTATTAAAAACTAAAAAACTAAGAAATCACATGTACATAAGTATTCACAATCTTTGCTCAATACTTTGTTGATGCACCTTTGGCAGCAATTACAGCCTCAAGTCTTCTTGAATATGATGCCACAAGCTTGATGCACCTATTTTTGGACAGTTTTGTCCATTCCTCTTTACAGCACCTCTCAAGCTCCATCAGGTTGGATGGGGAGCGTCAGTGCACAGTCATTTTCTGATCTCTCCAGAGATGTTCAATCAGATTCAGGTCTGGGCTCTGACTGGGTCACTCAAGGACATTCACAGAGTTGCCTGAAGCCACTCCTTTGATATCTTGGCTGTGTGCTTGGAGTCATTGTCCTGCTGAAAGATGAACCGTTACCCCAGTCTGAGGTCAAGAGCGCTCTGAAGGAGGAGGAGGAGGAGGAGGAGGATGTCTCTGTACATTGCGGCATTCATCTTTCCCTCAATCCTGACTAGTCTCCCAGTTCCTGCTGCTGAAAAAACATCCCCACAGCATGATGCTGTCACCACCATGCTTCACTGTAGGGATGGTGCCTCGTTTTATCCAAACATGATGCCTGGCATTCATGCCAAAGAGTTCAATCTTTGTCACATCAGACCAAAGAATTTTGTTTCTCATGGTCTGAGAGTCCTTCAGGTGCCATTTGCAAACTCCAGGTGGGCTGCCATGTGCATTTTACTAAGGAGTAGCTTCCGTCTGGCCACTATACCATACAGGTCTGATTGGTGGATTGGTGCAGAGATGGTTGTCCTTTTGGAAGGTTCTCCTCTCTCCACAGAGGAATGCTGGAGCTCTGACAGAGTGACCATTGGGTCCTTGGTCATCTCCTTGACTGAGGCCCTTATGCCCCGATCACTGAGTTTAGATCGACAGCCAGCTCTAGGAAGAGTCATGGTGGATCTGAACTTCTTCCATTTAGGGCTGATGGAGGCCACTGTGCTCATTGGGACCTTCAAAGCAGCAGAAATGTTTCTGTACCCTTCCCCAGATTTGTGCCTCGAGACAATCCTGTGTCTGGGGTCTGCAGACAATTCCTAAGACTTCATGCTTGGTTTGTGCTCTGATATACACTGCCAGACAGGTGTGCGCTTTTCCAAATCATGTCCAATCAACTGAATTTATCTCAGGTGGACTCCAATTAAGCTGTAGAAACATCTCAAGGATGATCCGTGGAAACAGGATGCACCTGAGCTCAGCCTTCAGGGAAAGGCTGTGAATACTTATGCACATGTGATTTCTTTTCTTTTTTTTTTTTTTATAATTTGCAAAAATCTAAAGAAATCCCCCAAAACACCAGACTCACAAAGACCTTCATCCACCAGGCTGTGAGATTATTGAACTCTCTCCCCCAGTGGTGGGCACAGATAACCAAAAAATTAATTTCGATAACAGATAATCAGATAACTGAAAAGTTATCTTTGATAAAGATAAAATGATAAACCATCCAAAAATGTATCAGAAATTACAGGTAACTGATAAATTCCAGTATTGTACACTTGCAACTACTAATAAACTGAATTTGAGTTTTAACACCACAATCGCTTCTGGTAGCATCAAAAGCAACAGCAAACCCAAACAATGAGCCCACACTTCTGTCTTTGAACATCTTGCCTCCTGCTGGAAGCGCTTGTTTGCTACATGGCTTCCCACACAGACGCAAGCTGAGAGCAGCCATAAGGCCCAGGTCTCTACCAATCACAACACTCCGGTCAGGCGGAGGTCTTGGAAAATGGACAATACCAACACTTTGAGAGCAGCCAGGTACCCAGATATTTAATACTGCCATGAACACTCCTGGCCAGTAGATGGCAGTATCGGCCTTGAAAAAATGTCAAACAAAATTCCAGATAATCCGTGTCTGCTACATTTAAGATGCGTGGAATTTAACAAACGCAAATACACTAACGTCTATAAACCCAGAGAATATATTCACGAGAGTTTTAGGCACTAGAGTTTAATGCTGTTAACTGTGGACCCTGAAAAGAGTGTCTGAAATGCATTTGTCCTGTCGTGAACGTCTGAGATTACCTTATGCTACCCATAATGCATTGCTGCCTGGCACAGCATGTGCTCACAAAACCTTAACAATTAGCACATTACTTTAAAATGAAAACATATATCTGATATTTTCACTTTATAAACTTCAGACATGACAATAATTTTAAATAACTTGTCTAAAATGAGTGGTTAAAATTTGAACCATAAGTTAAACATGTATGCCTCTGGATGACTTGGTGACATTGCGATTATATTAGTATGGTGTTAAAGGAAATGACTTTTTTTTGGTCACCAGTTCTCCTTTGCTTACAGATGATAGAGTGGTTTCTGTTTGCAGAGGGCAGAACAACATGTCCATTAGGAAACTTTTAACAGGTAGATTTCAACAGCTTTAACAGTTTTAAAAATGTTTTTCACTGTTCAGCTTAGTTTAGTACACTATCGGTCTAAAAGTTATCGGACGGTAATTCATTGGAAGATAATTAGGCCGATGATGGTTTTTAAATTTATCTAAAAAGATAATCTGATAATGAAAACATTATCTTCGATAATTATCTGTTATCGGATTATCGGAAGTGTGTCCACCACTGTGTGTGTGTATATATATATATATATATATAATATCTGTTGCCCATGACCATCGTCCTGCACTGATTCACTTTATCACCACCACACCATTTGCAGTGTCTTAACAAATATCTGCTGCTGCTACAAATACTCAATGGTTTGCACTGCTGCACTTTCCACTTTTACTATTACCTCAGACACTACACTGTAAATACTAAATACCTGTCCTTATTGTCGAAACGTCTTGTCCTGTCATCACCGAGGGAAGGTGAGAAACGAAATTTCGATTCCTTGTATGTCTAGTACATGTGAAGAATTGACAATAAAGCCGACTTTAACTTTGACTTAATTGAATCCACGTTGGAATAAGGCCGTAACATAAAAAAAAAAAAAAATTGGGCAAAAGTGCAGTGCTGTGAATACTTTCCCGGTTAAAAACAAAAAAGTTTTAAAACTCTCCTCATTGCTCACCCACTTTCCTTCATATCATATTTTATATGTAAGGATTAAACAACGAGAAGCCGTGCATTATATGGTTTGACTGCCCGACGCGGAGTCTAAAACACCATGACACGAAGCAGAGTGGTGTTACTCCGCGAAATGCATTCAAACCGTATAATGCACAGCTTCTCATTGTTTAATCCACTTATACCAGGTCCCACACAGTGAGCTAACACACAAATATTTATTTAACAGAACTTGATAAAAATGTGTGAGTATTTGGGACTGTTTTATACCAGTCTCAAGATATTTTGTCTCCGATGCGCTTACCGTGTCTGGGGGCTCAGTAAGCGCCGCAGCGGGCCACTCACACTGCCCCCCTCCATGATATATACATATATAAAATCCCGCCAAAGATGTACAGTTGTGTCAAATATTGATAAAGGAAACTTTAGATTGACCGTGTGTGAATGTGTTTGTCTGTCTATATGTGGCTCTGTGATAGACTGGCACAGCCCAGTCTCACGTTTTTTTTTTTTTTTTTCATGCTCCCGTGACAAAATGAGTCAAATTTTCGTGATGGGGTTTATTTTAAGTCACTATTCCTATCCCTACTCCTACTCCCGACCCTAACCTTAACCATAGCCTAATCTTACTCTTCCCCCCATCCTAACCATAACCACCCCGACCCCCCTGCTTCACTTTTAATTTCGTGCACCCACCACGGAATGAATTAGAATGAATTTGTGCTGCCGTGACGAAAATGAGGCGCTTTCCATCACAATATCACAAACCAAGAGATTAATGTATATTTCATGCTGCTGAATCACGAATTGCCATGAGACCAGGATGACTGGCATCCTGTCGTCACACCCTGTAACTGCTGTGATAGGCTCCAGCCCCCCCGCCCCATGACCCTTAATTGGAGTAAGTGGTTGAAGATGAGTGAGTGAGTGTATGTTATCCACAGAAAAACAACACACACACACACACAAAAATTATGGTCTCTCTTGACAGTTGGTAGAGATAAAGATGATTTTGAAAACCTTATTTTTTATTAAAGTGGACTATTGTTATAGGTTTCCAGGCCCATAGCGACTCTTCACAATTAACAATTTCAACAACGTTTTGCAAGAACAGACAGTGTGATTTGATATTTCTATTATTTTGGCTGGTGTTAAGAATTTATTCAGGGGAAAGTTTGACAGTGCTTTCAGCATGCATTACCTAAATGAACTGTTATCCTCACCCCGTGCCCAGGCCGTGTTTGGTATTTAATAATTCAGCACATTCCCTGTTGCAAGACTGGTGCTGCATTCACATCAAATCTGTGCTTGCCATTTCTCTGCTGTTGGTCCATGATGCAGTCAATGCACATACAGTTACAGCCCAGTCTCACGTTTTTTTTTTTTTTTTATTCGCGCTCCCATCACGAAATGAGTCAAATTTTCGTGACGGTTTTTTTTTTTTTCAACTCAATATTCCTAACCCTACTCCTTCCCCCAACCGTAACCTTAACCATAACCTAACCCTACACCTTTCCCCAACCCTAACCATAACCACCCGACCCCCCCCCCCACTTCACTTTTAATTTTGTGCAGCCATCACCGAATATATTAGAATGAATTTGTGCTGCTATGATGAAAATGAGCCGCTTTTTGTCACAATATCAAGAACTAATAGACTGATGTATATTTCGTGCTGCTGAATCACGACTTGCCATGAGACTGGGTTGACAGTTATGCTCAAAAGTTTACATACAATGGTAGATTTTTTCTTTTTTTGACCATTTTTCTTAGAATATGAATGATAAGACAAAACTTTTTTCTAACTCATGGTTAGTGGTTGGGTGAAGGAAAGACATCCGGATATCCGGATATTCCACTGTTAAAGGAGATTTTTTTAATGAAAGACGTGCGGGCGGATTGCAGCGTCGGCTCGCAGCCGCCGCGACGCTCCGCCACAGGAAAAACACCTCTGTTGGAAGCCTTGAGGACAAGTTGGAACATCTCCAGCTGATAAACAATTTCTCATATACTCACTCCACTGAAAGCCATCAAAAGCCAACTGGATTTTAACAAATGGTTATCAACACGGAGGTGTTTTTCCTGTGCCGCCGCGCCGCGTCGGCTGCGTCCCGACGCGCGGACCCGTCCGCATGTCTTTCATTAAAAAAATCTCCTTTAACAGTGGAATATCCGGATAAAATGCTGAAACCGACTTCTTCTGAAATGTCTCTGTTCTCTCACGACGTCCTGGATCAATAGAGCCTGAAATGTGGAGGTTTTAAGCTTGAAACAGGCTGACGACGCTGCCTGAGAGCGCTGAGCGACGTCTCGCACCGTGAAAAGTCCTTAAAGCGACAGAATCACCTCAAAATCTCTCATCAGCTGTTAAAATTTCACTGAAAACCAGCTTAATTTTTCGAACCATGTCCACTTCGATGTGTCTCACAGGTTTAGAAAAAATTTTGATCAAACAAAGCGCCAGTCTCTCAGCAACTTCTCAGACAAAGGAATTCCGACGAGGGGCTGGACGACTCCTCCCACAAGGAGTGCTCACAGGCGAATGACGTCACCGACAGGCGTGGAAAAACTCACGCATGCGCACAAGGGTTCAAGCATGTCTGACGTAAAAACATATGAATGAAATCCATATAGTTTTTGAAAAAAATAAAAAGGACCTATACTTTACGGACAGCCCTCGTATTTGTAATAAAATGCGCAGATAGGACAGACATGGTCAGTCCACAACAGCTAGCAACCACTGCTAATGATTTCTCGTTGCAGGGCTCTGGGCTCTGCTCATGACACACACACACACACACACACACACACACACACACACACACACACACACACACACACACACACACACACACACACACACTATGATTCACAGTGACCCTGCACCTAATTATTCATGATTTTATGGTATAAATAAGTTAAACTGATGAGTTATTAAAAATAAATAAATAAATAAAAACAAAATGAATCCCTCCTGCGCAGTTATCAGGTGGAAATGAGCAACTGAGACCAAAACCTTTTTGTACCACACTGTGAACATGTTAAATTCTTCAGTAAAGATTGACAGAATAACATGAGCTTCCACTGGAAGCATCTCCTTTTTGAACCCAGCCTGAAGCGGCCATTCAGTACGGTTTTCCACTTCTGGGTTTGCATTAGTTCAGATGGCTGGAGGTTGGTGCTTGACTGCAATGCAACTTAATCCTACCTGCTGTCTGAAAATGGTTAGTTAGAGAGAGAGAGAGAGAGAGAGAGAGAGAGAGAGATAGATTATCACTGCTCCAGAAAGACAGAAGCTGTCAGAGACCCTGCTGGGACTGTTGTATTGATCAGAGGAAATCCGGTCTCCGTGTGAATTGACTGTTTACATATTAGGAGACCCGTGGGATCATTAAAAATGTTTAGTGTGTAACTAGCATGCAGACACACATGCACGCGCACGCACACACAATAAATAATAAAAGCTGTGAAATTCTTACAACCCCCCCCCAACAAAAAACATATTGCACACTGTTTATGTAAAAAGCAGGCAAGAGTTTTGTTCTTTTCAACATAAAATGCAACTGCAAAAATAATGCTGTGAGACAGACAGACAGACGCTGTGAGACAGATAGACAACCTTTTGTTGAGGTAATATTCCAAAGTAAATTTATTGAATGAAGAGAACATCTTGTATTTATGAGTGACCGGCCGCACGCCATGACATTTGGACTTGACAAACAGGCTCATTATTGCATGCCTTAATGAAAATGTTCTCGTCAGAAGATATTTCAGTCAAAGATAAATTGATGTGCCCATGACACCAACAAATTTGAGGTCTGACAAGACAGAATGTGCTTGATTAAAGGATATGTCGCACCGAAATTATAACAACTTAGATTTAGGCTATTAGTGACCATCTGATGATACACTGGGATTACTTTGTGCACTTCCGTGACCAGTCTCAAAGTATACAGCATTCGCATCAAACAGCTAGTGAGATGTTGTGTTATGCTGACTTGTTTTTAAGTGAATTTTGATGCAGTCACGGTAAAATCACCAACCACTCTCCACTGTGAGAAGATTTAGTGCACGTGCACATTCATCATAAACACAGCCTGTTAAAAACAGTCTCTGCTAGAGGATCAGGTTTGTGCACGCTTATAAGGGCCCCTTCACACATACTGTAGTAAAAATATGTACAAATCAGGGAAATCATGGCGGAACAGCTCGTATGAGTGAACCACAAAAAAATCGAGCCAACGGGCAGATGTGAACGATGCAACGGTGTTGTGCACACAACAGTGTCGTGCATGAGCATGCACAAAACCATTGCAACAGGAACACAGTTGCTGGAGCATGTGTAACCACATCGCACAGCTGCTGTGAAAAAAAAAAATACATGCCACCCACGGGATTCGAACCTGCAATTTCCAAAAACTCTGATTGCCAGCCAGAAACTTTACCAGTGAGCAACCATCACTGGCCTGTAAAAAAAACTAAAACCACAAACCATAAAAAAACACTGCTTTTTGTTGAATCCTTCTTATCAAGCGAACAATACAAGTATGAGCCGTCTGTTCCTCTGTAGATGACCCATGGTCACAGATGTACAGTCATGAAATGACATGAATGAGAAGCAGGGAGCTCTTATCATACCCACATCTGCTGAACCTGGCATGTCCAGCTAGCCCTGCGCACATGTCCGGCCCGAAACGCGTCTCTTGTGGATGGCACGTCGCAGGACAGACACCGCGTCATGTGGAGCAGAGCTCACATGGTGATGTGACCTTCAGATCACCCGCTGCATGTTATGAGCTGAAGGTCCGTATCATCTGGGGCAGTCTGTCAATGTGCGCGCTCTCCAGCCCATTGCAAAAGCAATATATGTTTTTATATATTTTCACATGAGGACAACAAGCACACACACGCATGTCCTTCAGAACACAGTACATGTTCTGCAGCTGTGACGTCCAGGACCAGAGATGTCAGCAGCTGCTCCTGTTTGTTCAGTGAACAGACCAACTTGTCACTCTGTGACCAGATGATAGGGGCCTTGCCTGCGGGGGGTGCACAAACTGCACACACTGGGGGGTGGGGGGTGCGCATGAAACACATGCACACATGTTGTGGGGGGATCCAACACTCTGGCACGCCACATCTGTACTTGCCAACTTGACACTCATGGGGGCACTTAGACAAATTTCATATCCAGCTTGAAAGTGATCGTCTGCTGACTGTTTTCATGCTAACAGCGCGAATGGCCACACATTTTCTAAGTGCCAAGCGAGTGGTGTTAGATGTTTTGTGTGTCACCTGGAATTTGGCCGACACTTGCCGCGAGAGGGATCGAATGGGCTCTCACAGGACACACTCTGTCTTTCAGCCTCTGGTGTGCGCAGATAGTTGTAACAACAGGTGTCCGATGTGTTTGAGGCAGGAACGACATTACACGGTTTGCACATGATTCCAACTTCATGCGCAGTTCAACCAAATTCGTACTATGCGTGAAGGGGCCATAAAATTGGAACCTCCATCCAATTTTGTTGGTGTAGGTAAATCCACAACAGAAAAATGAGGGTGAATGAGGCACTTTTGACTGAGATATAATGCAAATGTACACCAAATGGCTTTTCAATATTAAATTCAAATGTCCACAAAATTCACAATCCTAATCAGATCAGACTTTATCATGTGATAGTGAGTGTCAGCCTGCACCTCACTTTCAAATATGAGAGTGACTGGGGCATGTTTGATTAAGATATAATGTAAAACATACATTAAATGGGGTTGTCAATGTTAAATTTAAATGGCCACAAAAGCTGTCAGAGAATAATGTTCCATGACAACTCTGCCGTCAGCTCCTTACAAAGTTCTCTCATGATTCTGGCACGTTAGATTGAAAGTCCATTATCTCCTGAAAATAATGTACAACCCCAATTCCAAAGAACTTGGGACATTGTGTAAAATGTAAATAAAAACAGAATACAATGTTTTGCAAATCCTCTTCAACGATATTCAATTGAATATACCACAAAGGCAAGATTTTCAATGTTCAAACTGATAAACTTTATTGTTTTTGTGCAAATATTTGCTCATTTTGAAATGGATGCCTGCAGCACACTTCAAAAAAGCTGGGACAGAGCAACAAAAGACTGGGAAAGCTGATAAATGCTCAAAGAATACCTGTTTGGAACATTCCACAGGTGAAAAGGTTGATTGGAACCAGGTGAATGTCATAATTGGGTATAAAAGAAGCATCCCCAAAAGGCTCAGCTGTTCACAAGCAAAGATGGGGCGAGGATCGTCACTTTGTGAACAACCGTGAAAAAATAGTCCAACAGTTTAAGAACAATGTTTCTCAATGTTCAGTTGCAAGGGATTTAGGGTTTCCATCATCTACAGTCCATAATAAAAAAGAAGATTCAGAGAATCTGGAGGACTTTTTACACGTAAGCAGCAAGGCTGAAAACCAACACTGAATGCCCGTGACCTTTGATTCATCAGGCGGCACTGCATTAAAATCTGACATCATTGTGTAAAGGATCTTACTGCGTGGGCTCAGGAACACTTCAGAAAACCATTGTCAGTTAACACAGTTTGTCACTACATCTACAAGTACAAGTTAAAACTCTACCATGCAAAGTGAAAGCCACACATCAACAACATCCAGAAACACTGCCGCCTTCTCTGGGCCCAAGTTCATTTGAAATGGACAGATGCAAAGTGTAAAAGTGTGCTGTGGTCTGATGAGTCCACATTTCAAATTGTTATTGGAAATCATGGATGCCGTGTCCTCTGGACAAAAGAGGTAAAAGACCATCCATATTGTTACCAGCGCAAAGTTCAAAAGCCAGCATCTGTGATGGTATGGGAGTGTGTTAGTGCCTATGGCATGGGCAACTTACACATCTGTGATGGCACCATCAATGCTGAAAGGTACATCCAGGTTTTGGAGCAACACATGCTGCCATCCAAGCAACGTTTTTTTCAGGGACGTCCCTACTTATTTCAGTAAGACAATGCCACGCCACATTCTGCACGTATTACAACAGCGTGGCTTCATAGTAAAAGAGTGCAGGTACTAGACTGGCCTGCCTGCAGTCCAGACCTGTCGCCCATTGAAAATGTGTGGCACATTATGAAGCACAAAATGCGACAACGGAGACCCCACACTGTTGAACAACTGAAGTCATACATCAAGCAAGAATGGGAAAGAATTCCACCTACAAAGCTTCAACAATTAGTGTCCTCAGTTCCCAAATGCTTATTGAGTGTTGTTAGAAGGAAAGGTGATGTAACACAGTGGTAAACATACCACTGTCCCAGCTTTTTTGAAACGTGTTGCAGGCATCCATTTCAAAATGAGCAAATATTTGCACAAAACAATAAAGTTTATCAGTTTGATACATTAAATATCTTGTCTTTGTGGTGTATTCAATTGAATATAGGTTGAAGAGGATTTGCAAATCATTGTATTCTGTTTTTATTTACATTTTACACAACATCCCAACTTCATTGAAATTGGGGTTGTACAATCATGAATACTTTGACGTTCTGTTGCTAACCAGGATGTTAAATAACATGTCCTTTAAGTGGCAGCTAAAACAGTCACTCTCCGACAACCAGTCATGGTTATGAGCCCAGTTACCACACCAGAATGATTGTAATTATGATGTTTGGATGAATTTGTGTTCCATATACGTAGGATTGGTCTCAGTTCCATGAATTTCTCAGTCCTTTTAAATTAGACAAAATTTGGAACACATGGACGAAAGGCCAATACAATACAAAACTTTTGCAGACATGCCTGAACCCTTCTCCATGTGGATGGGGCCTGAGTTTATAGTCATCCCAGATCAGGACCAAGAGTCTGGGTTTTGAATAACTTCCTGGACTTGGCCATCAGAAGTGTATCTGTGAAAGTAGGCCTGCGTGTTTTAGCCAGTTTATCCGGTACACAGTATAATTTTTGGCCGACGGTAGAGATCTGGACTCCACTGACGAATCGCGATAATGGTCGCGGAGTTTTTTGATCCAGGAAAACTCCTCTGTGAAGCGGCTGTGTGTGTGTGAACCAGTTTGCTGCGGCAGAGAAGGGTGTTCTGAGTTGAGGTGACTGACTTTTACTGCTGCTCATGAGTTCTGTAAGTTCTGTCGCTGATATTTGTTGACTTATTTCAGCTGGCGCACTGGGGGAAGGCGGAAGCTCTGTCACATTCTGAATCAACATTTGAGAAGTAACACATTTAATAACGCAATGATTTTTTAACCAGAGTAGAAAGACAAAATCAACCAGGTAACATCAGTTTACCCAGACGTATTTCAAATATGAGTAAATTAAGTATTTTTTTTTTTAATGTTTTGGTGGTTTCATGTTGACTTTTGTAAATGAGGAAGTGACTGTCCTGAAAGCACTTCATGTATTCAGAGCGGGTGTGTCATCTAGTGTTCAAGAGATGAAACCTTCAGCTGCTGACCATAAATTTATTTAATTCTTTCACCAAAGCATCAAATCTAGGGTGCATCTTAGATGTACCATCTGGCAAATTGTACCAGTAGTTTAGAGATCTGCACAATAAATGTTTTCAAAATTACATTATATCTGTTTTTATTTATTTTTGTCATTTTTATTTAGCTAAGGGACCCATTCAGAAACACATTATAATTTTTACACTTAGGTTTATATTGCGTTATATACCATTATCGTTAAGGGATTCCATTTATACCGCGATATGAATTTTAGGTCATGTTGTGCAACCCTCGGTGAAAGTAAACTCGTAGAGACATTCACTCATCTTGGCAGTGACATTCGTGTCTCTGGGCCCTCAACCTTTTAGACTGAGACAAGCCTCGGACTAGCAAATGGAGTTTTGTGGTTGCTGGACTAAAGTGTTTGGAAATGCTGATATCTTTGCAGCAGAGTAAAAGGTTCAAGTTTTAAGTACTTGGTGCGACCTGTCTTACTGTATTGTGAGAATTGGATGGGAACTAGTGATCTAAGGTAATGACTGGATGTCTTTGGTACTGGGGACCTTTGGAGAATCCTTAATACCACTGCAGTGACTTAGTGCAAGTGATACTCCTCATCTAAGTCCCAAAGTAACCTTTTGTTTGACACCATTTTGGCCAAGTGGTTTGTTTTACTGGGCTTGATCCAGCATGCAAGTGCCGCAGTGACAACACCCCACTAGCTGGAGATAGGCCAGCTCGTGGATATATTTCACCTGGGAAAGGAAGGATCACTGATATAGGGAGTTTGTACCAGTGCTGCAGTGACACTTGAAGTGGATAGTAACTTTGAATGGCTCGATGAATGACACAATTGAAAAAAAAAATCATCTGCGATTGCAGTCAAAATGTTAACGTGTCACTAATTTATGAGTGAACAGAGCATAAACTGAAGCAATTAAAGCAGCTGATGTATAAAATGCCAGTGAAGCAGCTGAGACAAACCAGCTAGCAATCTGTGAATATATATATATATACGGTCTGTCCAAAAAGTATCAGACCTTTTTATTTTTTCAAAAACCATATGGATTTGAATCATGTGTGCTTGCATGAGCCAACCTTGAACCTTTGTGTGCATGCGTGAGTTTTTTCACGCCTGTCAGTTTCGTCATTCGCCTGTGAGCAGGCTTTGAGTGAGCACTGGTCCTCCCCTCTCGTTGGATTTTCATTGCGAGGTGGAACGATTTGGAGCTTTGCTGCATCAAATTTTTCCAGAAACTGTGAGAGACAGCCAGGTGGAAACCATTCGGAAGATTCAGACGGCTTTCGGTGATGATCCTATGGGCATCACACAGATTAAGGAGTGTTACAACCGGTTTAAAGACGGCGCACAATGGCGGAGGGTGCGCCGCGCTCCGAGCGGCCATCAACAGGCTGAAACAACCAGATCATTTCCAAAGTGAACGCTGTGTTGATCCGGGACGTTGTCTGACTACCAGAGAAATTGCAGAAGAGGTGGACATCAGCACTTTTTCGGCACATTCCACTGTTACAGGAGATTTTGTAATGAAAGACGTGTGGACGTTGGAAGTCTCACAGGACATGTTGTGACATGTTCAGCTCTTACACAATTCCTTGGATACTCACTCGACTGAAAAGCCACCGAAAGCCGTTTGAATCTTCCGAATGGTTTACACCTGGCTGTCTCTTACAGTTTCTGGAAAAATTTGATTCAGCGCTGCTCCAATCATTCAGACATTTTCCTCGCAATGAAAATCCAACGAGGGGGGTGGACCAGTGCTCACTCAAAGCTACTCACAGGCGAATGACGCCAACTGACAGGCGTGAAAAACTCACGCATGCACACGAAGGTTCAAGGTTGGGCTCATGCAAGCACACGTGATTCAAATCCATAAGGTTTTTGAAAAAAAAATAAAAAGGTCTGATACTTTTTGGACAGACCTTGTATATATATATACAGTGAGGAAAATAAGTATTTGAACACCCTGCGATTTTGCAAGTTCTCTCACTTAGAAATCATGGAGGGGTCTGAAATTTTCATCTAAGGTGTATGTCCACTGTGAGAGACATAATCTAAAAAAAAAAAAAAATCCAGAAATCACAATGTATGATTTTTTAATAATTTATTTGTATGTTACTGCTGCAAATAAGTATTTGAACCCCTACCAACCAGCAAGAATTCTGGCTCACACAGACCTGTTAATTTACAACAACTGTTATGATTATTTATTAGAAAGTGGAAGAAACACAAGATGACTGTCAATCTCCCTCGCTCTGGGATTCCATGCAAGATCTCACTTTGTGGGGTAAGGATAATTCTGAGAAAGCTCAGAACTACACAGGAGGACCTGGAGAGAGCTGGGACCACAGTCACAAAGATTACATTAGTAACACATGATGCTGTCATGGTTTAAAATCCTGCAGGGCAGCAAGGTCCCCCTGCTCAAGCCAGCACATGTCCAGGCCCATTTGAAGTTCACCAGTGACCATCTGGATAATCCAGAGGAGGCATGGGAGAAGGTCATGTGGTCAGATGAGACCAGAATAGAGCTTTTTGGAATCAACTCCACTTACCATGTTTAGAGGAAATGTTTGACCTCTGTAATTGCAAAGAAAGGCTACTGTACCAAATATTAACATTGATTTACACAGGTGTTGAAATACTTATTTGCAGCAGTAACATACAAATAAATTATTAAAAAATCATACATTGTGATTTCCGGATTTTTTTTTTTCGATTATGTCTCTCACAGTGGACATGCACCTAAGATGAAAATTTCAAACCCCTCCATGATTTCTAAGTGGGAGAACTTGCAAAATCGCAGGGTGTTCAAATACTTATTTTCTTCACTGTATATATATATATATATATATATATATATATATATATATATATATATATATATATATATATATATATATATAATGTGTGTGTGTGTGTGTGTGTCTATAAATGCTATGCATACAGCACTTTTTGATATCCCCTGCTGCATTTCTCTGCCTACTGTATTCTCTGTGTATATAGTTGAATGTGTATTTTGGTCCTTTGTCTTAAATTATTGTATGAGGTTTTATGCTAGACAAGGTGAAGCTGCAACTTAAATTTTGTTGAATTTTAATCAGTGACAATAAAAGGCATCTTAATCTTAAATGTTGACCCTGTGTTGACTGCAGAAAAACCAAAAATAATCTTGTGCACAAAATTCTTAGGGTTTTGCTTTCTTTTAAATATGTATGTAAACCTCTGACGACTGCACATTTCACTGAGTTAGCCTTTAACCTCAGTTCCTCCGCTGCTCTTGGCTGAACAAGTGCCTCATTTGTTTCTCCACAACTTGAATGGATTCATTTCTGTTCATGTTTGTGTTTGGAAGTATGACAGATGATTACGAGTGATGACAGTACATCCAGCCTATTCATTCCAGATTATGCAAACATGCCCCCGTTTTCCATTGTCCGGGTCAATAATGAAAGTGGCAACTAAAGTGATATCTCAAATGACGATGTCCCACTCATCAGAGCAGGTTTAAAAGAAGCTGCAGCTTCATTCCAAATACAGAAACAACTGTTTATGTTATAAATTTCATTGAAGCTGAAGGTGCACTGACACGTGCATGATGTTGATTCACGCACTTGCATTACCTGTGTCGTGCAGGAGAGTAAACTCATCTTTGTAGACTGCAGACTGAACGTGAGAGTGGCGCCAGCACGTGCAATTGCGCAAAGAGAATTTTGAAATGTTCAAAAAATCCTTCATGCATAAATGTCGTACTACATGGCACGATCTGCTCGCCAACACGATGTGTAGCTTGTCAAGTGGAGTAAAGAAGAAGTGAACAGTGCGAGTGTTTGCATCAGCAGATTGTTTAGGGCGCAACTTGTCGGAACGATTATAACGAGATGTTAATTCTATCATAAACATACTTTAACAGCTGCAGACAAGAAGGAAAAAAAATCCAAAACTGTTTTACTAGCCATGACAATGTAAACATGACAAATAATTACGTTTTTAGATGGCTCCAAATGCTTTCTCCAGCTCATTCAGCACACCCCAATCACTAACGGCGCTGCTGGACTGGTCCTCTATGATTCAGGAAGTGATTAGAGCCACTTTCAACAGACAACTTGCAGAGAAAATGATTAATGTGCTACAAAATAATTATTTTATATGCGCAGCATCCAGCGTAGAGCACGTTGCAGCCAGTGGTACAAAGCACGGTATCCATCTGGGAACACAGCAGGTGGGATCATCATGACGACGTGTGTGCAAGTGCATTGTTCAAAGTCATGCACGTGTCAGTTCACCTTTAGTGACTTTATAAAGCTCAAGCTTTATAAAACTAAATTCACATGTAAATTGAGATGAGAATGTTCAAGGACTACAAATAACTTTGATCCATCCGGTATCCCTTATTTAAACAGATCTCCCAATTGCATATATTCCACATCAAAAACATTTGAAGGTGTACCCCGCCCCTCGCCCAACAGCTACACACAAGTATATTTCCCATGCAGACTATGGGAGTTTCAGGCGAAACCATTCGGAGTGTGGGGGTTTCAGCAGAATTAGGGTTAGGGTTAGGGTTGGGGAACCTGATTTTCCGTGTCACCTAAACCCCCACACTTCAAATGGTTTTGCCTGGAACTCCCATACTCTGTCTGGGGTTTAGTCTCACCCAGTAGCTACTGGTATAGGCTCCACCCTCTCTGTAACCCTTAATTTGAATAAACTGGTTCAGAAACTGCATAATGATAAAGTACAAGATGATGCCATCTAGTCATCTAACTCAAAAAAATATTACGAGATTACAAAGACCTTTAATTAGTTTATACAAAATTTATACAGGGCTTTTCCTAATGCAACATGTTTTTTAGAAATATTTTATTTTTGGAAACACAGATAGTCTAACTTGAGACTTACCTGCATCAAAGTGTTTACATCAAAATTTGTGTCTGATGAGCACGTCACTCTGATGACTTCTTGTTTTCACACTATTAACGGTTCCCAGCATCACCTTTACGTGTCGGCAGTGAAACAATAGCTTTAGAAATGTGCGTACGCCAGTCAGGATGTTTGTGTGACGCGCCGCACAGTTCCACAGTCATTTAACTTTTGGTGCATTTGAACATTGGCGTACAGATGGACGTACGCCACATTTTTGTGCATGCACACTTTGTACAATCAACAGTTATTTGGAGAAACAGACAGAGAAACAGGACACATCTCATTACAGTGACACTGTGTTGTGATAGTTGAATCGTATCAAACTAAAAAATAACATAACATTAACATAACTATAGAATTCCTGATTAACGAATTGCTAAAAACAATCTTTTGCCTTGATTAATGTCAGCTAACATGGCTGATTAACAGCTGAGTCTACTCAGACCAGGTCTTCAGCTCAGTTTTTTTTAGCAGCTTATTCAAACTTTTTCTACAGGACCCCCTTTTGTACATAAGAATATTTCTTAGCCCCACCCACTCTGAAACACATGTACACATCTTTTGCTTCCAAACTCCACTGGAATGTATACATTTAAACATTCTAAATTATATAAAAGTACAACTTATTATAGAACAGCAGAAATAAAGTGACGAATCACTTTTATAGTAGAATTCTAAAAAATATATATTTAATATTTTAACTGTCGTGGTTGCTTATTGTATCGTAAAAGCAATGTAGCTGAAGCATACAGAAATATCCTACAGCAACAAACCATTAGTTTGTAACTAATCTAATTCATTCATTCAATCACAAATTGGCCTTCTGAGCCACTCCAAAAAATGGTAGCCATTCAAGAGTGCACTGTATCATCATCTGTTAAGGTGGATGGATGCCCACCACCACTTTTCAAGTTCAAAATTTTAAGGCAACTGTAACACCAATTTAGTAATCTTAAAAAAGGACAAATTTTATAGTGTGCAGAACACAATCTAGCCTGATATGTTCTGGATGCTCAGAATGCATCTGAGCTTATCTAGAAACCGTTGGTTTCTGGGGGCCTGCAGCGGCCCCCAGACCCCCGGCCTATGGGCTTTGGCCCTGCAGGCCTCGCACTTTGGCCCCCCAATTTCTAGTTCTAAATTGTGCCCTTGCTGAATACTGTGTTACAAATATAAGCAGAAGAAGAAAGAAACGGCAAGATGTGTAACGGTGGCAGCTGCAGGTTTGGTGATTAAAACGGCCGCCATTTTTTCTTTTCTGCAAATATGTACTTATGTCTCCATATACATTTCAACACGCTTTACTTTTTCTTGTTCCCCCCTTTTTAATATTATTATATTTAAGTAAATATTGGAGGAGTGGGGTACAATTAGTTAGACCGAACAGCTAACGTTAGCTTATTTAGCCGGCCTTAGCAACGTTCATCGTAGCTTACAAAATAGTTGGTTCCTTTGTGTTTGATAACAATCTTCTCCTGTGATGTCTTATCCTTCTTATGTCTTATTACTTATTATATTATATATACCTTTTTCTTGAGCTGCTTGGGTGTGTAGGGAGAGTTCCCATGGGATAAAAACGCTTTTTAACCTACCATCCCTGGTTCTCAAGACCAGGCACCTAAGTGGCTCAACTCTACTCTTTTCTACTCTTCCTTTTTAGATATTTAGATATACCTTTGTATACTGGCATAGTTCCACCTTAGAATTGGAATATAATATATAAGATATACCTTACTGAATTTTCATGCAGGTTAGGTGGATAGTGCAGCGGATAAGAGAATATTTAGAGCGGAATCCTGCAAATGGTGATAAAAGCATCAAATTCGGCAGAAATACTCCTCAGACAATCCTCTTTTGAAAAAAAACAATTGGCCACTTGAATTTTCAATCGGTGTTCAGGTAGGGGTCAATTGAAGAATTACACAGAGGTCAAAATTAAAAGAGGCTCCAATCATATTGAAAAATATTCCACATTATTTGCCTGATCACAAAGATTGCAAAAAGGTACAGTTTGGACTATGTATGACTGAATTCTATGAAGTTATGGGATAAAAACACCAAGAATGGTGACAAAGGTCAGATTGATTTTGTACAGGGGTCAAAAGTCAAAAGAGGAGTGTCTAAGGAGTATTTCTGCCGAATTTGATGATTTTATCACCATTTGCATGATTGTTTTACTTATGTGTGTGTGTGCAGATTTGACTGTGTCTGTATGTCTATATGTGGCCCTGCGACAGTCTGGCATCCTGTCCAGAGTGTACCACGCCTCATGCCCTATGACTGCTGCCCCCCAGTGTCTCTTAATTGGAATAAGTGGGTATAGAAAATGGATGGATATTATTCCTTTTCAAGATGCATGTTTTGACATGTTTGATTTATACTCCAGTGTAACTTATAATCTGCACAAGCGTGCAAACAGACAACTGTGTGTACACTTGTCTGTGTCAAACCAGTAACTGAAGAATACAGCACAAGTATTCACCAGTTTGCTTAAATAATGTGGACGTAACAATAATTAAATGTCTGAAATAATTTTGATAAATTGATTCTGTCTAAAACTGAACCATTTTATCCTTGGCTAAGCTACAATCCCGCTACCATGTTTAGCCAGTAACTGCTCTGAGTGACTTCTGACCTTGAGCGTAATGTTTCAGAGTGATGTAAAATCTAAGGTCATGTGACCAATACGAAGGTGATATGTCACTTCTTATTAGTGTTTAATAATAACCATCGACGTATTTTTAACCAATTACTTGAAATAGCCATTCTGAATATTTTCTATTAGCATTGTGTCAGAAACGACCTTGGCATGTGACCTTAACTTTTAACTGATGTTTCTCAAAATAAAATGACTCTTTCCTTCGCTGATCTTGAGTTATTAAATCAAATTTGGCACAAATCTGATACAGCCTCTTAAAGTTATTTTCTTTACACATAAATGTCCAAAAATCATACTCCTACTTAAGTTTCAAACACAGTGGCACAACAACAACAACAACAAAACAAATAAGAAACAAACAAAATAACAAGCTTAATTAGAAAAATGAAAAATGATGTATTTTTTTGCTGATCTCCAGCAAAGACACAGTTGAACCACTGATTTCATGCTCGTGGCTTTTGAATGGATTAGATGAAGGCATTGCGAAGGTTTCTGAAACAAACCTATGATTTATGCAGCCTTGTGAGGAAATAGGACGCTACCTTATATTTTTCTCCCACAGTGGTCGACAATGAGATGAATGGTTGCATTAAAAGATAAAAGAACACGAACATGAACTGAATACAAAGAGAATCACAAGCATAGCTCCAGAGATACTATTATAAACTATAATTCTTTTCATGACGCAAACGCTGACCTATGATACCATTCATCGCCCAGCACACCATTTATTATGGTGTGTTTTATTTTTTGTTCTCAGCAGGCTCCCAGATTGTCACGCAGCATGGCAGATTCTTTCAAAAAACAAATACATAAACAAATAAATAAAAACCCTCAATTTAATTCAAAGTACCGTAATTCTTTTTAATAATTCTGACCTTTTAACACAACACATGCATGTGTTTATTCTGCTGTGCTTCAAAAAACACTGTCACACACTGAGCTTCGTGTTTGGTGAATTACTTGGGACATGATGATGTGCAGTGGAGGATTTTGTAGCTAAAGGATAGTGCGACCTCCATCGAGCATAGTTCAGCATCCAAACAGCACCAATGCACTTTTGGTCTAGCATCACCTTTCCTTCCTTTTTTGTATTTATTTCATTTGTTTCATTACAGGGTAGCACATTAAACAAATGACTGTGCGACCTGTGCCTTCAATACGCCCGTATTGATCTGGACAGTAACATTGTGCCTTTGTGCCGCTGCCGTCACCTTGAGTCATGCCTGGAGAGCAGCCAGACTGCTTGTAGCCAATTTGCGTCACACTAACAGCACGCAGTGTTTTCGTAATAGGATTGTACAGTGCTGGTAAGGAGTCCATCGAAACACACAGAGTTTCCAAACTGCTTAAAGACCCAAGTAGGACCCGATTCCTTCACTTACAGAAGCATCCCGCGAGCTGCAGTGAAAAGCTCTTTCCATCTCCTCATTTGCCTTTACTAGTGAATGTAGGCCATGTGATACAGTGAAACATTAACTTCTCTGGCCTGCATAATATCAGACATATCCTCATTTTGAGTCTTCTGTGAGACATACAGTAAGGGGTGCATGCATGCTTACCTGCACTTACAGTTGAAGAAATACAGTAATAAACAGAAATACAGTAATACATAGACCCTGATGCCCATTGGTACTGGTGATTATCTTGGGATTCCATAGTGTGAAGCAGATTAGTATATATGACTTGCCCTGGAGCAGGGGTAGGCAACCTGTTCCAGAAAGAGCCATGAGGGTGCAGGTTTTCTTTGCAGCCACTGACTCCACCAGGTGATTTCACTGATTAACTGATTCCATCTGCTCAAAGTGATATTAATCAGTAAAATCACCTGGTGGAGTCAGTGGCTGCAAAGAAAACCTGCACCCTCATGGCTCTTTCTGGAACAGGTTGCCTACCCCTGCCCTGGAGGATGCACAGATCCATTACAGATTACTTCCCCAGCCAAGGCTGGTACCAAGCTGGGTGGACTGAGACAATGCAAATGAAGTGCCTTGTCAAAAGACACAGACAAGTACATGATCGGGAATCAAACCCAGGTCTTCATATTAGTAGCTCAACTCATATCCAGTTGAGCTACTTGCTCTAGACTTACTGCATTGTGACAAACACTGATGAGGTATAGGTTTGGATGAACACAGTGCTTTGATTCTTCTGAAAGGTAAGGTTAGATCAAGCAGCATGAGATGGTGTTACGCATCACTGCATCCATCACACCACTAAACCATTTTGGCTCTTGGATGGCCACCATCCATGCAGACAACTGGTCCATCCCCACCTCTTGAACGTTATCATGTGTTTTCCACAGTCAGGTGAAAACTGGGTGTCCCATTGGCTTTCTCCATCTGCTGTGATCATGTACACTGAGGCACCTATGTGCTGGATCATCCCCAGAGAAACACGCCACAAGGCCGAAATGTCAGAGTTGGTGTCCCTCACAATGTAAGTGATATTCTTCTTAGTCTTGTAAATAACTGTTCTTTTTACATGCTTCAGTGAGTCACTTCAGTGGTATCAAACGGTATTCTAAATAGACATAAAGTTGGACCCTTGAGTCACTAGCTAGTGGCCATGTCTCACAATCATACTGTAAGAGAGGAAGCACCAGGGCCCAACAGACTTGTACCTTCATTCTCCTGTAAACCTCTGTTCAGGGACCTCTTGGATCCATAAGCTTTTCACAGGCATCTCCCAGTCTCAAACCAGGGGACCAACAGACATGAATCTCAATTAATGCAGGACAATCACAAACCCAAACATTCCAATTCCTTACTCAGCTTCCGAACTACTGCAATCATTTTATTAATTGATTCTGCAAAGATTACAGCACTGTCCACAAAGTCATGGTCATTTAACCTGTCATTGTCAACAAAGGTAGCTATGCTTTCTTATCAAGATTAAACCATAAATTTTTGTAACTGCTTGTGGGCAAAATTAGGTTTTTATTTAGGGGGCATTGCCTTTTTTTTATTTCCCTACACAGCAAAATCACCAGTGTTATATTAACATTGACGGTGTCTATATGGATCAGTGAGGAATATATAGACACTGGCAGTGTTAATTTAATACTGTCAGTGTTAATTTTACACTGGTGATTTTGCTGTGTATATAGTAGGTTTGCAGTAGCTGTTTGAATCAGTAGCGACACACTGCAGGTGTTACAATGTTGTACCTTGTCACACTTGATCAATACACATGAAACAACCATCTTCAGTCACACGTTGACATTGTTCTATTGAAAAATCTGACCTACACATTCATTCATGCTCAAACAATAGAACCAGTGCACAGTGAATAACTTTGAACACAATGATTTAAGATAAATTGTTCAGTCAGGTCTTGCTGAATATGCTTTCTATTTTTAAGCATGGCCTTCCCTCACATTTATACCTTCAACCAAACTATACCTGGAAGCTGCTCAGAACAACCAATATCTTCTTCTAACCAAAAGCATATCAGCAATATTTAGCCTCATAAATTAATTAACAGTCATAGTACCGGCAGCATGTTGGACATGTATCTGTGCAGGATTAATTATAATCCAGTCCTGGATACGGTAGCGTGAAGTTGAAGAGAGTCAATGAGTCCCAGTGGATGGGATGCGAGTCCATCACAGGTTATTTCCCTAGCCAAGGCCAGTACCCTTTTACAGCTAGTTGGACTGAGACAAGGCAGATTAACTGTCTTGTCCAAGGACACAAAGAGGTAGCCAGAAGCATGCATCTGGAATTGAATGTTGGTCTCTTTATTTAGCCGAGAGACACTTAATGCAACATTTAAATATAGCGCAATGCTAAAATACCCTTGGCCGTATGAGCATTGTGTTCTTTATAATTTGCAGTTGATAATGAATTATTAAGCTCCTATTGTCTTACATACAATTTGTACATTTTCAAAAAATCAGTCCATCAATTAATCAGTCAATCAAAAACAATATTTACATTTTAAGAGCGGATGTTTTGCAAATCAAGGAATATTTGTAGCTCACCCTCTGGGCATTTGCAGGTACTAATGAGACAAATTTAACTCCATAGCAACTTAACCTGGAGTTAGCATGCATGCTGACACCGCAAAATGTTTTGTAAATGACTCCAGAGGTGTTATCAGGTTACATAAACAGTATTTTCAGTTTTAGAAGTGTTTATTTCTCACTAGCTTTTACATAATATATGACACAGAGGTTATAATATTTACACACAAACAATTGCAGCTAGCTACCAGCCTGTGATATCACCACGCTAACATCTGTGAAATAGTTTGTAAATAAGTTCAGAGATGTTATTAGGTTTCATGCATAAATTGACATCCATGCCTGTAGCCTTTTCAGGGCCACACTATTTCAGCATGCACTTGTGTACATTTAATTCACCTTTTCATTGCATAATCTTTTTTTTAACATAGCTGTATGCTGTTTGTCAATTAGTTAATGAAATGTGCTGAAATAATATAGTATGTATGTGCCAAATCAAACTCCATACTGGTGCTTTCAAGCTTTTCTTACTGTCAATTTCTTCCTTTTATTTGCCATTTTTGTGGATTTAACTACTGACAAACTACTGCCGTTGTTGCTGAGCAAAGGTTGACTGATGTTCACTTTGCACACGATGCTGAGATCTTTGCAGAATCAATAGATACACTGATGGCAGCACTTGGGAAGCTGAGAGGGGAATCGGAGTAAATTGACTGCATTTATAGAGCGCTTTTCCATCTATATCAGAAGCTCTAAGCGCTTTACAATAATGCATTGCATTCACCCATCCACGCACCGATGTCAGGGTGCTGCTATGCAAGGCGCACACTACAGACCAGGAGAGCAATGTGGGGATTAAGGAACTTGTCAAGTGCCCTTTGTGTTTCCAGCCAGATGGGGGTCTGAACCGAGGATCCTCTGGTCTCCAAGTGTCTGGGTTTGTGATGGTCTTGGATTAAAACTAAGATCCATGCTTTATCTGTGTATAAAGTTTGGCAGTGGCTGATTTATGTGTTATTTTGTACGTTTTATAAACCATTTTGCAGTGATAGCAATGGTGTTACACTTTAAAAGCAGCGTATATGGTTTTGTATGGATATATTTTGTATTCTGATACAGGGCTGGTTTTAGCCACCTTTTTTGTTGTTGATTGTTTATGCTATTGAAATTGTTTTGGGCTGGTTTTGAGTCGTGATATGGTTGGTTTTGGTAAAAAGACCTTGTACCAATTATAACACCACCCCAAACACTAGGTGCTGATTATCATTAAAGAGTTTTTAAGGAAAGCCTGCTAATTATGCCCTTCTCTAGGGATGGGGGAGGGCATAATTAGTTTTCCATCCATCTCTTTGTCCTTGTGTCAGTCCAGCCGTCACAGGGCTTGTGAGGGTGATAACTTGAGAACAAATGAAAGCAGGCCCAATAAACCTGGTGTGCAGGTGCCTCTTTTGAGGACCTCGGATGAGTTCACATATGGGATGCCCTGACCGTGATTTTGAAAGGTCTTGTTTTGAAAGATGTCTCCCAGCCACAACATGGTGAATTTCACTTTCTTGCATCAGACTGCACATATAAATTGGCCGTCTGTAAAACCAATATATTTGTTCCTGCAGCCATCAGAGTGATCAACGGAACCTAGCAAGTGTTTTATTGAATTTGCTCTTTGAGTACAGCTCTTTGTATAGCTTTTATTTATTTATTCATTCTTATCCTGTTTTTATCTGCTGGGGTGTTTTTTTTTCTTCGTATTTCCCTTACTTGCACTGATCCCTGTCTTTTAGGATGAAGCACTGTTGTCACTGTTTTTTTTAACTGGAGAACAAATAATAGCAGGTTGACCATATCTGTATAATAAAAGTGAAGTGGCTTCTGTGTACATGTATGCGTGCGTGCGTGTGTGTACCTTCTATCATGGAGAAACTGGGAATAGCTTAACAGTATTCCCTGAAAACTCCCTTCTGTCTGATCATTTCTTAATAACATTTACATTTACTCTGATGGACTACCCAGCAGTGGGGAATAAGTTTCATTACACTAGAAGTCTTTCAGAAAGCGCTGTAACTAGGTTTAAGGATATGATTCCTTCTTTATGTTCTCTAATGCCATATACCAACACAGTGCAGAGTAGCTACCCAAACTCTGTAAGTGAGATAGAGTATCTCGTCAATAGTTTTACATCCTCATTGAAGACAACTTTGGATGCTGTAGCTCCTCTAAAAAAGAGAGCTTTAAATCAGAAGTGCCTGACTCCGTGGTATAACTCACAAACTCGTAGCTTAAAGCAGATAACCCGTAAGTTGGAGAGGAAATGGCGTCTCACTAATTTAGAAGATCTTCACTTAGCCTGGAAAAAGAGTCTGTTGCTCTATAAAAAAGCCCTCCGTAAAGCTAGGACATCTTTCTACTCATCACTAATTGAAGAAAATGAGAACAACCCCAGGTTTCTTTTCAGCACTGTAGCCAGGCTGACAAAGAGTCAGAGCTCTATTGAGCTGAGTATTCCATTAACTTTAACTAGTAATGACTTCATGACTTTCTTTGCTAACAAAATTTTAACTATTAGAGAAAAAATTACTCATAACCATCCCAAAGACGTATCGTTATCTTTGGCTGCTTTCAGTGATGCCGGTATTTGGTTAGACTCTTTCTCTCCGATTGTTCTGTCTGAGTTATTTTCATTAGTTACTTCATCCAAACCATCAACATGTTTATTAGACCCCATTCCTACCAATCAATCAATCAATTTTTTTTTTATATAGCGCCAAATCACAACAAACAGTTGCCCCAAGGCGCTTTATATTGTAAGGCAAGGCCATACAATAATGATGTAAAACCCCAACGGTCAAAACGACCCCCTGTGAGCAAGCACTTGGCTACAGTGGGAAGGAAAAACTCCCTTTTAACAGGAAGAAACCTCCAGCAGAACCAGGCTCAGGGAGGGGCAGTCTTCTGCTGGGACTGGTTGGGGCTGAGGGAGAGAACCAGGAAAAAGACATGCTGTGGAGGGGAGCAGAGATCGATCACTAATGATTAAATGCAGAGTGGTGCATACAGAGCAAAAAGAGAAAGAAACAGTGCATCATGGGAACCCCCCAGCAGTCTACGTCTATAGCAGCATAACTAAGGGATGGTTCAGGGTCACCTGATCCAGCCCTAACTATAAGCTTTAGCAAAAAGGAAAGTTTTAAGCCTAATCTTAAAAGTAGAGAGGGTGTCTGTCTCCCTGATCTGAATTGGGAGCTGGTTCCACAGGAGAGGAGCCTGAAAGCTGAAGGCTCTGCCTCCCATTCTACTCTTACAAACCCTAGGAACTACAAGTAAGCCTAATTCTGAGAGTAAAGCACTCTATTGGGGTGATATGGTACTATGAGGTCCCTAAGATAAGATGGGATCTGATTATTCAAAACCTTATAAGTAAGAAGAAGAATTTTAAATTCTATTCTAGAATTAACAGGAAGCCAATGAAGAGAGGCCAATATGGGTGAGATATGCTCTCTCCTTCTAGTCCCCGTTAGTACTCTAGCTGCAGCATTTTGAATTAACTGAAGGCTTTTCAGGGAACTTTTAGGACAACCTGATAATAATGAATTACAATAGTCCAGCCTAGAGGAAATAAATGCATGAATTAGTTTTTCAGCATCACTCTGAGACAAGACCTTTCTGATTTTAGAGATATTGCGTAAATGCAAAAAAGCAGTCCTACATATTTGTTTAATATGCGCTTTGAATGACATATCCTGATCAAAAATGACTCCAAGATTTCTCACAGTATTACTAGAGGTCAGGGTAATGCCATCCAGAGTAAGGATCTGGTTAGACACCATGTTTCTAAGATTTGTGGGGCCAAGTACAATAACTTCAGTTTTATCTGAGTTTAAAAGCAGGAAATTAGAGGTCATCCATGTCTTTATGTCTGTAAGACAATCCTGCAGTTTAGCTAATTGGTGTGTGTCGTCTGGCTTCATGGATAGATAAAGCTGGGTATCATCTGCGTAACAATGAAAATTTAAGCAATACCGTCTAATAATACTGCCTAAGGGAAGCATATATAAAGTGAATAAAATTGGTCCTAGCACAGAACCTTGTGGAACTCCATAATTAACTTTAGTCTGTGAAGAAGATTCCCCATTTACATGAACAAATTGTAATCTATTAGACAAATATGATTCAAACCACCGCAGCGCAGTGCCTTTAATACCTATGGCATGCTCTAATCTCTGTAATAAAATTTTATGGTCAACAGTATCAAAAGCAGCACTGAGGTCTAACAGAACAAGCACAGAGATGAGTCCACTGTCCGAGGCCATAAGAAGATCATTTGTAACCTTCACTAATGCTGTTTCTGTACTATGATGAATTCTAAAACCTGACTGAAACTCTTCAAATAGACCATTCCTCTGCAGATGATCAGTTAGCTGTTTTACAACTACCCTTTCAAGAATTTTTGAGAGAAAACCAGGCTGCTCAAGGAAGCCCTACCATTATTTAATGCTTCGATCTTAAATATGATCAATCTATCTTTGTTAGTTGGCTATGTACCACAGGCTTTTAAGGTGGCAGTAATTAAACCATTACTTAAAAAGCCATCACTTGACCCAGCTATCTTAGCTAATTATAGGCCAATCTCCAACCTTCCTTTTCTCTCAAAAATTCTTGAAAGGGTAGTTGTAAAACAGCTAACTGATCATCTGCAGAGGAATGGTCTATTTGAAGAGTTTCAGTCAGGTTTAGAATTCATCATAGTACAGAAACAGCATTAGTGAAGGTTACAAATGATCTTCTTATGGCCTCGGACAGTGGACTCATCTCTGTGCTTGTTCTGTTAGACCTCAGTGCTGCTTTTGATACTGTTGACCATAAAATTTTATTACAGAGATTAGAGCATGCCATAGGTATTAAAGGCACTGCGCTGCGGTGGTTTGAATCATATTTGTCTAATAGATTACAATTTGTTCATGTAAATGGGGAATCTTCTTCACAGACTAAAGTTAATTATGGAGTTCCACAAGGTTCTGTGCTAGGACCAATTTTATTCACTTTATACATGCTTCCCTTAGGCAGTATTATTAGACGGTATTGCTTAAATTTTCATTGTTACGCAGATGATACCCAGCTTTATCTATCCATGAAGCCAGAGGACACACACCAATTAGCTAAACTGCTGGATTGTCTTACAGACATAAAGACATGGATGACCTCTAATTTCCTGCTTTTAAACTCAGATAAAACTGAAGTTATTGTACTTGGCCCCACAAATCTTAGAAACATGGTGTCTAACCAGATCCTTACTCTGGATGGCATTACCCTGACCTCTAGTAATACTGTGAGAAATCTTGGAGTCATTTTTGATCAGGATATGTCATTCAAAGCGCATATTAAACAAATATGTAGGACTGCTTTTTTGCATTATGCAATATCTCTAAAATCAGAAAGGTCTTGTCTCAGAGTGATGCTGAAAAACTAATTCATGCATTTATTTCCTCTAGGCTGGACTATTGTAATTCATTATTATCAGGTTGTCCTAAAAGTTCCCTAAAAAGCCTTCAGTTAATTCAAAATGCTGCAGCTAGAGTACTGACGGGGACTAGAAGGAGAGAGCATATCTCACCCATATTGGCCTCTCTTCATTGGCTTCCTGTTAATTCTAGAATAGAATTTAAAATTCTTCTTCTTACTTATAAGGTTTTGAATAATCAGGTCCCATCTTATCTTAGGGACCTTGTAGTACCATATCACCCCAATAGAGCGCTTCGCTCTCAGACTGCAGGCTTACTTGTAGTTCCTAGGGTTTGTAAGAGTAGAATGGGAGGCAGAGCCTTCAGCTTTCAGGCTCCTCTCCTGTGGAACCAGCTCCCAATTCAGATCAGGGACACAGACACCCTCTCTACTTTTAAGATTAGGCTTAAAACTTTCCTTTTTGCTAAAGCTTATAGTTAGGGCTGGATCAGGTGACCCTGAACCATCCCTTAGTTATGCTGCTATAGACGTAGACTGCTGGGGGGTTCCCATGATGCACTGTTTCTTTCTCTTTTTGCTCTGTATGCACCACTCTGCATTTAATCATTAGTGATCGATCTCTGCTCCCCTCCACAGCATGTCTTTTTCCTGGTTCTCTCCCTCAGCCCCAACCAGTCCCAGCAGAAGACTGCCCCTCCCTGAGCCTGGTTCTGCTGGAGGTTTCTTCCTGTTAAAAGGGAGTTTTTCCTTCCCACTGTAGCCAAGTGCTTGCTCACAGGGGGTCGTTTTGACCGTTGGGGTTTTACATAATTATTGTATGGCCTTGCCTTACAATATAAAGTGCCTTGGGGCAACTGTTTGTTGTGATTTGGCGCTATATAAAAAAATTGATTGATTGATTGATTGATTGATTTGCTGTTTGGTATGCTTATGTACTTTGGGTCAAGGATGAATGCCGCAAAAGTGGAAAGTTGATAGGACTAATATTTTTGGAGAAATTAGGGATATTGCAAAACAACAGTGAACAATGGACAGTGACATCATTGTTAATCAGTCCCTGGTAGCAGAGAAGCTCTGAAAAAAAGGACTTATCAACCTTGGCAGTTGTAAAATATGACATCAACTAAATGTGCCAAATAATAAATACAATTATTCACGTTTCTCATTTTAATATCTTGCACTTTCAGTTAAAATCATTTTAGAAACTTTGTACAATTTATTACCATCCTTGAAAAATGTCAGCTACATATTGTAAAAATACTACCCAAACTACAATGCGTGGATCTCCACAGGCAACGTGCTACTTTGATATATCAATGGTCATTTTATGACTTCACATGAGTTTGTATATGGTTGACCTTGACTGACCTTTCAAGGTCACAGGTCAGCAAAGCAAATTACTGATAAACCTTGCTGATGTCAACCATTATTTCATTTGTGGATACAGCAATGAATACTGAATACTAACTTCAACCTTACAGCCCAGTGATCGGTTACAGCATGTTAATCAATTAAATGATTATATTATCATGAGTCATACTTCCCCGGGAAGAGGGAAAACATCATGCATTCTCTGAGCGCCACTTCAGTTCATTGTTGAAACAGCAATTTTCATAGAATGAAGGAAAAACAAAGACAGAAATGACAGGATCCAGAAGCTGTGAAGGATGTCAGTTTGGAAGTGAAACCATACATCCTTCAAAAAGCCTGTAGCTACATGCTGACTTTTACTTACTGATTCTTCTTACTTTAGCATTAGCTGTTAAACTCACAAACCTGTGCATGCCTTTCACCCACAAACACACACACACACACACTGTATCAACTCCAGAAAGATTCATCTTGATAAATTCAAGCGTTTGTACAAATCATAATCAAGCTGGTTGGGACTAACACACACAAACACACACAAACACAAACACAGCTATTCACACACGTAGCAACTTTTGCAGACAAGCTGACTCTGCCCGACCTCAACTCTGTGCTGAAAAAGTCTTAACACCCCCAACTTCAATGAAATATTTATGTGAGTGGATATGGGTTGTGTATGTGAGCCCAGTGTAGAGGATTTTATTAGTTAGATGCTAATTTTCAGGGATGTGATGAGATCATGGTGTCCGTTTGGGATCCGTCAGAGGGTTATTAAAGGAGAGAGCCAGGCTATCCATCTGATAAAGGTTAATCTGAAAGGCAAAGCTGTTTGAAGACTGAAGCCAATTACACATGATATGCAAAGGGGTCGAAGATTTACATTTTCTTCCATCAAGCGACAGATGGATTTATGTCACTAACATCTGAGATCAGAAGAGGAACAGAGACCAAAGGCACGCATATTATTCATTCAACAATGCTGCATGCATAATGTTTAGTCTATCTTTGATCGAATTATTGCCTCTGAAGTCTGCAACTATGGCAGAGCAATAGGAACCCTTTTACTGTCACCCATGACTTCTAAATTTCTTCTGCAAAAGGGTTTAATTCTGTGTAAATGTATTAAAACAATCAATCTCATTACAAGCCTTCTATTTGGAGAGAGGGAAAAAAATACCTCAATGGATTTTTTGGGGGGAAAAATATTTGCAGAGGCTGATTCAGAGAGTGTATCTGGAAATACTGGATTTTGCTGTGAAGAGAGAGAATGTGAATGTGAAGAGAGAATGGGTCAGGGGAATATTAAGCAGGGGGAAAACAATGACAGGCAAACAGCAACAGCAAAAACAAATTTGAATGAAAAATGATGCTATATTTTAATAGATTTGATTTAAAAGAAATTAATTTGTGCAAAGGCGTGCACAGTGCAATATAAGTCTCATTTGTAGTTTCCACCAGAGGTGGGACGAAGTCACTGTCAAGTCATTCTCAAGTCATCAATCTGCAAGTTCCAAGTCAAATCTCAAGTCAGCTTGCAAACAATTGGTGGTCATTATGACTTGAGACTTGACTTGGGACTTGCTAATTCATGACTTGAGAGTGACTTGATGGTGACTTCGCCCCACCTCTGGTTTCCACCCAACACTGTAGTGGTTTTTGTGCCCAGAACACGTTGTGCAAATTGCAAGTAGGAAAGTGCTCATCTGTGAACCTACTTTTAACAACAGGTGTGGACAGCTGTAGTGCTGGTGTCCTGGTATTGTGTAAAAGCAAGTGATTACAGCCCATCAGAAACTCAATCATTTGTCGTGGTAGAATATTTATGGCATTTAAATGGTAAAATACTCAGACACAGTGTTAAACCGTCTGGCTGACATGAGTGTGACATCTGCAGTGGTGTCAATCAGGAATTTTCCAGCGTGTATTGAAGATGGGTCATGGCTGGGTCTTCCAGCATGACAATGACCCCAAACACACAGCCAGGGCAACTAAGGAGGGGCTCCATAAGAAGCATTTCAAGGTCCTGAAGTGGCCTGGCCAGTCTCCATACCTGAACTCAATTGAAAATCTTTTGAGGGAGCTGAAACTCCAAACCTGAAAGATCTGGAGAAGATCTGTATGGAGGAGTGGACCAAAATCCCTGTTGCAGTGTATGAAAACTTGGTCAAGAACTACAGGAAACGTCTGACCTCTGTAATGGCAGATAAATGTTTCTGTACCAATTGTTAAGGTCTGTTTTTCTAGGGGATCAAATACTTATTTCATGCAATACAATGGCAATTAATTATTTAAAAACCATACAATGTGATTTTCTGGATTTTTTTTTTTTTTAGATTCTGTCTCTCACAGTTGAAGTGTGCCTAGGATGAAAATTAAGGACCTCTCCATTCTTTGTAGGTGGTAAAACTGCAAAATTGACAGTGGATCAAATATTTATTCCCCCCACTGTGTATGTATATATGAGGTCTGTTAGAAAAGTATCGGACCTTTTTATTTTTTCAAAACTATATGGATTTGAATCACGTGCGATTACATCAGACAAGCTTGAACCCTCGTGGGCATGCGAGAGTTTTTTCACGCCTGTCAGTTACGTCATTCGCCTGTGGGCTGGCTTTGAGTGAGGAGTGGTCCACCCCTCCCGTCGAAATCTCTTTGTCTGACAACTTCCTGAGAGACTGACGCTTTGCTTGATCAAACTTTTTCAAAAACTGTGAGGCACATCAAAGTGGACACCATTCGAGAAATTCATCTGGTTTTCTGTGAAAATTTTAACGGCTGATGAGAGATTATGGACTGTTGCTGTCGATTTAAGGACTGCCCACGGAGCGGGACGTCGCGACGCGCCCTGAGCCGCTGCTGTGTGCCTGTTTCGAGCTGAAAGCTTCCAAATTTAAGCCTTTGTTGACCCAGGTTGTCGTGACAGAACAGAGAACTTTCAGAAAAGGTCGGGATCAGCAGTTTATCCGGACATTCCACTGTTAAAGGAGATTTTATTAATGAAAGACGTGGGGACGGGTCCGCGCGTCGGGACGCAGCCGGCGTGGTGCGGTGGCACAGGAAAAACACCTCCGTTGGAAGCCTTAAGGACAAGTTGGAACATGTCCAGCTGTTAAACAATTTCTCAGACACTCACTCAACTGAAAGCCATCAAAAGCCGCCTGGTTTTTACAAATGGTTATCAATCAATCAATCAATTTTATTTATATAGCGCCAAATCACAACAAACAGTTGCCCCAAGGCGCTTTATATTGTAAGGCAAGGCCATACAATAATTACGTAAAAACCCCAACGGTCAAAACGACCCCCTGTGAGCAAGCACTTGGCGACAGTGGGAAGGAAAAACTCCCTTTTAACAGGAAGAAACCTCCAGCAGAACCAGGCTCAGGGAGGGGCAGTCTTCTGCTGGGACTGGTTGGGGCTGAGGGAGAGAACCAGGAAAAAGACATGCTGTGGAGCGGAGCAGAGATCAATCACTAATGATTAAATGCAGAGTGGTGCATACAGAGCAAAAAGAGAAAGAAACACTCAGTGCATCATGGGAAATCCCCAGCAGTCTAAGTCTATAGCAGCATAACTAAGGGATGGTTCAGGGTCACCTGATCCAGCCCTAACTATAAGCTTTAGCAAAAAGGAAAGTTTTAAGCCTAATCTTAAAAGTAGAGAGGGTGTCTGTCTCCCTGATCTGAATTGGGAGCTGGTTCCACAGGAGAGGAGCCTGAAAGCTGAAGGCTCTGCCTCCCATTCTACTCTTACAAACCCTAGGAACTACAAGTAAGCCTAATTCTGAGAGTAAAGCACTCTATTGGGGTGATATGGTACTATGAGGTCCCTAAGATAAGATGGGATCTGATTATTCAAAACCTTATAAGTAAGAAGAAGAATTTTAAATTCTATTCTAGAATTAACAGGAAGCCAATGAAGAGAGGCCAATATGGGTGAGATATGCTCTCTCCTTCTAGTCCCCGTTAGTACTCTAGCTGCAGCATTTTGAATTAACTGAAGGCTTTTCAGGGAACTTTTAGGACAACCTGATAATAATGAATTACAATAGTCCAGCCTAGAGGAAATAAATGCATGAATTAGTTTTTCAGCATCACTCTGAGACAAGACCTTTCTAATTTTAGAGATATTGCGTAAATGCAAAAAAGCAGTCCTACATATTTGTTTAATATGCGCATTGAATGACATATCCTGATCAAAAATGACTCCAAGATTTCTCACAGTATTACTAGAGGTCAGGGTAATGCCATCCAGAGTAAGGATCTGGTTAGACACCATGTTTCTAAGATTTGTGGGGCCAAGTACAATAACCTCAGTTTTATCTGAGTTTACAAGCAGGAAATTAGAGGTCATCCATGTCTTTGTCTGTAAGGCAATCCTGCAGTTTAGCTAATTGGTGTGTGTCCTCTGGCTTCATGGATAGATAAAGCTTGGTATCATCTGCGTAACAATGAAAATTTAAACAATACCATCTAATAATACTGCCTAAGGGAAGCATGTATAAAGTGAATAAAATTGGTCCTAGCACAGAACCTTGTGGAACTCCATAATTAACCTTAGTCTGTGAAGAAGATTCCCCATTTACATGAACAAATTGTAATCTATTAGATAAATATGATTCAAACCACCGTTATCAACACGGAGGCACCGCGCGTCGGGACGCAGTGACAGCAACAGTCAATAATCTCTCATCAGCCATTAAAATTTTCACAGAAAACCAGCTGAATTTCTCGAATGATGTCCACTTCGATGTGCCTCACAGTTTTGGAAAAAATTTTGATCAAGCAAAGCGTCAGTCTCTCAGACAAAGAGATTCAAAATGCATATAGTTTTTGAAAAAAATAAAAAGGTACGTTAGTTTTCACAGACCTCGTATATATATATATATATATATATATATATATATATATATATATATATAACACACACACATACACACACAGTGGGGGGAATAAATATTTGATCTACTGTCAATTTTGCAGGTTTTAAATATATATATCAGGTTAGATATATTTAGTAGATAATTAGATAATATAATTATTAGAATGACAATTTCAAGTAATAACTGAGCTGATTCTCTCATTTACTTATTTTTGTTCTTCGGATAATGTAAGATTGATCCCTCCTAATCCATGCCTGTCATGATTAGCAATTTGATTTAATTTATTTCTTTTGTTTATTATTTTGACATTTTCTTCTTTTCTATTCTCACTTACTCATATCTCACTGGGACAAATACTCAATTCTAAAAATGATCATTCTTTAATCAAAGTTAATACAAGTGTTGTGGAACCATCAGCAAGCTTTATATATATATATATAAGTAAACATTTATTTGCTATTTACATTAATTCGGTATATCCTATTGTCTTATGTGTAATGTGTAGTACCAGAAGGGCATCTGGTGTAAAACCTGTGCCAAAGGGACTGACTTTATTTTCCGGAATACAAGTCGCACTGGAGTATAAGTCAAAGTTTTTGCTGTTTTGCTTATCAGCTGTTTAATTTGAGATGTTTGTGCATTGTTGTGGTGTACCTTTTATTACTGACATTTACTCTTTTATTATTACATTATATATTATATAAACTATTATTTTGTTTAGTGCTTTGACTCCAGGAAATGCCATAGCCATTATGATAGTAATTATTATTAATAATTAATAAGTGCGTGGTTTTTCGGTATATGGAGTATAAGTCACAGAACGTATACTCCAGGACCCCCACTTCAGTTCACCTACCAGGAGAAGGTGGGTGATGAAGATGCTGTTCCCTTTCTCCTACACTGTCCATTCAAAGCTTCTGTACATGTTTTATCAGTGTGCGGAGAAGGTGGTGGAACAGAGGACGCTCTTTTAAATCAGGGTGATTCTGACCAATCAGAGCCACCCCCTGAACTCGGTCTTCTCCCACCAGAGAAGAACCGTGAGCAACAGATTCCTCTCAGTGAGGTGCTCCACTGAGAGACTGAAGAACCCTTTTGTCCCTTGTGCCATCAGGCCATATAATGCAGCCACGTCAGCCAGGAGCAGGAGGGGTGAGCTGGAAATGTCCCCAACATAGTCTATAGTGCCTTAACTCCTTTCACTTTGATTTTGTTATACCCCCATCACACATAGCCGGAATCATGCTTATAATTTAATTTGTTATATGCATCTTGATTATCCTCTGATCTTGGCATGCTGTGCCTTTTTAAGAACCACCATGTTTACGCCAGAACATATTAAAATGTCATCTCTTTAGGTCTGCTTTTCAGGTCAAAGCCAAATTAATATAATAAAAGTTAGCAGTTATCAGTTGCTTCAAATAAATGTTTTAGTGATTTATCAATTTCACATTATCATAGTTAACTTTCCAGTTTGCAGGCTAACAATTCTCAAAAGCAAACTTTTAGCTTCACTGTGCTGACCACTGCTTTTAGGTGTGACCCCCAGTGGGCGTGGCAAGGCTGTATCCACATTGTTTTTGGTTGTTCTGACATCAAACAACATATCAATGTTAGTCCCCCATTGATCTCCTGATGTTACAACAATGTCAGAATATGACACTGCATTGAAATGTGGTTAGTTTCCTGATGTGTATTTTTGTCTGTTGTTGATTTGAACATTTATTATAAAAGTATTCATCCTGTTGGTATTTCACACATTTTAATTTGTTTATGTCATTTCACATGCAAAAAGTAAAGCAAGCTTCTCAATATCAAATTTTCTAAAATGATCTTCCTTAAACTCAAACTCAAAGCAAATCTCTACAACTTGATATAAATTAATTAAAAATATAAAAGCCAACAGGATGGCTTGCATACATAATGGATTTTCTCTCACCAAAATATCAAATATCTAGGCTTGCATCTCAGATGTACCTTCTGGCAAATTGTAGCTGAAGTTCCAGGTCTTCTTTTTAAGAAAATCCTCCTCTATGCCACTTCATCATGAAGGTGTATAACTGCGGATACAAAATGCAAACATTTCACAATGCACAATTTCTCCAATCACAGCCACAGAAGCCTAAAACTTCTTCTGGATTGTTTGGGTCCAAGGGAGTAACTTTGATTTTGATATTGGTGGGGACACAAAAGTGCTCCAAGACAAAGATTTTTTTTGCATTACCAATCATAAGTTCATGTTGGTGGAAAATTATGGTTGAATGTGTGTAGCTGCAATGATGGTACAGTGTTCCAGTTCCACTGGGTGGAATTATGAATTCCGGTGAGTGTGTGAGCTCTATAAAACAATGAATTGCAATAGGCAATCAAATGAATGTGTCTGTCACATGCTGACTCATGTCCATCATGTGTTATTCCCTGTGGTGCAGCAACGTGCAGAAACCAGAGTGTACTAGAAAACATAAACCCTGGAGTACTGGATCATGGTGGTGTGGACATTGAGTTTGTTCCACCGCAATGCTGCTCTCAGAGCCCCTGGGTGGATGCCTTGAGATTCTCTTTGCAGTTCAGGGTTTGCTTTTTTTTTCCATGCCATCTGTGCCTGGCTGCAGGACATGGCATTCAAGCAGGGCACAGAACAGGCATGGCTTCGACAAGCCATTTCTCCAAAGAGTCTGAACGCCGTCCCATTTAGCAAACAAACTTCGGCTCAGACGGCTACCATGGTAAATAGGCATCACATTAATAGCACAAACAAAAAGCACATCATCCTCTACAACGTCATAAGCATGCTGTTTATTTAATCGGGTGTGAGCAATGCTGCTAGAGCCATTTGTGAGGGCTTTTGTGTGAGCAGATTGCCAAAACCATCTACACAGATTAAGTGCCAACAAGATTTGTGCCTTTGACTCCATGCTCACAATGCTAGAGGCCATCTGGAGATGGAATCTCAACCACCTGCACTGGTTTTGGAGTTGCAATGATTCAGTATTGACCTAGCTTCCATTTTTGCACTCATCCAAGATATTAGTCATTAGTCAGAAATTAGTCTGTTAATGTTGGACCCACACCCACAAACAAATGCAGGAAAATGCATGGTTTATACATTACCGATTGGTATATCCTTGCTAAAGTAGTGATACTTTGAGGCTGGATTTGAAAACTAAAAGAGCTACTCTGGCCATTGTTATTCATTGCCAGTGGAATGCACTCACAGTGACATTAGTATAAATGTCAGCTGATATAGGAGGAGGTTTCAATTTAGATTTACTGCAAAAACCAAATAAAAGAATCTTTAGATTGGATTCAGACATCATGTGGCGCATGACAATTCCGTGGATCAGATTTATGTGAGCGCCATATAAGATGTATATGTGTAGCTATAGATCTGTAGCCGGGTGGAAAATGTCATACTGATTATAATTAACACCCCCAGAGGGTCCGTTCTGTATTTGGGGATATCCCTGGGATCACGTGAGATTTTGGGGCTATATGAGAGGTTACGATGCACAGCGGTTGTCGGTGTGGATGTTCCCAGCATGTTCAGATGACCATAGGTGGTGGAGGTGTGAGGAAACACTGAAGTCGTTGAAAGTGACGGGGTGCGCGCTCATGCCTGTCATGTAGGCCACATTTGAGAGCTGTGTTATTGGTAGAACATTTACTCTGTTTGTACTGACTTTTGCTTTTGTAAGGTTTTGTTGCAGAACTCATGAATGTTGTAGAACAGGGGTGGGCAATGAGGGCTGAGACACTGCAGGTTTTCTTTGCAACCAATCACCTCAGCAAGTGGTTTGCCAATGAGCTTCTCTCTTAAACATAAACAACTGATCATTAATGAAATCACCTGCTGAGGTGATTGGTAGCAAGGAAAACCTGCAGTGTCTCGACCTTTCATGGCACATGATTGCCCACCCCTGTTCTAGAATGTTATTTGTGTGTTGTTTGCTCTTTCTTAAGGAAACCGCTAGTTATTTTCTTTCCTCTTTGCTAGTATTTTTGGTTTTCCTGGTTTCATGCATTTTAATAATAAAGTAATTTTCTATATTTTCACTTAGTATAATAAATTGTAATTCTTTCACTGATTTATATTTAATGAATGAAGAGCCCAAAAAGAGTTCTTGTGTTCGGGGCAGTGTATATAATTTGCCAGGCTACAGATCTTTCAGATGTCAAAAGGAAGAATGCTGGAGAAAACCTCAAAGGAAAAGATATCTCACAACGAAAAATGTAGCGATACATAAAAGACACAATTTTCATTCTTCCATGACCTGAGTGCAGTGGACAACCTCTCAGTGCTTCAACATTCGGGCAGCACAGTTTCATTTGAGGGCGGGCACTAAAGGGTTAAAATGTGACGCATATGATGTAATTTCTCTACTTCCGGGGAAACACAGCAATTTCTCTGGAATTTTGGGCAAATTACACACAAACAAAGCGAAAATACAAAGAAAAGTGGCGATGCGGTGTAAAGTGGACATGCGCTGTGGTTTCTTTATGACCCAGAGTCAAATGTGTCGAGGTGGTTGTGTAGGCGAGAGAATGTAGCTATTTTGGTTAGCTGTGTAGGCCAACACTTACCGACACAATGTCTCACATTCACCTCATCTTCCCTTCTCCCCTGGAAACCAAAAAACCCCACTTTTCTTGACTGCTTCAGTGAATGTTGCCGAAAATAAAACAGTACACCAGAGCGGCTGTCCCCATAAGTAGTCAAATCCAGTGATATCATGCAGCATTTGAGACCTCTGGTCTAGAGACAAGACCATGGGTGCACTCCAGTGGTTTCATCTTATTTGTAGATGTGCCTCCATACAACTTTTCCTCATCCCCTTCCTAATAGGCGTCACCCTGATTGAAGGTAGCTTCAGAGTTAGTCCAACAACATACAATCTTCTTTTGCAAGCTTTGTGAAATGAGTTCTGGCACCTTATAGTGACAGTGTTGCCACGACCCTAGAAATATGATCCATAAGATCCATGATATAGTCCTTGATGGTAAAAGAGTAAGTGATTGTCACACAGTCAGTACTGTAGGCATTTCCCTGGAAAGAGTTCATTCAGTTCTGGTGGTAGAATTGGGAATGACGAAACTTTGGGTCACGATGGGTCCCAAGGCTACTCACGGCGATCAGAAACACACAAGGTTACATCGTCTTTTTTCTTTCTTTTCTTTATTCAATGTTTTACCAGGTAAGTCAATTGAGAACACTTTCTCATTTACAATGACGACCTGGTCAAGAGGCAGCACAACGACAGAAGAGAAAAACAGAGATTCACAGTCCCCACATACAACAGTGAAAAACATACAGTAAAACAACAGCAAAAACAACAACAAAACAGAAAATGTTAAGAATTAAGATATACATTATTAAAAATATATGCAATGGTCCTGTAAAAATATTAGAAATTGAGTTTTTAAAAATAGATAGGGGTAAAAACAAACTAAGCTTTAGAGACTGTTGTAAATTATTCCAGTCACTTTCTGCAGAAAACTGGAAAGAGAAGCGACCAAAGACTGTGCGAACTTTTGGGACCACCAGACTGATGTAAGTGCTGGAGCGGAGAGCGTGACTGGAAGTGTGGATGTTTAGTAAGGAGCTCAAATAGGACGGAGCCAAACTGATCAAACATTTATAAATACACAATAGCCAATGGATTTGTCTACGTGTGTGGAGAGAGGGCCACTTCACCACTGAATACAAATCACAATGGTGGGTGGTGAAAGGTGCAAAGTGTATGGCAGCATGATATGCAACATCAAGTTTGTGGAACAGAGTCTTTGGTGCCATTCTGTAAACTAAGTCTCCATAATCAAGGATGGGGAGAACTGTAGTTTTTACTAAAAGCTCTCTTACTGGGCGAGTGAAAGTATTTTTGTGGCGGTATAAAAAGCCAATTCTCGCCTTTGCTTTGGTGAGCAGGTTAATGATGTGGGTTTCAAAAACTAGAGAGTTATCAAGCCATACACCTAGATACTTATAGTGCGAGACAATCTAAATTTCTGATCCGTCCAGGGATACAATTTTACCTGGACTGTCAGGCAGTGGGACGTTTCTGTTAAAGAACATACATTTGGTTTTTGTTGTATTTAAATTAAGGCGAAGCTCAGAAAAGGCATGTTGAAGCGAGATAAAGCTGTCTTGGAGCAGAGACAGACTAGTGTTAAGATAAGGGCTGTGTGCATACAGGATAGTGTCATCTGCGTACAAATGCATTTGACACTGACCTGCAGCATGTGTGATATTGTTTATATAAATATTGAACAGGGTGGGGCCCAGGATGGATCCTTGAGGCAGACCTTTGTGAAGAGGTAAGGGTTCTGAGAGGAGCCCTTCAACTCTCATCGACTGCATACGCCCAGAGCAGTAGCTTTTAAACAATGTAATGGAGTTATCTGAAAAACCTGTCTCCCGTAGCTGATCCATCAAGATGTTTAAGTCCACAGAATCAAAAGCTTTGGCTAAGTCAACAAACATAGCCACACAGTACTCATTGTCAACAGCATTGATGATGTCATTGAGGACCTTCAGTGAGGCAGTCAGACAGCGATGCATGGCTCTAAACCCAGACTGCAATGGATTATAGATGTGATAAGACTCCAGGAAATCTATCAGTTGTATGTTGACAATTTTTTTCAAACAATTTCGAAAGACAGGGCAAGATGGAAATTGGCCTGAAGCAGTTCATGTCACTGTTGTCTCCTTTAAATAGAGGAGTGACCACAGCAGATTTCCAATCTTTTGGAAAAACCCCAGTCTGTAAGGAGAGATTGAATAGTCTACAGATGGGGGCTGCTAAGATGTGGGCTGCTGCTTTCAAAAAGAATGGATCTAGTGAATCGAGTCCGGCGGATTTAGAAGTGTCCAGTCTCAGCAGTTCATTGAGCACTTCAGATTCCAGGATGGGATGGATAGAGAAGACAGGTCTATCAGGGGCTGATTGGAGTAGTTTCACAGGGGTTGTGGCCTGAGATAAAAGGTCTGTGTGGCCAGCCTGAGCAAAGTGTTTGTTAAAATTGTCCATGGGTTTTGCCTTATCAGTGATAACCACGCCATCAACTTTGATCATGATTGGCAGACAGGGACTTGTTTTCTTATTTTCCATAGACTTAATTGAACTCCAGAATTTTTTAGGGTCAGCACTGCTAGCGAGTAATTGCTCTTTAAAATGAGTAACTTTTGCCCTTCTAATTGTCTGAGTGCATTTGTTTCGGACAGCTCTATAGGTCTGCCAATCTGACTGTTTATTAGAGAATTTAGCTTTTTGCCAAAGATGGTGTTTCTGAAGAATGAGCTCAGCTAGATCTGGTCTAAACCAAGGACTATATCGATTTTTAACTCTTATTTTTCTTAGGGGAGCGTGTTTGTTCAAAATTGAGGTGAACAAACTTTTGAAATGTGACCAGGCAACTTCAGCATCAGTGATAAGATCAATACTGCGCCAATTAACTTGGGATAGATCGTGTAGAAAGGCCTGCTCATCAAAATGTTTTTGTTAGCCGCTTGAATATAATCAGAGGTGGGGTTTGTGGGGTAATGCTCTTGCGGACACAGGCTATGATACAATGATCACTTAGACTTTGACAGAATACACTTGAGACATATTTATCAGGTCTGTTAGTAAGTATAACATCAATCAGTGCCCCAGTGTTCATAGGCCTGAAGTTATACCTGGTGGGGCCTGACACAATCTGGGACAAGCCAAGTGCACCTAGTTGTAAATGCACTGATGGTAAAGGGTTAAGCATGTCCCAGTTCAGGTCCCCGAACAAGATGAATTCTGAAGTAACATGAGGAACAATAAGCTCACTAATAGCAAAGAGAGCACAAGCAGGTGCTGAGGGTGGTCTGTAGCAACCAGCAACAATGATAGAGAAGTTTGTAGACAGGTTAACCTTCATGATGACCAACTCAAATTGCTTTGCAACAGATTTAGATGTTAACACTGAACACTGTAAATTTGCCTTGGAATAAATGACTACTCCACCCCCTTGGAACTTCTGTCCTGGTGAAATATATTATATCCAGGGATGGTGACTACAGAATCAGGGGTGGATTTCTTGAGCCAGGTCTCAGAGATGACCAGGACATCAGGGTTTGAAGTGTGGACATAAGCAGTCAACTCAGCCATTTTTGGGATCAGGCTGCGGATGTTTAGATGTAAAACACCTAGGTGCTTTCTAGTGCAGAAGGAGTCAAAAGTTAATTGATGTTCACTGGGGGGTCTGAGTGTAGGGACATTAGTAGGCAAACTGTGAACAGGACCTGGATTAGGTTGAATATTTCCTGAAAAAAGCAGCAGAAGGGCAATGAGACACCTCTGCTTAAACAGTTTGTAAGTGACATCCACCTTGGTCTGATGTCCAACAGAGAGGTGGAGTGGTGATAAAATGTACTCCTTCAAAATCAGGATACTTATATGTGGGAGCAGAGTTGGGGGGGTCATAGCTAATTGGAAGTGGTGTAGGTGACAATGATGCCGGATCCCGGACAGCTGGACACGTCCCCCTGCCAGGCAACATAGGCACAACACCAGACGCGCTGCAGTAGGGGGAACGTTCAAAGCAGACTGCCAGTAAGCACAGCAGGGCGAGGCGCACAGTAAAAAACAGCCCCATAGTCCGAGAAGGATCCGCTGGTCCCGCTGGGCGTTGGCTCCGGATCCGCCCCATGATGAAATCCAGTCCGTGTTTTTTTCCACTATGAGAAGCCAGCTGAGCGGCGATGTGGTGACCCGCCGATGCAACAGGAAGCGGCAATCCAACACTGCACAAGGCACAAAAGTTCACATACCGCCCCCAGCAGCACCCGGACGCGGAGATGCCACGAGGACCGGGCGCACAACAACCAGATGCAGAGAGCAGGACGAGAGCCGCACAGCGGATCACGGGCGCGACTGCCACGAGAGAGAGCCCGCCGCCCAAGCCAGGCCCCAGTCCGCAGAGCCAGGGCTGGACGAAAACAGGCCCCAGGCTGCAAAGCCGGACAGACGAAGAAGGCCCCGGGCCGCGAGAGCCGGGCAGACGGAGGAAGTCCTCAGGCTGCAGAGCTCGTAAATCAAACGAAAACGATGGTTGTCGTTCTGGAAAGTTCTCCTCTCTCCACAGAGGAATGTACAGTTTGTTACAAGCTAGAGACCACAGTAGCACTGTATGTTTTTCACCCTCTCTTCTCCATTTTAACGTTATATTGAAAACCAATGAGCCTGGAGAACATTAGTGAAACGGACCTCGTTTTTTCGTCTTTTTGAGGCAGATTCAGATATCTTCATGTGACAATTTGTGACCATGGGTGAGTCCTGCATCCATCACTTCACACCGGAGTGCAAACAACAGTTGAAGGAATGGGAACATGGGTTCTCCCCCACTGAAGAAAACCAAAGCTGTCTCATCTGCTGGAGTGGTCATAGCCTCTGTCTTCTGGCATGCTGAGAACATTTTTTTTTTTACTATCTCTGGAGTGGGACAAACCATCAGTGGGGCCTAATAGCTTCCCTTTTGTGACAACTGCGGGAGAAAATAGATGTGGCATGGAATGCTCCGAGGAGGTGTTCTGTTTCCAACCTGGTCTCATGGCAAGTCGTGATTAAGCAGCAAAAAATATACATTAATCTACTGGTTTGTGATATAGTGATGAAAAGTGCCTCATTTTCATCACGGCAGCACAAATTCATTATAATACATTCCGTGATGGCTGCATGAAATTAAAAGTGAAGCGGGGGGGGGGGGGGGTTATGGTGGGGGTGGGGGGAAGGAGTAGGGTTAGTAAGTAGGCCTTTTATCACTGCTCCATCGAGAGTGTTTAACCTATTGCATTACAGCATGGTTTGCAAACTGCTCTGAAAACAAGAAATCCATCAGATGAGTCATAAGAACCACAGAAAAGATCATTGGTCTCCCTCTGCCCTCATTGGATGATATTTTTAGGACTCACTGCCTCCGCTGAGCAAGCAGTATTCTGCAGGATGGAACACACCCCTCACACCACCTTTTTGCCTTGCTTCCATCCAATTCAATTCAATTCAATTTTTTTTTTTATATAGCACCAAATCACAACAAACAGTTGCCCCAAGGCGCTTTATATTGTAAGGCAAGGCCATACAATAATTATGTAAAACCCCAACGGTCAAAACGACCCCCTGTGAGCAAGCACTTGGCTACAGTGGGAAGGAAAACTCCCTTTTAACAGGAAGAAACCTCCAGCAGAACCAGGCTCAGGAGGGGCAGTCTTCTGCTGGGACTGGTTGGGGCTGAGGGAGAGAACCAGGAAAAAGACATGCTGTGGAGGGGAGCAGAGATCGATCACTAATGATTAAATGCAGAGTGGTGCATACAGAGCAAAAAGAGAAAGAAACAGTGCATCATGGGAACCCCCCAGCAGTCTACGTCTATAGCAGCATAACTAAGGGATGGTTCAGGGTCACCTGATCCAGCCCTAACTATAAGCTTTAGCAAAAAGGAAAGTTTTAAGCCTAATCTTAAAAGTAGAGAGGGTGTCTGTCTCCCTGATCTGAATTGGGAGCTGGTTCCACAGGAGAGGAGCCTGAAAGCTGAAGGCTCTGCCTCCCATTCTACTCTTACAAACCCTAGGAACTACAAGTAAGCCTGCAGTCTGAGAGCGAAGCGCTCTATTGGGGTGATATGGTACTACGAGGTCCCTAAGATAAGATGGGACCTGATTATTCAAAACCTTATAAGTAAGAAGGAGAATTTTAAATTCTATTCTAGAATTAACAGGAAGCCAATGAAGAGAGGCCAATATGGGTGAGATATGCTCTCTCCTTCTAGTCCCCGTTAGTACTCTAGCTGCAGCATTTTGAATTAACTGAAGGCTTTTTAGGGAACTTTTAGGACAACCTGATAATAATGAATTACAATAGTCCAGCCTAGAGGAAATAAATGCATGAATTAGTTTTTCAGCATCACTCTGAGACAATACCTTTCTAATTTTAGAGATATTGCGTAAATGCAAAAAAGCAGTCCTATATATTTGTTTAATATGCGCTTTGAATGACATATCCTGATCAAAAATGACTCCAAGATTTCTCACAGTATTACTAGAGGTCAGGGTAATGCCATCCAGAGTAAGGATCTGGTTAGACACCATGTTTCTAAGATTTGTGGGGCCAAGTACAATAACTTCAGTTTTATCTGAGTTTAAAAGCAGGAAATTAGAGGTCATCCATGTCTTTATGTCTGTAAGACAATCCTGCAGTTTAGCTAATTGGTGTGTGTCCTCTGGCTTCATGGATAGATAAAGCTGGGTATCATCTGCGTAACAATGAGAATTTAAGCAATACCATCTAATAATACTGCCTAAGGGAAGCATGTATAAAGTGAATAAAATTGGTCCTAGCACAGAACCTTGTGGAACTCCATAATTAACTTTAGTCTGTGAAGACGTTTCCCCATTTACATGAACAAATTGTAATCTATTAGACAAATATGATTCAAACCACCGCGGCGCAGTGCCTTTAATACCTATGGCATGCTCTAATCTCTGTAATAAAATTTTATGGTCAACAGTATCAAAAGCAGCACTGAGGTCTAACAGAACAAGCACAGAGATGAGTCCACTGTCCGAGGCCATAAGGAAGATCATTTGTAACCTTCACTAATGCTGTTTCTGTACTATGATGAATTCTAAAACCTGACTGAAACTCTTCAAATAGACCATTCCTCTGCAGATGATCAGTTAGCTGTTTTACAACTACCCTTTCAAGAATTTTTGAGAGAAAAGGAAGGTTGGAGATTGGCCTATAATCAGCTAAGATAGCTGGGTCAAGTGATGGCTTTTTAAGTAATGGTTTAATTACTGCCACCTTAAAAGCCTGTGGTACATAGCCAACTAACAAAGATAGCAGGTGTTATCGGACCACAAGGCTAAAAAACAGCTTCTTTCCTAGAGCTGTTACAGAACTGAACAGGCATGCCCAAGCTCTAGTCAGAACAATTGCATTGTTGTAATTAGAAGGGGGGGATGTACAGTATTTGTTTTAATTAGTTTTAACTTTTAGGTATATTTATTAATGTTTTTAGCTATTTAAGGGTTTTTATTAAAGTTTAGTATTTTCAATTGATGTTTTAGAGGGAGACGTGCAATATGGAACAATGACAATGTGGGATCAGTGCAATATGAGTTATGTTTGTCTCTGAGCTTGACACCCCCCCCCCCCCCCCCCAAGTCTCCTGATGTTTTAATATTTATTGAAGTAAGTGTGTAGGTAAGTTATGTGTGAGGGTGGGCATTGTTTTTGAGGATGCACAAGAAAATTTCGTTGTGCTGATTCCTGTGCAATGACATTAAAGGTGATTCTGATTCTAATAGTGAGTTTAAAAAAAAAATCACGAAAATTTGACTCATTTTGTGATGGACGCACAAAAAAAACAAAACAAAACATGAGCCTGGGCTGTCTGTTTCACCAGGACAATGCTCTGGTTAACACATTGGTCATCGTAATGGTTGTCATTCATGAATGTGGCTTCAGACGTGTTCCGCACCCAACTTATTCCCCTGATTTGGCTCCTTTGGACTTCCACCTGTTGCCAAACATGAAAAGGCATCTTGCTGGAACTCATTATAATACTGATAATGATGTCATATCTACAGTGGATAACTTCTTTGAACTCCAGGATAAGACTTTCTATGAGAACGGCATTAAGGCACTGCAGCGACACTGGGAAAAGTGTGTGGACTTAGCACATGGGGATTATGATGAAAAATAAAGCATTACATTAATTTAATTGTGGGTTCTTCTAGGTCTGGCTCAAAATGTTTAATCATCCTTCTACAAGAGTCAAGACAGAAGTCAGACTACCAGAGCAAGAATTTTAGCTGAGGAAGCTTCTGCGATTTAAAGCGAAACATCCTCGCATAAGCAACCCAGTCCAGTCAAAGATTCAAGCTTCTCTACTATGGAAACCACCTGGACAACTGACAGCCTTCACAGAAACATCCTTCATAGTGTGTGACTGTGAGACTTGTGCGTGAACTAAGTTTGATAACAAGAAGTCTTTGTGTCTCTTTTGAGGATTCTTGGGTACAACTGGAATGACTGTGGTCAAATGAACAGTTACTTTGGGTAAGTCACATGAGGTGTACGACTTGCATTCTGAGGGAATGTCAGTTATATATTTAGGACTTGTGGCAGATTTCTCTGCGCATAATTCAGCACATGGATGTCTCAATGTTCCACAGATCAAGGGCATTAAAATTCCCTTTCCCAGTTACAGGTACTGTGGTCCTCAACACTGACACACCTGCATATTTAATCATACCAAGAGAAACACATTCCATGTCCAAAATGTCATTGCTGATGTTCCTTCACAGTGCATTGATACTCTCAACTGAGTCTCCTTACATCACTTCTCATTTGACACTAAGTCATTGGAGTGATTCAAGCATCAGCGGTTGTAGATGTTGCTGTAGAACACGCTGAAAAACATCTATGGTTGGAAACATCATTAAAAAATAACCTTTTGTCTAAACCAACAGAGATTAGATTAGAAAAAAAATTACATTTTTATTCAATCATATGCTTGGGAGAAAGAAGCACAATGGTCTTGTGCTGCTATATATAGGGGAAACTGGGGCACGGTGAATCAAGGGGCACAGTGAATCAGTTGCTTTATCTGCAAAACTACATATATATTTGCAGCAGTTATGCCATATTTTTATGCGTAAAGACATCCTCCTTATAAATTAGTGTTTTGTTTTTGGAAAGGGTAAAACTAAGTGGCAGGTGAATTCAGTTTTTTTCCTATCAGAAGTAAATTTTGTGGATGTCAGTGTCTTTGTACAACCCTAATTCCAATGAAGTTGGAACATTGTGTGAAATATAAATAAAAACAGAATACAATGATTTGCAAATCCTCTTCAACCTATATTCAATTGAATGTACCACAAAGACAAATATTTAATGTTCCAATTGATAGACTTTTTTGTTTTTGTGCAAATATTTGCTCATTTTGAAATAGTTGCCTGCAACATGTTTCAAGAAAGCTGGGACAGGGGCAACAATGCTCAAAGAACACCTGTTTGGAGCATTCCACAGGTGACCAGGTTAATTGGAAACAGGTGAGTGTCATGATTGGGTATAAAAGGAGCATCCTCAGAAGGCTCAGCTGTTCACAAACAAAGATGGGGTGAGGATCACCACTTTGTGAACAAGTGTGTGAAAAAACAATCCAACAGTTTAAGAACAATGTTTCTCAATGTTCAATTGCAAGGAATTCAGGGATTCCATCATCTACAGTCCATAATATAATCAGAAGATTCAGAGAATCTGGAGAACTTTCTACACGCAAGCGGCAAGGCCAAAAACCAACATTGAATACCTGTGACCTTCAATCCCTCAGGCGGCACTGCATTAAAAACCAACATCATTGTGTAAAGGATCTTACCATGCTCAGGAACACTTCAGAAAAGTGCAAGTTAAAACTCTACCATGCAAAGTGAAAGCCATACATCAACAACGTCCAGAAATGCCGCCACCTTCTCTGGGCCCGAGCTCATTTGAAATGGACAGACGCAAAGTGGAAAGTGTGCTGTGGTCTGAGGAGACCACATTTCAAATTGCTTTTGGAAATCACTGATGCTGTGTCCTCCAGACAAAATAGGAAAAAGACCATCCAGATTGTTACCAGCACAAATTTCAAAAGCCAGCATCTGTGATGGTATGGGGGTGTGTTAGTGCCCATGGCATGGGCAACTTACACATCTGTGATGGCACCAGCAATGCTGAAAGGTACATTCAGGGTTTGGAGCAACACATGCTGCCATCCAAGCAATGTCTTTTTCAGACAGTGCCAAGCCACATTCAGCACGTGTTACAACAGCGTGGCTTTGTAGTAAAAGAGTGCGGGTACTAGACTGCCCTGTCACCTACTGAAAATGTGTGGCGCATTATGAAGCACAAAATACGACAACAGAGACCCCGGACTGTTGAACAACTGAAGTCGTACATCAAGCAAGAATGGTTAAGAATTACACCTACAAAGCTTCAACAGTTAGTGTCCTCAGTTCCCAAATGCATATTATTGAGTGTTGTTAGAAGGAAAGGTGATGTAACACAGTGGTAAACATACAACTGTCCCAGTTTTTTTGAAACATGTTGCAGGCGTCCATTTCAAATTGAGCAAATATTTGCATAAAAACAAGTTTATCAGTTTTAACATTAAATATCTTGTCTTTGTGGTGCATTCAATTGAATCTAGGTTGAAGAGGATTTGCAAATCATTGTATTCTGTTTTTATTTACAATTTACACAACGTCCCAACTTTATTGGAATTGGGGTTGTATTTATTTCTCACAAGAGAGGAAACGTGGCCCAAAAAATTGTTATTAATTAGAAGACTATCCCGTCCAACTGATGAGCATGTGTTATGTCTTCTCCAGACTATCAGCTATTTGATAACATGACTTGTGTGTCACATGCACTCGGGGCACAGTGAATCAGTCTAGAAAGTGATTTACTACGTCCCAGTATCAAGTAGATCACAAATATTATTTGTTGAAGCTAACACATTTATTTTTCTATGAATTATTTCTATAATTTGTGCATACAAACAACTGTTTTCACAGCTGAACAGAAATTATGACAACTGTATTTATAATAGTTTCTAAAGGACTTATATCACTATATAAGACACTCACACATTACATAGCTGGTTCGCTGGATTATATATAGTTTGTATATGCATCAGCATATATTTAATGATTTCAAAGAAATCTTTATAATCATGTTTTTTCATTATATTCTAGGTTGATTCACTGTGCCCCGTGAATTAGTGTCCAGGGCACAGTGAATCAAAAATTTTAAAATCGATTTTAAACACCTGTAGATTATACTTGGGGAGAAATAAATAACACAACTTTATAAACAATAACCTGGTGTATTAAATCCACAACAGAATGACCTAAACCTATGCATAATATGTTTATGCTGCCACAAAGCAACATTTCTGATCCACTGTGCCCCGGCTTCCCCTACATTTTCATCTTGAGTCTTAAAAACCTGGATGAAATCACAGATTAGAATTTTTTCAGTGGTTTACATTTGAATTCTAACGCCTGCTGACTCAGATATTTATCGTCTCTCCCCAGGGCTATGTGTGCCTGGCACGTTCCATGTTGCATAATATGAATAAGTAACTTTTTTTTTTTGTTTGTTTAGTGATTGTAGGCTTGATGTTGACATGTCAAAGTTGAATGGACAGAGGCATAGCATATTTGACAGGGTTATGACCAACAGACTGTTGGGAAAGTGTAGGAACACGGACCCACAACAGGGGGCGCAAATGAACGGACAATGGAGAAAGTCAAATCACAAAGTTTTACTGTTGTGAACTCACACAACAAACACAACAGATTACAAATACAGCAGTAACCGAATTCCAAAGGTGTCGTGTGGGCAGGCTCGACGATAGGAGACGTCTGTCCGAGTCGAACCAGAACCACCCGATTTCCTCTGCCACCGAACCCCGGGGATACTGGAGCCGCCAAGTCCCGAACCCCAGGTGGCCACTGCCTCCGCTCGTCGGATCCGGTACTGCTGGCAAGGAACAGAAACAGTCAGGTGTGGGTGCGGCTGCACCCAGCAACACACAGGGTGGAAACACCACCTCCACCTCTTGTCAGGAAAATACAGGTGAGTGCAGGAATGTGAGTACTTATCCAAAATACAGTCTCCTGCTGTCTTTTCTCTTTCTGTGTAAAGGCAAAATGTATTTAATGGTCAAAAGATAATCCGTTAGGCTGGACACGTTACCTCCTTGGTAGAGCGATATCTCGGCAATGAGGTGGAGATGCCGTCCTGCTGATATACCTCCCTGTTGATTGATATCAGCTGTCTCGTCTCAGGTGATGGGTGACAGCTGTCACCCTGGCTGCTCCTGTGAGGCGGCAGCGCCCTCTGGTGCCTGGAGCCCGCACTCCAGACAGGGCGCCCTCTGGTGGTGGTGGGCCAGCAGTACCTCCTCTTCAGCGGCCCACACAACACAGACCAACTGACTGCATTGAAAATTCAAATGTAATAAAAACCACGGCAACAGAATATTTTCCACTGCTTCATCATTAGTAAGAAATTGCACAGTCATCTTTCTGCTGCAAAACAAGATTAATCACTCTAACCATGCAAAAAGAATTCAAAGGGAAATAAATTTGCCAGCATTGCCCTGATAGGCTCAAAACACATCTTTCTGCAGTTTGGTGGCTGTGATTGAAATGACCTTGAATCCCCTATTTCCAAATCTTGCTGATTTTCCAAAGGCAGCTAATTATGAGTGATTCTTCCCCCTTGTCAACTATGTCCTGGATGGTTCAGAGCTGGCCGCTGAGTCAGACTGGGTGGCACGGTGCAGCTCGCCGCGATCTCAGGCCACATCTCAGAGCTGCTGCCAGTAGTATGTGTGCCAGCTGCCTGCCAGAGGCCCAGCCTCATTAGCTGAATTACAGAGATCAAACAGAGACACCGACAAGCAGAAGAAAGAGATACTGCTGTCTCTTTCCAAGAACATGGGATGAAAGCGCAGGCACGGATAGAGAAGTGGGGGCAGCAGAAGACATTGTGTAACTGGCTCTGCGTTTGGAGGGTGGGCTGTTTGATTCCCTGGTTTTATAAATGAAAATATGTCACATTTTGAGTATGCACAGGTTTACTGACAGTCTAGTTTGTTTACTGATGTACTCTGAAAAAGGAATATTAACTTTGAGTTTTCAATGGCTCCGGTCCATGAGCAATATTTTCTTTGCAAGAATTGTTCCTATGTGGTACGTAGGATTGTTGCATACCAGTCCACCCAGAATTCCCAAAGAATGTGTTGCAAGTAGCCTTGATGTATTGAGTCTTAATTGGCATGTCATGATGTCTACAGCAAAATATCACAATGGGTGATGAAACTGGAGTGTGATTGCACTTTGTATGTCCTCTGTCTTATACTTTTTAAAATGCCTACTCATAAATAATAAATTAATTACTACTTACTTATTTTGTTAGCTACATAGATACTAGTATTTTATTAATTTAACCAACAGGAAGAATAATGGCATCTCAACTTATGTTTTCCAAGCAGCTTTTGCTTGACTGCACCTGAGGCACATCATTCAGCAAGATTTTGCAGTCAGAGCTCGCACTAACTCTCTGCCTTGCCACATTTGGCTCATGAATGCCCGGTGCAGCTATGGCACATCTCAGTATAACACCAGATAGGCAAACCCTTATTGATATCTCAGATTAACTTTCAAGCACCTGTGCATCTCATCTGTTTCACATATACATTTGTGCTCAGAAGTGTACGATATATACCCTGGTGGAATTTTTATTTATTTATTTTTTTGGCCATTTTTCAGAGAATATGAATAACACAAAAACTTTTTTTTTTTTTTCACTGACGGTTAGTGGTTGGGTGAAGCCATTTATTGTCAAACAACCAGGTTTACTCTTTTTAAATCATAATGACAACACAAACTACTATGGAACCTGGGAGAGGTCACTTAAAGTGATTTTTTTTTTCTGGCCCTGATAATTTGTGCGCATGTTTTCCTTTAATTGATCCCACGAATTAATAAAACGTGCTCTCAAATTAATAAAACGTGCGCACGTTTTCCTGGCCGTGATAATTTGTGTGCACATTTTCCTTTAATCTAGCCCTAAAATTAATAAAACATGCTCACGTTTTCTTTTAATTGAGCCCTCGAATTAATAAAACAAGTGCACGTTTTCCTTTCGTTCAAAATGAACTCCATAATTAGACCAAAATTGTCATCCTCACGACGGGGAGACGCTTCGCCCTCAGCATCCTTTTTAATGTGCTTAAACTCCAGATGATGCCATGCTGGGCATCTTGTTCTCTGTATGTCCTTGTGCGCCCAAACCATGATGATACACTGTGACCAGATCCATTTCTAATGGGGAAATGTCTCCTGGTTTGTTGACTAATAGCCAACATGCATGTGTCACGACATATTGAACGCACGTTTTACAAATTGTGGCCACGTTTAAGTAGATCGTGCCCTTGTTTTACTCAAACGATGCTTAAAACGTGCGCACAATATAATAAAATGTGCACACATTCTCTCCACATGCAAAACATTTTGTGATGACACTTCCAGGGCTCTGTAAACTACCCAAATGACCGTGAACAAAAGTTTACATACCTCTTTTTGCATTACTACTCGTAAGCCGCGTTCACACCGTGCGCGATCAGACGCTACAAATTCGCGTAGGTCACCAGGCGACGGACGCGCCTCCTTCGCCCAGTGTGTCGCTCTGCTTGGGTGGACTTTCGCTGCGAAAATTCAACCCGGTGTGTCATCAAATAGGAGGAGCTTCCATTCCGCTCGCCGGCTCCGGTTGTCAGTCAAGCTAACATGACGGACCTTGATCACACGGAGAGAGTTGTTGTGGAAAGCTCCCAATACAGAGAGTATCAGTATTTGCTGCAGGAGCTGTGTCTGGGTGACGGCCGCTTTCAGTGGTCCTTCCGCCTCTGCGGGACCCAGTTTGAGGATCAACTGTCCCGTTTGCGTGCGCACATGTAAACAATTAAAAAAAAAAAAAAGAAACTCCGCTGCTTGCTGCAGCTGGCTCTTCCCCCTTTTATTCTAGCAAAATGCAGTCTGTGTGATCATTTCTGTGTGCCGATCTGACCGAACCTTGTGTTTCAAAACATCCCCCCAAAAAATTGTGTTTAGAAACCAGTCACCATTTGTTTTATTATACATCTGTTTAGTTAATTAATAAAATATTCTCTACAGATGATTCGCTCGCGCGCGCACGTAAAAAGAAAAAAGAAAAGGAATAAGCTCCGCTCCCGCTGCTGCAAGTAGGGCTGCTGCTCGCTCCAAAAACTCTGTCATAATTGTGTTTAGAATCCAGTCACCATTTGCTTTATTATACAGCTGTGTAGTTAATAAGTAAAATAATCTCCAGGACAATTCGCGCGCGCACGTAAAATAAAAATAAAAAGAAACTCCGCTCCCCGCTGCTGTGGGTCGGCTGCTCGCTCCAAAAACTCTGTCATGATTGTGAAATAAAGGACAAAAGAGACATAAGTCCTGCTCACAGGCAGGACATGTTCACATCTTCAGTCAAACTCCAGACATCTCCACGTCACTACATATTCAGTCCCTGATTGGTCATCGCGGCGCGACGAGACGAAAAAGTTCAGATTTTTGAACTTGGGGAGGAGGGCAACACGACGTGACGCGACGCAATATCGCGCCACAAACGTGCAAAATGCTCAAAATTGCTTCACTCGCGTCCATCGCGTCGCGCTGCACGGTTTGGCGCCAAAACGCGTCCTTACATAGGGATTACATGGCAACCTGTGGCTGCAGTCACTCGTGTCGCGCCTGGTGTGAACGCAGCTTTAGCTTCATAGTAGAGTAGACCAGAGAAGGATTTTCTTTCACCAAAACAGATCACATCCAGGATTGCATCTCAGATGTACCTTCTGGCAATTTGTAGCTAAACTTTCAGGTCTTTTTAAGAAAATCCTCCTCTATCCCACTTCATCATGAAGATGGATAACCGGTGATACAAAATGCAAAGCTTGCACTGTGCATAATTTCTCCAATCACAGGCACGTAAGCCTATATCTTCTTCTGGGTTGTCTGGATGTCTTGGTGGCTTTCCTCACTCTTCTACTTCTTGCACAGTCACTCAGTTTTTGAGAACTGTCTACATTCAGATTTACCATAGAGTGCCATATTGTTTGTATTTCTTTGTAGTTAATGTAAATAAAGTCCGAAACATATTCTGTGGCAACTTTACCACCAGAGAGCCTCGTCCACAACTATCACAAAAGACTCCAAGCTGTCACTGGTGTTAAAGGGGACAATACACAGTATTAAGAAAGGGGTATGTAAACTTTTGATCAGGGTAATTTGGGTAGTTTGTGTTGTCAACACTCCTTAATCCGTGTGACGCCGACAGAATCTTCATCGAAAGCCATCTGAATCTTTCGAATGGTTTCCAACTGGCTGTCTCTAACAGTTTCTGAAAAAAAATTTCATGGAGCAAAGCGGCAGTCACTCTGCCATTTCCCTGACAATAAAAATCCCACGAGAGGGGTGGACCAGTGCTCAGTCAAAGCCTGCCCACAGGCGAATAACGCAACCGACAGGCGTGAAAAAACTCACACATGCGCACGAAGGTTCAAGCTTGGCTGATGCAATCACACGTGATTCAAATCCATATAGTCTTTGAAAAAAATAAAAAGGTCTGTTACTTTTCGGACAGACCTTGTATATGCTGTAGCCAGGTGGAGTCCAGCCACATGGCCAAAATGTTGAAGCTGACACTGCCTCACAGGGTAATTTATACCACTCATCTTAGTCATACAAGTAAGTGGAAATAAGTGCAAATAACTAACTAAAAATAAGACTTTGTATTTGTGGTATGGGCATGTTCTCAGAATCCCAAATGGAAGCATATTTTGTGTGCACCTGCTCAGCTGTATAGCACATAAAAATGCAATATTTAAATTATTGTATTTTTATCTGAGGAGGTTTTCTTCACTCTGTGAGCTAATTACATTTGATTGATCTCTCCATATGATAGTATACAACCCCAATTCCAATGAAGTTGGGACATTGAGTGAAATGTAAATAAAAACAGAATACAATGATTTGCAAATCCTCTTCAACCTATATTCAGTTGAATACACCAAGATATTTTATGTTCAAACTGTTAAACTTTATTGTTTTGAAATGGATCCCTGCAACACGTTTCAAAAAAGCTGGGATGGGTCAACAAAAGACTGGGAAAGTTGATGAATGCTCAAAGAACACCAGGTGAGTGTCATGATTGGGTATAAAAGGAGCATCCCAAAAAGGCTCAGCCATTCACAAGCAAAGATAGGGTGAGGCTCACCACTTTGTGAACAACTGCATGAAAAAATAGTCCAACATTTTAAGAACAATGTTTCTCAACATTCAATTGCAAGGAATTTAGGGATTCCATCATCTACAGTCCATAGTATAATCAGAAGATTCAGAGAATCTGGAGAACTTTCTACACGTAAGTGGCAAGGCCAAAAACCATCATTGAATGCCCGTGACCTTCGATCCCTCAGGCAGCACTGCATTAAAAACCGACATCATTGTGTAAAGGATCCTACCGTGTGGGCTCAGGAACACTTCAGAAAACCATTGTCAATTAACACAGTTTGTCGCTACATCGACAAGTGCAAGTTAAAACTCTACCATGCAAAGTGAAAGCCATACATCAACAACATCCAGAAACGCCACTGCCTTCTCTGGGCCCACGCTCATTTGAAATGGACAGACGCAAAGTGTAAAAGTGTGCTGTGGTCTGATGAGTCCACATTTCAAATTGTTTTTGGAAATCATTGATGTTGTGTCCTCTGGACAAAAGAGGAAAAAGACCATCCAGATTGTTACCAGCGCAAAGTTCAAAAGCCAGCATCTCTGATGGTATGCAGGTGTGTTAGTGCCCATGGCATGGCCAACTTACACATCTGTGATGGCACCATCAATGCTGAAAGGTACATCCAGGTTTTGGAGCAACACATGCTGCCATCCAAGCAACGTCTTTTTCAGGGACGTCTCTGCTTATTTCAGCAATACAATGCCAAGCCACATTCTGCACGTGTTACAACAGCGTGGCTTCGTAACAATAACGGAGACCCCGGACTGTTGAACAACTGAAGTCATACATCAAGCAAGAATGGGAAAGAATTCCACCTACAAAGCTTCAACAATTAGTGTACTCAGTTCCCAAATGCTTATTGAATGTTAGAAGGAAAGGTGATGTACAGTAATGTTCAGAATAATAGTAGTGCTATGTGACTAAAAAGATTAATCCAGGTTTTGAGTATATTTCTTATTGTTACATGGGAAACAAGGCACCAGTAGATTCAGTAGATTCTCACAAATCCAACAAGACCAAGCATTCGTGATATGCACACTCTTAAGGCTATGAAAATGGGCTATTAGTAAAAAAAAAAAAGTAGAAAAGGGGTGTTCACAACAATAGTAGTGTGGCATTCAGTCAGTGAGTTTGTCAATTTTGTGGAACAAACAGATGTGAATCAGGTGTCCCCTATTTAAGTATGAAGCCAGCACCTGTTGAACATGCTTTTCTCTTTGAAAGCCTGAGGAAAATGGGACGTTCAAGACATTGTTCAGAAGAACAGTGTAGTTTGATTAAAAAGTGGATTGGAGAGGGGAAAACTTATACGCAGGTGCAAAGAATTATAGGCTGTTCATCTACAATGATCTCCAATGCTTTAAAATGGACAAAAAAAAAAAAAACAGAGATGCGTGGAAGAAAACTGAAAACAACCATCAAAATGGATAGAAGAATAACCAGAATGACAAAGGCTCACCCATTGATCAGCTCCAGGATGATCAAAGACAGTCTGGAGTTACCTGTAAGTGCTGTGACAGTTAGAAGACACCTGTGTGAAGCTAATTTATTTGCAAGAATCCCCCGCAAAATCCCTCTGTTAAATAAAAGACGTGCAGAAGAGGTTACAATTTGCCAAAGAACACATCAACTGGCCTAAAGAGAAATGGAGGAATATTTTGTGGACTGATGACAGTAAAATTGTTCTTTTTGTGTCCAAGGGCTGCAGACAGTTTGTGAGACGATCCCCAAACTATGAATTCAAGCCACAGTTCACAGTGAAGACAGTGAAGCATGGTGGTGCAAGCATCATGATATGGGCATGTTTCTCCTACTATGGTGTTGGGCCTATATATCACATACCAGCTTTCATGGATCAGTTTGGATATGTCAAAATACTTGAAGAGGTCATGTTGCCTTATGCTGAAGAGGACATGCCCTTGAAAGGTGTGTTTCAACAAGACAGTGACCCCAAGCACACTAGTAAGCAAGCAAAATCTTGGTTCCAAACCAACAAAATTAATGCCTCGCAGATGTGAAGAAATCATGAAAAACTGTGGTTATACAACTAAATACTAGTTTAGTGTTTCATAGGATTGCTAAAAATGCAGTTTGAACATAATAGTTTTGAGCTTGTAGCATCAACAGCAGATGTTACTATTATTGTGAACACCCCCTTTCTACGTTTTTTACTAACAGCCCAATTTCATAGCCTTAAGAGTGTGCATATCATGAATGCTTGGTCTTGTTGGATTTGTGAGAGTCTACTGAATCTACTGGTACCTTGTTTCCCATGTAACAATAAGAAATATACTCAAAACCTGGATTAATCTTTTTAGTCACATAGCACTACTATTATTCTGAACACTACTGTAACACAGTGGTAAACAGACCACTGTCCCAGCTTTTTTGAAATGTGTTGCAGGCATCCATTTCAAAATGAGCAAATATTTGCACAAAATCAATAAAGTTTGAACATTAAATATCTTGTCTTTGTGGTGTATTCAGTTGAATACAGGTTGAAGAGGATTTGCAAATCATTGTATTCTGTATTTGTATTGTATTTTATTTACATTTTACACAACATTCCAACTTCATTGGAACTGGGGTTGTACAAATAATGAATGTTTATGAGTTCAATGGTACAAATATTTCATGAGGTGAAAGCTGGAAAGCATGAGGTGAAAGCTGGAACACACCATTCAACTCGGCTTCGCCTCATTGAATGGTATGTTCCAGCTTTCACTGATTTAAATATTTGTTCCATTGAAAGAATGTAAAAACATTCATTATTTGTTTTATATTCTATTTAATCTGTATCTTGATGAACTGTCAACTAGGCTCAAAGCATGTAAAACTGGTTGTGTTGCTGGAAACATGGTTCTGAATCATCTAATGTATGCAGATGATTTAGTAGTCTTTAGTCCAAGCACTGCTGGTTTACAGGAGTTAATAAACATTTGCTCAGCTTATGGGGTGGAGCATGACATCAAATACAATGCAGCTAAGAGCTTGATTATGATCTGTAGGACCAAAGAGGACAGACATATGAAATATCCTGATTTTTATCTGTCAAATATTGTATTGAGTATGACATGTAAAATCAAGTATCTTGGGCACATCGTCACTGCAGACATGACAGACGATGATGATATCTATAGACAATGCAGAATGTTGTATGCTCAGGCAAATACACTCATGCGTAAGTTTGGCTCCTGTACTGATGAGGTAAAGCTGACATTGTTTAAATCATACTGTACACCCCTGTATACGGCTCACCTCTGGACTAACTATAGAAAAGCCAGTCTGCAAAGGTTGCAGGTGGCCTACAATGATGCCTTGCGTGTGCTTTTGAGGAGGCCACGATGGACTAGTGCTACAGAGATGTTTGTCTCTACATGAGTGAACACCTTACAGGCTGTACTAAGGACTTTGATGTACAGTTTTATTTATAGACTCAACAAGTTGGACAATGAAATCATAGTGGCACTCACAAATATGCAGTTCAGCTCCATACGATTCCAGTCAAGCATGTGGAAATACTGGTATGGCTGTCTTTTGAAACTGTGAATAATTATTGTTTCTTCTCTGTTTTGTCTGTCTTTTAAAATGGACTATGAGTCTGGAATAAAGTTTGAATTGAAAAAAAAAATGAATATATATAAAGGCTCAATTAGATCCTTGTCATTTTACATTTTATTAATTTATAAACAACAGATAAGGGATTTACATTTTGGTGTTCCACTGCTGCTAAAGTCCAAATCGTGACGTGTAGTCCAGTGATGCTGTGCACTGACTTCAGACTTCCATAAAACCAAGAAAGAAAAGAAAAAGACTTTGTGTAGTTCCTCAGTCCAGCCAAAAATCACGTCAGCCTTTCATCTCAACAGCTCTTCATGCATCCAGATGGTGTACAGCGGAGTGGATTTTGTGTGTGTGTGTGTGTGTGTATGTGTGTGTATGTGTGTGTTACAAGAATTAGCAGCATCAGTTAGCTCAATCAAATCATGTCTCGGTAGAGTCGTTGTCCCCCTCGCCCACGTGCACACACACAGAACCTGGTCGGCACTTGTGTGTGTACAACCCCTGGCAAAAATTATGGAATCACCGGCTTCGGAGGATGTTCATTCAGTTGTTTAATTTTGTAGAAAAAAAGCAAATCACAGACATGACACAAAACTAAAGTCATTTCAAATGGCAACTTTCTGGCTTTAAGAAACACTATAAGAAATCAAGAAAAAAAGATTGTGGCAGTCAGTAACGGTTACTTTTTTAGACCAAGCAGAGGAAAAAAATATGGAATCACTCAATTCTGAGGAAAAAATTATGGAATCACCCTGTAAATTTTCATCCCCAAAACTAACACCTGCATCATACCATATCTGCTCGTTAGTCTGCATCTAAAAAGGAGTGAACACACCTTGGAGAGCTGTTGCACCAAGTGGACTGACATGAATCATGGCTCCAACACGAGAGATGTCAGTTGAAACAAAGGAGAGGAATATCAAACTCTTAAAAGAGAGTAAATCATCACACAATGTTGCAAAAGATGTTGGTTGTTCACAGTCAGCTGTGTCTAAACTCTGGACCAAATACAAACAACATGGGAAGGTTGTTAAAGGCAAACATACTGGTAGACCAAGGAAGACATCAAAGCGTCAAGACAGAAAACTTAAAGCAATATGTCTCAAAAATCGAAAATGCACAACAAAACAAATGAGGAACGAATGGGAGGAAACTGGAGTCAACGTCTGTGACCGAACTGTAAGAAACCGCCTAAAGGAAATGGGATTTACATACAGAAAAGCTAAATGAAAGGCATCATTAACACCTAAACAGAAAAAAACAAGGTTACAATGGGCTAAGGAAAAGCAATTGTGGACTGTGGATGACTGGATGAAAGTCATATTCAGTGATGAATCTCGAATCTGCATTGGGCAAGGTGATGATGCTGGAACTTTTGTTTGGTGCCTTTCCAATGAGATTTATAAAGATGACTGCCAGAAGAGAACATGTAAATTTCCACAGTCATTGATGATATGGGGCTGCATGTCAGGTAAAGGCACTGGGGAGATGGCTGTCATTACATCATCAATAAATGCACAAGTTTATGTTGATATTTTGGACAATTGAAAGGATGTTTGGGGATGATGAAATCATTTTTCAAGATAATGCATCTTGCCATAGAGCAAAAACTGCAAAAACATTCCTTGCAAAAAGACACATAGGGTCAGTGTCATGGCATAGGGTCAATGTCAATGAGCAGATCTGATTTGATGCAGGTGTTAATTTGGGGGATGAAAATTTACAGGGTGATTCCATAATTTTTTCCTCAGAATTGAGTGATTCCATATTTTTTTTCCTCTGCTTGGTCTAAAAAAGTAACCGTTACTGACTGCCACAATCTTTTTTTCTTGATTTCTTATAGTGTTTCTTAAAGCCAGAAAGTTGCCATTTGAAATGACTTTAGTTTTGTGTCATGTCTGTGATCTGCTTTTTTTCTACAAAATTAAACAACTGAATGAACATCCTCTGAGGCCGGTGATTCCATAATTTTTGCCAGGGGTTGTACTACCAAAAAAAGACTGTGTACATCCTCAGTGCAGTGAAAAAAAATGACATCAGAAATTAGTCCATTTTTTCATTCTAACTTCCTGCAAACAGCCTCCAGATAGCACAGTGGATTTGTTTTGTGTTTGCGTGTGTGCACACGTTGTGTGTGTGTGCGCGCATGTGCATATGTGTGCACGAGCATTTGTGGACACGCATACATGCGTGTGCATGAACACGTGTGCACGTGTCCCTGCGCAAGCACATGTGCGCACGTGCATGTGTGTGCATGTCTGTGTGTGTGTGTGTGTGTGTGTGTGCGTGCACGTGCAGAGTGCAATGGTACCAAATGTATAGAACCAAACTTGCACTCTAAATGGAACCAAGCTGCACTCTAAATGCAATGCAACACAAATGGGATGAATTAATCCATGTCATGTGACCAGTGGTGGGCACACTTCCAATAATCCGATAACAGATAATTATCGAAGATAATGTTTTCGTTATCGGATTATCTTTTTAGATAACTTTAAAAACCATTATCGGACTAATTATCTTCCGATGAATTGTCCTCTGATAACTTTTAGACCGATAACGCAGCAAACCCAGCTGAACAACAGCAAACATTTTTAAAATTTAAAATCAGCTGAAACCTAAATCAAATCAAATCAAATCAATTTTATTTATATAGTGCCAAATCACAACAACAGTTGCCCCAAGGCGCTTTATATTGCAAGGCAAAAGCCATACAATAATCACAGAAAAACCCCAACGGTCAAAATGACCCCCTATGAGCAAGCACTTGGTGACTGTGGGAAGGAAAAACTCCCTTTTAACAGGAAGAAACCTCCAGCAGAACCAGGCTCAGGGAGGGCAGTCTTCTGCTGGGACTGGTTGGGGCTGAGGGGAGAGAATCAGGAAAAAGACATGCTGTGGAAGACAGCAGAGATCAATCATTAATGATTAAATGCAGAGTGGTTCATACAGAGCAAAAAGAGAAAGAAACACTCAGTGCATCATGGGAACCCCACAGCAGTCTAAATTTATAGCAGCATAACTAAGGGATGGTTCAGGGTCACCTGAACCAGCCCTAACTATAAGCTTTATCAAAAAGGAAAGTTTTAAGCCTAATCTTAAAAGTAGAGAGGGTGTCTGTCTCCCTGATCCAAATTGGGAGCTGGTTCCACAGAAGAGGAGCCTGAAAGCTGAAGGCTCTGCCTCCCATTCTACGCTTAAAAACCCTAGGAACTACAAGTAAGCCTGCAGTCTGAGAGCGAAGCGCTCTATTGGGCTGATATGGTACTAAGAGATCCTTAAGATAAGATGGGACCTCATTATTCAAAACCTTATAAGTAAGAAGAAGAATTGTAAATTCTATTCTAGAATTAACAGGAAGCCAATGAAGAGAGGCCAATATGGGTGAAATATGCTCTCTCCTTCTAGTCCCCGTCAGTACTCTAGCTGCAGCATTTTGAATTAACTGAAGGCTTTTCATGGAACTTTTAGGACAACCTGATAATAATGAATTACAGTAGTCCAGCCTAGAGGAAATAAATGCATGAATTAGTTTTTCAGTATCACTCTGAGACAAGACCTTTCTAATTTTAGAGATATTGCGCAAATGTAAAAAAGTAGTCCTACAATATTTGCTTAATATGCGCATTAAAGGAAATATCCTGCTCAAAAATGACTCCAAGATTTCTCACAGTATTACTAGAGGTCAGGGTAATGCCATCCAGAATAAGGATCTGGTTAGACACCATGTTTCTAAGATTTGTGGGGCCAAGTACAATAACTTCAGTTTTATCTGAATTTAAAAGCAGGAAATTAGAGGTCATCCATGTCTTTATGTCTGTAAGACATTCCTGCAGTTTAACTAATTGGTGTGTGTCCTCTGGCTTCATGGATAGATAAAGATGGGTATCATCTGCATAACAATGAAAATTTAAGCAATGCTTTCTAATAATACTGCCTAAGGGAAGCATGTATAAAGTGAATAAAATTGGTCCTAGCACAGAACCTTGTGGAACTCCATAATTAACCTTAGTCTGTGAAGAAGACTCCCCATTTACATGAACAAATTGTAATCTATTAGATAAATGTGATTCAAACCACCGCAGCGCAGTGCCTTTAATACCTATGGCATGCTCTAATCTCTGTAATAAAATTTTATGGTCAACTACCCTTTCAAGAATTTTTGAGAGAAAAGGAAGGTTGGAGATTGGCCTATAATTAGCTAAGATAGCTGGGTCAAGTGATGGCTTTTTAAGTAATGGTTTAATTACTGCCACCTTAAAAGCCTGTGGTACATAGCCAACTAATAAAGATAGATTGATCATATTTAAGATCGAAGCATTAATTAATGGTAGGGCTTCCTTGAGCAGCCTGGTAGGAATGGGGTCTAATAGACATGTTGATGGCTTGGAGGAAGTGACTAATGAAAATAACTCAGACAGAACAATCGGAGAGAAAGAGTTTAACCAAATACCAGCATTACTGAAAGCAGCCAAAGATAACGATATGTCTTGGGATGGTTATGAGTAATTTTTTCTCTAATAGTTAAAATATTATTAACAAAGAAAGTCCTGAAGTCATTACTAGATAAAGTTAAAGGAATACTCGGCTCAATAGAGCTCTGACTCTTTGTCAGCCTGGCTACAGTGCTGAAAAGAAACCTGGGGTTGTTCTTATTTTCTTCAATTAGTGATGAGTAGTAAGATGTCCTAGCTTTACGGAGGGCTTTTTTATAGAGCAACAGACTCTTTTTCCAGGCTAAGTGAAGATCTTCTAAATTAGTGAGACGCCATTTTCTCTCCAACTTATAGGTTATCTGCTTTAAGCTACGAGTTTGTGAGTTATGCCACGGAGTCAGGCACTTCTGATATAAGGCTCTCTTTTTCAGAGGAGCTACAGCAAGATCGTGCTCAATGAGGATGTAAAACTATTGACGAGATAATTTATCTCTCTCACAGAGTTTAGGTAGCTACTCTGCACTGTGTTGGTATATGGCATTGGAGAACATAAAGAAGGAATCATATCCTTAAACCTAGTTACAGAACTTTCCGAAAGACTTCTACTGTAATGAAACTTATTCCCCACTGCTGGATAGTCCATTAAAGTAAATGTAAATGTTATTAAGAAATGATCAGACAGTAGGGGGTTTTCAGGGAATACTGTTGAGTCTTCAATTTCCATACCATAAGTCAAAACAAGATCTAAAGTATGATTAAAGTGGTGGGTGGACTCATTTACATTTTGAGCAAAGCCAGTTGAGTCTAATAATAGATTAAATGCAGTGTTGAGGCTGTCACTCTCAGCATCTATGTGGATGTTAAAATCGCTCACTATAATTATCTTATCTGAACTAAGCACTAAGTCAGACAAAAGGTCTGAAAATTCACAGAGAAACTCACAGTAACGACCAGGAGGACGATAAATAACAACAAATAAAACTGGTTTTTGGGACTTCCAATTTGGATGGACAAGACTAAGAGTCAAGCTTTCAAATGAATTAAAGCTCTGTCTGGGTTTCTGATTAATTAGTAAGCTGGAGTGGAAGATTGCTGCTAATCCTCCCCCTCGGCCTGTGCTACGAGCATTCTGACAGTTAGTGTGACTCGGGCGTGTTGACTCATTTAAACTAACATATTCATCCTGCTGTAACCAGGTTTCTGTAAGGCAGACTAAATCAATATGTTGATCAATTATTATATCATTTACTAACAGGGACTTTGAAGAGAGAGACCTAATGTTTAATAGACCACATTTAACTGTTTTAGTCTGTGGTGCAGTTGAAGCTGCTATATTATTTTTTCTTTTTGAATTTTTATGCTTAAATAGATTTTTACTGGTTGTTGGTGGTCTGGGAGCAGGCACCGTCTCTACGGGGATGGGGTATTGGGGGGATGGCAGGGGGAGAGAAGCTGCAGAGAGGTGTGTAAGACTACAACTCTGCTTCCTGGTCCCAACCCTGGGTAGTCACGGTTTGGAGGGTTTAATAAAATTGGCCAGATTTCTAGAAATGAGAGCTGCTCCATCCAAAGTGGGATGGATGCCGTCTCTCCTAACAAGACCAGGTTTTCCCCAGAAGCTTTGCCAATTATCTATGAAGCCCACCTCATTTTTTGGACACCACTCAGACAGCCAGCAATTCAAGGAGAACATGCGGCTAAACATGTCACTCCCGGTCCGATTGGGGAGGGGCCCAGAGAAAACTACAGAGTCCGACATTGTTTTTGCAAAGTTACACACTGATTCAATGTTAATTTTAGTGACCTCCGATTGGCGTAACCGGGTGTCATTACTGCTGACATGAATTACAATCTTACCGAATTTACGCTTAGCCTTAGCCAGCAGTTTCAAATTTCCTTCAGTTTTTAATTTTTAAGGTTTTGTGAGCACATGCTGAGCCCAGCAGTGCATTATGGGTAGGACAGGGTGTTCACGACAGGACAAATGCATTTCAGACACTCTGTTCAGGCTCCTCGGACAGCAGCATTAAACTCTAGTGCCTAAAACTCTCATGAATATATTCTCTGGGTTTATAGACATTATATTTGCATTTGTTAAATTCCACGCATCTTAAATGTAGCAGACAGATTATCTGGGATTTTGTTTGGGAAAGATTTCAAGGCCTCTACTGCCATCTACTGGCCAGTGGTGTTCATGGCAGTATTTTATTTAATTTAATTTTTTTTTTACAAATTAAGTTTAAAAACAAAACAACAACAACAACAACAAAAAACATTACAAGACAGCTCTGCGGTGTTTGTACAGGCATAGTGCGAGCGGTTGGACACTTGTAGCTCTGCAGCAGCAGGATACCCTTACGACAGCCGACCAGAATAATATCAAACAGGTTTTATTTTCCTTCGACCATACGATCGGCGATCAGGAGGTGGTTGTCAGATGTTAAACGCAGCTTGTTACTCCATGTACACTACACGATGCAGGACACACGATTAACCTGAAACTCGGTCCAAAAATTTCTCTCGCACAGTGTATAGCCAACATTTATGTGTCAATATTGAGTGCACGTTTTACAACATCATAAAACGTGCGCACTTTCTCTCCACATGTAAAACATTTTGCGATGACACTTCCAGGGCTCCATAAAAATGCCTGTTTTTACAAATAAAAAATGGAATATTTTGCAAAAGCACATTTATCTCAATTATCTGTAAACACCAACACATGACACACGTCACATTAACGTATTAGTTTACATCATGAATGATTGAACCAATCAGTGTTTAGCAGAGGCACATTTTACCCAGAATCTTTTGCAATCTGTCTGTGTGTGTTACAAAACCTCAGCATTAGTGCATTATTCAACATTAAAAGATATATGTTATATTTTAAATTTGTACTAATGACAGAATTGACATTAATGGAGTTATTCTATCAGTATTCACACAAAACCATAAGTCAGGATGCCTTTATTTTTCAAGACCTCCGCCTGACCGGAGCATTGTGATTGGTAGACATCTGGTTTTGTGACTGCTCTCATGGTGCTTCAGTGCTGTAGCCGTGTAGCTTCCAGCAGGGAGCAGCCTGTTCAAACATAGAAATGCTGACTCATTGTTTGAGTCTTATATCGCTTCCAAAAGCAATTGTGGTGTTAAAACTCAAATTCAGCTTATTAGTAGTTGCAAATGTACCAGAGACAACACTGGAATTTATTGGTTATCTGTAACTTCCGATACATTTTTGGGTGGTTTATCGGTTTATCTTTATCAAAGATAACTTTTCAGTTATCTGATTATCTGTTATTGAAGTTAATTTTTTGGTTATCTGTGCCCACCACTGCATGTGACATACAAAGCACCAATCAAATGACAAGGATCTACTCAGCCATTATATAACACCCAATGCAATGTAGAATAAGAAAGAGTTTTTGGACCTCTGAAATTGAACAACAAAATCTAAGGTGAAATTGAAAGGACCGTCAGTGCATCACCAGTATTGCCAGTGACGTAATGAGGCTTACTTAAACCACAGAGGAGACAACACTGGATTTAGTGAAGCATTTCTTTGGTGATAGAGATGAGATGGTGGTCCAAACTTCAGGGAGCGAACCCAAAAGTCCACTTGACTGCATCATCGACAGCACTGGGCCAGAAGAACCTACACATATTGACACTTTCCTAATTGAGTCCTCAATTGCTTTTAGAAATGTAACTGATTAGATAATTAGACAATGGAGAGAGTTTGTTCTTTTTTTGTAGTTAATTATTCCACTGGAAAGTTTACAAGAATGGTGAGAAAATTGATTTGTTGTTATAGTTTCAAATCTTGAGAACCCTTGAAATAAATTTGTTTTGTTCTCTGCAAGCACACAAATGTGAAATGCAAGCCCTTTACAGGCCCTGAGGTCCATTGATGCTGGTGTTTTTCCCCTGGAAACTGCAATGTGAAGCAGATGAGAGTCTATGACTCCCCCTGGATGGGATACCAGCCCACTGTTGACTACTCAACCAGCCAAGACTGGTACCCTGCTATCTTGAAATGACAATTGAACCCAGGTCTACATATTGGTAGCCCAGTTCCTATCTCACTGAGCTACCTACTCGGCACTCCAGTAGAGTGCATCCGGAAAGTTTTCACAACGCTTCACTTTTTCCACATTTTATTATGTTGCAGCCTCATTCTAATTTCTTTTTTTTCTCCTCAAAATTCTATTCACAACACTCCATAATGACAACATAAAAAAGGTTGTTTTTATTTTTTTTTTCAAATTTATTAAAAATAAAATAAAAAACTAAGATATCAGATGTACACATGTATTGTGATGCACACCCTTTGCTCAATACTTTGTTGATGCACCTTTGACAGCATTTACAGCCTTGCGTCTTCTTGAATATGATGCCATCAGCTTGGTGCACCTATCTTTGGGCAGTTTTACCCATTCCTCTTTGCAGCACCTCTCAAGCTCCATCAGGTTGGCTGGGGAGCATCAGTGCACAGTCATTTTCAGGTCTCTCCAGAGATGTTCAGTCAGGTCTGGGCTCTGGTTGGACCACTCAAGGACATTCACAGAGTTGTCCTGAAGCCACTCCTTTGATACCTTGACTGTGTGCTTAGGATCATTGTCCTGCTGAAAGATGAACCGTCGCCCCAGTCTGAGGTCAGAGCACTCTGCAGTAGGTTTTCATCCAGGATGTCTCTGTACATTTCTGCATTCATCTTTCACTCAATCCTGACTAGTCTCCCATTCCTGCTGCTGAAAAACATCTCCACAGCATGATGCTGCCACCACCATGCTTCACTGTAGGGATGGTGCCTGGTTTCCTCCAAACATGACACCTGGCATTAATGCCAAGGACTTCAAGCTTTGTCTCATCAGACTAGAGAATTTTGTTTCTCATGTTCTGAGAGTCCTTCAGGTGCCTTTTTTGGCAAACTCCAGGTGGGCTGCCATGTGCCTTTAACTAAGGAGTGGCTTCTGTCTGGCCATACAGGCCTGAATGGTGGATTGCTCCAGAAATGGTTGTCCTTCTGGAAGGTTCTCCTCTCTCCCCAAAGAATGCTGGAGCTATGACAGAGTGACCATTTTGTTCTTGGTCACCTCCCTGACTAAGGCCCGTCTGCTCCGATCGCTCAGTTTAGATGAGTGACCAGTTTTAGGAAGAGTCCTGGTGGAACCAAACTTCGTTTTACGGTTGTGTTCATTGGGATCTTCAAAGCAGCAGAAATGTTTCTGTAGCCTTCCCCATAATTGAGCCTCGAGACAATCCTGGGAAATTGTATTTCTGGACATCTAGATTTTAAAAATGTTCTAAGCACCCCTTAAAATGGAAGTCTAAAATCGCCTCTGGCTGAGGGACCTTATATGTAGACAGGTGTGTGCCTTTCCAAATCATGTCTAATCAACTGAATTTACCCCAGGTGGACTCCAATTACTCAAGGATGATCAGTGGAAACCTGATGCACCTAAGCTCAATTTTGAGCTTCATGGCAAAAGATGTGAATACTTGCGTACATGTGATTTCTTTTTTATTTTTAATAAATTTGCAGAAATTTCAAAAATCTTTTGTTAGAATGTCATTATGAAGTACTGTGTGCAGAACTTCAAGGGAATAAAATTACTTTCACCCATTTTGGAATAAGGCTGTATCATAACTAAATGTGGAAAAAGTGAAGTGCTTTGAATACTTTGTGGATGCACTGTATATAAAAGAAAAAAAATGCAAGTCTTGTGCAGGCTGTGAGGTGGAGACGGGTTGATATGATACAGACATTCAAACTCATGAATAACATTGACAAAATTATGTGGTTCACATTATAGAAAACACATTTTTATCCCACTTTTCATGAAATTTATTGCTGTCTTCACATGAAGGGGACTTAAAAATACAGGAGTCATGATAAAATGTACTTTGGGCTCAGTGCAGAAAAGTCTAGAACTATTTGTCCACCTGTTGACAAATAGTTGAGGAAATCTTCCGGTGGCACACGCGTACGCTACGACTCGGCAGTGGGTGAAAGTTTGCAGCGCTTTTAAAGTCTAGTGTTTTTAAAGTCTTATTTTATTGCTTAAGGGCTTATACAGTGCGCAGTGCAAAGTACAGCTAAAATGGACCCTATACAATTAAGTATTTGGACTCTCTTGTTTTGTCTGGCTTTTGCCGTACTGCAAGGAAAAGTCGGTTGCTACCGACTGCAGTACAGCCGGAATGAATTGCTCCAGCTTAACTTTGGAGTGCGTTTTGGAGTACCTGAGATTGCGGAGCACACTTCCAGGATGGTACTACGACCTGGCTCTGTAAAACCTGGTGCGGTGGGAAGCAAAGGTGGGAAACGAAAGCGAGGAAAAAGAGGAGGCGTGCGTCTGCGTCTGAAGAAATGAGGGCTTGGCTGAGTTCCGCTGCCTCCTATGATTTTGGGTAATTCGCAGTCTATACGGAACAAAGTGAACAAATTACAGAGCAGTACTCATTATATAAAGGATTACAGCAACTGTGGCATCATAGCACTGACTGAGATGTGGCTTACGGATCGGGACAGGAATGCTGACCTGAGGATTGACGGCTTTGGAGCTCCTTTCCGGTTGGACCGAGATGCAGAGGTGACGGGGAAATCTCAGGGGGGTGGCGTGTGTCTGTACGTCAATGAGCGATACTGTAACCCTAAGTCTGTAACTGTTAGAGAGCGCGTCTGCACGCTAGACATAGAACTTTTTTCAGTGTCACTTCGCCCCTATTATCTGCCCCGTGAATTTCCACAGCTCTTCATCACTGTGGTTTACATACATCCGAGAGCTAATGCCAACTCTGCCATCTTTGATGTGGTGCAGAAACTAATGTCTCACTCACCTGACACTCCAATCTTCTTGCTTGGTGACTTCAGTCATGTGTCCTTGGATAAGACTCTCCCCAATATGTATCAGTACGTTACCTGCCCTACCAGGCAGGATAAAACTATCAATCTTTGTTACGGGTCTGTTAAGGAGGCTTATAAGTCTGTGTCCTTGCCTCCTCTTGGATCTGGGGATCACTATTTTGTGCTCCTGCTGCCCTACTATAAGTCTCTGCTTAAGAGGGAGAAGGTCTCCACTAGAGAAATTAAGGACTGGAACAGTGATGCAGTGCTTTGTCTTCAGGAGTGCTATGAATGTACTGATTGGGACATATTTAAAGAAGCATGTGGTGATAACCTGGATGAACTGGCTGATGTGATCTGTTCTTATGTGGTGTATTGTAGGGATATGTTGATTCCTTCTAAAAAAGTGAAAATATATCCTAACAACAAACCCTGGGTCACAAAGTCTGTGAGAATCAGTTTACAATCTAAGAGAGAGGCTCATAGATCTGGGTCAGTCATGGAATTACGCAATGCTACTAAAGAAATGAAAATGGTGCTGGAAAAGGCCAAGAGAAATTATGCAGGGAAAATAGAGGAAAAGATGGCAAATAAAAATCTTGGATCTGCTTGGTCGTGTATGAAAACGATAGCTGGGCTTCAGGAGCCCAAGTCCAGATCCATCACCTTGTTGAAGGACTTTCAGACAGATGTTGAATTTGCAAATGCTCTGAATACTTTTTACACAAGGTGTTGTGTGCTGGGGTGTTTGGCTGGCTTGGTTTTTGTTTTCTGTTTCTCCCACCAGGTGGTATGCATTCAGGACTGAGTGGCTGAGTATTAGGACCTCACCCTGAACACCTGAGGCTTGTTTTCACGTGCAGGTCATCAGGACTCACAGATGTGGTTTATTCTGTCTTGATCAGAGATTGCTGCACTTAAACCTTGAATGCACAGTGTGTGATTGCCAGAGACTCAACCTTGTGAGCAGACGTGTGAGATCGGCATCGGGAGAACAATCTCACCATTACGGACGCAGAGACCGCTCCAGGTTTGACGCCACAGTCTGTGAAGGAGGATTGGGTGAGGTCTCACGCTCTTCAGCACACTTCCTGAGGTAATTTGGTTTTGGTGACTTTTATGAAGTAATGACAGTGGATTTGGTGTCCCTCACACCTTGTTGTATTGAGCTGTCACATTATGCTAATTGTCTAATCAGCTTCTGCTGCAGTGGAGATTTGAACTGAGTTGTTCCGTGCCTGCAGGGTGAGAAGCTGATATATATATTAAAGCCAGGAAGTGTTTGCTGACTGTGTGCACCTTTGAGCTGTGTCTCTCTGCGTGGAGAGTGTTGGACTCACCTCATATTTTCTTGCTTCACAGACTCGGTTTGTCGCGGCCACCTGGGGGGTGTCGGCGGGGAACCTGGGTCCGAACTGCTGTGGCTCCGGACCGTTTGCGCTGCTGAGAGCGTGCCGTGTTTTCACCTCATCAGACTGCGGACTTTTTAGTTGTTTAGCACTTCACTCACTTTCATTAAAATGTGTTATCCTTTGAACCGTGCTCTGCTTATTTTATGCTGGGTCCTGTCAAACGCTGGGTCGGTGCTCCGACCGCGTCTGACACATAACACAAGGTTTGATATCTCAGATCACAGTTCAGAGATTAAGGAAATAAAGCATAAAGTGAAAGACAGTCAGCACTTTTTTATTTCTCAAAAAGAGGTAGAAAAATCTTTTTGTGCCCTCAAACCAAAAAGTCAGGGCCCTGATAATGTTTGCAGTCGCCTCTTAAAAAACTGTGCTAAAGAGCTGAGTCTTATTTTCCAATTTATTTTTAATATGTCTCTGGAAATTCAAACTGTGCCAAATGTGTGGAAAGATGCTGTTGTTGTCCCTGCCACCAAAAATTGTACTCCATAGGTTCTAAATGACTTTAGGCCTATAGCTTTGACATCCATTGTCATGAAAACCTTTGAGAAATTGGTGAGAACTGAAATTATTAATCAAGTAGGTGCCAACTTGGACCCTATGCAATTTGCCTATAGGCCAAATAGAGGGGTCGAGGATGCCACAGTCACTTTAATGAACTTACTTTTCAGACACTTTGAAGGGAAAGGTGCACATGCCAGACTTTTATTCATTGACTTTTCTTCTGCTTTTAACACAATTCAGCCCTACATTTTAGCCTCAAGACTTTTAGAACATTTTAATCTAAGTTGCAATCTTGTGGGCTGGATTCTGAGCTTCCTCACTAACAGGACACAAAAAGTTAGAGTAAATGGGGTCTTGTCTGATCAGACCCAGTCCTCCACCGGGACGCCACAAGTTAGTGCTATCTCTCCACTTTTGTATATTTTATACACTGATCTCTGCAGAAGTTGGAGGGATAGGAGGACTATTCTTAAGTATGCAGATGACACTGTTATTGTCAGCCTGCTACAGGACAATGAGGTTGGCCACGGTCCTGTTGATGATTTCTTGGATTGGTGTGAGAAGTCTTTTCTACAGATGAATGTATTGAAGACTAAAGATATGGTCATTGACTTTAGGAAGGGCTCCCACAAACATGGAGCAACTCTCCTAAAAGGTCAGGCTGTAGAAACTGTGAACACAAATAAATATCTGGGTACTGTTATTGATGACAAACTCACTTTTGAGTCAAATTGTGAAGTGGTGTGTAAAAAAGGTCACCAGCGCTTGTTCTGTCTTAGAAAACTGGCATCCTTTCACATTGACAAATCACTGTTAACAATGTTTTATCGTTGTTATATCGAATCTGTTTTATCTTTTTGTTTGGTGTCATGGTTTGGAAATTTGTCAGTTAAAAACAAAAACAGTCTGAATCAGATTGTAAAATGGGCAAGCAAAATCATTGGAGGAGAGTCTCAGCTGTATCCAACCTCTCTGTACATGAGGCAGGTCCAGAGATTGGTTGAGGCAGTTCTAAAGGACGCCTCACATCCTCTTTTTGATCAGTTTGAACTGCTCCCTTCAGGACGGAGGTATAAAGCTCCTTTCTGCAGAACTAAGCGCTACAAGAGCACTTTTATTCCTGCTGCTATTAGTGCTCTTAACAGATGACTTTGAATGTATATTTAATTAATTTATCTGCTATTTTGCATTGAGATGGCACATGCTTTGTGACTTTCTTCTGGGTGCCATGCTATTGGCCTGTACTTGCACTGCTCATTGTATTTTTATATTTTTATGTTTTATTTTTATTATATTTATGGTATTTTTTTATAGGTATTTATGTGTTATTTGATTGTTATGAATGGAGTGACTCACTGCAAAACCAAATTTACCTTTTGGTACAAATAAAGTAACCTTGACCTTGACCTTGTTATTCATGGAGATGTGTTCTTACTGAAACAAACACTACATAAACCATTAACTCTTTAAACATGCTGACTTTTATAATGAATGATTTTTTTTATTCTGTGTGACATGACGTGATGCAGTAACACCCAGGATTCAAACATGCAATATATAGACACAATCAGAACCCTTTGACCTTGATAAATCACGTTGTCTCTGAAAATGTGACCAAGTGTGAATTTCTCCTCTGTGAGATCAATAAAGTGTATCTTTATCTTTATGTTTAAGTTGCATGTTTTGTTTGGATTACTGCTATAATCAGTTCAAGTAGAACCCCAAGAAGCAGGTCAGCCAGAACAAAAAAGACGAGTTTCCAAAAAAATCCAAGAACTTTTAATAACACAAAGGGGTGAGCAAAAACAACACTAACAGGTGCAGAGAATTCACAAACAAAAATTCAGTGTCCATCCCTGACATAGGGTGGAGGAAGACTGTGAGGAGATAACTCCAAAAAATGTGGATAACAAAAAGGAGTGCTTACCAAAAACCAGGATACTTACATAAACCCGAAGGGACAAACCTAAACCTACTTCTAGGCATCTTATATATGCTACTCTGGAACCATCACTAAACCCAAACAGTTCAACTGTCAACCCCACTGAGGTCTTTAGTCTAGGTCTCAAGTGAGGGTCACAAATATAACTCATTTGAGCATGTGATTCTCTGCTTTGCTCAGGATATTACTTATTGCCAAGGTCAGAAGAATAAAAATCAGCCGTATTACTTTGTCACTGTATATAGGCCTCCTGGCCCATATTCTGAATTCTTAGATGAATTTGGTGCATTGATCTCTAACTTGTCAACTAGTGCAGATAACATTCTGAGCATTGGTGACTTTACCGCTCATATAAATAAGCCTTCTGATCCCCTCTGCAAATCATTTATGGAAATTGTGGCTGCATTAGGATTTCGGCAATGCATTCAGGACTCGACGCACATTAGTGGAAATACCCTGGATTTGGTTCTTGCACGCGGTATTGCTGTCACAAATATTGACATCATGCCTCTTACATCATTGGTCTCTGATCACTCACTTAGTTTACTAACTACTAACTCACTCAATAAGTTTACAGTTTCGCTGCCATGTTTAGTGGAACAACAACCTTATGTACAGTGAGATTCGTCCCATCCTGTCTATGGCTGATGCTGAGACCCTGATCCATGCGTTCATCTCTTCACGATTGGACTACTGAAATGTTCTATTTTCTGGTTTACCGCAGCCCAGCATTAGGGCTCTCCAATTGGTTTAAAAGTCTGCAGCCAGACTTTTGACACAAAGCAGAAAGTTCGACCACATTACACCCATTTTGGCATCACTTCACTGGCCTCCTGTCCCAGTGAGATCAGATTTTAAGGTTTTGCTACTAGTCTATAAAATTGTTTACGGACTGGCACCTCCCTACGTAGCTGACCTAATTAAACCTTACATGGCCCGGGCTTTGTGTCCCTAGGGTGAATAAAAAGTCTGCAGGTCACAGAGCTTTCTCTTATCGTGGCCCTGTTCTGTGGTATGATCTCTCTGCATCAATAAAACAGTCAGATTCTGTGGAGACTTTCAAGTCCAGACTTAAGACGCACTTATTTTCCCTTTCGTATGGCTAGCATTTTTACTCTTTTAATTAATTTTATTAGGAAACAGAGCATCCCGCGGCCTCAACTTTACCTAAATTCTGGGTCTTTTAGTGAAGCTTAGGGCTCATGGCCGGCGATCACCTTCGTATTTCCTGTTTTTCTTGTTGTTTAATGCTGACAAATTATACTGTATTTCTTGTCTTTCTGATGCCTGATTCTGTTTTTTCTCTCTGTTTAAGGTGCAGCTCCATCCAGAGATGGTTGTGGTATTTGACCCTCCTGACCTGTGCACCAACAGTATTTCCTATATATTCCTTTTGTGAATTGTTCTGTAATTTATGTCTGTAGCATGGCCCAAGCAGAGGGTCACCCCTTTGAGTCTGGTCTGCTTGAGGTTTCTTACTCAGAGGGAGTTTTTCCTTACCACTGTTGCTCTGGGGGTTAGTAAGGTTAGACCTTACTCGTGTGAAGCACCTTCAGACAACTCTGTTGTGATTTCGTGCTATATAAATGAAAATAAATTGAAATAAATTGAAATTGAAAATTGGACAAGGGAATACATGAAGCACAACACCAGAAACAGAAGACACGGACAAAAGGTGATCAAAACAATGACAACCACATGAAATAACCCAAAGACTCAAAAAGGGAGACGAAGTGCACACAAGAAATCACATTGTGAAATCACATGAATGGAAACACAAGAGGCGACAACTATGACACGGGGAACGTCAGGACTCGGGATGGGTATCGATAACCGGTTCCTTTTGGGTATCGTTAAGAAATGATTCGATCCACCGACATCAATAACCTTTTTACTTATCGATTCCCTTATCAGTCCTTCAGAGTGGCCGTTGTTTTTGGGGGTGTTTGTCAGGAAAATTATAATTTCTCTACATTGATTACAGACCCTGCAGCGGGTCTGTAATCAACTTTTCTGCAGCGTGGCTTTGCTTTGAACCTTGAACCAATCGAAGCAACAAAGCAATGATCGAAGCAGTGCTTCGATCATTGCTTCGTTGCTTGATTAATTTCGTTGCTTGATTAATTTCGTTGCTTGATTAATTTATTTTTCTTTCGCTTTCCCCCGCTAAAACCCTAAAGAGCATATGGCTGTGAGTATTATTTACCTTTTTTATGTTAAACCGACCTGTTATGGTCTTCTGAAACAGTTAATAGATGTATTTTATAACTTAAAAACGGGACCGATGCCAACATGTTAGCATGTCTATGGCATTTTCAATGTTAATGTTAGCATTAAGCAGTTGCAGCTGTCAAGCGTTTGTTGTCGTAAAAGAGTCAAATGTATTACAAATTGTAATATTTTTTCAATTTATTTTTGTTTATATATTAACAATAATAGCAGCGAGCACAACAATAACAGTAATAATAACTAATCTAATGATTATATACAATTTTAGAGAAAGAGACAAAAAGACCTGAATAAAAACACAACAGAAAATATAAAACCAACAATGAACATAAATAAATAAATAAATAAATACATACATACATACATACATACATACAGAAATAAGTGTTTCCTGTGAACACCTAGTGACTCTTACACCTCCATTTCATCCCTGTCTTATTTAAGTTTAATGACAATTTGTTTCGGTCAAACCATATTTTCAGTTTGTTAATTTCTTCAGTGATTTCCTCCAGAACTATCTGCCAAGCTAGAAAACTGCTACATCCTAGTAAGAGCAGAATACTACTGGAATGAATTTGAATAAGGAAAGTTGTTTTTTTTTTCTCATTAAATGGATGCTGCACTCACTGCAGTTTATTGTCTGGAATAGTCCCAGATTGCATTTCACAGCTTCTAGAATTCATTTTCGTGCAGGTGGTGTTGGGGGGGTAATTTTGGGTTTCAGCTTTTTTTGTTTTTCACCACTTTCATCCCTGAATATGTGAAATCGTGAGTCACTTTTGTGCGGATTAAAGTTACTAGCTGGGACTCCTGTATTGTTGCGAGAAAGAAAAGAGAATCTTCCTCCGTTCTGTTCATACAGCTCCAAAGGCTGCGTGGCTCTCTGCCGAGTCAAGTTAGAACAGTAGACTTCAGTCTGAATTAATAACTTCAAAGCGAAACACTGTTTTGTTTATTTTTATTTATGTCCAGAGATCAAGGATACAGTGACCAATTTCATATTTATTTACTTTAAGACTCAATGAAATACATAGAAAACCTGTAAAGCCTACTTTTAGTACAAAATTCACGAGGTATCGATAAGGGAATCGATAAGGAATCGGATCGATAAGCAAAATCGATAATGGCATCGATATCGATCAAATTTTATCAATACTCATCCCTACTCAGGACCATGACGGTTGAAGGGGAGAAATCATAAAACCACAAACCAACATCGAACTCAGGAGTAATCAAGTGCAACAGGACATAACAAGACTGACAAGTGAGGATGCAGGAGTGGAACATGGCGGGACAGACATGATCAACATACATGACAGCTGACACAGGACTCTGACACGAAGCAGACATCAGACACACCAGACACGGAGGATGGGTGGAGGCAACATGCACGCACACACATGCACACACACACACACACACATCACTGACAGCCTGAGGGGGCATGCCAAAAACTCAGACCACAAGCAGACAGGAACCAGGACAACACACTCACATGCAAGGACAGAATGCCACACCAAGGACAGACAAGGTCAACACGCATGACGATGACATAATGTACAGACAAAATTCAAACCGGAACTAACAGGGCAAGCCCACATGTTTATATCCCACAATTTAGTGCACTCGGGTAGACCCACCCCAAATTTCATGAAACGTGTTAAATGGACAATACACACTATTTTGCGCATTTAAAAGACTCCATTCCCATTGTGGACTGCTAGTAAATCAGCATGGACATTTTCTGTGGTGGACACAGTGTTTGCGCATGTTTTTACACACATAAATGTTTGAGAAATCAGACCTTAAGAGCTTATCATTTCAAGAATAAACTATTTTCCTTTATATATCTTGAAGAATTAACATATGAAAACATCAACAATTGCTAATTTAGGCAAAGGACTGTTGATGGTATCACTTTAAGCTGCTTAAATTATGTTCAATTGGAGATTCAGACAAGTAGGCTCCACATGGATTCGTTGTCCTTGGGGAAAGAGAGACTCTGTTGGATTCTCTTTCTCATTTCTTCCTGAAAGGTGTAGGCAGTGCTTTGCATCTAAAGTGCTTTAGAAATTATCAGTGTTGTAAGGCCTGACTTTAAGAGACACAACTTAAAAAGCCCTCAAGGAAAGGGGGGAATTAAGAAAGAGAGGGTACACGGGATGAAACCTGCAGTGAAACAAATTCATTTAAATAGCTAGTTACTGCAGAGAATGTTAAAAGTGTTGAACTTGCAGGATAGTAAATACCTTATTTGGCTACTCCTGCATTTCATTAAAATTCACTGTGAATCCAAAAGGATTTCCATCATAACTAGGTTGCTCTTATCAGATTTGCAAACTAAGCACACTTAGCTGGAAGCCTACCCTTGATCCTCAAAACCAATCACAAAGGCAGTGCATGGTTGTTATCGTTCCAGTCAAAGTTCTTCTACACCAGAAAAGATAATACCATCATTCATCGAACAACCTTTTCATCCCATCATCTATCATGTCCATGTCTAGAGTTGATAAAAGAAGTAGGCCACAATGTTACAACAAAACATGGAACGCTTTTGGGGGAAAAATATAATAAAGATACAGCTGATCTGAGAATCCAAATGAAGATCAGGGTTTTAGTGAGGTTATAGCAGTCAGATGAAAGAGTCATACTATGCTTTGACAGACAGCTGCATAGTTATGACACTACAGGGTATGCACTGACCATCAAACCACGTCCTGAGAAGGTATACCTCTATGTTGAATGGAAAATAGCTGAAAGAAATGAATTGTTTACAGCTGCTAAATGTTCCAGAATTCCCCAACCTAACAGCAAAATCCTTTTTTGTGACGACATCAGCGAAGGATCAGTATATGACAAATACTGTGTGTAGTGGCCTACAGGACTCATATTTTTTGTGGATGTTTTCACAGCTGCTGGCATGTGAATATGTCCCTGATATTCAGTACACAGACTTCTACAACTGTTTTGTCAGGGATACAAATACTGCCTTGCAGGGTCCGTGAACAAGATCATCATAAGACACGTCTCAGATCATCACAGCAAAGGTGAGTTACTTTGTGCACAGTTTTGTTTTTAAATGGCAGAAATGAAAATCAAGCACATCCCCAGTGCAGGGGTTAGATTATGTTGTTCCTCCTGCTTAGTGAGACATGCAGGTAAAATAAATGTTAAACACTTGTCATACCAAAGTAATTTACTTTAATGATTGTCAATGTTTTATCACAAATGCGTGAGTTTCTGCGTTTTCACAAAACCCTGGTTCGGCTTAATTAAAAAGCCTCACAGAGCTCCAACAGGCTGAAAACAGTATTAAAGCCGTTTGATTCATGGTGTTTTTTTATTTTTAAATGTGCAGGAACCAGGCAGACACAGCAAAAATGCTAATAATCCGGACGCAGTTGGGAGGGAAAATAGGCGCGTAGACTATGGGCAGATCCCATCCAGACTACCTCGTCCACACTTGCACGATCGCATCCAAAGCATATTTAGACAACAGTTGGATAACACAGACTGCTGTCAGACAGCCATAAAAGGTGCTGAAGACTGCCCCAATGACCAAACGTCTGGATGGCAAACACGGGACCAGAGTGGGAGGCAGCGCTCTGTCCTCCCTTTGCACTGGACCTGACAGTACTGGATATTGGAGTACAACCAATGTATGGACCGGACTCACGCCATGTGTCCAAGCCAGCATCGGTGTGGTCATTCACTCACTCACTCATGCATTCACATTTATGCTCGTCCTCCCCAGCGCTCACTGACCTCACATGTGTGTGCATGTTTAGAACAGGTGCTGAAATGATCGGTCTGTGTTTGTGTGTGTTCATAACGGCTGAATGAGCCACTAAGCTTGCGAGCGAGGCACATGGGCGTGCAAGTGTACGGAGCACATGTGCGCGGGGCAGTGTTTGCTGCTAAACATTGCTGCGTGTGCGCACACATGCATTTCAGTCACTGGACACATTTGCTGAATGTTTGCTGGCAGTGGGCCAAGCTTTCCCACCATTCGCCTTTCCAGTGAACTTCAACTTCTTTTTTTTTTTCTCACTTCAGCACAACGCAACTCTGTACACTGTGATGTCAGTTGGATTATCACATAGGATTTATTCATGCCATAATTGTTTGCAGCACACAGCACAGCCGGGTGAGAGGCTTTGCATCACAATCTGTGGTCCCTGGCTCCTGTCTGCCCTGCGCTGTGAAACACTCCTGGTTCTGTGCCGGAAGTGAGATTCATGTTTAATAATGTTGTCATGGCTTGGCGAAACAGTTCCACATCATACCTCCTACAGAGTTAGATTGTGATCAAGTAATAATAATCTGTATAATATTAGAGCGGTGAGATCCGTTCAGCTCCGAGCCTCTGACGTGTGCAGTGATGCATTAATGCACGAGACCATGGAGAGGCACACCTGCCTGTGGTGTCACAGATATAATGGGCACAATATTTCACATTATTTATGTCACTCATGGGAAGGACTGGAAATATATCTGTACTGTAAGGTCTATTATGGATATAACAGCATGTTCAGATCTGCAGCAGCGTGTGACACATTCAAAAGCAGTGGCACATGGTGCTTTTGGTTTGATTGCACACTATCCACATTCACTGCACATGATGAATGCGTACCACATACATTCATGTTATTATATATCAACATTTCCTTTGCCCTCCCTGGCCTGGGTCCAGTGGAGGGGGACATATGTGGCATAGCATATCGGCAGACTTTGCAGTGATCGATCCATCTCAAAATCTCAGTCAACCACGATAAGATTGTTTCAAATGCTGTTATGACGCCATCAGAATATGTAGATTGCGATCAGATGGTGCACAACCTGCACATAGACCGCCATCAGATGTGCATCCCATCTCGACAGTGCCAAGAGTGTTTTGAACTGTGCAGCACACTTGGGATTGCCGAGCGAATGGGACCAAATATGTAGACTGCTCAGAGGCTGTCATCCGTCCGTCTTCAGACCACACCTCAACACTTCCCGACTGTGGCCGGATGTGTCATTCTGATGCCATTCAGCCTCAATCAGCGTATGTGTGACAGGGGTATGAGTCTCAAAGTGTTTGATTCCTGTTCTCACATGTGGACTGTCCCGTTGTCCACATTGTGAGATCTGACGCTGCTGGTTCAGCATTAACAATAAAACCAGAGCTCCAACAGCCTTAAAACAATATTAAAGTTGTTTGTTTCATGGCATTTTTTTCTGTTTGAGTGTCAAGTGGTTTTATTTCTGTTCTCACAAAGTGAACTGCCCCATTGTCCACTTTGTGACAGCTGACAACATAGTTTGTGGATGAGTGAACACAGTTGCTGTTGCTGTTTTTATCATCCAGCATGCTGGTATACTTCTGGCTTCCGGTGTCGCAGAGCGAACGGTTCCTCCTTAAAAATTGGTCTGCCCTGCTTTCACTGCGCATTTGTCGTTTGGGATCACAACAGCTCCTCTGAGATGGACTCGCTACATCCAAAGCGATCAAAAGGAATAATGTGATTATTAACCATCAGATAACAAAATAAAACCTTTTAAATCATTCTAAAGTCAGTTTTAAGCAGAAACGAGGCAATAATTGATGAGTCACTACTGACACTTTGAAATGACGGAGGTGAACACAGCAGGAGCTGCTGCTGCACTCCAATCGCTTCCTCCATCTTTTATTGTGAAATAATGCTGAATTTATGTGGAAATAATTGTTGTACAAAAGCTTTAGATATCTGTCACTGAGACAGAAGATGACTGGAGTGCAGTTTTAAGCAGAAACGAGGTGATAATCTGTGAACTACGGCAGAAGCACAGAAATGACGAATGCACAGTAAAGGCAGAATGGACCTTTTGACGGGGGGGGGTTGGTCAGTTTGACTACATCACACACATACCCTCTATTCACTTTTTCAACATTTTGTTATGTTGCAGCCTTATTCCAAAATGGATGAAATTCATTTTTCCCCCTGAAAATTCTACATACAATAATGATGTAGTGAGGAGTTTTTTTTTTTTCCAAATTTTATATATATATATATATATATATATATATATATATTATATATATATATATATATATATATATATACATATATATATATATATATCATATCTCTGTGTATTGTACTCCTGTTGTGTCTTGGTCTCTTCTGGCCTTGCTTTATATATATATATGAGGTCTGTTAGAAAAGTATCCGACCCTTTTTAATTTTTGCAAAACCATATGGATTTGAATCACGTGTGATTGCATCAGCCAAGCTTGAACCTTCGTGCGCATGCGTGAGTTTTTTCACGCCTGTCGGTTGCTTCATTCGCCTGTGAGCAGGCTTTGTGTGAGCAGTGGTCCACCCCTCTCATCGGATTTTTATTGCGAATAAATGTCTGAACGATTTGGAGCTTTGCTGCATCAAATTTTTCCAGAAACTGTGAAAGACCTCCAGGTGGACACCATTCGGAAAATTCAGATGGCTTTCAGGGACGATTTTATGGGGATTACACAGATTAAGGAGTGCTCCAGCCGGTTTAAAGACCGCCCACAGCGTCTGAGAGCGCGGCGCACTCCGAGCGCCAATCGACAAGCTGACACCCCATTGAAACAACCAGATCATTTCCCATGTGAAGGCTTTGTTGATCCGGGGACGTCGTCTGACTTCCACAAAAATGGCAGAAGACGTGGACATCAAGACTTTTTCGGCATATTCTACTGTTACAGGAGTTTTTGTCATGGAAAGAGAAGCGGAGGGATGCGCCAACGTGCCGCTCATGGCGCAGGACAAAAGCACCTCCGTGTTGGTCTCACAGGATGGCTTTCAGATGGCTTTCAGACGGCTTTCGGTGGCTTTTCAGTCGTGTGACTATCTGAGAAATTGTGCATGAGCTGGACATGCCAGAACATGTCCTGTGAGGCTTCATCACGGCGTTGCTTTGCGCCATGCGGCTCCACTGCGATGCGCGGAATTCCTCCGCTCCTCTTTCCATGACAAAAACTCCTGTAACAGTGAAATGTGCCGTTCATTTCCACACTGGACACTGTGTTGATCCGGGACGTCGTCTGACTTCCACAGGAATTGTGGAAGACGTGGACATCGGCACGTTTTCGGCACATTGAGACATCTGCGCGTTGCGGTGGAGCCGCATGGCACAAAGCAACGCCGTGATGAAGCCTCACAGGACATGTTCTGGCATGTTCAGCTCATGCACAATTTCTCGGATAGTCACATGACTGAAAAGCCACCGAAAGCCGTCTGAAAGCCATCTGAAAGCCGTCCTGTGAGACCAACATGGAGGTGCTTTTGTCCTGCGCCATGAGTGGCACGGTAGCGCATCCCTCCACTTCTCTTTCCATGAAAAAAACTCCTGTAACAGTGGAATGTGCCGAAAAAGTCTTGATGTCCACGTCTTCTGCCATTTTTGTGGAAGTCAGACGACATCCCGGATCAACAAAGCCTTCACGTTGGAAATGATCTGGTTGTTTCAGTGGGGTGTCAGCCTGTCGATCGGCGCTCGGAGCGCGTCGCGCTCTCAGACGCTTTGGGCGGTCTTTAAACCGGCTGGAGCACTCCTTAATCTGTGTAATCCCCATAAAATCATCCCTGAAAGCCATCTGAATTTTCCGAATGGTGTCCACCTGGAGGTCTCTCACAGTTTCTGGAAAAATTTGATGCAGCAAAGCTCCAAATCGTTCAGACATTTATTCGCAATAAAAATCCAACGAGAGGGGTGGACCACTGCTCACACAAAGCCTGCTCACAGGTGAATGACGCAACCGACAGGCGTGAAAAAACTCACGCATGCGCACGAAGGTTCAAGCTTGGCTGATGCAATCACACATGATTCAAATCCATATGGTTTTTGCAAAAAATAAAAAGGTAGGATACTTTTCTAACAGACCTCGTATATATATATATATATATATATATCAATCAATTTTTTTATATAGCGCCAAATCACAACAAACAGTTGCCCCAAGGCGCTTATATTGTAAGGCAAGGCCATACAATAATTATGTAAAACCCCAACTTGGCTACAGTGGGAAGGAAAAACTCCCTTTTAACAGGAAGAAACCTCCAGCAGAACCAGGCTCAGGGAGGGGCAGTCTTCTGCTGGGACTGGTTGGGGCTGAGGGAGAGAACCAGGAAAAAGACATGCTGTGGAGGGGAGCAGAGATCGATCACTAATGATTAAATGCAGAGTGGTGCATACAGAGCAAAAAGAGAAAGAAACAGTGCATCATGGGAACCCCCCAGCAGTCTACGTCTATAGCAGCATAACTAAGGGATGGTTCAGGGTCACCTGATCCAGCCCTAACTATAAGCTTTAGCAAAAAGGAAAGTTTTAAGCCTAATCTTAAAAGTAGAGAGGGTGTCTGTCTCCCTGATCTGAATTGGGAGCTGGTTCCACAGGAGAGGAGCCTGAAGCTGAAGGCTCTGCCTCCCATTCTACTCTTACAAACCCTAGGAACTACAAGTAAGCCTGCAGTCTGAGAGCGAAGCGCTCTATTGGGGTGATATGGTATTAGGAGGTCCCTAAGATAAGATGGGACCTGATTATTCAAAACCTTATAAGTAAGAAGAAGAATTTTAAATTCTATTCTAGAATTAACAGGAAGCCAATGAAGAGAGGCCAATATGGGTGAGATATGCTCTCTCCTTCTAGTCCCCGTCAGTACTCTAGCTGCAGCATTTTGAATTAACTGAAGGCTTTTTAGGGAACTTTTAGGACAACCTGATAATAATGAATTACAATAGTCCAGCCTAGAGGAAATAAATGCATGAATTAGTTTTTCAGCATCACTCTGAGACAAGACCTTTCTGATTTTAGAGATATTGCGTAAATGCAAAAAAGCAGTCCTACATATTTGTTTAATATGCGCTTTGAATGACATATCCTGATCAAAAATGACTCCAAGATTTCTCACAGTATTACTAGAGGTCAGGGTAATGCCATCCAGAGTAAGGATCTGGTTAGACACCATGTTTTCTAAGATTTGTGGGGCCAAGTACAATAACTTCAGTTTTATCTGAGTTTAAAAGCAGGAAATTAGAGGTCATCCATGTCTTTATGTCTGTAAGACAATCCTGCAGTTTAGCTAATTGGTGTGTGTCCTCTGGCTTCATGGATAGATAAGCTGGGTATCATCTGCGTAACAATGAAAATTTAAGCAATACCGTCTAATAATACTGCCTAAGGGAAGCATGTATAAAGTGAATAAATTGGTCCTAGCACAAACCTGTGAACTCCATAATTAACTTTAGTCTGTGAAGAAGATTCCCCATTTACATGAACAAATTGTAATCTATTAGACAAATATGATTCAAACCACCGCAGCGCAGTGCCTTTAATACCTATGGCATGCTCTAATCTCTGTAATAAAAATTTTATGGTCAACAGTATCAAAAGCAGCACTGAGGTCTAACAGAACAAACACAGAGATGAGTCCACTGTCCGAGGCCATAAGAAGATCATTGTAACCTTCACTAATGCTGTTTCTGTACTATGATGAATTCTAAAACCTGACTGAAACTCTTCCAATAGACCATTCCTCTGCAGATGATCAGTTAGCTGTTTTACAACTACCCTTTCAAGAATTTTTGAGAGAAAAGGAAGGTTGGAGATTGGCCTATAATTAGCTAAGATAGCTGGGTCAAGTGATGGCTTTTTAAGTAATGGTTTAATTACTGCCACCTTAAAAGCCTGTGGTACATAGCCAACTAACAAAGATAGATTGATCATATTTAAGATCGAAGCATTAAATAATGGTAGGGCTTCCTTGAGCAGCCTGGTAGGAATGGGGTCTAATAAACATGTTGATGGTTTGGATGAAGTAACTAATGAAAATGACTCAGACAGAACAATCGGAGAGAAAGAGTCTAACCAAATACCGGCATCACTGAAAGCAGCCAAAGATAACGATACGTCTTTGGGATGGGTTATGAGTAATTTTTTCTCTAATAGTTAAAATTTTGTTAGCAAAGAAAGTCATGAAGTCATTACTAGTTAAAGTTAATGGAATACTCAGCTCATTAGAGCTCTGACTCTTTGTCAGCCTGGCTACAGTGCTGAAAAGAAACCTGGGGTTGTTCTTATTTTCTTCAATTAGTGATGAGTAGAAAGATGTCCTAGCTTTACGGAGGGCTTTTTTATAGAGCAACAGACTCTTTTTCCAGGCTAAGTGAAGATCTTCTAAATGAGTGAGATGCCATTTCCTCTCCAACTTACGGGTTATCTGCTTTAAGCTACGAGTTTGTGAGTTATACCACGGAATCATATCCTTAAACCTAGTTACAGCGCTTTCTGAAAGACTTCTAGTGTAATGAAACTTATTCCCCACTGCTGGGTAGTCCATCAGAGTAAATGTAAATGTTATTAAGAAATGATCAGACAGAAGGGAGTTTTCAGGGAATACTGTTAAGTCTTCTATTTCCATACCATAAGTCAGAACAAGATCTAAGATATGATTAAAGTGGTGGGTGGACTCATTTACTTTTTGAGCAAAGCCAATAGAGTCTAATAATAGATTAAATGCAGTGTTGAGGCTGTCATTCTCAGCATCTGTGTGGATGTTAAAATCGCCCGATAGATAATAACAAATAAAACTGGTTTTTGGGACTTCCAATTTGGATGGACAAGACTAAGAGACAAGCTTTCAAATGAATTAAAGCTCTGTCCTGGGTTTTGATTAATTATAAGCTGGAATGGAAGATTGCTGCTAATCCTCCGCCCCGGCCCGTGCTACGAGCATTCTGACAGTTAGTGTGACTCGGGCGTGTTGACTCATTTAAACTAACATATTCATCCTGCTGTAACCAGGTTTCTGTTAGGCAGAATAAATCAATATGTTGATCAATTATTATATCATTTACCAACAGGGACTTAGAAGAGAGAGACCTAATGTTTAATAGACCACATTTAACTGTTTTAGTCTGTGGTGCAGTTGAAGGTGCTATATTATTTTTTCTTTTTGAATTTTTATGCTTAAATAGATTTTTGCTGGTTATTGGTAGTCTGGGAGCAGGCACCGTCTCTACGGGGATGGGGTAATGAGGGGATGGCAGGGGGAGAGAAGCTGCAGAGAGGTGTGTAAGACTACAACTCTGCTTCCTGGTCCCAACCCTGGATAGTCACGGTTTGAGGATTTAAGAAAATTGGCCAGATTTCTAGAAATGAGAGCTGCTCCATCCAAAGTGGGATGGATGCCGTCTCTCCTAACAAGACCAGGTTTTCCCCAGAAGCTTTGCCAATTATCTATGAAGCCCACCTCATTTTTTGGACACCACTCAGACAGCCAGCAATTCAAGGAGAACATGCGGCTAAACATGTCACTCCCGGTCTGATTGGGGAGGGGCCCAGAGAAAACTACAGAGTCCAACATTGTTTTTGCAAAGTTACACACCGATTTAATGTTAATTTTAGTGACCTCCGATTGGCGTAACCGGGTGTCATTACTGCCGACGTGAATTACAATCTTACCAAATTTACGCTTAGCCCTAGCCAGCAGTTTCAAATTTCCTTCAATGCCGCCTGCTCTGGCCCCCGGAAGACAATTGACTATGGTTGCTGGTGTCGCTAACTTCACATTTCTCAAAACAGAGTCGCAATAACCAGAGTTTGATCCTCGGCGGGTGTGTCGTCGAGTGGGGAAAAACGGTTAGAGATGTGAACGGGTTGGCGGTGTACACGGGGCTTCTGTTTAGGGCTATGCTTCCTCCTCACAGTCACCCAGTCGGCCTGCTTTCCCGGCTGCTCGGGATCTGCCAGGGGGTAACTAATGGCGGCTAAGCTACCTTGGTCCGCACCGACTACAGGGGCCTGGCTAGCTGTAGAATTTTCCACGGTGCGGAGCCGAGTCTCCAATTCTCCCAGCCTGGCCTCCAAAGCTACGAATAAGCTACAATTATTACAAGTACCATTACTGCTAAAGGAGGCCGAGGAATAACTAAACATTTCACACCCAGAGCAGAAAATGCGGGAGAGACAGGAGAAGCCGCCATGCTAAATCGGCTAAGAGCTAGTAGCTAAGCTAGCGGATTCCTAAAAACACGCAAAGTGAATAATGTGTAAATTATTTAGAGGTGATTCAGCAGAAGGAGTGCTTTAGTTAAGGCACGTAAAGATTACACTGGGAAACAAATCGTAATCTAGATAACTAGATCAATCTAACTGCGCAGATTAAACAGCTAACAGATGCAGAAAAACACCGCTGTGCTCCGGAACAGGAAGTGATACAATACCGCAGTGAGAGCCAACCACCAGTAGAGTGTATATATATATATATATATATATATATATATATATATATACACTCAACAAAAATATAAACGCAACAACTTTTGGTTTCGCTCCCTTTATGTATGAGATGAACTCAAAGATCTAAAACTTTTTCCACATACACAATCACTATTTCCCTCAAATATTGTTCACAAACCAGTCGAAATCTGTGATAGTGAGCACTTCTCCTTTGCTGAGATAATCCATCCCCACCTCACAGGTGGCCATACCAAGATGCTGATTAGACACCATGATTAGTGCACAGGTGTGCCTTAGACTGTCCACAATAAAAGGCCACTCTGAAAGGTGCAGTTTTATCACACAGCACAATGCCACAGATGTGGCTGGACATGCGCGTCGGGACGCAGCCGGCGCGGTGCGGCAGCACAGGAAAAACACCTCCGTGTTGATAACCATTTGTAAAATCCAGGCGGCTTTTGATGGCTTTCAGTGGAGTGAGTATATGAGAAATTGTTTAACAGCTGGACATGTTCCAACTTGTCCTTAAGGCTTCCAACAGAGGTGTTTTTCCTGTGGCGGAGCGTCGCAGCAGCTGCGAGCCGACGCTGCAATCCGTCCGCACATCTTTCATTAAAAAAATCCCCTTTAACAGTGGAATATCCGGATAAAATGCTGAAACCGACTTCTTCTGAAACTTGTCTGTTCTCTCACGAAGTCCTGGATCAACAGAGCCTGAAATGTGAAGGTTTTCAGCTTGAAACAGGCTGACGACGGTGCCTGGGAGCGCTGCACGACATCTCGCTCCGTGGGAAGTCCTTAAAGCGACAGTATCACCTCAAAATCTCTCATCAGCCGTTAAAATTTTCACCAAAAACCAGCTTAATTTTTCGAACCGTGTCCACTTCGATGTGCCTCACAGGTTTAGAAAAAATTTTGATCAAACAAAGCGCCAGTCTCTCAGCAACGTCTCAGACAAAGGAATTCCGACGAGGGGCTGGACGACTCCTCCCACAAGGAGTGCTCACAGGCCAATGACGTCACCGACAGGCGTGGAAAAACTCACGCATGCGCACGAGGGTTCAAGCATGTCTGATGTAAAAACATATGAATGAAATCCATATAGGTTTTTGAAAAAAAAAAAAGGACCTATACTTTATTGACAGCCCTCATATATATCTTTTTATGCTACATTTTTACATGTATTTTTGAAGTTTACAATTTATATTTACATTCTAAGTCATGAAAATGGTTCATTAAAAATATATCTGGTTTTCACAGTAAAAAAAAAAAAAAAAACTTTTTCTCATTTGAATTTTAGGTTTAGGGTGAATTTAGGGTCACTGCTTTAATGCAGTATGTCAGAATGAAAGAAAAACTGTAAAGTCACACAGGTGAGGTTGTGCTGAAAAAATGGCACCAAACAAGGCGAGGTAAACAGGTTTTTAAGGTAAATAATGAAGGTGATGGTCTAGTGGTTAAAGCATTGGGCTTGAGACCAGAGGTCCTCAGTTCAAATCCCAGCCTGACCAGAAAATCACTAATGGCCCCTGGGCAATGTCCTTAATCCCCTAGTTGCTCCCGGTGTGTAGTGTAGTGAGGATATTATGCAGATGGAAAAGCGCTATATAAGCATGATATAAATGCAGTCCATTACAGAGACATCCTGCATGAAAACATGCTCCAGGTCAAGAGTGCTCTGGACAGTGCTCTGTCCTCAGACAGTGACAGTTCATCTTTCAGTAGGACAGTGACCCTAAGCAAGATATCAAAGGAGTGGCTTCAGGACAACTCTGTGAATGTCCTTCAGTACCCAGACCTGTAGTCGATTGAACATCTCTGGAGAGAAATGCATCGTGAGCAGATGAGATGAGTTTGTATCAATTTCTGTCAGTGTGTGCATGTGTGGAGTTGCCTTGACGGGGGTGTTTTGACCTTCGGAGGCTGATAAGCTCCTCTGAAAATCCAAATCCATTTTATGAGTATTCCCTGGTCTCCGACATATTCCTTTGCAAGGAGTACATTTGCTCCAAGATGTTTTCCAAATTACGTCTGAATTCAAGGCTTAATGCTGTCTGAGACTATATCACCTTGCCCAACTCATTAATCATGACGGACAGGTGAGGGGTCATGGTTATGGAAGCAGTCATCTTGCCAATTCTCTGGTAGGTCAGGGCAGCACATAAACCAATAAGCACCAGCCGTCCCATAATAAAACCAAATATAAATAAGTCTTCGACGTCCTCCACAGAGAGTGGTACCAAGCACGCAAGGCGCCACTTCTCCCAGGCGTCAAGCACATAGCCTGCAGGGTAGGTTCCATCTGGGCATGCGGGGTCCCCCAGCCCTGATTACCTTGTTGAAAAAATGGTGTCAATAGTATTCAGAGACCAGCTGATCAATTCCATGGTTAATCCAAATATATATAATTCACAGTTCGGTGAAGTAGGGACTTTGAAGGTTGGAGCAGAGATAGAGGAGAGAGGAGGAGATGCGACCACCCTTGCCGGAGTCCCACGCTTTCCCAATCATGAACAAAAAGACAGCAAATATAACAGTCAAAATCCTGAACAAACCCCACAAGTCCAATCATGACAAAAACTGCCCAAAGATAGTGTGTCAATCTTGTGGCATCATATTCAAGAAGACTTGAGGCTGTAATTGCTGCCATAGGTGCATGAACAAAGTATTGTGCAAAGGGTGTGAATACTTACATACATGTGATTTCTTGGTGTTTTATTTTTTGCCCGAGGCCATCAAATACGGCCATCGGGTAATGCGAAGGCTTTTCGTCCATCCGTCTGTCTGTCTGTGCTTACATAAGTCAGTCCTTTTTCTGCCAGATTCTTGAATTTACAGGAAAATTCTTGGGACACAGACCTTGCACAAGTTCAAAGATGGTTAATCTTGTTGTATTTTAAAAGGTTAAAAAGTCACATTCTGTTTCAATCTGATCTGTTTTGTCTTTTTTTCTTTATTTTAAAGGGACAACACATACTGAAGAACACATAAAGTGTAAATATGTCAGATTACAGCCAAGGGCTAAGTTCCATCTGTAGTCCCCTGACAGACTGTAAAATTAACAAACAATATACAGTAAAGACACACAAACATCACAGGAGCTTACAATACAACAACAGACTACATTACATAGGGGTCACTAACTCCTACAACAACAAGACACAGACTGGACAAGAGACAGGAAACAAGAGGACACTGACATGATCTGAACATGAACGGTTATCTTACGTAATCTCAGTCAAAGGAGAGCACACAGTTTAAAAAAAACTACTGCATGTACAATTCATTGGTATAAGTTAATTAAATTGCAAGCCTATTTCATACATTTATATATTTTAAAAACAATAGCTTTAAGAACAATAACTTATAAAGTGCTGCAGTACATTGCACATTCCCTATGGTTCTTCTTAGTTTTTACAATTGAGTTCATAATGCTCACATTTTTGATTTGATCTGAGCCACTCCTTTGTGACTGTGTGTTTGATGCAGATGAGAGCCACTCAGAGTGACACAGTGATGTCAGTCGCTGGTCTCTTCAAAACCACATTGTTTTGTGTGTATATATATATATATATATATATAGCTAGCAGCCTGTGACATCACCACGCTAATGTCCGCTATAAAGTTTGTAAATCCTTCCAGAGGTGTTATCAGGTTACCAAAACAGCATTTTCAATTTTAGAAGTGTAAATTTCTCACTCGCCTTTACGTATATGAGAAACGTGTCTATATATATATATATACGTGGGCTGTCCGTAAAGTATCGGTCCTTTTTATTTTTTTAAAAACTATATGGATTTCATTCATATGTTTTTACGTCAGGCAAGTTTGAACCATCATGCGCAATGCGTGAGTTTTCTCCACGCCTGTCGGTGACGTCATTCGCCTGTGAGCAAGCCTTGGGAAGGAGTGTTCCTTAAAGGGGTCCTTAAAGCGACAGTTAAGAGTCCTTATCTCTGTGAAGCCCGCAAAATTTTCAACCGAAAGCCAGATAAATTTTTCGAAGTGTTTCCAGGTGCCAGTTTCTAACAGCTTCTGAAAAAATCTGATGGAAAAAAAGTCCTTTTCATTCCGCCATTTCCAGACAATGAAATTCCGACCATGGGCGGGACCACTCACAGGATTACAAACTTTATAGCGGACATAGCGTGGTGATGTCACAGGCTGCTAGCTAGGTGGAAATTCCGTTTGTGTGTGTGTAAATATAACCTCTATGTCTTATACTACGAGGTCTGTCCATAAAGTATAGGTCCTTTTTATTTTTTTCAAAAACTATATGGATTTCATTCATATGTTTTTACGTCAGACATGCTTGAACCCTCGTGCGCATGCGTGAGTTTTTCCATGCCTGTCGGTGACGTCATTCGTCTGTGAGCACTCCTTGTGGGAGGAGTTGTCCACTGTTAAAGGAGATTTTTTTAATGAAAGACGTGCGGACGGGTCCGCGCGTCGGGACGCAGCCGAGCGCGGTGCCGGCGGCACAGGAAAAACACCTCCGTGTTGATAACCATTTGTAAAATCCAGGCGGCTTTTGATGGCTTTCAGTGGAGTGGTATATGAGAAAATTGTTTAACAGCTGGACATGTTCCAACTTGTCCTTAAGCTTCCAACAGAGGGTGTTTTTCCTGTGGCGACGCTGCAATCCGCCCCGCACGTCTTTCATTAAAAAAAATCTCCTTTAACAGGGGAATATCCGGATAAATGCTGAAACCGACTTCTTCTGAAACTTCTCTGTTCTCTCACGACGTCCCTGGATCAATAGAGCCTGAAATGTGGAGGTTTAAGCTTGAAACAGGCTGACGACGGCGCCTGAGAGCGTTGCGCGACGTCTTGCACCGTGGGAAGTCCTTAAAGCGACAGTATCACCTCAAAATCTCTCAGTCATCTGTTAAAATTTTACCGAAAAACCAGCTTAATGTTTTCGAACCATGTCCATTTCGATGTGTCTCACAGTTTAGAAAAAATTTTGATCAAACAAAGCGCCAGTCTCTCAGCAACTTCTCAGACAAAGGAATTCCGACGAGGGGCTGGACGACTCCTCCCACAAGGAGTGCTCACAGGTGAATGACGTCACCGACAGGCGTGGAAAAACTCACGCATGCGCACGAGGGTTCAAGCATGTCTGACGTAAAAACATATGAATGAAATCCATATAGTTTTTGAAAAAAATAAAAAGGACCTATACTTTATGGACAGCCCTCGTATATAAAAGTTAGTAGAGAAACAAACACTTCTAAAACTGACAAGACTGTTTTGGAACCTAACGCCTTTTGCTGGCTTCTGCTTACTGATTTTCACAGATCTGGCAACTTGCTTCTGACGGATTGTTTGTTGCTGTGACGCCACTCTGAACTTCACACGGTTATATATGCTTCTTTTATTTCTGTTTAGCACTCTTCTGGTTATTAATTGTATCTACTCTGAACGTTATTTAACAACAGTCCTGTTATGAATCGCTAGCAGTTAGCATTCACTAGTGGTTAGCATTCGCTAGCAGTTAGCTTTCGCTAGCTAGGTCAACCCCTCCCCTCTCCATTGTTACTTTTTATAGCTGTTTCTTTTTTACCCGTTTAATACTTCTGTTCATTTTTCAGTCGAACTGCTGTGAATTTTAAGTAATTATTCTACTCCTATGTAAAATCTTAGGAGCGGCTAGCATTTTCAATAGCGGTTAGCTTGCGTTAGCTATTTCAGATCCCCGTCATCATTTTTCATTTCATTTTTTACACCCCTGTTAGTTAAATTAATTGCTTAGTGTATTTTAAAGCTGCTGCTTTTTTTTTTTACCTGTTAATACTTCTGTTAGTTTTTCAGTGTAACTGCTGTGAATTTGAATTCATTTATTTGCATCTGTGTGAGCCTTAGGAGTGATTAGCTTATCCAATATTGGTTAGCTCGTGTTTGCTTGGCTACATTCTTGAATTTCTTAGTGCACAAAGTACACTACTAATTCTACTTTACACCTCCGTAAATCTTGCGTGATGTTGGAAGATAGGGTGGCTCTCTTAGAGAGCGGTGTCCGTAAATTAGAGCAGCTTCTTAGCTCAGTGGAGTTAGATGTTATGGGCACTCCAGATGAGGTTAGTGTTGGGCCGGCTAGCGAGCCCATTAGCATCAGCTTAGAAACGCCGGCTGTGGAGGACGGCTTTTGGACTGTGGCTAGGTGGAGGAAGCCCCGTAGGGCTTGGTGCCCAGTTGTGGCACCCCAATCACACTCGCCAGTGCGAACTGTGAATCGGTTCTCCCCCTTGGATTTGCCTGATGTGAATTCTCTGAGCCCACAAGTGACTTCCACTCCTGTCTCCAGGCCGAAACACCAGACTTTAGTGATAGGAGATTCTATCACCCGCAAAGTTAGGTTACAGACACCGGCTGATGTTAAATGTATTCCTGGGGCCAGAGCTCCCGACATTGCATCTCATCTTAGGGTGCTGATGCTGCAGAAGGAAAGACAGACGAAGGAACATGACATGAGATAGAGTCACATAGTTATTCATGTTGGCACCAATGATATCAGGATGAAGCACTCAGAGGTCACAAAAATGGACATAGAGAGGACTTGTGACCTTGCCAGAAAGATGTGTTGGCATTGATTAATAGTCTCTGGTCCCCTCCCCTCCCGGGGTACTGATGAGGCGTTTAGCAGGCTGACATCCTTAAATAGGTGGCTGGCGCAGTTTTGTAGACAGCAAGGCTTTAGCTTTATTGATAACTGGCCTTTGTTCTGGGGCCACCGTGGCTTGCTGGTGCCGGATGGCCCCCACCCTACTGGGGAAGGCGCCGCCATCTTGTCTATGAACATAGATAGTGCTCTACAGGGAGGGTAACATTAGGAATCTACAGCAGGCCACAGAGCAGGTGATTAGAGACCCTGCAAGGCTTATGACAAATGTGGGTGTGGAATCCATTAGCTTAGCGGGGAATTTAGTGGAGAAAATCCACTATGGTGATAGTGCAGTTTATTTGCCAGGGAGGGAATTTCAATAAGTTGAGACTGTGGCCTGCTTCCGTAGCCATGTCCATAAAATGCATAGAGGGATATGCTTTCCAAACTTAATACCCATTACTATATTGGATGATATTGAAATTGAGGATGGCCCAGTGGTTGTTCCGGCCATAGCAAAGATTTCGTGTCTGCTACCTACAACACGTGTGGAATGTCTCAAACCTAAACCTACTTCTAGGTATCTTATATATGCTACTCTGGAACCACCCCTAAACTCAAACAGTTCAACTGTCAACCCCACTGAGGTCCTTAGACTGGGTCTCATTAACATAAGATCACTGTCCTCAAAATCATTGTTGATCATTGATCTAATTATTGATCATCACTTAGATATGATTGGGCTATGTGAAACCTGGCTTAAACCTCCAGCTGTCCTCCCCTTAAATGAGGCCTGCCCACCAGCATATATATTTAGTCACGTCCCTCGTGATTCAAAGCAAGACGGGGGTGTTGCTCTTATTTATAAATCTAGGTTTAGCTTATTAGCTGTTGGGGGTTACAAATATCACTCATTTGAGCATCTGATTCTCTGCTCTGCTCAGGATATTACACATTGCCAAGGTCAGAAGAATAAAAATCAGTCGTATTACTTTGTTACTGTATATAGGCCTCCTGGCCCATATTCTGAATTCTTAGATGAATTTGGTGCGTTCATCTCTAACTTGTCAACTAGTGTAGATAACATTCTGATCATTGGTGACTTTAACTTTAACTTTAACTTTAACATTCATGGCAATGCATTCGGGATTCGACGCACATTAGTGGAAATACTCTGGATCTGGTTCTCGCACGTGGTATTGCTGTCACAAATTTTGACATCATGCCTCTTACATCAGTGGTGTCTGATCACTCACTTATTAAGTTTACAGTTTCGCTGCCGTGTTTAGTGGAACAACAACCTTATATATCATTACGGCGATGCATCAACTCCTCAACTAAGACTGAACTCGAAGCTAGACTGCCTGATGTCTTAGTTTCACATTTAACAAATACCCAGTCAGTAGACAAACTTGTGGATAGTTTAAACTCAGTGCTCAAAACTACACTCGACATGATTGCACCACCTGTGTTAAAACCACGCTCCCCCAAATCACAGTCATCTTGGTTCAATGATTATCTGCGTGACCTCAAGCATAAAGCAAGAGGTCTAGAACGGAAATGGCGTAGTTCAAAATTAGAAGTATTTCACCTTGTGTGGCGTGATGCTATCTTAGACTATAAGCATGCATTATTGGCTACAAAGCAGACTTACTACTCTGATTTGATCAACAAAAACAAGCATAACTCAAAGTTCTTGTTCAACACGGTGGCAACACTTATGCATGGACAACCACCTGTAGTTCACTCTCCTTTTACAGCACAAGATTTCCTGGATTACTTTGGGAAGAAAATAGAAGACATCAGGTTAAACATATCCCGGCATGCCTTAACCCAGCCACTACACCCTGCTATTGAGGTGGGCGCCACTACTGAGGTATTACCTAGATTTACAGAATTTGATAGTATCTCACTAGGCATGCTGACAAAACTCATAATGTTAACAAAAAGCACAACCTGTTTATTTGATCCAATACCAACAAAACTGTTTAAGGACCTGTGGCCCACTCTCAGGCCAACTGTGCTGGAAATGATTAATCTTTCTTTAACTTCTGGATCTGTTCCTAAATGTTTCAAATCTGCAGTGATTAAACCATTACTTAAGAAACCTAATCTTGACCCTAGTGTATTGACAAACTATCGGCCAATATCAAATCTCTCATTTTCTCTAAAATTCTGGGAAAAGTGGTGTCACGGCAGCTCGTAGACTATCTAACTGAGAATAATCTCTTTGAGCCACTGCAGTCTGCTTTTAGAAAATATCATTCCACAGAGATGGCTCTCACTAAATTGGTGAATGATCTTCTGCTTACAATGGATTCGGACACCACTACGGTTCTGTAGCTGTTAGATCTCAGTGCTGCATTTGATACAGTGGATCATCATATTCTACTTGATAGGCTGGAAAATCATTTTGGGATTACTGGGAGTGCCCTTGCATGGCTGACGTCATACTTGACCAGTCGTTCTCACTGTGTTTTGTACAGTAACACTACCTCTAACCTTAGTGACGTGAAATTTGGTGTTCCACAGGGGTCTGTCTTAGGCCCCCTGCTTTTCCCCCTTTATATAGCACCCCTTGGGCACATATTGCAGCATTTTGGGATTACCTTTCACTGCTATGCAGATGATACTCAGTTATACATGCCAATAACTGCTGGTAATCTCATTCACATAAAATCCTTAGAAGATTGCCTTGCAGCAGTGAGAAGTTGGATGTCTAGAAACTTCCTACTTTTAAACTCTGATAAGACTGAAATGATGGTTCTTGGTCCAGTGAGACATCGGCATCAATTTGACCAGTTAACGCTCAGCCTCGGCTTGTGTCTTATACATCACACTGACAAAGTGAGGAACCTTGGGGTAATTTTTGATCCTTCATTGTCCTTTGGCCTCCACATTAGAAATATTCAGTGTTGGGAAAGTGTAGTGACACGGACCCACAACAGGGGGCGTAAATGAATGGACAATGAATGAGCCGAAAATAGAACACTTTACTGTTGTGAATGTGCACAACGAAATACAGACGATTACAGAATTTGTATGTAGTCAATCTACAAAGGTGACGTGTGGGCAGGCTCGAGGATAGAAGATGTCCGTCCAGAGAGGAGCCGGAACCCACACGATTTCCACCGCCACTGAACCCGGAGAATACTGGAGCCGCCAAGTCCCGAGTCCCTAGGTGGTCACCGTCTCCGTCTGTCGGATCTGGTACTGCTGGCAGGAAGCAGAAACAATCAAGGGTGGGTGTGTGCACACCCAGTAACACAGAACAGTTAGATTTCTCCTTTTAAGGTGGGAAAGAACACCTCCACCTTTTATTGACAGTTCAACTCCAGTTGTCTCTGTAGTTCGGTGTGACAAGTGAACGCCCTTCACTTCGTAACCACTCCGTACTCAGCAGCGAGTAGACTCCTGAAACAATATCAAAGACTAGAGAAAATAATGTGCGCACGGCACAATCACGGCTGAGGTATTACCTTCTTGGCTTGAAGATATCTCGGCAGCGAGGTGGAGATGTCATCTGGCTTTATGGAGTGGTTGATGAATGACAGCTGTTGGAGATGATGATTGACAGCTGCCACGTCGCACTGTCCTGAAGAGGCGGCAGCACCCTCTCGTGCCTGAAGCCCGCACTTCAGGCAGGGTGCCCTCTGGTGTAGGCCAGCAGTACCTCCTCTTCAGCAGCCCAAACAACAGGACCCCCCCTCAATGGGCGCCTCCTGGCGCCCAACCAGGCTTGTCGGGGTGTCGAGAGTAGAAGTCGGCCAGGAGGGCCGGGTCCAGGATGAAGCTCCTTTTCACCCAGGAGCGTTCCTCAGGTCCATAGCCCTCCCAGTCCACCAAGTACTGGAACCCCCGGCCCTTCCGACGGACGTCCAGGAGCCGGCGGACCGTCCAAGCCGGCTCCCCGTCGATGATCCGGGCAGGAGGCGGCGCCAGTCTGGGAGCACAGAGGGGTGAGGTGTGGTGTGGCTTGATCCTGGAAACATGAAAAACCGGGTGGACCTGCAGTGAAGCTGGGAGCTGGAGCTTCACTGCGACCGGACTGAGGACTTTGAGGATCTTGAATGGACTGATGTACCTGTCCTTTAGTTTGGGTGAGTCCACTTGGAGGGGGATGTCCTTCGTAGAAAGCCACACCTCCTTCCCGGGCTGGTATGCAGGGGCCGGGGAGCGCCGGCGGTCTGCATGGGCCTTAGCCCTCGTCCAGGTTTTCAGCAAGGCAGAACGGGCGGCGCGCCACACCCGACGGCATCTGCACAGATGGGCCTGGACCGAGGGCACACCGACCTCTCCCTCCACCATGGGAAACAATGGGGGCTGGTACCCCAGACACACCTCAAACAGGGAGAGGCTGGTGGCAGAGGACACCTGGCTGTTATGCGCGTACTCGATCCAGGCCAGATGGGTAACCCAGGCCGTCGGGTGCGCGGATGTTACACAATGCAGGGCTTGTTCCAGTTCCTGGTTAGCCCGCTCTGTCTGACCATTCGTCTGTGGGTAATACCCGGACGACAGGCTCACGGTGGCCATAGACGCCCACCAGAAGTGCTGCCGGACCACTGCCACGGTCCTTCGCAGCCCTGGATGACAGGAGAGCTTGGAACCGTGACAGAAGTCCAGGACAGCAGCCCTGGCCTCTGGTGGGATGTACAAACGGTTCTTGGGACCGGTTCCTGGGTCCAGGCTCCGTGCCAGGGCCTCCCGGACGGTCTTCTCCACCTCCCAGGTGAGGGTGGCCACGATAGTGGACTCAGGTATGATGGGCTCCGGTGGATCCGACAGCCCTGTTTTGACTTCGTCTTCGTGTACCCGGGACAATGCATCTGATCTCTGGTTCTTGGTCCCGGGGCGATAGGTGATCCAGAAGTCAAAACGCCCGAAGAACAGTGACCAGCGGGCTTGCCTGGGGTTCAGCCGCTTGGCGGTCCTGATATACTCCAGGTTCCGATGGTCTGTGAAAACCGTGAACGGCTCCGAAGCTCCCTCCAACAGGTGTCTCCACTCCTCAAGAGCCTCTTTCACCGCAAGGAGTTCCCGATTGCCCATGTCATAGTTCCGTTCAGCTGGGGTCAACCTGTGAGAAAAGTAGGCACAAGGGTGAAGAACCTTGTCGGACTCCCCGCTCTGGGATAACACGGCTCCTATCCCTGAGTCAGAGGCGTCAACTTCAACCACAAACTGGCAGCAAGGATCGGGCTGCACCAGAACTGGTGCAGTCGAAAACTGACGTTTTAACTCCCTAAACGCGGCTTCGCACTGATCCGACCAGGTGAAGGGGACTTTTGGGGAGGTCAGGGCTGTCAGGGGACTACTAACCTGACTGTATGTATCACTTCCTGTTCTGGAGCACAGTGGTGTTTTGCTGTATCTGTTAGCTGTTTAATCTGTGCAGTTACATTGATCTAGTTACCTAGATAACGTTTTGCTTCACAGTGTAATCTTCACGTGCCTTAACTAAAGCACTCCCTCTGCTGAATCAACTCTAAATTATTTACACATTATTCACTTTGTGTGTTTTTAGGAATCCGCTAGCTTAGCGCAGCTATTAGCTCTTAGCCGGTTCAGCATCGCGGCTTCTCCTGTCTCTCCTGCACTTTTCTGCTCTGGGTGTGAAATGTTTAGTTATTCCTCGGCCTCCTTTAGCAGTAATGGTACTTGTAATAATTGTAGCTTATTCGTAGCTTTGGAGGCCAGGCTGGGCGAATTGGAGACTCGGCTCCGCACCGTGGAAAATTCTACAGCTAGCCAGGCCCCTGTAGTCGGTGCGGACCAAGGTAGCTTAGCCGCTGTTAGTTTCCCTCTGGCAGATCCCGAGCAGCCGGGAAAGCAGGCCGACTGGGTGACTGTGAGGAGGAAGCGTAGCCCTAAACAGAAGCCCCGTGTACACCGCCAACCCGTTCACATTTCTAACCGTTTTTCCCCACTCGGCGACACACCCGCCGAGGATCAAACTCTGGTTATTGGCGACTCTGTTTTGAGAAATGTGAAGTTAGCGACACCAGCAACCATAGTCAATTGTCTTCCGGGGGCCAGAGCAGGCAACATTGAAGGAAATTTGAAACTGCTGGCTAAGGCTAAGCGTAAATTTGGTAAGATTGTAATTCACGTCGGCAGTAATGACACCCGGTTACGCCAATCGGAGGTCACTAAAATTAACATTGAATCGGTGTGTAACATTGCAAAAACAATGTCGGACTCTGTAGTTTTCTCTGGGCCCCTCCCCAATCGGACCGGGAGTGACATGTTTAGCCGCATGTTCTTCTTGAATTGCTGGCTGTCTGAGTGGTGTCCAAAAAATGAGGTGGGCTTCATAGATAATTGGCAAAGCTTCTGGGGAAAACCTGGTCTTGTTAGGAGAGACGACATCCATCCCACTTTGGATGGAGCAGCTCTCATTTCTAGAAATCTGACCAATTTTCTTAAATTCTCCAAACCGTGACTATCCAAGGGACCAGGAAGCAGAGTTGTAGTCTTACACACCTCTCTGCAGCTTCTCTCCCCCTGCCATCCCCTCATTACCCCATCCCCGTAGAGACGGTGCCTGCTCCGACCACCAATAACCAGCAAAAATCTATTTAAGCATAAAAATTCAAAAAGAAAAAATAATATAGCACCTTCAACTGCACCACAGACTAAAACAGTTAAATGTGGTCTATTAAACATTAGGTCTCTCTCTTCTAAGTCCCTGTTAGTAAATGATATAATAATTGATCAACATATTGATTTATTCTGCCTTACAGAAACCTGGATACAGCAGGATGAATATGTTAGTTTAAATGTCAACACCCCCGAGTCACACTAACTGCCAGAACGCTCGTAGCACGGGCCGAGGCGGAGGATTAGCAGCAGTCTTCCATTCCAGCTTATTAATTAATCAAAAACCCAGACAGAGCTTTAATTCATTTGAAAGCTTGACTCTTAGTCTTGTCCATCCAAATTGGAAGTCCCAAAAACCAGTTTTATTTGTTGTTATCTATCGTCCACCTGGTCGTTACTGTGAATTTCTCTGTGAATTTTCAGACCTTTTGTCTGACTTAGTGCTTAGCTCAGATAAGATAATTATAGTGGGCAATTTTAACATCCACACAGATGCTGAGAATGACAGCCTCAACACTGCATTTAATCTATTATTAGACTCAACTGGCTTTGCTCAAAATGTAAATGAGTCCACCCACCACTTTAATCATATCTTAGATCTTGTTCTGACTTATGGTATGGAAATTGAAGACTTAACAGTATTCCCTGAAAACTCCCTTCTGTCTGATCATTTCTTAATAACATTTACATTTACTCTGATGGACTACCCAGCAGTGGGGAATAAGTTTCATTACAGTAGAAGTCTTTCGGAAAGTGCTGTAACTAGGTTTAAGGATATGATTCCTTCTTTATGTCCTCTAATGCCATATACCAACACAGTGCAGAGTAGCTACCTAAACTCTGTAAGTGAGATAGAGTATCTCGTCAATAGTTTTACATCCTCATTGAAGACAACTTTGGATGCTGTAGCTCCTCTGAAAAAGAGAGCTTTAAATCAGAAGTGCCTGACTCCGTGGTATAACTCACAAACTCGCAGCTTAAAGCAGATAACCCGTAAGTTGGAGAGGAAATGGCATCTCACTAATTTAGAAGATCTTCACTTAGCCTGGAAAAAGAGTCTGTTGCTCTATAAAAAAGCCCTCCGTAAAGCTAGGACATCTTACTACTCATCACTAATTGAAGAAAATAAGAACAACCCCAGGTTTCTTTTCAGCACTGTAGCCAGGCTGACAAAGAGTCAGAGCTCTATTGAGCCGAGTATTCCTTTAACTTTAACTAGTAATGACTTCATGACTTTTTGTTAATAAAATTTTAACTATTAGAGAAAAAATTACTCATAACCATCCCAAAGACGTATCGTTATCTTTGGCTGCTTTCAGTGATGTCGGTATTTGGTTAGACTCTTTCTCTCAGATTGTTCTGTCTGAGTTATTTTCATTAGTTACTTCATCCAAACCATCAACATGTCCATTAGACCCCATTCCTACCAGGCTGCTCAAGGAAGCCCTACCATTATTTAATGCTTCGATCTTAAATATGATCAATCTATCTTTATTAGTTGGCTATGTACCACAGGCTTTTAAGGTGGCAGTAATTAAACCATTACTTAAAAAGCCATCACTTGACCCAGCTATCTTAGCTAATTATAGGCCAATCTCCAACCTTCCTTTTCTCTTAAAAATTCTTGAAAGGGTAGTTGTAAAAATGGTCTATTTGAGGAGTTTCAGTCAGGTTTTAGAATTCATCATAGTACAGAAACACCATTAGTGAAGGTTACAAATGATCTTCTTATGGCCTCAGACAGTGGACTCATCTCTGTGCTTGTTCTGTTAGACCTCAGTGCTGCTTTTGATACTGTTGACCATAAAATTTTATTACAGAGATTAGAGCATGCCATAGGTATTAAAAGCACTGCGCTGCTGTGGTTTGAATCATATTTATCTAATAGATTACAATTTGTTCATGTAAATGGGGAATCTTCTTCACAGACTAAGGTTAATTATGGAGTTCCACAAGGTTCTGTGCTAGGACCAATTTTATTCACTTTATACATGCTTCCCTTAGGCAGTATTATTAGACGGCATTGCTTAAATTTTCATTGTTACGCAGATGATACCCAGCTTTATCTATCCATGAAGCCAGAGGACACACACCAATTAGCTAAACTGCAGGATTGTCTTACAGACATAAAGACATGGATGACCTCTAATTTCCTGCTTTTAAACTCAGATAAAACTGAAGTTATTATACTTGGCCCCACAAATCTTAGAAACATGGTGTCTAACCAGATCCTTACTCTGGATGGCATTACCCTGACCTCTAGTAATACTGTAAGAAATCTTGGAGTCATTTTTGATCAGGATATGTCATTCAAAGCGCATATTAAACAAATATGTAGGACTGCTTTTTTGCATTTACGCAATATCTCTAAAATTAGAAAGGTCTTGTCTCAGAGTGATGCTGAAAAACTAATTCATGTATTTATCTCCTCTATGCTGGACTATTGTAATTCATTATTATCAGGTTGTCCTAAAAGTTCCCTGAAAAGCCTTCAGTTAATTCAAAATGCTGCAGCTAGAGTACTAACGGGGACTAGAAGGAGAGAGCATATCTCACCCATATTGGCCTCTCTTCATTGGCTTCCTGTTAATTCTAGAATAGAATTTAAAATTCTTCTTCTTACTTATAAGGTTTTGAATAATCAGGTCCCATCTTATCTTAGGGACCTCATAGTACCATATCACCCCAATAGAGCGCTTCGCTCTCAGACTGCAGGCTTACTTGTAGTTCCTAGGGTTTGTAAGAGTAGAATGAGAGGCAGAGCCTTCAGCTTTCAGGCTCCTCTCCTGTGGAACCAGCTCCCAATTCGGATCAGGGAGACAGACACCCTCTCTACTTTTAAAATTAGGCTTAAAACTTTCCTTTTTGCTAAAGCTTATAGTTAGGGTTGGATCAGGTGACCCTGAACCATCCCTTAGTTATGTTGCTATAGACTTAGACTGCTGGGGGGTTCCCATGATGCACTGAGTGTTTCTTTCTCTTTTTGCTCTGTATGCACCACTCTGCATTTAATCATTAGTGATTGATCTCTGCTCCCCTCCACAGCATGTCCTTTTCCTGGTTCTCTCTCTCAGCCCCAACCAGTCCCAGCAGAAGACTGCCCCTCCCTGAGCCTGGTTCTGCTGGAGGTTTCTTCCTGTTAAAAGGGAGTTTTTCCTTCCCACTGTCGCCAAGTGCTTGCTCACAGGGGGTTGTTTTGACCGTTGGGGTTTTTACGTAATTATTGTATGGCCTTGCCTTACAACATAAAGCGCCTTGGGGCAACTGTTTGTTGTGATTTGGCGCTATATAAATAAAATTGATTGAATTGATTTATTGACTGTAGCCCTTAATGAACCTCCTGTAGAAATTTGCAAAGCAGAGGAACTGTTGCAGTTTCCTACGGCTTGTGGGTTGGGGCCAATCTCTCACCGCCACAACCTTGGCTGGATCAATGGCGACAGAGTTGGAGGAGATGATGAACCCCAGGAAGGACAAAGAAGTGCGGTGGAACTCGCACTTCTCGCCCTTCACAAACAGCCGGTTCTCCAACAACCGCTGCAGGACCTGACGTACATGCTGGACATGAGTCTCAGGATCCGGGGAAAAGATGAGTATATCGTCCAGATATACGAAGACAAACCGATGCAGGAAGTCCCACAAGACGTCATTAACCAAAGCTTGTAACGTCGCGGGAGCATTCGTGAGGCCGAACGGCATGACCAGGTACTCAAAGTGACCTAACGGGGTGTTAAATGCCGTCTTCCACTCGTCTCCTTTCCGGATCCGAACCAGGTGATACGTATTACTAAGATCTAATTTGGTGAAAAATTGGCTCCATGCAGGGGCGTGAACACTGAATCCAACAGGGGCAAAGGGTATCCATTGTGAACCGTGATCTCGTTCAGCCCTCTGTAGTCAATGCATGGACGGAGTCCGCCGTCTTTCTTGCCCACAAAAAAGAAACCTGCACCCATCGGGAAGGTGGAGTTCCGGATCAGCCCGGCAGCTAACGAGTCCCGGATGTAGGTCTCCATTGATTCGCGCTCAGGACATGAGAGGTTGTACAGCCTGCTGGACGGGTACTCAACGCCCGGGATCAAATCAATGGCACAATCGTACGGACGGTGCGGGGGAAGGGTGAGTGGCAGATCTTTGCTGAAGATGTCAGAAAGATCGTGGTACTCAACCGGCACCGCCGTCAGATTGGGGGGGGACTTTAACCTCCTCATTAGCAATTAAACTGGGGGGAACCGAGGATCCTAAACACTCCCGGTGGCAGGTTTCGCTCCACTGAGCCACAACCCCAGACGGCCAATCAGTCCGGGGATTGTGTTTTACCATCCATGGGAAGCCCAAAATCACGCGGGAGGTAGAAGGAGTAACAAAAAACTCAATCTCCTCCCGGTGATTCCCAGACATCACCAGAATTACTGGTTGTGTCTTGTGTGTGATTAAAGGGAGAAGGGTGCCATCTAGTGCCCGCACCTTCAATGGCGAAGGAAGTGCCACCAGAGGGAGCCCTACCTCCCTTGCCCATCTGCTGTCCAGCAGATTCCCTTCTGACCCCGTGTCTACCAGTGCTGGGGCTTGAAGGGTTAGATCCCCGCTCAGGATCATAACTGGGAGACGTGTAGAAATACGTGTATGTCCCACGTGAATGTCTTGGCCCACCCTTAACCCAGTTTATAAGGGCGGATGTTCGTGTTTAACCGCTTGGGGCAGTCTCTCTGCTGATGCTCACTTGTGCCGCAGATAAAGCACTCCCCGCGGGCCAGTCTCCTTTGTCTTTTAGATGATCTTAATTTTGCCCTGCTCATGTCCATAGCATCGTCAGCAGGGGGAGCTGTTGCCACACGGAGCGCCGAGGCTGTGGAGCGTGGGGAGGGCGGAACATTTTCGGACCCGGAAGGGAGAGAGACGGCGCGTTCCCGGCCACGTCCTTCGTCTCGCTCCCGACGGCGTTCTTCTAATCGATTGTCTAATCGTATGACTAGATCGATAAGTCCATCCAAATCCTGCGGTTCATCCTTGGCCACCAGGTGCTCCTTCAGGACCGACGACAGTCCGTTTATGAAGGCGGCGCGGAGCGCAGTCGTATTCCAGCCGGACCTCGCAGCCGCGATGCGGAAGTCGACATATTCAGCTGCGCTCCGATGCCTCTGTCTCATAGACAGCAGCACGGTTGAAGCGGTCTCGCCTCTGTTAGGGTGATCAAAAACCGTTCTGAACTCCCTCACAAACCCAGTATAAGTGGTAAGGAGCCGTGAATTCTGCTCCCAAAGCGCCGTAGCCCAAGCGCGTGCCTCACCTCAAAGCAAATTAATCACATAGGCTACTGGAGTCTGACGCGTACATCACAGGACGCTGTGCAAAGACGAGCGAACACTGCATTAAAAAGTCAGCGCACGTCTCCACACAACCTCCGTACAGCTCTGGGGGATTTATGTATGCTTCAGGGGATGGTGGGGGGGGTCGTTGAATGACCATTGGAACGTCTATATTTGGCACCGGGTCAGCAGGAGGAGGAGCTGCAGCAGCGCCCTGAGTGTGCGCTTCCACCTGCGCGGTGAGAGCCTCCATCCTGCGGTTGAGGATGACATTCTGCTCGGTCATCAGATCCAACCAAGCAGTAAAGGCGGTGAGGATTTGCTGCAACTCACCAATCACGCCTCCTGCAGACGCCTGTGCACTCTGCTCTTTCATTGGTTGTCCAACAGATGGTTGACGCCCCTCGGGATCCATGACGTTGGCCGAGATATCCTGTTGGGAAAGTGTAGTGACATGGACCCACAACAGGGGGCGTAAATGAATGGACAATGAATGAGCCAAAAATAGAACAATTTACTGTTGTGAATGTGCACAACGAAATACAGACGATTACAGAATTTGTATGTAGTCAATCTACAAAGGTGACGTGTGGGCAGGCTCGAGGATAGAAGACGTCCATCCAGAGAGGAGCCGGAACCCACACGATTTCCACCGCCACCAAACCCAGAATACTGGAGCCGCCAAGTCCCGAGTCCCCAGGTGGTCACCGTCTCCGGCTGTCGGATCTGGTACTGCTGGCAGGAAGCAGAAACAATCAAGGGTGGGTGTGTGCACACCCAGTAACACAGTCAGAACAGTTAGATTTCTCCTTTTAAGGTGGGAAAGAACACCTCCACCTTTTATTGACAGTTCAACTCCGGTTGTCTCTGTAGTTCGGTGTGACAAGTGAATGCCCTTCACTTCGTCACCACTCCGTATTCCGACACAACAACAACAGCGAGTAGACTCCTGAAACAATATCAAAGACTAGAGAAAATAATGTGCGCACGGCACAATCACGGCTGAGGTATTACCTTCGTGGCTTGAAGATATCTCGGCAGCGAGGTGGAGATGTCATCTGGCTTTATGGAGTGGTTGATGAATGACAGCTGTTGGAGATGATGATTGACAGCTGCCACGTCGGACTGTCCTGAAGAGGCGGCAGCACCCTCTTGTGCCTGAAGCCCGCACTTCAGGCAGGGCGCCCTCTGGTGGAGGCCAGCAGTACCTCCTCTTCAGCAGCCCACACAACAACGAGGACTGCTTTCTTCCACCTGGGAAATATAGCAAAGATTCGTCCCATCCTCTCTATGGCTGATGCTGAGACCCTGATCCACGCATTTATCTCTTCTAGATTGGACTACTGGAATGTTCTATTTTCTGGTTTACCGCAGTCTAGTATTAGGGTTCTCCAATTGGTTCAAAATGCTGCAGCCAGACTTTTGACATGAAGCAGAAAGTTCGACCACATTACACCCATTTTGGCATCCCTTCACTGGCTTCCTGTCCCATTGAGATCAGATTTTAAGGTTCTGCTACTAACCTATAAAATTATTCATGGACTGGCACCTCCCTACCTAGATGACCTAATTAAACCTTACGTACCGGCCTGGGCTTTATGTTCTCAGGGTGCAGGACTACTTTGTGTCCCTAAGGTGAATAAGAAGTCTGCAGTTCACAGAGCTTTCTCTTATCATGCCCGTTTTGTGGAATGGTCTCCCTGCATCAATAAAACAGTCAGATTCTGTGGAGATTTTCAAGTCCAGACTTAAGACACACTTATTTTCCCTTTCATATGGCTAGCATACTGGTACAGTTTTGTTTTACGCTTTTTACTCTTTTTAATTCATTTGTTAGTAATTGGAGCGGCCTGCGGCCTCAACTTAACCTAAATTCTGGGTCTTTTAGTGAAGTTTACGGCTAGTGGCCGGCGATCACCTTAGTATTTCTCTGTTTTTCTTGTTGTTTAATGCTGGCAAATTATACAGTATTTTTTGTCTTTCTGATGCCTGATTCTGTTTTTTCTCTCTGTTTAAGGTGCAGCTCCATCCAGAGATGGCAGTTGTATTTGTGCTGGCGACCCTCCTGTCCTGTGCGCCAATAGCATTTCTTGTATATTCGTCCGTGAATTGTTCTATAATTTATGTTTGTAGCATGGCCCAAGCAGAGGGTCACCCCTTTGAGTCTGGTCTGCTTGAGGTTTCTTCCTCAGAGGGAGTTTTTCCTTACCACTGTTGCTCTGGGGGTTGGTAAGGTTAGACCTTACCTGTGTGAAGTGCTTTGAGGCAACTCTGTTGTGATTTGGCGCTATATAAATGAAAAAAAATTGAAAATTGAAATTGAAATTGAAACACCTCTGGAATGACTTATAAGATGTTAACATGCACACTAATGTCTGCTAACACTAACAGCTGCTCACTCAGAGCTAATTTGCTATGGGTTAAATTTGTCTTATCCATACCTGCAAATTTGCAGAGCGTGATCTACAAATATTCTTTGGTTTGCACAATTTCCGCTCTTGTCAAAGGTTCATGTAAACACACATGCAAAGCCTCGTGCAGATGCCATTAAAATGTAAATATTGTTTATGATTGATTGATTGACAGACTGATAGAGGGGCTTTATTGAAAATGTACAAATTGTACATAAGACAATAGGCGCGTAATAATTATTTAAACAACTGGAAATTATAAAGAACTCAATGCTCAATCAGCCGAGGGTATTTTAGCATTGCTCTATTTTTAATGAATTTGCATAATTTTCCAAAAAAGACTTTTTCATTTTGTCATTATGGGGTGTCGTGAGTAGAATTTTGAGGGGAAATAAATAATTGACTTCATTTTGGAATAAGGCTGTTGGGAAGGTGTCGTAACACGGACCCACAACAGGGGGCGCAAATGAACGGACAATGGATAAGAGAAGGAGTAACAATTTAATGTTGCAAAAGAACACAACGGAATATAAACAAGAGTACTGCCAATCATACACAAGAGGACTGCGGGCAGGCTTGAAGATAGGAGACCTCGGATGAACGAAGAGCCGGGGCCCACACCGCTTCTACCACCAACGGCCTGAAGAACACCGAAGCCGTCAAGCCCTGAGTCCCCAGGTGGTCTCTGTCCTCTGTTGTCGGCCCTGGTACTGCTGGCAGACAGAAACAGAAGGTGGTGAGTGTGAATCCTCACACCCAGCAACCTTGATTAATGATTCCTCCGGGAGGGATAACCTCCACCTCCAGGAACGTCTTGACTTGTGAAGTTCCCGTTAGTCCCTCTCCTGGGTCTTCACGGGTTTGCAACTGCACACAGAACAATGTTATAATAATTAATAATCACAGCAGAGAATATTACCTCTAATCGTAGGAGATTTCTCGGCGAGGTGGTGGAGTCGCCGTCTGGCCTTTATGGTGATGGTGATGAGATGAATGAGTGACAGCTGGTGTTGAGGATGAGTGACGGCTGTCACTCCCAGTGGTTCTGGCGCCCTCTTGTGCTTGAAGCCCGCACTCCAAGCAGGGCGCCATCTGGTGGTGGTGGGCCAGCAGTACCTCCTCTTCAGCGGCCCACACAACAAAGGCTGTGCAAGGGCACAATTTAGAACTAGAAATTGGGGGGGGACAAAGTGTGACGCCCGCAGGGCCGAATCCCATAGGCCGGGGGTCTGTGGCCCGCTTTAGGCCCCCAGAAGCCAACAGTTTCTAGATAAGCTCAGATGCATTCTGAGCATCCAGAAGAGCAATTTTAATGTTTTGAGAAGACCATAAAGTGGACATCATTTGACTTATGCAATTTGAAAGTGTGGATATATACTTTATTCTGAGAATAGCCAGAACTGATTTTATTAACATCCTGGTGTAAATAAGGTATCACCACATGTGTAGAACTCAAAAAGAATGATAGGTTGAGTTTTCATTAAAAAAAAAACAACTGCAATGTGGTAAAATGTATTCATAAATATGAAAGAACAGGCTCTTAATAATTATTAACTATTGCATACTGTATTTTTTTTCTCAAGATTTGTTTTGGCATAAGTTTGAAAAAACAACAGATCATAAGTTTAGGATAAATTACTTATCATGAATTTAATGTTCGAAGTGGCACTAATGACAACACTCATACTGAACATAATTTTGCTTGCATAGACTGATTTTGGAGGTCAAGCAATAATTGCAAATGGGCTTTCTGAGGTCCCAGATAGCTTTTCTGATTTCCTTTTCTAACTTTCAGAATTTAGTAAATTAGCATATGGTCCATTGATACTTATGTGTAGACACTAGTCCCTAGAGGCAACTATTTTTGGTTTCAAATCTGGGCAAATGTAGTCCCACAAAATTCCGAATGTGACAAACAAGAAACAGGTGTTGTAAACAAGTCAATGCTGCTAAAAATACAAACTTGCAGAAACAAAGATACTATTCTGACGTTTTTGCACATAAGACTGACATGGTTTGCACATAAGAGTGGCATAGCATGTTTCAAGTACACACATATATGTCAGAAGGTGGGGGGGGGGCATACCATATTCTGTCCCCCCTGGTTGAAATGGTGTCAGATTGGGGGGGACTTTAACCTCCTCATTAGCAATTAAACTGGGGGGAACCGAGGATCCTAAACACTCCCGGTGGCAGGTTTCGCTCCACTAAGCCACAACCCCAGACGGCCAATCAGTCCGGGGATTGTGTTTTATCATCCATGGGAAGCCCAAAATCACGCGGGAGGTAGAAGGAGTAACAAAAAACTCAATCTCCTCCCGATGATTCCCAGACATCACCAGAATTACTGGTTGTGTCTTGTGTGTGATTAAAGGGAGAAGGGTGCCATCTAGTGCCCGCACCTTCAATGGCGAAGGAAGCGCCACCAGAGGGAGCCCTACCTCCCTTGCCCATCTGCTGTCCAGCAGATTCCCTTCTGACCCCGTGTCCACCAGTGCTGGGGCTTGAAGGGTTAGATCCCCGCTCAGGATCATAACTGGGAGACGTGTAGAAATACGTGTATGTCCCACGTGAATGTTTTGGCCCACCCTTAACCCAGTTTCTAAGGGCGGGTGTTCGTGTTTAACCGCTTGGGGCAGTCTCTCTGCTGATGCTCACTTGAGCTGCAGATAAAGCACTCCCCGCGGGCCAGTCTCCTCTGTCTTTTAGATGATCTTAATTTGGCCCTGCTCATGTCCATAGCATCGTCAGCAGGGGGAGCTGTTGCCACACGGAGCGCCGAGGCTGTGGAGCGTGGGGAGGGCGGAACATTTTCGGACCCGGAAGGGAGAGAGACGGCGCGTTCCCGGCCACGTCCTTCGTCTCGCTCCCGACGGCGTTCTTCTAATCGATTGTCTAATCGTATGACTAGATCGATAAGTCCATCCAAATCCTGCGGTTCATACTTGGCCACCAGGTGCTCCTTCAGGACCGACGACAGTCCGTTTATGAAGGCAGTGCGGAGCGCAGTCGTATTCCAGCCGGACCTCGCAGCCGCGATGCGGAAGTCGACTGCATATTCAGCTGCGCTCCGATGCCTCTGTCTCATAGACAGCAGCACGGTTGAAGCGGTCTCGCCTCTGTTAGGGTGATCAAAAACCGTTCTGAACTCCCTCACAAACCCAAAGATGAGCGAACACTGCATTAAAAAGTCAGCGCACGTCTCCACACAACCTCCGTACAGCTCTGGGGGATTTATGTATGCTTCAGGGGATGGTGGGGGGGGGGGTCGTTGAATGACCATTGGAACGTCTATATTTGGCACCGGGTCAGCAGGAGGAGGAGCTGCAGCAGCGCCCTGAGTGTGCGCTTCCACCTGCGCGGTGAGAGCCTCCATCCTGCGGTTGAGGATGACATTCTGCTCGGTCATCAGATCCAACCGAGCAGTAAAGGCGGTGAGGATTTGCTGCAACTCACCAATCACGCCCCCACCATTTCCCCCTGGTTGAAATGGTGGGGGAACATGTCCCCCCATCCCCCACCAAATTGCGCCCATGAGGCTGTGACATAACAAAATGTGGAAAAAGTGAAGTGCTGTGAATACTGTATGAAACAAATGCAAATGCCCCACTATGTTTCCTCACCTCAGGTGATGCAGCCTGCTCTGTCTCAACACAGCAATCAAAGCGGAACTGCTCTTCATCATGTACCACTTCAGTCCGTGATGGCCACACAAATGTAGCCAAATAAAAATCTGCAGTATAGTCAAGCCTTTGGAAAAATTACTCATCTTTTCAGTGTACTGTATGAGTTAGGACTGCTTGATGAATGTTTATTTCTGTACTCTTGAATTAATTATAAGTGCTTCTGATTATGTTAATCCTCTATGTTTCAGAGACACTCTTTATATTTCTTCTGACTTGAGACAAAAAATATTGAGAGGCAGTTTTCGTTTTACAACCCCAATTCCAATGAAGTTGGGATGTTGTGTAAAATGTAAATAAAAACAGAATACAATGATTTACAAATCCTCTTCAAGCTATATTTAATTGAATACACCACAAAGACAAGATATTTAATGTTCAAACTGATAAACTTTATTGTTTTAGTGCAAATATTTGCTCATTTTTGAAATGGATGGCTGCAACACATTTCAAAAAGCTGGGACAGTGGTATATTTACCACTGTGTTACATCACCTTTCCTTCTAACAACACTCAGTAAACGTTTGGGAACTGAGAACACTAATGGTTGAAGCTTTGTAGGTGGAATTCTTTCCCATTCTTGCTTGATGTACGACTTCAGTTGTTCAATAATCCTTAATAATAGTGCTCCGTTGCTGTATTTTGTGCTTCATAATGCGCCACACATTTTCAATGGGCAGAGGTGTCAAGTAACGAAGTACAAATACTTCGTTACTGTACTTAAGTACACTTTTTAGGTATCTATACTTTACTCCATTACTTATTTTTCTGCCTACTTCTGACTTCTACTCATTACATTTTCACACAAGTATCTGTACTTTCTATTCCTTACATTTTTAAAACAAACAGCCTCGTTACTCTTGGCTTCAGTTTAATGTTTATATATATATTTCACGTCATGTGCGCCTGTAATCAACTTTTCTGCAGCACGGCTTTGCTATGAACCGTGAACCAATCGAAGCAATGGTTCGCAGATTGAGGCAATGCTTCGACCCATTGCTTCATTTATTCTTTCTTTCTTTCGCTTAATTTTCCCCCGCTAAAACCCTAAAGAGCATACTTCTGTGAGTATTATTTACCTTTTCTATGTTAAACCGACCTGTTATGGTCTTCTGAAACAGTTGATAGATGTATTTTATAACTTAAAAACGGGAGCGATGCTAATGCGTTAGCATGTCTGTGGCATTTTCAATGTTAAAAGTTAGCATTAAGCAGCTCTCATCACGTTCGGGTGCATTTGTTTTCAAATTGTAATATTTCTTAAATTTATTTTTGTTTATATATTAATAATCTAATGATTATTATATACAATTTTAGAGAAAGAGGCAAAAAGAACCTGAATAGAAACACAACAGAAAATATAAAAGCAACTAACAATGAACATACGTAAATAAATACATACATAAATAAGTGTTTCCTGTGAACACCTAGTGACTCTTACACCTCCACTTCCTCCCTGTCTTATTTAATGACAGTTTGTTTCGGTCAAACCATATTTTCAATGTGTTAATTTCTTCAGTGATTTTCTCCAGAACTATCTGCCAAACTGCTGCATCCTTGTAAGAGCAGAATACTACTGGAATGAATTTGAACAAGGAAAGTTGTGTTTTTTTTTTTTTTTCCCCTTCACTAAATGGATGCTGCACTCACTGCAGTTTATTGTCTGGAATAGTCCCAGACTGTATTTCAGAGCTTCTAGAATTGAAACATTTTCATGCAGGTGGTGTTGGGGGGTAATTTGGGGTTTTGGGTCTTGGGCCACATGTAGAACGAATCAGTTTTTAAATTAAGCTTTCAATTCATATAGTGGCATCTACCTTTTTTTTTTTTTAAAGGTTTCTTTATACTTTTATACTTTAAGTAGGTTTTGGAGCACATACTTTTTCACTTTTACTTGAGTAAAGAGGTCAAGTTGATACTTCAACTTTTACCAGAGTGTTTTTAAACTGCAGTATCTATACTTCTACTTAAGTAACAAATGTGTGTACTTTTGACACCACTGTCAATGGGCGACAGGTCTGGACTGCAGGCAGGCCAGTCTAGTACCCGCACTCGTTTACTATGAAGCCAAGCTGTTGTAACACGTGCAGAATGTGGCTTGGCATTGTCTTGCTGAAATAAGCAGGGACGTCCCTGAAAAGATGTTACTTGGATGGCAGCATGTGTTGCTCCAAAACCTGGATGTACCTTTCAGCATTGATGGTGCCATCACAGATGTGTAAGTTGCCCATGCCATGGGCACTAACACACCGCATACCATCACAGATGTGGGTAACAATCTGGATGGTCTTTTTCCTCTTTTGTCCAGAGGACACAACGTCCATGATTTCCAAAAACAATATGAAATGTGGACTCGTCAGACCACAGCACACTTTTCCACATTGCGTATGTCCATTTCAAATGAGCTCGGGCTCAGAGAAGGTGGCGGCGTTTCTGGATGTTGATGTATACCTTTCACTTTGCATGGTAGAGTTTTAACTTGCACTTGTAGATGTAGCAACAAACTATGTTAAATGACAATGGTTTTCTGAAGTGTTCCTGAGCCCACATGGTAAGATCCTTTAAACAATGATGTTGGTTTTTAATGCAGTGGTGATCCTCGCCCCATCTTTGCTTGTGAACGGCTGAGCCTTTTGGGGATGCTCCTTTTATCCTCAATGATGACACTCACCTGTTTCCAATTAACCTGTTCACCTGTGGAATGTTCCAAACAGGTGTTCTTTGAGCATTCACCAAGTTTCCCAGTCTTTTGTTGCCCCGTCCCAGATTTTTTGAAACGTGTTGCAGGCATCCATTTCAAAATGAGCAAATATTTGCACAAAACAATGAAGTTTATCAGTTTGAACATTAAATGTCTTGTCTTTGTGGTGTATTCAATTGAATATAGGTTGAAGAGGATTTGTAAATCATTGTATTCTGTTTTTATTTACATTTCACTCAGTGTCCCCACTTCATTGGAATTGGGGTTGTATGTTGATTTGGGCAATGGAAATCTGACAAAAGGCTTATGGCACTTTGAAAATCACACACACACACACACACACACACACATATATATATGTGTGTGTGTGTGTGTAATTTCCAAAGTGCCATAAGATTTAGAATTTAGGTGGACCAGCGAATTTTGTCTGTTCTTGTCTAAATCCACTATATTTATAAAATGCACAAAATCTGCTATATATACAAAAAAGTAAATCCCTTCAGCTGCTCACTTGCTTGCACTCAGGGTCGCCACAACAAATCCGAGGTAGATCTGCATGTTTAATTGACACAAGTTTTATGTCAGATGCCCTTCCTGACACAACTCATTACATGGAGAAATGCGGAAGGGGTGACGTTTGAACCGGTAACCTTACTCACTGAAACGAAGTGCACTAGTCCACCCCTGCCAAAATCCACTATATGTATAAAACGGACAAAATTGGTTACATGTATGTAACATATTAGATATAATAAGGACAATTGATGTCCTGGACCAGAGACAGCCAGCCACACCCCTTGTCCATTCAGCGCACAGACCAAGGTGTCACTCTGTGATCAGATGAGAGGCGCCTCGCCTGCAGGGGAGCGCACGAACCACACACACGGTATGTGTTGGGGAGGGAGGGGTGTGTGCGTGAAATGTGTTGTGTTGTGGGGAAGCCCACACTCTGGCACGCCACATGTGTACTTGGCAACTTTACAGTCGTCGGGGCACTTAGATTTCACTGCCAGTTCGAAAGTGATTGTCTGCTGACTGTTTTCGTGGTGACAGTGCAAATGGCCATACATTTTCTAAGTGCCAAGCGAGTGGTGTTAGATGTTTATGTGTGTCACCTGGAATTTGGCCGACACCTGCTATGAGAGGAATCGAATGGGCTCTCACAGGGCACACTCTGTCTTTCAGCCACTGATGTGCGCAAATAGTTGTAGCAACAGGTGTACAAGGTGTTGGAGGCAGCTCTGATTTTTCACAATTGGCAAGCAATTCCTCGTTCGTGCGCTATTTGAATAAATGTTATGTGTGATCGGCCCTTAAGTAAGCACCGGGCATTATGTGCATTAAAAAGGATTACATTTGGTCGCGTCACAATTTTTTCTAAGTCTGCTGTGGAGTGGTACCTTAAAATCAGAAAGCCTGATTTGTGCTTCTACAGCTCCGTAAATCTTGGCCATGCAATGATGCAGACCCTCATGACCCTTTTAAAGTTCTCTGCCGCATCGGTGGGTGTCTTAATGCAATTTATCACAGGAACAGTGGCTTTTTCTTGATCAGTTTATCCCTCAATGACCTCCACTTCTTTATACAATCATCAACCTCAAAACCATTGTTATGGTACGTGCAATTTCCCTCCATGAATTGCAAGTCATTTCTGTGTCGTTTTCCAACCCTGTGTTATAAAGTTGGTCATATCTGTGGACTTTTCTGCCACACGTATTTGATTGATGATCGAAACGTAATCGGTGTGCGCACTGGAAAAACTTTTAAAATATGACGGGAGAGGAAGGAGTAACAGGATAAGTGACCAATCACAGCCTTTGTGGTCTCCATTGTTTAGTAGGTATGCATCAGGCTCCACAGAGGGTTCACAGCCATGCAAAGGGCTCTGATCTCAAGCGGCTGTCTTTGGTTTGCCATACCCGGGGATATGTAGATAGATAGATAAATAGACAGATGGATACTTTATTAATCCTGTAGGGGAAATTCAGGCACCAGTACAGATAACAAATAACCAATAAAAGACCACAACAGCAACCAAGCATTAAAATTAAAAGTGAGCAAATGATGGTGATAGGGCCCTTTGTGATTTTCCGTTCAGGTTGGGATTTGAACCGATGATCCTATGGTCTAAAGTCCAATGCTTAACCACTAGACTATCACCTCCCCTTTTCACATTGACATTTTTCCAAAATGGGTGCTGTAGTATAACCAGTAGGAGACCACTGATGTGGTTTTGGATCCCGCCTTTTTCATCAGCCTTGATAACCCTGTTTGCTCTTCTTAGTTCTTTTGTTAAAGGGTTATGCCTTCACCTGAGTACTGTATTTTATTGGATCTCATGCCTGGAACCTGGAATTGGGAATTGGAATCATATTTTTATTTTTCTGCTCATGGGGTTTTTGGGCTTTTCAGTGTTGTGTTTTTAATTTTTTCCTGCGGCTCCACTTTGTCGATCTCGTCCTTAAGCAACTGGTCGCTTCCCTAAATTGTTTTGAGGCTGACGGTCCTGGGTCAGACCCACATTGTTCCTTTGGTTCTGCCTTGAAGGCCAGTCTTCCCCATAGCCAGTTCCTTGACTTAGTCATGCACTGTGTTACATCTCATGGTCACCCTCCTGACCCAGCAGTAAGTCGGTTCTCTAACGTGCCTATCTATGCGCTGTGTTAAGCTTCACGGCCGCCGTCCTAATTTTTGCCACTCGGTTTTTTTCCCCCTACCTGTCTTTCTGGGTTCTGTTGGTCATCCTTGTGGTCATCTGTTTTATATGCTATTTGCGTGACTGGGTCTCTGGATTTTTTTAATGTATTCCCTGTTCAGTCATTTATTGCATTGTCTGTTATTGATTAGTCTCGGATTTTGTTTTCTGTTTTTCATTTATCCTCCATGTTGCCTATAGTTTGTTTTGCCACTTTGTTTTCTTTATTTATTTTTTCCACTTGTGAAGTTCCAGTCTTGTTTAATCTTAGCATTTATTTACTGGTTATTCCCTTTTCAGTTTTTATAGTTGTGTCTTTGTGTAATTCTTTTCATGTTAGTATTTCAGTCCGTCTTTGGTTTTTGATTTATCTTTGGTTGTTACGTCACATCACTATCTTGCACTTGTTCTAGTATCTTTGTACCTTTCATCACTTCACTCTGGTTGTCTGCTTTGTGTTTCCCTTCATCACACTCTTGCACTGCTCTGCTCTGTTTTCATCCTCATCTTTCTGCGACACCCTCTTTCCAGATCCTTCTCCCACACATGCGTCTCATTATCCAATCACCACCTTCCCCATTTAAGGTGCTTCTGTTCACTCCTTCCTTGCTCATTTTTGACTCCATTCACTCACCAGCTCTCTGTCTCAGTTCTGTTTATGCCAACCCATGTTTTGACCCTGCTCTGAGCCCTGCTTTTTTTGACCACATCTTTTTGCCTCGCTACCTTACCTCGTTACCTTTGCTCCATGGACTGCTTACTTGTGTACCGTACGCTTGCCTGCATTAAAGATAGAGCCTTTTTTTTTTACATACGCCTCGCCTGAGAGTTTGCATTTTGTGTACAGCCTGTCTGTGCCTCGCTTCCTCTCAGCTTGACACGAACAGCATTTATTGATGTCATCAACTATAAGTCTATAAAGATGCATGTATCAGCACATTGCACACGTTACATGTGTGTAAAGGTTTTCTGTTTGTTTGCTTTTTGTGAATACTGCTATATCTGACTGGGGGGGGGACTTAAATAGGCAACACTTCCATATTCCAATACCAGTGAGCAGTGCTGTAACGGCATTCCCCCACTATAGATTCTATCATAATGAATTGCTTTAGGAGAACTGCTCCGTCACCAACAAAGGAAACTGTTTTGAATACCAGAAAGCTATTTAAAGCTTTTGCAATCCGGCAAGAAGGCAAAGTTCTCCATTCAAACTGCTTTCACTAAATCTTTATTGTATAACACTGTCACAGGAAATTTTTCCTTTTCCATGTCCATCAAGACCTTTGCTGAGCACTCACTATTCACACAGTCTCTAATCAATCCACACAAAGTCCGCTATCCGCCCACAAAATGATGAGGTGTTTCTGACTGAAAATTAAATGGCTGACCTTTCACTTTTCAATTGCTTTTTACATTCCTTGGGATTACTGTAAGAAGCGGACCCTGAAAGAGTGATCATGCAGGATGTGAACCAAAGCAGCCAGACCTAAACTGATGCATCCACCAAACATTCATACTGTCCCACATTCAAACATTCACAGAATCCAGTACATAAATGGAGAGAGAGTACACTGGACAGTCTGTATTTTATTTATTTCTTTATTGTGTGTGTGTGTGTGTGTGTGTGTGTGTGTGTGTGTGTGTGTGTGTGTGTGTGTGTGTGTGTGTGTGTGTGTGTGTGTGTGTGTGTGTGTGTGTGTGTGTGGTGTGAGTTGTGAGTGTGTCTGTGTGAATGGGTTAATGAGAGGCATTTCAATTAATTTCATTTATATAGCACCAAATCACAACAAGGTTGCCTCAAGGCGCTTCACACAAGTAAGTTCTAACCTTACCAACCCCCAGAGCAGCAGTGGTAAGGAAAAATTCCCTCTGAGGGAGAAACCTCAAGCAGACCAGAATCAAAGGGGTGACCATGCCAGAGACACAAATTACAAAACATTTCACAAAACGAACATACAGGAAACATTGCCTGTGCACAGGACGGTTTCTGGAATGGATACCACACCCATGCCACACCTCAAACAGAGAGAAAAGAAAACAAAGCAGAATCAAGCATCAGAAAGACAACAAATACAGTGTAATTTGTCAGCATTAAGCAACAAGAAAAACAAAGAAATACTAAGGTGATCGCCGGCCACTAGCCCTAAGCTTCACTAAAAGACCCAGAATTTAGATAAAGTTGAGCCACGGCCCCCTCAATTTAATAATAAAATGAAATAAAAGAGTAATAAGCATAGAAACATACTATGCCAGTATGCTCGCCATACGAAAGGGAAAATAAGTGCGTCTTAAGTCTGGACTTGAAAGTCTTCACAGAATCTGTTTTATTGACACAGGGAGATCATTCCACAGAACAGGGGCACGATAAGAGAAAGCTCTGTGACCCGCAGACTTATTAATCACCCTAGGGACACTAAGTAGTCCTGCACCTTCAGAACACAAAGCCCGGGCCGCTATCTAAGGTTTAATTAGGTCAGCTAAGTAGGGAGGTGCCAGTCCGTGAACAATTTTATAGGCTAGTAGCAGAACCTTAAAATCTGATCTCACTGGGACAAGAGGCCAGTGAAGAGATGCCAAAATGGGTGTAATGTGGTCGACTTTCTCTTTCATGTCAAAACTCTGGCAGCAGCATTTTGAACCAACTGGAGACCCCTAATGCTGGACTGCGGTAAACCAGAAAATAGAATATTGCAGTAGTCTAATCTAGAAGAGACAAACGCATGAATCAGGGTCTCAGCATCAGCCATAGACAGGATGGGACGAATCTTCACTATATTTCGCAGGTGGAAGAAAGCAGTCTTCATAATATCTCTAATGTGGAGGTCAAAGGACAACATAGGATCAAAAATTACCCCAAGGTTCCTCTCTCTGTCATTGTGATGTATGACACACGAGCCTAGGCTAAGCGTCTTTTTCACCATGTATCAACAAAACTGACCGCCGTTTCTTCTTCCTCGTGCAGCAAACAAAAGATTCTGACGAGAATGTTGAGCCACGCATATTAGTTCCACCTTTTGCATCAACGCAGTATCACAATTTTAATAAGTACTGTATAATCTTCGTTTGGGGGGGGGCCACAAGGGGGGTCCAGACTGGTTCCTGCTGCCCCCCCCCCCCCCCCGATCCGCCCCAGGTCATAGTTGAGGAGTTAATGCATCACCGTCATGATAAATAAGGTTGTTGTTCCACCAAACACGGCAGCGAAACAGTAAACCTAATAAGTGAGTAAACAGACCACCAAAGCAAGAGGCAAGATGTCAGTATTCATGACAGCAATACCATGTGTGAGAACGAAATCCAGGGTATTTTCACTAATGTGCATCGAGTCCTGAATGCATTGCTGAAATCCTAATGCAGCCACAATTTCCATAAAAGATTTGCAGAAGGGATCAAAAGGCTTATTTATATGAATGTTAAAGTCACCAATCATCAGAATGTTGTCTGCACCCGTTGACAAGTTGACAAGAGATGAATGAACCAAATCCATCTAACAATTCAGAGTATGGGACAGGAGGCCTATACGAGGTCTGTTAGAAAACTATCCGACCTTTTTATTTTTTGCAAAAACCATATGGATTTGAATCACATGTGATTGCATCAGCCAGGTTTCTTTAGATTGTCCCTAGGTGTACGTGTGTGAATCGATGGAGCAGTATGTAGAAGATGATGTGCTCCGTGATTTTCTCAACCATTTTGTTTTCGTGTACTTTGACGACATTTTGATCTTCTCCAAAGATCTCCCGGAACACATCTGTCATGTCTGTCCATTCCTCAGTTGATTACTGGAGAACTGTCTCTTTGTCAAAGCAGAGAAATGTGCGTTTCACCAAAGCTCCATTTCTTCTCTGGGGTATGTTTTTTGACACAATCAAATAAAACCAGATCCTGCTTAGATCAGTGCTCTATCAGACCGGCCCATGCCTTCCAACATAAAACAGTTACATCTGCATCCCTGTGCTTTTTTCCCCTGGCGTCTGTCTCCCGCTGAACGGACTTATGATGTGGGGAACCAGGAACTCCTGGCAGTGAAGGAGGCGGTGACTTGACGTGACTTGAAGGTACGTCTGTTCCTTTCATTGTATGGACAGATCACAAGAATCTGGCATATTTTCCATCTGCTAAACAACTTAATTTTAGACAGGCAAGGTGGTTGCTATTTTTTGGATGATTTAATTTTTCCATCACCTACAGACCCAGATCTAAAATGCTAAGCCAGATGCTCTGTCTCAACAGTTCTCCCATTGGAATCAAGCTCCACCACCAGATAACATCAATCCAGACCAGATGAACATTGGAGCTCTCACCTGGGATATTGAGAAGGTCGTCCGGGAGGCCCAGACAAACTACCCCATTCCTGGAGGAGGACCTACGAGGTGGATCTTTGTGCCACCTGCTGCTCAGTCCACTGTTTTTCAATTCATCCAGAACTCCAAGTTTGCCTGTCATCCTGGAACTCAAAGAACAGGACAAGACCTCCCATCGATTGCTGTCTGGACTCCTCCATCCTCTGCCCACTCCTGGTCACACATCTGCACGGACTTCATAATGGGACGCACCACTTCCAAAGGCATGAACACCATCCCCACAGTTGTGGACTGGTTCTCCAAGGCAGCACACTTTGTGACCCTGTTCAAGCTACCATCCACCCAGGAGACCGCCAACCTCCTAGTCCACCATGAGTTTCTGTTGCATGGCATCCCATTGGAGATCGTATCGGACTGAGAACCCCAGTTTGCATCACAGGTCTGGAAGAACTTCTGCTCAGCGCTCGGATCTTTGATCAGTCTCTTGTCCAGTTTTCATTGTCAGACTAATGGACAGGCGGAACGGGCTAATCAAGAACTCAAGTCCACCCTCCGGTGTGTTTTGTCCTCTCACTCGTCTGCATGGAGTACTCAGCTACTGTGGGTGGAATATGCAGACAATTTTGAGGTGAGCTCAGCCAATAGACTTTCACCATTCAAATGTTTTTTGGGTTATCAACTGCCTCTGTTCCCAGCCCAAGAAGCGGATCTGGCTGTTCCCTCAGTTCAGGCCCACGTGCGGCAGTGTGGAGGGCTTCCACTCTGCTCTGGATGACACAGCGGACAGTAAGCCATGCAGACAGTGCCAAACACCATCCCAAAAATACCAACCAGCCAGGAGGTGTGGCTCTTGGCTGAAGACATTCTGCTCAAAGCCGAAGCACGGAACTTGGTGCCGGGCCCTTCATTGTCGACCATATCATCAACCTTGCCATGGTCAAACTCTGACTGCCTCCATCGCTACACATTCAAACAGTTTTCCATATGTCTCGGCTGAAACCTGTCCACATCAGCACTGTACAAAGTGCCTCAGTCACTTTCATTTGTGGCAAAAAGGTGCAAACTGGTACTCTCAATGAATAGACTAAAGGCCCTGTCACACCTTGACGATTTAGCCTGCATATGCTGACTGTATTAAAAACGCTGGCATACATCTAATAAACTAATGCAGCTGTCACATCTTGATGATTATCCAGCGTATGCCGACAGCCCATTTCCACCCAATGGCTCGGGTCAGTACTGCACCATGTGGTGCGGGTCAGAAACAGAGTAATTTAACATTATTTTATTTTTTTATTTTCATTTTTTATCTTGGTGGACCATTTTCATTATATACAGAATGCTGATGAGTCAACTGGTTGTGGTAAATGTTGCCATGAATGAATGGAGTGCTGTCTCTTTAAAGTCCCAGTCACATGGCACTTAACGAAGGGCAACAAAGCCCTAACGAAATAAGAAATCTGGATGTTTGTTGACTTTCGTTGGCATCGTTTAACCTTCGCGCAGCTCCGTTCCTGCAGCAGGCGCTTTGTCAGGATTTTTAAACTTGAAAAATTTGAACGAATGCCGCCGAAAACCACAATTCATCCGTATTTCATTTTGCTGTAGTTCTTGACTTTTTTTTTTAATCATTTGCTTAGTTTTTGTAACGTTAGCATTTAGTTTGACTTCATTCAACCAGCTGAATGTTTTCACACAGTACAAAAGCCGGTTTATGGGTGCTTTTCCACGGCGGTGCTGGTGTGTTGCAGTGTGAGGCTTCTGCCGCTGTGTGCGAGTGCTGCTGCGGTCATGTCGTGGTACTGGCCAGCCAGGAAGAATTTGTTGGCCTCTCTGCCAGTGCACGGCAGCCCGTGATCGTGATGTTGGCCAGCGCCACGCGCACCTGAGGAGAGAGTTGCTGCACAAAAATTCCAGTCAGAGCTGCAGAATTCTGTCCATGAGCTCTGAAGGGCTTGCTCTCCTCCATCCTCTGCAGACAGAAGAGCCCACTGCCCCTCTCAGTGTCTGACAGTTCAAAAGAAGTGATCCTTGATTACTGTGTATTTGTTCACTGTGTGTGTGTGTGTGTGTGGGGGGGGGCTTTGCAGCAGCGCGATCATCTTTGTTTCCGTGGAGCTGATGGCTGACATGATGTAATAATATTTTGTGTAGTCTGATCTCTCAGAGCAAACTGTACCTCGGTTTATGCAAACCAGGCATCAGTTTACAGAAGCGTGACTTTGTGCATCAAGTGTGGAAAAAGTTCCAGCAGCAGCAGACATTATCGTGTGAATAGCTTTGGCCCACAGAGGTGTGACATATGAAAACAGAAAACCCAATGTGATTGCAAATGGCTGCATTCTTTTTTGAACATTTGAGATAAATCATGTATGCAGTCCTTCTGTGTGTGTGTGTACCTGCACTACAACACATCCAAACACTTAATGCATTCGTCCAGAGTGAATCAGCTGGAGAGAAGGTGAAGTGCGCATGTGTCTGTCTGTGTCTGATCCACAAACACAATGCCTGTGCGTGTGTGATCAGAACTAGTAATTAAACCCGTGCGCGTGCATGTGACTGACACACAGTGGCACTGCCGTTGACCAGAAACAGCAGGGATTTGAAAAAAAAAGGCAGAGAGACAGAGTCTTTTTCTCTCTCTCTCTCTCTCTGTCCCTCATGTCTGCCTCTCTCTCTCTCTCTCTCTCTCTGTCTTGAACACGCTCATGTCAGGTGTGCAAGAGATTAGAGTTTTGGTATTTGAGAGATTTGAGAAATATTTGGCATGCTTGCAGTGTGTATCATTTTGGTGGCATATTTGGCGTGTGTGGTGTGGTGGTGGTTTTGTTTTGTTTTTTGTAAAATTGAGGTGTCTTATGAATGTTGAATGAACAAGCGCTTCAGTTTTTTTTTTTAAATTGGAGCAAGACAGAGAGCACAGTGGGTTGGATCATACGCTTCTGTTTGCAGCTGAGCTCCGTCTCACCGCCGAGTCCTGGAACGCAGAGATGCAGAGACACACTGCTCCAGCAGTGTCTCCAGGTGCATTTCGTTTAAAGCATGGAGATCAACGTTAGCTTCGGTTTAATTTTGTTCCTCTTTCATCCCTTTTGCACTCTTGATTCGCAGGATGTTCAGTGATGGGAAATGTCAAAAGCTCATTCATTGACCTTTTCTGGATGAATTGTAATTTTTTTTTACTTTTTCCCCTTCATTCAGGAATCGTTGTTGCTGTGTGACTGGGCCATAAGTGCCAGCTGTTTCCTGCTCAGCGGGCCTGAGCAGGTCATCACAGACCTGTTCAGGTCATCACAGACCTGAATAATGAAATGTTGTGATGATTGAAACTTTTAAAGTGCCAGTCGACCGCGATTAGGCATAATCTGAAGGAGGTGCTGTTTGATCTGTCGGCGTGGTGATCACAGACAGCGACAGCGCTTTAAATGTTTAAACAGTGCATTAATCAGGCGTGACCACACCAGACTGATCAGGTCATCTGATGATCACACCACAGTGACAACGCTTTAAAAGTTTAAATCATCACACCGCTTCTGTGTTCAGAGCACAACACGTGCATGAGAAACACACCTGCAGCAGAAAAACCACAGAGGGACTTGCTTTAAAATGCGAGATTTCCAGCCACAAATTAAAGTATTTTCAGAAGTCATTTTCAAAAATCAGAAGCTTTATGTGGATTCATGTCCATTGGTGATGGTGAATTGGACTGAAATGAACAGATCAGATTTACTCCATGTGTGAAAGAAACAGTCATTCTGCATGAGGACTGCAGGTTTCAGCCAATCAGTGGCCAGCATTAATGGACGGATTTAGACTTACGAGTAAATTACAAGAAACATGTGCCAACAATCACATAACTTACCAACAACTTATATCACTGTATGTGCGGGACGTATGAGTCACACACAGGCACTCATTGAAAATTTTCAGCATACCCAAAATATTTTGAGGCGCTCAGCTTATTAGGATGTACAACCCCAATTCCAGTGAAGTTGAGATGTTGTGTAAAATGTAAATAAAAACAGAATACAATGATTTGCAAATCCTCTTCAACCTATATTCAGATGAATACACCACAAAGACAAGATATTTAATGTTCAAACTGGTAAACGTTATTGTGTTGTGCAAACTTTTGCTCATTTTGACATGGATGTCTAAAACACGTTTCAAAAAAGTTTGGACGGGGCAACAAAAGACTGGGAAAGCTGATGAATGCTCAAAGAACACCTGTTTGGAAACAGGTGAGTGTCATGATTGGGTATAAAAGGAGGCTCCTCAAAAGGTTTAGCCATTCACAAGCAAAGATGGGGTGAGGATCACCACTTTGTGAACAACCCCATGAAAACATCCAGTCCAACAGTTAAAAAAAAAAACAATGTTTCTCAACGTTCAATTGCAAAGAATTTGGGGATTCCATCATCTACAGTCCATAATATAATCAGAAGATTCAGAGAATCTGGGGAACTTTCTGCACGTAAGTGGAGAGGCCAAAAACTAACATTGAATGCTAGTGACCTTTGATCCCTCAGGTGGCACTGCATTAAAAACCAAAATCACTGTGTAAGGATATTACCGCATGGGCTCAGGAACACTTCAGAAAACCATCAGTTAACACAGTTTGTCGTTACATCTACAAGTGCAAGTTAAAACTCTACTATGCAAAGCGAAAGCCATACATCAACAATATCTAGAAATGCCACTGCCTTCTCTGGGCCCGAGCTCATTTGAAATGGACAGATGCAAAGTGGAAAAGTGCACTGTTGTCTGATGAGTCCACATTTCAAATTGGTTTTGGAAATCATGGACGTTGTGTTCTCTAGACAAAAGAGGAAAAAGACCATCCAGACTGTTACCAGTGCAAAGTTCAAAAGCCAGCATCTGCGATGGTATGGGGGCGTGTTAGTGCCCATGGTATGGGCAACTTACACATCTGTGATGGCACCAGCAATGCTGAAAGGTACATCCAGGTTTTGGAGCAACACATGCTGCCATCCAAGCAATGTCTTTTTCAGGGACGTCCCTGCTTATTTCAGCAAGACAATGCCAAACCACATTCTGCACATGTTACAACAGCGTAGCTTCGTAGTAAAAGAGTGCAGGTACTAGACTGGCCTGCCTGCAGTCCAGACCTGTCACCCACTGAAAATGTGTGGCGCATTATGAAGCGCAAAATACGACAACAGAGACCCCGGACTGTTGAACAACTGAAGTCATACATCAAGCAAGAATGGGAAAGAATTACACCTACAAAGCTTCATCAATTAGTGTCCTCAGTTCCCAAAAGCTTATAGAGTGTTGTTAGAAGGAAAGGTGATGTAACACAGTGATAAACATACCACTGTCGCAGCTTTTATGAAACTTGTTGCAGGCATCCATTTCAAAATGAGCAAATATTTGCACAAAAACAATAAAGTTTATCAGTTTGAACGTTAAATATCTTGTCTTTGTGGTGTATTCAATTGAATATAGGTCGAAGAGGATTTGCAAATCATTGTATTCTGTTTTTATTTACATTTTACACAACGTCCCAACTTCATTGGAATTGGGGTTGTACATCATCGAGATTCAGCATGTTTCAACGCGCTTCAACATGCTCTCAACTTATAAAAAACTTACCCTTAACTTATTGGACTTATGACAGCTTTTTGTACCCTTAACGTATTGGACTTATGACAGCTTTTTGTAATATGATTGCATACCCTGGCTAAATCGTCAAGGCGTGACAGAGCCTTAAATTTGATCCACGCCTTGTATGGCGGCACCCTCACATCGGGGTGAATATGAGGCATTATTTGTAAAGCGCTTTGAGTGTCTGATGCAGATGGAAAAGCGCTGTATAAATGCAGTCCATTTACCATTTATCCACATCTGATCCGTATTACGGATTTAGCAGATATTTGATATTTACATTGAAAAGCACTTTTGATCTATATTTTTTGTATTATATTTTAGCTTATGAAAAGTCTCTTCTAACAAGACTTTGACCATGAATTTTTTTTTCCAAGCTAAAAATTTGTGGAATTGGAAACTCCTGTTGGTGGAGGTTTGTGCTCTTCAAAGCGCAGTGCTCCAGTTTTTCAGTACAAAGATGGAAAATCAGAACTACAACAGAACTTTCACTTGCTCCCTCAATTTCAACACAACAAACACCTTAAAAAACAAACACACAAAAAAACAAAATAAAACAAAAACAAAAAAAACAGCAGCTTTCATTTTTTGGAAAAGCACCCACAAAATCAGGAATTTCAGGCCACAACTATCTCAAAAAAGGCCTGCAAAATCCTGGAGGGACTGGTAGGACTTACCTATTATTATTTCTAGAGAAAATGACCTGCTTTTCATGTTCTGATGTTTATTTAACCTGGGCACACAGTGACAAATAAGAACAATGCTGCCTTGTATCTGAAACAACATGCCCTCTTATTCCAGAATATAGGTCCAGAAGGTGGACTTCTAACTGCCACAGAGGTAAGAGGGTGACTCTTTGGCCTTTTCTAGTTGCCAGCTTCCTCAACACTGAGGCACATGTGTGCTGGATCATCCTTTGTAAAATGTGTCACATGACCAGGGTCAATACTTCACAATGCAAATAATATGCCTTGTGTTGGTCCCCTTGATTATGAATGAATGAATTTATTTGGCACACAAATAATACCAAAAACTCAGAACAAACTGCTTATTTGATTCAAGGAGCTCTATCTTGACAGGGAACATGTATGTCATGGCACAGGTGCTTTTGGATTTTTTTTTTCATTGGTGTGTTATGGGTCATACAAACAATCAACCAATAAAACCACCTTGACACTTGCATGAATTTTGGTTCTGCACTACTGCGCAATTCATTGTACCAGTCGGTGTCATTTAGATGGTACGCTTGAACGCATGAAGCCTAGTTTGTGTAGTGTTCACGTCATGTTTACTCACAAGTCATGCACTTTTCACGCAATGTGTGACTGAAAATTATGTGCACTGGCACGCAATAGCATTACTGGTTTACACTCTTTTCAAGTTTTTAAATTTAATTTAACCAGGTTAGTCCCATTGAGATCGAGATCTCTTTTGCAAGGGAGACCTGGACAATTCTAAAGTTTACAATTCACCTATGTCTTTAAATATGAGAGAAACAAGAGCACCCAGAGGAAACCCACGCAAGCAAGGGGAGAACATGCAAACTCCACACAGAAAGGCCACAGGTGGGAATCGATCCCATGACTTTCTTGCTGTGAGGCAACAGTGCTAACCACTAATCCACCGTGATGTCCAAGTCTTCTTAGCGCATTGTTTGTGACATGGTTGGCACAACCACAATGTTCCCACAAAGAAATGGAATGCCACAACACTTTGCGCATGCATGAAGCATTTGAGGCATTATTCAACCTGGTCTCATGGCATGTCATGATTCAACATTGCAAAATATATATTAATCTATTGGTTCGTGATATTGGCGCGAAAAGCACCTCATTTTTGTCACGGCAGCACAAATTCATTCTAATACATTCCGTGATGGCTGCACAAAATTAAAGTGAACTGGGGCGGGGGGTTAGGGTTGGGAGAAGGAGTAGGGTTAGTAATAGTGAGTTAAAAAATAACCATCACGAAAATTTGAATCATTTCGTGATGGGAGCACAGAAAAACAAAACAAAAGTGAGACTGGGCTGCATTATCTGGTCGCGCATGGTGCCACTCCATTCATTCCTTGATTTCTTGTTGACCCAACAAGATGTTGAACGCCAGCAAAGAAGCTCTTAAAAACAAGAAAAGGTCTCTATATTGTATTGCAGCAGCAGGGCTACTTCTTGAAGAGCAGGAGAAAATACAGAAAGAGCAGGCGAAAGAAGAAGATATTACCCCAATTAGAAAAAGGGAAACAAGGGCAGATGGGTGGGGAAAGAGTTGACTGGAAGACATCACTTTGGATATTACAACCCCAATTCCAATGAAGATGGGACGTTGCGTAAAATATAAATAAAAACAGAATATAATGATTTGCAAATCCTCTTCAACCTATATTTAATTGAATACACCACAAAGACAAGATATTTAATGTTCAAACTGATAAACTTTATTGTTTTTGTGCAAATATTTGCTCATTTTGAAATGGATGCCTGTAACACATTTCAAAAAAGCTCGGACAGTGGTATGTTTACCACTGTGTTACATCACCTTTCCTTCTGACAACACTGAATAAGCATTTGGGAACTGAGGACACTAATTGATGAAGCTTTGTAGGTGGAATTCTTTCCCATTCTTGCTTGATGTACGACTTCAGTTGCTCAACAGTCCGGGGTCTCCGTTGTCATATTTTGCAATTTATAATGCACCACACATTTTCAGTGGGCGACAGGTCTGGACTGCAGGCAGGCCAGTCTAGTACCCACACTCTTTTACTATGAAGTCACGCTGTTGTCACACATGCAGAATGTGGCTTGGCATTGTCTTGCTGAAATAAGCAGGGGCGTCCCTGAAAAAGACTTTGGTTGGATGGCAGCATCTGTTGCTCCAAAACCTGGATGTACTTTTCAGCATTGATGGTGACATCCATGATTTCCAAAAACAATTTGAAATGTGGACTCATCAGACCACAGCACACTTTTCCACTTTGCGTCTATCCATTTCAAATGAGCTCGGGTCCAGAGAAGGTGGCAGCATTTCTGGATGTTGTTGATGTATGGCTTTCGCTTTGCATGATAGAGGTTTAACTTGCACTTGTAGATGTAGCTGTGTTAACTGACAATGGTTTTCTGAAGTGTTCCTGACCCCATGCAGCAAGATCCTTTACACAATGATGTCAGTTTTCAATGCAGTGCCACCTGAGGGATCGAAGGTCACAGGCATTCAATGTTGGTTTTCCTTGCTGCTTATGTGTAGAAAGTTCCCCAGTTTCTCTGAATCTTCTGATTATATTATGGACTGTAGATGATTGAATCCCTAAATTCCTTGCAATTGAACATTGAGAAACATTGTTCTTAAACTGTTGGACTATTTTTTTTAAGCAGTTGTTCACAAAGAATGAAAAAACAATGTTCTTTGAGCATTCATCAACTTTCCCCGTCTTTTATTGCCCTGTCCCAACTTTTTGGAAATGTGTTGCAGGCATCAATTTCAAAATGAGCAAATATTTGCACAAAAACAATAAAGTTTATAAGTTTGAACATTAAATGTCTTGTCTTTGTGGTGTATTCAATTGAATATAGGTTGAAGAAGATTTGCAAATCATTGTAATCTGTTTTTATTTACATTTTACACAACGTCCCAACTTCATTGGAATTAGGGTTGTATTAACTGCAAAAGGTACTTTCTGGAATAGAACTGGGCAGTGGGATTGACTTAAAAATATTTAATCTGTTAAATAGTTGTGCATGAACTCCTAGATGCCACATGTATGAGTGACTTGTACCATTTTGAATGTAGTCTATACTGGAATTTTTGGAACCTGAGAACATGCTTTGCTGGATAGCAGGACATTTTGGGAAAAAGTTGGAGGTCCATCTGGGTTAAGGTGGACTATGTGATATCTTCTACCTTAGGAACTGATTGACAACAATACAATCACTGTCTCATTTATTCAGCCTGTTTCCCCAGGACTATAGAACTTGTTGATATCCATTCAGCCTCTGGCAGAGCCTGAGTAGACCGTTGGCCTTTGGGGTGGTGCCTACTTAAATACTATACTTTTCAGTGTTGGTCCTGTGGCAGACTGGCATCCTGTCAAGGGTATAACTTGCCTCATGACCTATGACTGCTGGGATAGGCTGCAGCCCCCCCACCCCACCCTGAAACCCTTAATTACAGTCAGCAGGTTTAAAAAATGGATAGATGGACTTTCCAGTGTATAAGCTGCAGATTTTTTAAACTACACTCAACAAAAATATAAACGCAACACTTTTGGTTTTGCTCCCATTTTGTATGAGATGAACTCAAAGATCTAACACTTTTTCCACATACACAATATCACCATTTCCCTCAAATATTGTTCACAAACCAGTCTGAATCAGTGATAGTGAGCACTTCTCCTTTGCTGAGATAATCCATCCCACCTCACAGGTGTGCCATATCAAGATGCTGATTAGACACCATGATTAGTGCACAGGTGTGCCTTAGACTGCCCACAATAAAAGGCCACTCTGAAAGGTGCAGTTTTATCACACAGCACAATGCCACAGATGTCGCAAGATTTGAGGGAGCGTGCAGTTGGCATGCTGACAGCAGGAATGTCAACCAGAGCTGTTGCTCGTGTATTGAATGTTCATTTCTCTACCATAAGCCGTCTCCAAAGGCGTTTCAGAGAATTTGGCAGTACATCCAACCAGCCTCACAACTGCAGACCACGTGTAACCACACCAGCCCAGGACCTCCACATCCAGCATGTTCACCTCCAAGATCATCTGAGACCAGCCACTCGGACAGCTGCTGAAACAATCAGTTTGCATAACCGAAGAATTTCTGCACAAACTGTCAGAAACCGTCTCAGGGAAGCTTATCTGCATGCTCATCATCCTCATCGGGGTCTCGACCTGACTCCAGTTCGTCATCGTAACCGACTTGAGTGGGCAAATGCTCACATTCGCTGGCGTTTGGCACGTTGGAGAGGTGTTCTCTTCACGGATGAATCCCGGTTCACACTGTCCAGGGCAGATGGCAGACAGCGTGTGTGGCGTCGTGTGGGTGAGCGGTTTTCTGATGTCAATGTTGTAGAACACAGGTGCATTTTATTGATGGCCTTTTGAATGCATAGAGATACCGTGACGAGATCCTGAAGCCCATTGTTGTGCCATACATCCAAGAACATCACCTCATGTTGCAGCAGGATAATGCACAGCCCCATGTTGCAAGGATCTGTACACAATTCTTGGAAGCTGAAAATGTCCCATTTCTTGCATTGCCGGCATACTCACCGGACATGTCACCCATTGAGCATGTTTGGGATGCTCTGGACCGGCGTATACGACAGCGTGTACCTGTTCCTGCCAATATCCAGCAACTTCGCACAGCCATTGAAGAGGAGTGGACCAACATTCCACAGGCCACAATTGACAACCTGATCAACTCTATGCGAAGGAGATGTGTTGCACTGCATGAGACAAATGGTGGTCACACCAGATACTGACTGGTATCCCCCCCCAATAAAACAAAACTGCACCTTTCAGAGTGTCCTTTTATTGTGTGCAGTCTAAGGCACACCTGTGCACTAATCATGGTGTCTAATCAGCATCTTGATACGGCACATCTGTGAGGTGGGATGGATTATCTCAGCAAAGGAGAAGTGCTCACTATCACAGATTTAGACTGGTTTGTGAACAATATTTGAGGGAAATGGACATATTGTGTATGTGGAAAAAGTTTTAGATGTTTGAGTGCATCTCATACAAAATGGGAGCAAAACCAAAAGTGTTGCGTTTATATTTTTGTTGAGTGTAGTTTGGAAGGTCCTGCAACTTATACTCTGGTGACACTTGCAGTATATACTATAAAAAAAACATGCATTCATTATGATGTAAGTCTTTTCGACTTCTCCAATTTTCACTTAATCACCACAGCAGATCTGTTATGGACCTGCATGCTAGAGGAATCAGGAGATTTCTGACATCTGGCAATCCGGATCCAGATCACCTCCAAAAATCAGTGGAGTCTTCCATGCCCTAATATCTACCTGTGGTGCAAATGTGATGAGAATCTGTGAAGTTGTTTTGATGTAATCCTTCAAAGCCTATATAAAGTGAAATCTTGATCCAGAATCTGGATCTGGATCCGGATCACCTCCAAAATTTAATGGAGTCTTCCATGCCCTAATATCTCTCTGTGGTGGAAATTTTGTCAAAATCCATGCAGTAGTTTTGTTGTAATCCTGCTAAAAGCCAGTGAATAAATAAATAAATAAATACAAATGATGATTTTATTACATCCTTGGCGGACATAATAATAATTATTATGATTATAATAACTATTTATATATTATTTTCCCCAGAATCAAAACACTAAACAAAATAAACTCCAATAATTAAAGAATAAATGACAATAACAAAAATTACATAATGGCAATGCATAAAAATCCTAAATTGAAGGGTTGACAACACAGAAAAAGGCCTGAATTGTTCTCCGGTGTGGCTTGAATATGTTTGGTTTCTCTTCAAGAAACATTTTTAGACAGGTGAGACTTATACTCTGGAAAATATGGCAATAAAAAAAAATTATGTGGAGGATTTATATTTTTTATTGTAAAAAAATAATACAGGACAGCACAAATTAGTTTGTGAAAAAAAAACTGGGTGAAATGTGTATGGGGAGAATATGAAAATGTCAATATTTTGGTTGATTTTTGCCTTATATAAACAATTTCCTAAATGCACATCACCGTATGTTATTCTAGAAAATATGGAGGATACAAACTGAGATGGCATTAAGAGAAAATTTCTGAATAATTTTGCCTGGTTCCAAATACAGTGGATTGATTTAATGTGAGAATATGCTGATGCTGGTGTTGGTCTAATGGTTAAGGTGTTGGGCTTGAGTCCAGAAGATCATGGGTTCAAATCCCCACCTGACTGGAAAATCACTAAGGGCCCTTGGGCAAGGCCTTTAATCCCCTATTGCTCCCGGTGTGTAGTGAGCGCCTTGTATGGCAGCACCCTGACATCGGTGTGAATGTGAGGCATAATTGTAAAGTGCTTTGAGCGTCTGATGCAGATGGAAAAGCGCTATATAAATGCAAAATGCAGTCCATCATACCTACATATGCATGCTGACTGCAATAATCAATGTGTCTTGTATAAAATAACAACTAAAATTTTATGTAAGTGTACTTGATGTGTTTACTTTATGACCCTTGTTATTTTCTCTTCATCTCAGCACAGATAGCAAATAACCTTTCAATGTTTTGCTGATGACTCTTAGCTTTACCTGCATGTTAAGGGCCCCTTCACACATAGTGCAAAGTTTGGACAAAGTGCACACTTAGTGCGCATGACGCAGGAATCGTGTGCAAACCGTGTAATGTCGCACACACAAATGCCTGAAAGTGAAAGTGTGCACTGTGCGAACTCATTGCACCCTCTCGCAGCAGGTGCCAGCTAAATTCTAGGTGACACACATGAACATCTAACATCGCTCACATGGCACTTAGAAAATGTGTGGCCAGTCGCACTCTTCACACGACAACAGACTGCAGATGATCACTGTCGTACTGCTATGACATTTGTCTAAGTTCCCCACGAGTGTGACTTTGCAAACACACACACTGACATGTGGGTGTGTGTGCTTCACTCATGGGAGGCGTGGCTTCTGACAGAAGCACCTGTTGTGATCTGTCATTCTGGACATTCCAGCTGGAAAACACCTACTGTGTTTGGACAGTCATGGACAAACAACTGTCCACTGTGAGGCGCGTGTGTCTGATTGCTGTATTTACGTGGACATAAATAAAAACATATAACGCCGTGGTGGCAACAAGCTGCAGCAAGCGAGCACACGCACGGAGCGGACACTGACAGCCCCCCAGATTGAAAAGGACCATCAGATCAGAACACGCAGCGGGTGATCTGACCGTCATGTCACTCACGTGAGCTCTGTTCCACGTGACACGGTGTCTGTGCTGTGGCACGCCGTCCACAAGACACGTGTTGGGCAGAACACGCGTGGCCAACTGGACGCACCTGACCAGTAGATTTCGACATCAGAGCACACTGCTTCTCATTTCATGACTGTATGTCTGTGACCATGGGTCATCACCAGAGGAACAGACGGATCATATTTGTATTGCTCGCTTGATAAATTTATATGGCTTTTTATATGGTGTGGGATTTTAATTTTAGTTTTTTTAATACTTCCATACCCTTCCTGATATGAGGCAGCTTCCCACAGCTTTCAGAGAACAGCTCCGCAGCTCAGTGGTAAAGTCTCTGACTGGGAATGAGAGGTTTTGAAAGACGCGAGTTTGTATTTTTTTTTCTTTATTTTTAACTATTCCACATAAGTGGCGCGATGTGGTCCCACAGGTACCGGCTGGTTTTTATTTTTTTATTTATTCCACATAAGCGGTGCAGTGTGGTTCCACATGTACGAGTTGGTTTTATTTCTTCCACATAAGCAGCACCATATGCTGCACCTAGCACCGTTCCTGCCAACCTGTCGGCGCAGTGTTTCGTGCACTAATTTCAAACTGTTTCGCGCTGTTTCACCGTTTTCATCCAAACTCCGTCCAACCTTCATACTATGTGTGAAGGGGCCATAATGCATGCCACATCTTTCAATTTAATTTTTTATTATTATTATTTTATTTAACAATGTTTGATAGCATGTGCTGTCATGTTACCAGAGGTGGCAGAATCTTTCTGTCAAAATCTCACTGAAAACAATTAGAGCCCAGACCTGAGCCACCTAGTTTGGCTTCTGCCACTCACATTCAACATATGCATGCAGAATATTAAAGCTGAACAGTCTACTGCATATTGCTCAAGAATTTTGTGTTGGCTCAATTAAAACCCATTGAGTTAAACAGTCAAAACACAAAGCTAGACGCCTGTCTAAACTGAGCGATTGGGGGGAAGGGTCTTAGTCAGGGAGGTGGCCAAGAAAACAATGGTCACTCTGTCAGAGCTCCAACATTCCTTTGTGGATATTAGAGAAGCTTGAATCTTCGACTGGACTGGGTTGCTTGACGCGAGGACGTTTCGCTTCAAATCGCAGAAGCTTCCTCAGCTAAAATTCTTGCTCTGGTAGTCTGACTTCTGTCTTGACTCTTGTAAACAGTACAATACAGTATTTTTTTTGTCTTTCTAATGCCTGATTCTGTTTTTTCTCTCTGTTTAAGGTGCAGCTCCATCCAGAGATGGGAGTTGTATTCGTGTTGGCGATCCTCCTGTCCTGTGCGCCAATAGCATTTCTTGTAAATTCGTCCGTGAATTGTTCTGTAATTTATGTCTGTAGCATGGCCCAAGCAGAGGGTCACCCCTTTGAGTCTGGTTTGCTTGAGGTTTCTTCCTCAGAGGGAGTTTTTCCTTACCACTGTTGCTCTGGGGGTTGGTAAGGTTAGACCTTACCTGTGTGAAGTGCTTTGAGACAACTCTGTTGTGATTTGGCGCTATATAAATGAAAATAAATTGAAATTGAAATTATATGAAACTCCACACACACACACTCATATTCATCCATCAGCTGCTGAACAACTCAGATCGCTCCAGTTTGCTCTTCAAAATCCACAGCAGAAGAACTTTGTGACTGCATGCTTAGTTGGGCTCTGTGCCATGGAGTGGTGCAGAGAGGAGGAGATGGAGAGAACCAGGTGTGTGGCTCCACGCGGCTCTCGTCTTGTGCGTTTACCCAAACATCAGGAGGAACACCTGCAGGAGCGCGCTGATGAGCATTGGAGCCAAACTTTTAGCCAACTTGGTGTCACTGTCCTTCTTGCAGCAGGCTTTAATTGTGTGCACATCAGAGAAGAATGCTGTCACGCTCTATTAAGGATCACCACTAATCAAGACAGATCATCATGCTCAGTTGTGACCTCCACAACATGAGGCAAAATGAGGGTGGTACGTGACATTTGTGGAAGATTTTTTGACCCCAATCTCCATGGTAAACCAACTCCTATCCCAGTCAGCTCTGCCACAAAGGTACATTAATTGATTTTAAACATGTTATATTGAGAATCCTCATTTACTGCCTGTTGACTTTCTTCTATGACTTTATGGTAGTTCCACCTATGAACAATCTCCAGAATTGGCAGTTTTATTCCTTTGTATTCAGAGAAATGCAGCAGGCAAGGTTTCATACACCCTGACTGCAAATCACATTTGACTTATATCAAGCCAGTACAGTTACATTTGATATATGAGTTACCATGGGGCCAAGGGAAAAGAAAGGTCGTGGAGAATAATAGACAAACACTGTATGAATAGGATATGGCAGTTTAGGCCATGAGCTTGAGGCACGTCACATTTTCAATCTCCACCAGTGGGAGGACAAACCGCCTGAGAGGAGGGATTAGGGTTGTGAATCACTGATGGAAAAAAAGCCTCTTGTTGCTTTGTAATTGTCTCTGCCATATTTACATGTTAAAAAATGGAAATCTTTTGTTGGGTGCTGGCATGGAAATCATTCTCCTATGAGTCAGCAACAGCATTAAATATTCATGACTTGATGTGGCAGGCAACATTTAGGACCGGGATACCAATGAGAAGTAAGCAAAGGTGCGGATTAGCGGAGGTGACAGGGTTGATGAATACAAACATTTAGGAGATTATGTTTTTGATTGGAATAACGCTTTGCAAGCAGATTTATTCACAGCATTGGGCAGAAAAGATTAGATTTCCATCCCCTCATCATCCATATGGAATTTTGACAGGCGGTGTATGCTGCCTCCCCAGGGGTCGGGCTGCATTCGGTGTTTTTGACTGTGGAAAGGGAATTGATCTACAAGGTGACACATAGTGTAAGAACTGTCAATAGAAGGTCAGGAGCGCTCCGCTGCTGGGCATACAGAGTGAGAACTAATCTATCTGTGCAGCCGCGCTGATCAACGCTGCATGAAAAAGTTGTAAACATCCGACTGAATTACCCTGCAGAATTGCACGAGATTGCATGACATGGCAAGTGTCAGCGAATCACACTCATAGTTTGATAAGTTGAACCAAAAAGCCGAATACTGTGATTCCTTATAGAGCGCCATACAGGTGCGATCACTGTCATGTGACAAAGGAAACATCTCAGCAATAATTCATTTCTTTTTGATGTTTCCTTGTCAGTGTCAGAGAAATAAAAGAAATATACATGCACTGGTTCAGACACACACACACCTACGCTGAGGCAGGAAGAAAAAAAAGAAACTTCAGAGATGAATTTCTGTTCTTAATGTTTGACTTTGATCTGTCTTATTTGATGTGCAGCTTGAAAGAATGAGTTCTACCTTATTTTCTGTCTTTTTACCTGCTGCACTCTCAGACATCAAATAACATTCTCATATGCACAAGATTGAAAGGTTTCAAAACTTTTATGAGGTCAAAGTCTGAGAAATGTGTAACTGATTAAAGCTGATTGCAAATATTGCTGCTTTTGATAATGATGTAATGTCTCTTCAAAGGCATCAGGGGTTAAAATATCAAAATGAAGTTCGAGCAAGGAAAGCTGCAATGACCAAAAAAATACAAACACCTGTGCAAGGTGGAGATGTGCATTTCAAATGTTTTTCAATGTATAATGAATTTCTTAAAATGATCATATTTTGTTTAGGGCACTCTTTAATTTGATTGGTACAGTGTGAGGATGTACTGCTGTAGTAAGACATTTTACAGTGAGGAAAATAAGTATTTGAACACCCTGTGATTTTTGCAAGTTCTCCCACTTAGAAATCATGGAGGGGTCTGAAATTTTCATCTTAGGTGCATGTCCACTGTGAGAGACATAATCCAAAAAAAAAAAAAAAAAAAAAAAAAAATCCGGAAATCACAATGTATGATTTTTTAATAATTTATTTGTATGTTACTGCTACAAATAAGTATTTCAACACCTGTGAAAATCAATGTTAATATTTGGTACAGTAGCCTTTGTTTGTATTTACAGAGGTCAAACGTTTCCTGTAGTTTTTCACCAGGTTTGCACACACTGCAGCAGGCATTTTGGCCCATTCCTCCACACAGATCTTCTCTAGATCAGCCAGGTTACTGGGCTGTCACTGAGAAACATGGAATTTGAGCTCCCCCCAAAGATTTTCTATTGGGTTTAGGTCTGGAGACTGGCTAGGCCACTCCAGAACCTTGATATGCTTCTTACGGAGCCACTCCTTGGTTATCCTGGCTGTGTGCTTCGGGTCATTGTCATGTTGGAAGACCCATCCACGACCCATCTTCAATGCTGTAACTGAGGGAAGGAGGTTGTTCCCCAAAATCTCGCAATACGTGGCCCCGGTCATCCTCTCCTTAATACAGTGCAGTCGTCCTGTCCCATGTGCAGAAAAACACCCCCAAAGCATAATGCTTCCACCCCCATGCTTCACAGTAGGGACAGTGTTTTGGGGATGGTACTCAGCATTCTTCTTCCTCCAAACACAGCAAGTGGAATTAACCCAAAAAAGTTCTATTTTGGTCTCATCTGACCACATAACTTTCTCCCATGACTCCTCTGGATCATCCAAATGGTCATGAGCAAACTTAAGACGGGCCTGGACGTGTGCTAATTTAAGCAGGGGAACCTTCCGTGCCATGCATGATTTTAACCCATGATGTCTTAGCGTATTACCCACAGTAACCTTGGAAACAGTGGTGCCAGCTCTCTTCAGGTCATTGAGCAGCTCTTCCATTTTCTAATAATTGCTCCAACAGTTGATCTTTTTTCACCAAGCTGCTTGGCAATTGCCCCGTAGTCCTTTCCAACCTTGTGGAGGTCTACAATTTTGTCTCTGATGTCTTTGGACAGCTCTTTGGTCTTAGCCATGTTAGTAGCTGGAGTCTTACTGATTGTGTGGGGAGGACAGGTGTCTTTATGCAGCTAACGACCTCAAATAGGTGCTTCTACGAGGTCTGCTAGAAAAGTATCCGACCTTATTATTTTTTTCAAAAACCATATGGATTTGAATCACGTGTGATTGCGTCAGCCACGTTTGAACCCTCGTGCGCATGCGTGAGTTTTTTCATGCCTGTCGGTTGCTTCATTCGCCTGTGAGCAGGCTTTGAGTGAGGTGTGGTCTACCCCTCTCGTCTATTTTTTATTGCGAATAAATGTCTGAACGATTTGGATCTTTGCTGCATCAATTTTTTTCCAGAAACTGTAAGAGACCTCCAGGTGGACACCGTTCGAAAAATTAATATGGCTTTCAGGGACGATTTTATGGGGATTAAACAGATTACGGGGTGTTACTGCCCCTTTAAGGACGGGCCACAACTGCTGAGAGTGCAGCGCGCTCCCAGCGCCGATGGACAGGCTGACACCCAGCACAAACAACCAGATAATTTCCAACGTGAAAGCTTTGTTGATCCGGGACATCGTCTAACTTTCACAAAAAGGCAGAAGATGTGGACATCAGCACTTTTTCCGGCACATTCCACCGTTACAGGAGTTTTTTTCATGGAAAAAGAAGCCGAGGGACGCGCCACGGAGCCGTTCATTACGCGGGACAAAACCACCTCGGTGTTGGTCTCACAGGACGGCTTAAAGGTGGATTTCAGACGGATTCCGGTTGCTTTCCAGTCGTGTGAATATCCAATTGTGATTGTGCATGAGCTGAACATGCCAGAACATGTCCTGTGAGGCTTCATCACGGCGTTTCTTTTCACCATGCAGCTCTGCCGCGACGCACGGAAATCTTCCGCCTTTGTTCCTCTTTCCATGACAAAAACTCCTGTAACAGTGAAATGTGCCGTTCATTTCTAAAGTGGATGCTGTCTTGATCTGGTATGTCCTCTGACTAGCACAGGAATTGTGAAAAGACGTGGACATCAGCACTTTTTCCGGCACATTCCACTGTTACAGGAGTTTTTTTTATGGAAAAAGAAGCAGAATGAAGCAACCGACAGGCATGAAAAAACTCACGCATGCACACGAGGGTTCAAGCTTGGCTGACGCAATCACACATGATTCAAATCCATATGGTTTTTGAAAAAAATAATAAGGTCGGATACTTTTCTAACAGACCTCGTAATTTGGAATAAGTGGAGTGGAGGTGAACATTTTAGAGGCGGACTAACAGGTCTTTGAGGGCCAGAATTTCTGCTGATTGGCAGGTGTTCAAATACTTATTTGCAGCAGTAACAATGTATGATTATAAAAAAAAATCATACATTGTGATTTCCGGATTTTTTTTTTTTAAGCTTATGTCTCTCACAGTGGACATGCTCCTAAGATGAAAATTTCAGACCCCTCCATGATTTCTAAGTGGGAGAACTTGCAAAATCGCAGGATGTTCAAATACTTATTTTCCTCACTGTACATACACTCGTCATGGATGTGAATGTTATAGGAATATTGAACTTTCAGTGATTTATTTGAACTATTAGTCTTTTTCTGTGGCATAAATTTTTAATAAAAATACTGCCAAGGAATTTGAAGCACAAGATGTCATTCATTTTAGGGTTTTTGATCACCCCCCCCCCCCCCCCCCCCCACACACACACACACACAAAAAACCCTCATCCCCACACACATATGTACTATACAAATTGCTGAATCTTTTGTGAGCAAACACTTTTTAAATGGACTGCACTGAAATAGTGCTTTTTCCATCTGCATCAGAAGCTCAAAGCACTTTACAATGATGCCTCGCATTCACACAGACACACTCACACCCCAAAGTCAGGGTGCTGCCATGCAAGCCACTCAATACACACCAGGAGCAACTAGGGGATTAAGGTCCTCGACCAAGGGCCCTTAGTGATTTTCTGGTCGGGCTGGGTTTTAGAACTGAGGGTCCTCTGGTCTGAAGCCAATACTGAACCACTAGTCCCGGGGTCTTCAACTGATACCAGAAAGGGCTGAGAGGGTACAGATTTTCTTGGCAACCACCCACTCCACCAGGTGATTTCACTGATTAACATCACTTTGAGCAGATGTAATCAGTTAATCAGTGAAATCAAAGACCCCCGGATTAGACCATCACCTCCAATAGGTGATGGTCTAGTGGATCGTAAACACTTGAAATAAAGTGTTCAACATTTGCAAATGGAACTGATGTGTATACAGCAAAAGTCCAAATGTCTCCCTTTGAAGACATCAGGGCCCTGCCACACCTTGATAATTTATCCAGTGTATGCCGACGTATGAAAAATGTGGTGAATACGCTGGATACTGGATTGGTACTGCCCTTTTGTTAGAACCCTTTTGTTTGGCAGGCGGAACATGTAAATATTGATGAGCACGTCATCAAGCATGCATACGCTGTCATGTGGCATCTCTTCTCCACACGGGGGACAAACAGAGAAATTTTATATTTTTTAAATTTTATTTTTGTCTTGGTGGATCATGGAATTTATTTGCATCACATGCAGAATGCTGAAGAATCGACTGATGTCTGTGATAAATGCTGATGTGAATGAATGAGCTGCTGTGACTCTTTGAACTTTAAAAATAAGTTAATTGTCTTGTTGCTGCACAAAGTGCCAGCGTTCTCTAGTTCAGGTTGAGAAATGCACAAAACACAGAGGGACTTTGTTTCTTCTACAAGGAATTAAAGTATTTTCAGATGTCATTTTCCAAAATCAGGATGCTTTACGTGGATATGTTTTTGCCAGGCTGTGATGATGAATCTGACTGAGATGAATAGGTATTTAACTGCTAGGATTTAACTGATCAAGTTGTCTGAAACAATTTGAACATTGTATCTCATAGGAAATAACAGAAGATTTAATTCTAAGACACAATGAAATATGGTGCAATAACATTTGACTTGAAAATGTTGAAAATCTAAAATATTCAAGATGGCCACCAGTTGTCAATATGACATATGAATCATCATTCTAGAACTGTCTATGAGTAAAACATTGCAAAATCGTATAGCTTTGGACATATCACAGAGAAGGTAAATGCATTTTCTTAGTAAATTTCACTGTATATGATATGTGCTATGAATGTGTTCAACACAAGGCAAATAGCATCCAAGTCAGTAGTTCATTATTCAGTCAATACTTCGCCTTTCACCATAGTTTTGGTCTCAAATGAAAGCTAATGATTTGTAGATGTAATATTAGTGCTTAATCTAGGCCCTGATACTTCATTTTTTATTACAAAAAAACTATTCAGAAACTTTTTGGACATTTTTTGGTCCAGGTAAGTGTTGTGTATATGGTTGTATTATAAGCCATATAGAGAAGTGCCATTTTATGTTACAGTAATGAGATGGGTATCATATTAAAGTGGAGAAAATGGGTTTTTTAGAAATATATAGATAAATATGGTTGATATTATATGTATAGGTATTTATAGAAGGTGAATAAATGCAAAAATGTGGCCCACGTACAGCACTCACGAGTAGCTTTTAACCTTTAGATGAATATTGCGCCAAAACGTACATCGGGAATGAGTTGTTTTCCTGTTACCACTCATATTTCCACAAAGGACATTATGGAGGTTGAAAAAAATCAGGTGGCATTTTGTTGGGGGGTTGGGGGTGCATGGTAAGCTATCTCAGCTCCCGGTCTAATACTATTGATATTTGTGTGAATTGTTATTGAAACCCATGGGAATGATATGATGCATAAATGATAATGTGTGACGCAGAATGTAACATCCTTCAGCAGACAGGAAAGAAACCGATTTTCCTTCTTCTGTTTTAATCAACCACTATACTGTGGTAGGCAAGTGCATATTTAATCGTTGTCATCTCAAAATACACATCAGTATAAATACACACATATGCAATGATGTGACACCTGGTGCTTAGATACATAGCTTTACCCTTTGGCTGATGCACTGTGGTTTCTACAAGTCAAAACTATGACTGTTTGCATGGACACAAAATATACTTGAGGCACACTTTCATGCTTTTTCCTTTTTCATAGTACTGGTAAAAGCACCTCTGTATGGTGACAAAAGTGTGGCTGTGGATTGATTCAAACTGAAGGGGTTGTTTATATGCAGAACACAACCATTACTGGGGAAGAAACTGGACCTCAGAGAGGAATAGTTCAAACTTGCCCTCTGTAAACAACCACTACACATAGGGATATACAGAAACTGAACTCACTACAAGGAGGACAAGAGATACATGAGGTGTGAGCAGTTTGGTGCACACAGCAAAGAATGTGGTCCGCCGCTCTCCTCCAACAGCTGAAGTGTCATTCGAGCTACACTGAGAAAACCAAAGCATCTCAGGGGTAATGACATTAAGTGAGCAAGCCTGATATGCGGGGAAGGGCTAACACACATGAAGGACACCAAAGCTTGGCTGCAGCTTCAAAGATGAAATGGACTGACGTGGCAGTGAAAATGGGAACTGAATTCTAAACAGAATTATTTTGGAAAGTGGCTCCTCGGCTGTCAGCCAGCACTCCGACTGCAGATTGAGAAGGCAAAGAGTGGTGCAGCCGCTGTTAAACCCGAGCAAGGGGAGCCAATTAAACAGTGGTGGTTCGTCATCATCATCATCATCATTATTATTATTATTATTATTATTGTTGTTGTTGTTATTGTTACCTAAATGGATTGAAGGGATCAGGTCAATTTCTGTGATAATGTACTGTTACCATGAATTGGTGCATCCACTATGCCACTGAACCACTTTGGGTCCTGAATGGCAATCACCCAAACCATTTCCACCTGTCGAAAGTAACCATCTCTCTCTAATGTAGCCAGTTGAAATGTGGGCATCCTCTTGGCCTCCTCCAACCACAGTGTTCCTTAACACTGATGCACGTATGTGTTGTATCCCAGAGAAACACAATGCATGTGCAAAATACAGTAGATGATAGTCGACTCTCCCTAAGTAACCATTCATTTGGAACAAAGTTATTCCAGCGGTAACATGCACAACCTCTGAACAGACCAACTACCAACGACATTTCTGAGGAAAAATATCCTGAGCAAGATCAACTGCGGTTATCTGGCTAGGCAAATACTACTTGCTGTATTTGACTTTGTAGACATCTCAAGCTCACACTTTCATATAAGGTGAATTGACGGTAGGTGTACGTGTGGGTGTGATTGTGTTTGTTTGTCTATATGTGGCCCTGCGACAGACTGGCATCCTGTCCAGGGTGTATCCTGCCTCACGCCAGATGACTGCTGGGATAGGCTCCATCCCCCGTGACCCTTAATTGGAGTAAGCAGCTATAGAAAATAGATGGATTGTATTGGATTAATTAAACATGAGTCTCACATCAGCATATGTTCATCTCATTCTGCTTCACCATACCCTGTATCATGGGCAGGCCTTAGGGTGCCTTGCCTGCCCCCAGAGGCAGTTGGGACAACCCTGGACAGATGAGCCTGTCAGTTACCCGCCAGCCACATAAAACAAAACTAAACAAACAAACAAAAAAGCAGGCTACCATGATTAAAATTTGTACACATTTTCAAGATAGATGATGCATAATAATATTGATAAACACATTGTGCTTTATCTGATTTTTACTAAAATAATTGTGAATGATTCGATTGGTTTATAAAATGATATGGATAAAATGGACACTTAAAACAGAAATTATATGGGTAGAGTGACTCTACCCATATTTCCGTTTTAAATGACAAAAAAATTTCATAATTACGAGATCTCATAATAGATCTTATAATTACAGTTGTACTCAAAGTTTTACATACCCTGACAGAATGTTTGGTTTTTAGCCATTTTTCAGAGAATAAGAATGACAAAAGTATGTCTGGGTTGTCTGGGTGTCTTGGTGGCTTTCCTCACTCTTCTCCTCCTTGCACAGTCACTCAGTTTTTGAGAACTATCTATTCCACACAGATTTACCATAGATTGCCATACTATTTGTGTTTCTTCATAACTAATGTAAATCAAGTCCAAGACATAGTCAGTGACAGTTTTACTATCAGAGAGCCTCATCCACAACTACCGCAAAAGACTTCAAGCTGTCACTGATGTTAAAGGGGGTAACACGTGGTATTAAGAAGAAGGGTATGTAAACGTTTAATCAGGGTAATTTGGGTAGTTTCTCTTGTCATTATGATTTAAACAGAGTAAACACAGTTGTTTGACAATAAATGGCTTCACCCAACCACTAACCAGGAGTGAAAAAATTTTTTGTTAATCATTCATTTTCTCTGAAAAAATGGCCAAAAAAAAAAAAAAAAAATTCTGGCAGGGTATATAAACTTCTGAGTACAACTGTTTAGGAAAGGTACCATATTGACCACTGCTTTGCTCAGAACAACATACTGCAGATCTTTTTCTCTTAATTATGAAATAAGGTGTCTCACTTTTTTTAATCCAGTGAATGCAGTACACTTCCATAACTACTGGACCAAGCTTGAAAGAGAGTGAGAAGGAATAAATAAATAAATGAATAAATACAGAAATAAAAAAATCCTTGATTAAATAGGACTTGATACTTCTGGCCTAAAAAACAATGCCCCCCTCAGAGCAATGCAAGGCCCCTCTGCAAATCTGTGTCTCATGCCAGTGTAACAGTATACCCCCCATGTATATCTCCCCCCCATCACCCTGGAAACCCACCCCCCCTCCCCCACCCCTGAAAGGCAACATTCCGACAGGGCAGCACTGATTAACCCAAACCTTGATAAGGCCCAATCAGGATAGAGCAACTGTTAAACTCTATATTTCATGGATGTTTTATGGTCCCAGATGAAGCACAGTTTGATTGATGGTGAACAATATTGGTATTCTTTCTGTATGTATCTATAGCTATCTACAATAGTAATATTTTCTATTGTGAAGTATCATTAAATCCCCGTTCCAAATATACTCTACAAATATATGGACCTGATTGACAACCTGAAATATGATAGAACATCTGTCTAGGATGGGTTGGGCGTTAAGATATTGTGACCTGTGTGAATGAATGAATGAATATATTTATTCGGCACACAAATCGAGAATAACAAAAACTCAAAACAACTCAACAATGAACTTGTTTGACCATATGTACACTATAAAAATAACAACCAGACAAACAATGGGGCATAACATACAAGCCCGAAAGCAATAACAAAAATCAATAAACCTGTCTTCAAACTATAGCATGCAATTTTATTACTCTTGTAATGCCTTTTAAAGCCAACTAAAGTGCCAAGTACTTTAATATTGTTAGGACAGTTATTCCAGATGTTAACACCTTTAACAGAAATGCAATGACTTTTTGCAGTCGTTAGGTTAATTTCTCAAAAAATAATATTCCTCTCAAATTATAACTGGAGTTCCTCAGTTTAAACAGATCCTGGACATGATGAGGCAAAAGTTTATTTTTAACCTTGTACATCCTTATAGTTGTGATGTAGTCAACCAAGTCCAAGAATTTTAGAATATGTAAACAGGCACTGCTGTATCTGTACTCTGCTTGCTCATCAGCCATGCCACGGTGGACCTTTTAAAAGCATATTACCATATTTTCTATGTAAGTCACAGGGGGTTTTTTTTGTACCAGTTTGGGAGGTCAGAGGACTTATACTCCCTAATAATAAATAAAATGCCTATTTTATTGTGCTTTCTCAGGAAAGACATTTTTCATATAATAATAATAATAATAATTAGCATTTTAATATCTTGCCAAAAGGAATTTTTGCAAGATATGTTAATCAGTATGTATGTTTGTTTTTTGTAATCATTGCATTTTTCCCCTTTAACTCACTGTGCAAGCTGAAGATCAAGGTCACAGCAAGGTCAAACACTAAATCAAAGAAACAACTTTCCTGGTTGCAGTTTTTGAAATTTTGCCTCCAGATTTGGCATGGACATAGTGATAGGGCTTGCCCATAAACCATTACCTGCGATAAGCGATTGACCTTGACCTTCTGGGTTTTGCTTGAGTTTATAGGTCACCTAAATTAGGTCAAACTTCACATTACAGTAAAACATGTCGTGCAATACATCAAATTACAGGGGTTTATGAGATGATCCAGAGATGATGTCAGCATGAACAAAATGTGCAAAATTTAGATTTTTATGGAACAGATGGGAGCCATATAAAAATATTTAATTTGCTTACTTTGTTATTTTGCAAAAATAAATAGATAAATAAAAACATTAAGAAGCAGCTTAGATCAAAGGTAGTTTCTTTTTAACACTCCATAACTGCTCAGTTGTCAAGCATGTAAACTAGATTGACTTCAATGTGCTTTCACTGTGTTCTGTGTTGTAGTATCACAGAAAATGCAAGTACTGCATCAGGACAAGTCTATCAATTTCAGTTTATTTTCATTTATATAGCACCAAATCACAACAAAGCTGCCTCAAGGCACTTCACACAAGTAAGGTCTAACCTTACCAATCCCTAGAGCAAGCACACTGGTGACAGTGGTAAGGAAAAACTCCCTCTAATGATTTTGAGGAAGAAACCTCAAACAGTCCAGACTCAAAGGGGTGACCCAGTGCTTAGGTCATACTAATAAAAACATTTTTAACAGTACAGAGGAACGCCGGGTAAAAAGTTACATGACCTAATTAAGCGGATGTAGCACACAATCTTCTCTACTTTGAGTCTCTGAATGCATGTTGAATGTGTGGAATTCAACCTGTACACCACTTTCTAAATTTTAATAGGCCAAGCATAACTTGAATTATGACACCCGTGTTGTGTGGGCCGCTGAAGAGGAGGTACTGCTGGCCCACCACCACCAGATGGCGCCCTGCTTGGAGTGCGGGCTCCAAGCACGAGAGGGCATCGGAGCCGCTGGAGGTGACAGCTGTCATCTATCAACACCAGCTGTCACCCATCACCACCACTATAAAGACCGGACTGCAACTCCACCTCCTCGCCGAGAAATCTTCTACCATACAGGTAATTCTCTGCTAAACCTTGAAATTCGAGTATTAGTCTGATCTCTTTTTGCAGCCGTTTTCCTGGGACGGATACCCTGTCTGCGGAGTTGGTGTTTGGTGTGGACTGCGACGGCTTCGCCTCACACCCCACCCAGATAAGTGGTTACCTCAGGAGCTGCACGAGTGTGTGATTGGAGGTGGAGGTTCTCCCTCCTTAACTGAACACAGACTGTGGGATTACTGAGTGTGCGGACTCACACTCATCCAGAACTGTTTCTGTTTTCTGCCAGCAGTACCGGGTCTGACTGCTGAAGACAGTGGCCACCTGGGGCGCAGGGCTTGGTGGCTCCGGTGTTCTTCAGGTCCGTTGGTGGTGAGGCTTGTGTGGGTTCCGGCTTTTCTCTCACCGGGCGTCTCCTATCTTCGAGCCTGCCACACGTCACCTTTTGTCGGATTGATATAACACATATTTGTATCTGTCTGTATTACGTTGTGCACCTTCACAACATTAAATTGTTACTTTTTGGCTATTCCATTGTCCCTTCATTAACGCCCCCTGTTGTGGGTCCGTGTCACGACACTTCCCCAACAACCCGCAGCAAAAACGACTCACTTTCTCATTCTACTGCAGGAGAGAGAGGGCTGGAAAGAAACACGACTCCCTCAACTTCTGCAGGAGAAAGGGGTGTGAAGAAACATGACTGCCACTTTACCATTGGTAGAAAACTCATGAGCTAACCAATCAAAATCACCAACTCCATGGTGAGTTTAATGACAACCCACAGACCCCATGTAGCTGTGCTTGTGGGTGCATGTTTTGTGAATAGGACTTTTCTTCCATCCCTCTGTCTGTAGCAGCAACTTGTTGTTCATTTGGCTGCTCCTAGTTTTGTTCGGGGTCGCCACAGCGGATACAACCAGATCCGCATTGGTATTTGACACAAGTTTTACGCCAAATGCCCTTCCTGACGCAACTCCAGTTTCACCTGGAGAAACACACACAGCCGCTGGTGTTCCAAAGAGGTCTCCTATCCAAGTACTAACCAGATCCTGCTCTGCTTAGCTTCTGAGATCTGAAGGGATCAGGCTTACACAGAGCAGACCGGCTGCTGTCTGTAGCAGCAACGACAAGTAAAAAAAAAAATACAGTAATTTTACTTTGTCATTGGTGTAAAATATATTACCTAATAAACAATGATCCCCAAGCCACATAATTTGGTTGCTGAGTGAAGGAAAACTGTGGTTTCCTGCAGAGCAAAAATCAGCCAGCAATCAGTTTTGAAAGTTGTGCGGATTTTGCCGTGTGTTTTTAGCTTGTGTGGCAGAGTGTATTGTTGTAGTTATTTTGTTTATTTATTTATTTTGATTTATTTATTTTGTGCGTCAAAATAATGAGGCGCCTTGGACCAAGGTTTTCCCTTTTTTTTTAACTGCATGAAGACAATCGAAGTGCAGAGCAAGTTATCAACGTTTGATCGGAGAGTGATCAGTCTGTTGATGAAGTGGACTTTGTTGTTCTGGTTTGGACGGACAGGAGTGCAGGTGGATCCACCGGCCTACACACAGATCTGCACAGTGGATAGGATCACGTGCTTCTCTTTACAGCTTCTCCAGGACTCGGCGCTGCAGAGCACCTCCCCAGTGCTGACTCCTGGAACACAGAGTAGGGTGCAGACACCTAAAAAAAATGCTACAAAAAACAAGGAATTAGGGAAAAATACACATGGATATTGAGATGGAATATCTGTAAAAATGTTGTGGGCTTCTGATGTGCGTTGGACAGGAATTGTTGGCATCTTATTGCATGTAAATAGCCAAAAAAAAAAAAAAAAAAAAACACCTGAAGCATTTCTTGCATTTCAGTGTGAATTGCTGTATATAAGGCCCAACCCCTATCAAGGAGCGTAGTTCCCCTATTAGACCGGAGTGCCCTCTAATGTAGGGGCAGAGCTGGAAGCTGATGGAGGATTTTCATCAGTTTCCCTTGTGGAAGTCACTGAGGTAGTCGAACAAATCAGCAATGGCAAGGCCCCGGGGGTTGATGAGATCCGTCGAGAAATGCTGACGGCTCTGGGGGTGGAGGGATTGTCCTGGATGAGACATTGGATGACTCATTGGATGACTGGATGACTGGAGAGAGTGTGTACCAACTTACAGGGGCATCACACTACTAAGCCTCTCTAGTAAAGTCTACTCCAGACTTTAGGTGCTGGAAAGGAGGGTTCGACCGACAGTCGAACCTCTGACTGAAGAGGAACAATGTGGGTTCCATCCTGGTCATGGAACAAAGACCAGCTCTTCACTTTCACAAGGATCCTGGAAGGGGAAGTCTACATGTGTTTTGTGGACTTGAAGAAGGCATTATGATCGGGTACCCCAAGAGATACTGTGGGAGGTGCTGCGAGAGTATGGAGTGGGGGGGGGGTCCCTTCTCAGGGCCAGCCAGTCTCTGTACTCACAAAGCGAGAGCTGTGTTCAGGTGCTCGGCAGTAAGTTGGACTAATTTTCGGTGGGGGTTGGCCTCCACCAGGGCTGCACCTTGTCACCAATCCTGTTTGTGATATTCATGGTGTTATGGTTAGGGGTCTGGACAGAACCAGACCGTTTCAGGCAATGGACCCAAATGCAGGGAGCTGGACAAGGGAAGGAGTGCAAAGAAAAATATATTTATTTATAAACAATAAATAAAAGGTGCTGCGCTGGGTGCCTGCAGTATGGAGAGATGGCCCACCTCCCCATGGTGAAAATAGGGAGCTGCAGTATCCCAAGCCAGTCTTGAAGGAGAATGATTACTAAGGTTCAAGGACCAGGACCAGGTGGAACACTTGGCTCCGAAACCAGGAACTATGGGGAATAGAGACACACAGGGTGAGTGAATGCACTTGTAATGCTGGAGCCTCAAAACAGTCACAGTTCACAAAAGGCTTAACACAAGTTGCTTCGGAGGTGAGGAAATAATATTCCCTTCTTAAGAAATAAGGTTTACTGTTCAGGAATTTTTCACAGTTCATAAATTGTATCTAGAGGTCAAGTGTTGCACATTGTTCCAATTAAGCAGGACTTGATACAGCTGGGTTCTTAATTGTTTGAGATCACAGTTCATGCAGTTCTTAGGAACAGTTCTTGGAACAGTTCTTTATCATAGCACAATCACAGACAGGAATGAGTGAGAATGGGATCCCACTAAGATGAGGAGGAACTTAACTGGTGTGTAGCAGAGTCGAGCTCTGAGCAGAGAGCTGAGGACCTCCGAAATGATGTAGCTGTGCAGGTAGCCAGGAACCAGGAGCCAGGGCAGCATGGGAGTCATGCAGGAATCATCTGGAACACCAGGAAAGACAGTTCACTCTAATACGGGAATTAGAGGGGAGGCCAAGTTACCTGAAGTTTAGCTGTGAGAAGCTCTGGCGTCTTAAGCACACAGCAGGAAGACATGGTCAAGGTCACAGAGAGGCTATCAGGTTTGGTCCTCCTGGTAATGGTCTGGATCATGGATCGTGGCTCTGGAAGAACCTGGAAGGTCTACAAGAGTCTGACAAAGTCTGGCAAAGCTCACAAGTATCTGGCAACTACTGAACAGGAAGTCAGGGTTTAAATAGTCTGTCAATAATCAATTACTAATCTGATCCAGGTGTTAAAAGTAACTGAGGGCGCCATTTGGTGGAGAACTAAATCCTGATATTAACCCCTATCAACGGGAGTCCCCTGGCGCCTTCCCCGGGTGACGCCGGTAGAAGTCCCTCAGGAAAGAAGGGTCCAGGATAAGGTTCCTCTTCATCCAGGAGCCCTCCTTTGGTCCATAACCCTCCCAGTCCACCCGATATTGGTAGCCCTGACCCCTCCATTGGACGTCCAGGATTTTAGTGACAGACCAGGTGAGATGGCCATCAATGATCCGGGCAGGAGGAGGAGCAGGTCAGTGAGGACAGAGGTCATCGAAATGGACAGGCTTGAGTCATGAAACATGAAAAACTGCATGAGTCAGTAGGGACAGAGGCAGACAGAGCCGCACGGCAGTGGGATTTACTACCTTGTGAATGACAAATGGGCCAATATACCTGGGAGACCATTGAGGAGACTCAGTTTGCAAGGGAATGTCATGGAAAGATAACCACATATCCTGCCAGGGTTGGTAGTCAGGGGCCAGGGTTCTCCTCCGGTCTGCATGGTGTGGGGTCCAAACCTGTGTTTCCTTGAGCGCTGACTGAGCTCATTTCCATATTTGGCGACAATGTTGAAGGTGGCCCTGAACTGAAGGGACCGAGAGTTCCTCTTCTTGCTCTGGGAAGAGCAGGGGTTGATAACCGATCAAGGCCTCAAAATGTGACAGACAGGTGGCAAAGGACACTTGGCAATTATGGGCATATTCAACCCAGGGAAGGTACTAGCTCCAGTCAGAGGGATGGTCAGCAGACATGCACCGGAGGACAGTCTCAAGGTCCTGGTTGGTTCTTTCTGTCTGTCCATTTGTCTCCAGGTGGAAACCGGAAGATAAGCTGACCGAGGTCCCCAGGGCTTCACAGAAGCACCCCCACACCTGCGAGGTAAACTGAGGACCTCTTTCGGACATTATGCCCTGGGGTATGCCATGCAGCCGGAGGGCATGGTGAATCAGGAGGTCAGCAGTCTCCTGGGCTGAAGGCAGTTTCTCCAGGGCAATAAAGTGCACTACTTTTGAAAACTGGTATACGATTGTGAGAACCACAGTTTTAGGCCCGAAGTCCGGTTATGAAATCAAGTCATATGTGGGACCAAGGGTGGCCTGGAAGCAGAAGAGGTTGGTGCAGTGAAGTGTCTTACATGGGCACAGACTGTACAGGCTTGAATAATACTCTGTATATCGGCTTGACAGGACGGCCACCAATAGCCACGGCGGAAACGATTTACAGTCTTCAGAATTCATGAGTGGCATGCCAACTTGGAGGTGTCAAAGAACTGGATTACAGCTGAGCGGGCCTTGGGGGGCACAAAGATACAGCCAAGAGGTCCCCAGCCAGGGTTAGGATGGTGAGACAGATTCTCTTGGACTGCTTTGTCCACCTCCCACGTCAGGGCCCCCACAACTGTAGATTGTACGACATTGGAGTTTCTGAAGTTGTAGAGGTAATGGTCAGGTAAATCCGGGATAGGGTGTCTAGTTTGCCTGGATGGAAGGTAACTGCGAACTGAAACTGGGTGAAGAACAGCGCCCACCTGGCCTGTCGGGGGTTTAAGCGTTTTGCTGTTCTGATGTATTCCAGGTTCTTATGATCTGCAGCTCCCTCCAGCCAGTATCTCCATACTGACAGGGCTTCTTTAACAGCTAACAATTCCAGATTGCCGACATCGTAATTCTTCTCGGCTGGCATTAGGCGCCGGGAGAAAAAGGAACATGGGTGCATCTGATTGTCCTCCACAGTCCTCTGGGACACACTGCGCCCACCCCTAGGTCTGAGGCATCAACTTCAACAAAAAATTGTTTCTCCGGTTCAGGTTGAGTGAGTACTGGTGCAGTGGAGAAGCGGTGTTTGAGTGTATGGAAAGCATTGTCTGCTGCATGTGTCCAATGGAAGGAGACTTTTGGGGAGGTTAAAGCGGTGAGTGAAGCTGCGACCTGGCTATACCCGCAGATAAACCGTTGATAAAACGGGCCATTCAGTGACAGCGGTTACCTTGGCCGGGTCTGGTTGAATGTGGTTTGGTGAGATGATAATCCCGAGGAAAGAAATGTTTTCCTGATTGAATTCACATTTTTCTGCCTTCATGAAAAGGCGGTTCTCAAGGAGTCGCTGGAGGACTAGGTGTACATGGTGGACATGCGACTTGGAATCAGGCGAGAAGATCAGTATGTCATCTAGGTAGACGAACACAAACTGGTTTAAGAAATCCCAAAGGACAACATTGACGAGGGCCTGGAATGTAGCGGGGGCATTTGTCAGACCAAATGGCATAACGAGGTATTCAAAATGGCCGACAAGAGTATTGAATTCTATTTTCCACTCATCCCCCTCCCGCACTCGGACCAGATGGTAGGCGTTCCATAAACCCAATTTGGTGAATGTAGTGGGCCCATGCAAGGAACTGAACGCTGAACTGAGGAGGGGAAGCGGATAACGATTACAGACCGTGATTTCTTTCAGTCCTTGGAAATCAATGCAGGGGTGCAAAGTACTACCTTTTTTCCCCACGAAAAAGAAGCCGGCACCCGCAGGTGATGACAAGGTCTGGATCAACCCAGCAGCCAGTGAGTCCTGGATATAGGTCTCCACAGCCTTTCGTTCCAGGCATGAGAGGTTATACAGCTGACTGGAAGGTATCTCAGCACGTGGAAGGAGATCTATGGCACAGTCATATGGATGGTGAGGAGGAAGCAAGAGAGCACAATTTTTGCTGAACACTTCAGCTAGATCGTGGTACTCAGGTGGAACCAAAGACAGGTCTGGAGGAGAATGGATCACCCCACTGGCGGAAATGCTGGGAGGAACTGAGGAGCATAGACACCAGTGGTAGCATGCTTCACTCCACTGAGTAACAGACACGGACGGCCAATCAATCTGGGAATTGTGCTCAACTATCCAGGTGTGTCCTACAACCACAGGTGAGGTGGAAAGAATTACAAAGAACTGGATTGTTTCGCGATGATTACCTGATGCGATAAGTGTGACAAGTTTGGTCTGATGCGTGATGTACGTAAGCGGGCTTCTGTCTAGAGATGAGACAGATAAAGGTTCAGACTGAGGAAGTGTAGGAATGCGGGTTTTAGCAACGACTTTATCACTAAGGAAGTTACCCTCAGCTGTGGTGTCCACCAGTGCTGGAAAAGATTGGCAAGGTCCTGAACAAGATTGTCGCCGGGAGTTGGGTGCAACCAGATAACCCACCTGTGAATTTAGCTTGATTCACCTGTACCCCAGCATCTATGGGTGGGCCTTTCCTTTTGGCCAAACCGGGCAGTGAATGCGGACATGTCGAGTCCCATCCCACTTCTGCAGTGAGGATGTGGAAGTCAAGTGCAAACTCAGCTGCACTGTGGCATTCCTTACAAAGAGATAACAGATGCTGAGCTGTGGTGTAAGCTTTGGTGGGATGATAAAATACGAGATGGCGCTCATGAGAGAAATCAGAGAAATTTTCAAAAACTGGAGATTTGCTGCTCTACAGAGCAGTGACCCATGCATGAGCATCACTGCGCAGCAGATTCATCACGTAAGCGATTCGGCTGCTGTTGAAGTTGTACTGCGAGGGTCGCTGGGAAAACACTAGCGAACACTGCATCATAAAGGTGGCACAGGTTTCAACACAGCCCGCAAATGGTTACGGATGACAAATAAAAGGCTCGGGAGCCGAAACTACAATCGTGGATGAAGGAACTACTTGCGCTGTGGAGGAATCTACTGAAGCTGTGTTGGCGGAAGAATCTGTGAGATGTACAGCTGTGTGAGCTGAGTGATGTGTGTGTCTGCCTGTGTGAGCTTAGCAGCAAGCTGAGAAATCAGAGTGTCAGAGTGTGTGACCTGATATATATATATATATATATATATATATACGAGGTCTATTAGAAAAGTATCCGACCTTATTATTTTTTTCAAAAACCATATGGATTTGAATCACGTGTGATTATATCAGACATGCTTGAACCCTCATGGGCATGCAAGAGTTTTTTTCACGCCTGTCGGTTACGTCATTCGCCTGTGGGCAGTCTTTGAGTGAGGAGTGGCCCACCCTCTCGTCGATTTTTTCATTGTTTAGGAATGGCTCAGAGACTGCTGCTTTGTTTGATCAAAATTTTTTCAAAACTGTAAGGCACAACTGAGTGGACACCATTCGATAAATTCAGCTGGTTTTCGGTAAAAATTTTAACGGCTGATGAGAGATTTTGGTCTGGTAGTGTCACCGTAAGGACGGCCCACGGTGCCTGACGGTGATCTGCACTTCAAGGCGGCAGCGTCTTGCCGTTTCAAGTTGAAAACTTCCACATTTCAGGCTCTGTTGACCCAGTAAGTCATCAGAGAACAGAGAACTTTCAGAAGAAGTCGGCATGAGGAGTTTATTCGGACATTCCATTGTTAACGGACGTCTTTCATTACAAAATGTCCTTAAACAGTGGAATGTCTGCATAAAGTCCTCATGCCGGCCTCTTCTGAATCTTCTCTGTTCTCTCACAACGTCCTGGGTGAATTAAGCCTTAAATTAGGATGTTTTCAGGTCGAAACAGGCCGACGACAGCGCCTAGAAGCACTGCGCGACGTCCCGCTCCGTGGGAAGTCCTTACAGCGACAGAAACACCCCATAATCTCTCATCAGCCGTTAAACTTTTCACCGAAAACCAGCTTAATTTCTCGAATAGTGTCCACTCGGATATTCAACACAGATCCAGAAAAAATTTTGATAAAGCAACACGCGCCGTCTCGAGCAGCGTATGAAACAAAGGAACCACATCTCACTCAAGGCCTGCCCACAGGGAAATGACGTCGTGAAAAAACTCACGCATGTGCACAAGGGTTCAAGCATGATTGGTGTAATCGCACGTCATTCAAATCCATATAGTTTTTTAAAAAATAAAAAGGTAGGATACTTTTCTGATAGACCTCGTATATATATATATATATATTATTTATAAACAATAAATAAAAGGTGCTGTGCTGGGGTGCCTTCAGCCCTCGTCTGTCCCTAACAGAAATATGAGTTTATGGAGTATATGGGCAAATTACACACAAACAAAATGAAACTGCAAACAAAAAGTGACGATTTGGTGGAAAGCGGACATGTGTTGCGGTTTGTTTATGTCCCGGAGCTCAAACATGCGCATTAATTATGTGAACTTCACGTGAACATTGCTCAAACAATTCAAAATCACTGAGCATCAGTGCAAGTCACTGCGTCAGTGCCCCGCATCACAGCGCAGCTCATTTGAATAATTATGATCAATCAATCAATCAACCTTTTTCTTATATAGCACCAAATCACAACAAACAGTTGCCCCAAGGCGCTCCATATTGTAAGGCAAGGCCATACAATAATTATGAAAAACCCCAACGGTCAAAACGACCCCCTATGAGCAAGCACTTGGCCACAGTGGGAAGGAAAAACTCCCTTTTAACAGGAAGAAACCTCCAGCAGAACCAGGCTCAGGGAGGGGCAGTCTTCTGCTGAGACTAGTTGGGGCTGAGGGAAAGAACCAGGAAAAAGACATGCCGAGAAGGGGGGCAGAGATCGATCACTAATGATTAAATGCAGAGTGATGCATACGGAGCAAAAAGAGAAAGAAACAGTGCATCATGGGAACCCCCCCCACAGTCTACGTCTAAAGCAACATAACCAAGGGATGGTCCAGGGTCACCCGATCCAGCCCTAACTATAAGCCTTAGCGAAAAGGAAAGTTTTAAGCCTAATCTTAAAAGTAGAGAGGGTATCTGTCTCCCTGATCTGAATTGGGAGCTGGTTCCACAGGAGAGGAGCCTGAAAGCTGAAGGCTCTGCCTCCCATTCTACTCTTACAAACCCTAGGAACTACAAGTGAGCCCGCAGTCTGAGAGCGAAGCGCTCTAATGGGGTAATATGGTACTACGAGGTCCCTAAGATAAGATGGGACCTGATTATTCAAAACCTTATAAGTAAGAAGAAGAATTTTAAATTCTATTCTAGAATTAACAGGAAGCCAATGAAGAGAGGCCAACACGGGTGAGATATGCTCTCTCCTGCTAGTCCCCGTCAGTACTCTAGCTGCAGCATTCTGAACCAACTGAAGGCTTTTTAGGGAACTTTTAGGACAACCTGATAATAATGAATTACAATAGTCCAGCCTAGAGGAAATAAATGCATGAATTAGTTTTTCAGCATCACTCTGAGACAAGACCTTTCTGATTTTAGAGATATTGCGTAAATGCAAAAAGGCAGTCCTACATATTTGTTTAATATGCGCTTTGAATGACATATCCTGATCAAAAATGACTCCAAGATTTCTCACAGTATTACTAGAGATCAGGGAAATGCCATCCAGAGTAACGATCTGGTTAGACACCATGCTTCTAAGATTTGTGGGGCCAAGTACAATAACTTCAGTTTTATCTGAGTTTAAAAGCAGGAAATTAGAGGTCATCCATGTCTTTATGTCTGTAAGACAATCCTGCAGTTTAGCTAATTGGTGTGTATCCTCTGGCTTCATGGATAGATAAAGCTGGGTATCATCTGCTTAACAATGAAAATTTAAGCAATACCGTCTAATAATACTGCCTAAGGGAAGCATGTATAAAGTGAATAAAATTGGTCCTAGCACAGAACCTTGTGGAACTCCATAATTAACTTTAGTCTGTGAAGAAGATTCCCCATTTACATGAACAAACTGTAATCTATTAGACAAATATGATTCAAACCACCGCAGCGCAGTGCCTTTAATACCTATGACATGCTCTAATCTCTGTAATAAAATTTTATGGTCAACAGTATCAAAAGCAGCACTGAGGTCCAACAGAACAAGCACAGAGATAAGTCCACTGTCCGAAGCCATAAGAAGATCATTTGTAACCTTCACTAATGCTGTTTATGTACTATGATGAATTCTAAAACCTGACTGAAACTCTTCAAATAGACCATTCCTCTGCAGGTGATCAGTTAGCTGTTTTACAACTACCCTCTCAAGAATCTTTGAGAGAAAAGGAAGGTTGGAGATTGGCCTATAATTAGCTAAGATAGCTGGGTCAAGTGATGGCTTTTTAAGTAATGGTTTAATTACTGCCACCTTAAAGGCCTGTGGTACATAACCAACTAACAAAGATAGATTGATCATATTTAAGATTGAAGCATTAAATAATGGTAGGACTTCCTTGAGCAGCCTGGCAGGAATGGGGTCTAATAAACATGTTGATGGTTTGGATGAAGTAACTAATGAAAATAACTCAGACAGAACAATCGGAGAGAAAGAGTCTAACCAAATACCGGCATCACTGAAAGCAGCCAAAGATAACGATACATCTTTGGGATGGTTATGAGTAATTTTTTCTCTAATAGTCAAAATTTTGTTAGCAAAGAAAGTCATGAAGTCATTACTAGTTAAAGTTAATGGAATACTCAGCTCAATAGAGCTCTGACTCTTTGTCAGCCTGGCTACAGTGCTGAAAAGAAACCTGGGGTTGTTCTTATTTTCTTCAATTAGTGATGAGTAGAAAGATGTCCTAGCTTTACGGAGGGCTTTTTTATAGAGCAACAAACTCTTTTTCCAGGCTAAGTGAAGATCTTCTAAATTAGTGAGACGCCATTTCCTCTCCAACTTACGGGTTATCTGCTTTAAGCTACGAGTTTGTGAGTTATACCACGGAGTCAGACACTTCTGATTTAAAGCTCTCTTTTTCAGAGGAGCTACAGCATCCAAAGTTGTCTTCAATGAGGATGTAAAACTATTGACGAGATACTCTAACTCCCTTACAGAGTTTAGGTAGCTACTCTGCTCTGTGTTGGTATATGACATTAGAGAACATAAAGAAGGAATCATATCCTTAAACCTAGTTACAGCGCTTTCTGAAAGACTTCTAGTGTAATGAAACTTATTCCCCACTGCAGGGTAGTCCATCAGGGTAAATGTAAATGTTATTAAAAAATGATCAGACAGAAGGGAGTTTTCAGGGAATACTGTTAAGTCTTCTATTTCCATACCATAAGTCAGAACAAGATCTAAAATATGATTAAAGTGGTGGGTGGACTCATTTACTTTTTGAGCAAAGCCGATAGAGTCTAATAATAGATTAAATGCAGTGTTGAGGCTGTCATTCTCAGCATATGTGTGGATGTTAAAATCGCCCACTATAATTATCTTATCTGAGCTAAGCACTAAGTCAGACAAAAGGTCTGAAAATTCACAGAGAAACTCACAGTAACGACCAGGTGGACGATAGATAATAACAAATAAAACTGGTTTTTGGGACTTCCAATTTGGATGGACAACACTAAGAGACAAGCTTTCAAATGAATTAAAGCTCTGTCTGGGTTTTTGATTAATTAATAAGCTGGAATGGAAGATTGCTGCTAATCCTCCGCCCCGGCCCGCGCTACGAGCATTCTGACAGTTAGTGTGACTCGGGGGTGTTGACTCATTTAAACTAACATATTCATCCTGCTGTAACCAGGTTTCTGTTAGGCAGAATAAATCAATATGTTGATCAATTATTATATCATTTACCAACAGGGACTTAGAAGAGAGAGACCTAATGTTTAATAGACCACATTTAACTGTTTTAGTCTGTGGTGCAATTGAAGGTGCTATATTATTTTTTCTTTTTGAATTTTTATGCTTAAATAGATTCTTGCTGGTTATTGGTGGTCTGGGAGCAGGCACCGTCTCTACGGGGATGGGGTAATGAGGGGATGGCAGGGGGAGAGAAGCTGCAGAGAGGTGTATAAGACCACAGCTCTGCCTCCTGGTCCCAACGCTAGACAGTCACAGTTTGGAGGATCCAAAAAAATTGGCCAGATTTCTAGAAATGAGAGCTGCTCCCTCTAAAGTGGGATGGATGCCGTCTCTCCTAACAAGACCAGGTTTTCCCCAGAAGCTTTGCCAATTATCAATGAAGCCCACCTCATTTTTTGGACACCACTCAGACAGCCAGCAATTCAAGGAGAACATGCGGCTAAACATGTCACTCCCGGTCTGATTGGGGAGGGGCCCAGAGAAAACAACAGAGTCCGACATTGTTTTTGCAAAGTTACACACCGATTTAATGTTAATTTTAGTGACCTCCGATTGGCATAACCGAGTGTCATTACTGCCGACGTGAATTACAATCTTACCAAATTTACGCTTAGCCTTAGCCAGCAATTTCAAATGTCCTTCGATGTCGCCTGCTCTGTCCCCCGGAAGACAATTGACAATGGTTGCTGGTGTCGCTAACTTCACATTTCTCAAAACAGAGTCGCCAATAACCAGAGTTTGATCCTCGGCGAGTGTATCGTCGAGTGGGGAAAAACGGTTAGAGATGTGAACGGGTTGACGGTGTACACGGGGCTTCTGTTTAGGGCTACGCTTCCTCCTCACAGTCACCCAGTCAGCCTGCTTTCCCGACTGCACGGGATCTGCCAGGGGGGAACTAACGGCGGCTAAGCTACCTTGGTCCGCACCGACTACAGGGGCCTGGCTAGCTGTAGAATTTTCCACGGTGCGGAGCCGAGCCTCCAATTCGCCCAGCCTGGCCTCCAAAGCTACGAATAAGCTGCACTTATTACAAGTACCGTTACTGCTAAAGGAGGCCGAGGAATAACTAAACATTTCACACCCAGAGCAGAAAAGTACGGGAGAGACAGGAGAAGCCGCCATGCTAAACCGGCTAAGAGCTAGTAGCTGCGCTAAGCTAGCGGATTCCCAAAAACACACAAAGTGAATAATGTGCAAATAATCCAGAGGTGATTCAGCAGAAGGAGTGCCCCAATCAAGGCACCAAACAGGCCATGAAGCAGCACAGGCAACGCACGACAACAGCGAACGCACGACAACGGTGCTAAAATAAAATAAAAATAAAAAATAAAAAAAAAATAAAACGAAAGCGTTAGCAAGCTAGTTAGCTTGCCAACGCTAATGAAAGTTAGCTGATAAAAGTGCTCCGTCGCGATGTTTCGACCGTTAGAGGTCTTCCTTAGGCGTTGGAGCACAGTAAAAAAGTTAAAAAAAAGTAAAAAGGTAAAAAAGTAAAAAAGTCTTGAAAAAAGACTGTTAGTTCAAGTCCAAAGCAGCAGGTAGCAGTCTCTGTGTAAACAGTCCCAACAGAGAGCCAAAATTCTGATGCAATGATGAGATGTTATATCTGTCATGAACATAATTTTACAGATACTCAGAAGAAGGAATGAACATGCAGCTGTTTTACCAAGCCATTACAATATACACATTATAAATAATTACCATCCATCCATCCATTTTCTTCCGCTTTATCCAGAGACAGGTTATGAGGGCAGCAGCTCAAGCAACACCGCCCAGACCTCCTGATCCACACACACCTCCCCCAGCTCCTCTGGGGGAACCCCGAGGCATTTCCCAAGCCAGCCAAGAGACGTAGTCCCTCCAGCGTGTCCTGGGTCTTCCCTGGGGCCTCCTCCCAATGGGACGTGCCCAGAACACCTCTCCAGCGAGGCGTCCAGGGGGCATGCGGAAAAGATGCCTGAGCCACCTCAGCTGGCTCCTTTCGACGTGGAGGAGCAGCGGCTCGACTCCGAGCTCCTCCTGAGTGACTGAACTCCTCACCCTATCTCATAAATAATTTTGGTGCCGGTTGTCCCCGGATGTGGTCAAAACCCTCAATATCACGCAGGGGTTCATACAAGACTGCACTGCCCTGTTGTGTCCTTGAGCAACAAACAAAAACCTTAACATTTTTTAGTATTTCTAGGCCGTTTCGACTCACAAGATGCCTAAATCCATGCAACCCAACATAAACAGATTTTAAGACAAGAAAAGATCAAGTCTCCTATGAGCCTTCAGGTGAACTGTAACTGAAATTTCACAACTGGCAATTTCCATAATTTTTTTTATTGTTGACAAAGTACAGTATATAATTCCTTTTCCATCCATCACTGTAACGATTTGGTGATGATGATTTTCCTGCAAACCATTTCCCACCTCAAGGCGTTGATAACATGGTTCAGTGAAGGTGAAATCACGCTGCAGAAATGTACATATTTTCCACATATTTCCATTATTCAAGTAAAAACCACTTGGAAGACATTAACTTGGATTATACAAACACTGGAGCAGAACAATCAACATAATTAAGCTTGCTTGGCATTTTGACAGTAGTGGAGGAATCATTGTGTAGTATGTGTGTACAGCCTGGAGTCTGTATTCTTCATACTGTAAACTCATTGTCCTTGTCATCATAATATATGCAGACACAAGGCATCCTTTGCTCTATTTTTAAAGCTAGAGTTAATCAGATTACTTAGTCTCTGTTTGCCCCTGAACAGGTTTTGATACAGTGCAAATGAGTTTAATTTCACCAGGCCATCCTGTGAGACAGCTCTTCCTTTGCCTCACTGATTGGTGAAGTGCTTTTTAATTGTTTTAAACTTTGCTCTTACTGCTCAGGGATCTACATGCATAATTTCAACAAAAGGTCAATATCAATAAATCTCAAGCAAGAGAAATGAGTAATGCAGAAGCTTGGAAATAAAATGTTCCACAGTCATTTGGCTCAAACTGACCACAATGAGCTGGGAAGCGAGATGACCCGGGTAGCACTAGGAACCAATGGGGTGCTAAAAGAAGATTATAATTTGAAGCTTGGTTGGCATACCCTCTTGTCACATGTTTATTGCAGTGACCTCTGCAAGATGAGGGCAGAATTTCCTATTATACCAGACCAGCTCCTTTAACACAATTGGTAGCAATATATTCAACAACAGAATAATGAGATGCCCTCTGAGAGAGGTTAGACATTTTTTGAGCCAACCAGAGTTCCTGAAATAGTAGTTTGCGTTTTTAGAATCATTTTAAAGTTTACTGAGATGTGCTGTGGTTATTCTTGTCTTTTTTTTTTACATCCAGGTGCCATGCAGTAATAAATAGCCGTCTGCAGGAATGCACATCAAGAGTATGCCTGAAGTGATCTCATGAAGGTTTGGGATCAGAGGTTTATAAGTTTGATACCTTGACTCTATGAGTGTACATGGGGAAGGTGAAGAATATCAGTGTTGTAGCTGTTAAGTATGGACCAGTATGAGATTTTAATGCTATGATCAACCTTGGCAAAAATACTGCAGTACCTGGTTTTAGCAGTATTGTACACCTGGATACTTTGTTTCAGTACTGACATGCCGCCTCTTTTCTCTCACTCCCTGTGGGGCCTTGATGCTTCTTGTCTTACTGTACAGTTGTGAGACGTGGACACTGCAGTGGCTGTCTGCTGGGGTACTGCCTCCCTGGCTTTCTCATGAATCCAGTGCACCTGTGTTCCTGCACAGCTGCTGCTGCCTGGGTGATCACAGTCCCGTCTACATACGCCACTCTCCACTGAAGGTCGGTGCTAGACCCTATTCATTCCCTTGGGGTGGATCTCACTGGTGTTGTTTCTGACTCCCTGGTTTTCTGAATTTTGGGTTGCAAATCCTTGTCGCTGTCTACTTCAGCCCTTGACCTTTGACCCTGTGTTGTGACATTGAGATCTGCTGGAGTTACTTTGTGTCACACAAGCGGTTACATTGGAAGAGTGGAGTGTTTCACTGTGTATGATACAATACACAGGTGTGTCTGAGAACCTCAGCAGGTGGAAAAGGCCAAGGGGACACCCATGTAGTTGTAACAGGTATATGGTTACGTTCCGAGAGGTGGAGGTGGAATATAGTCTGCCACCCAGGATCTAAGAAATTTCCGCATCCTGGATTTGGCGATGAGAACTACCATGGTCCCAGACCTGATCTGACCTAACATCAAATGGCTGCTAAATGTCTTGGAAGGCATTTCTGACATTCCCCAGACAGAGGAAAAATGCCTTCATGTTAAACAGGGGTTCCCAACATCCAGGCAGGAAGCAAGGGAAAAACATACCCGTAATTTACTGCACTGTTTTGTCACTTATTTTCCTGAAAAAAAAAAAAAAAAAACAACAAAGTACATATCACAAGGAACTGTACATTCATTCAAAAGTAAAATGTCCAATAATTTGATTTTCAGTTGTTTTAAAGATCAGATTATACAATAAAAATATTTTACTGGTATCATCCATAGTGTGTGTGTGTGTGTATACATATACTGATCAAAGGCTACGTGATTCCCCCATAGGTTTTCTATGGAGACGTGGAACAGCTGATATGAAGCCCGTATCTGGTGTTGACAGCTGTGGCAGTACTGACTGTGGCTATGTCATGAGTAACTCCTAAATAGACATAGAGGTGGTGAGTGCATGGCTCCATAACAGAAGCCTGAACACTCCCCTGTGTTTGATTCTAAACCAGCTAAGGTGACAGGCTAACTTTGGTTTGGGTGTTAGCTTGGAGGGGGAAACTATCTTCAAAGACTAAAACTTTGTTGTCGTTGTGTGTGTGTTTTTTTTTTGTTTGTTTTTTTTGCACCAGATTGTAGACATGTTTTATTTCTGCTCCAAAGTTGTCCATTTTAACATGGTCTTAAATGGGAACATGTTGGCCTTTGGAGCCAACCTCAAGCAGCCAGTCAAAGAGCTTCTTCTTCTTCCAGGTGGGCTTTATCTAAGACCATCAAAGTTTACCACGTCATGTCATCACATCTGGGTCAGAGGCATAGAGATGGATAAACACTAAAGTAGCAGCCAGTAACAACTATCTCAGGCTGTCATCTTGAGTCAAAGACTCAGTGACATTCTACAGTACCACAGCCACCAGATGTTGTGGAATATCTGACAGGTATTGACTTGAACTGTGGATCTTGTTGCTGTCAGTAAAGTGGTGGATCATAAAATTATGTCAATCCCCCTCCCAAGATGTCAGGTGGAAAAATTGCAGAAAGGAGCTCAATATCCTTTTATATCATTTTTTTAATCTCTATGGTCAAAGGCTCACGTGTCAGCAGCCACGTTTAATTCGATGAAGTTAGCTAGCTTGTGAGAAGAAAAATGAAGAAACAATGAGTTGTGGTTTGGAGAAAAGGCCTGGCTCCTTTTTGTTTTCCCCCCTCCTTTTTCTGTGTTTTCCTGCCAGTGGAGCTGATCATCACTATCACCTATGGCCAATGCACACCTGCATCAAATCAGCAGCACCTACTTCAGCCTCAGCTGAACAACACAACACCGCCTGATCTTTCTGTTCATTACAGCGCTGACCTCCTGAAGTACTTCCAGTCTATGTAATGGCTTGGTCTTGTTAGATATATTTGTGTGTTTAATTATGGTTTTCTTTATTAGTTTTCCTAACTTGTTTTGGTATTAAAGTAGTTATTTTACTTGGGATCATATTCATAGTTTTTACTCTTATTGTTACTTTCCTTTGTTCTCTGCTGGAATGTGCATGTTGAACTGGATTTTGCCAGCTTTTACCACTAAGGACAAAGAGTCCGGTTACATTATAAATCATATATGTCCCGTTACTGCGCGGGTCTTGGGCAGGGGGTGGGACCTCCCTCGAATGCCCACGGGGGCCAATAAGGAAAGGATTTTGCGAATAAGGTCTGCCTTTGTCACGCCTATGAAATGCTTTATAACAAGTGTTTGTGTTCATTGTTTGAGGTTCTGAAGAGCAGTTCTTGTCAGTGAGAGACGTTCTCCAGGGCCCAGGTGTTGTGGGCTGCCTGCTCTGTTTCCTGCTGCTGCTGCTCTTTCTCTCCTCTGCACTGGTGGCGCGCCTCAAGCTGATCGACACACCTGTTCCACATCTCATCAACTTCTGTATATGAACCCTGCTCTTCACTCCAACCTCGCCAGAAACTCAGCATTCTTTCCAAGGTAACTGGCCTCTCTTGTGCGTTCTGACGCAGTATTGCTTCTTGTTAAGTCTGAGCTTCCAAGCTTGTGAATAGCTCTCTGTATTTTACTGCAACCTGTAAGAAATTTTTCCCAGCTGTGAGTTTTTGTCGCAGCCGTTTTCAGCCTCAGCTCTCATCAGCTCTCTGGATACAGCTAAGACGATCAGTGCATATTGACTGCGATATTTCCAAAAGGACTAATTAGTTCACCTCTGACTCACCTGTGTGTGTTTCCTCCAGACAGCGTCGACAGCTTGCAGGCAGCCACCTGGCTCCGGATCCATCCACTGGGACTGAAGTTGTCTGGACTGCGGACTCCCTGGGTCCACCGCTCAGCGGGCCGGTCTCCACATGGCTAAGCAGCTTTGGACATTCTGTACTGTACAATCCTCTGTTGTTAACTCTGGAGCAATAAATCTGCATTAACCGCTCACTCTCTGCTCCCTGCTTCTGGGTTCGTCTTCCACTCATGCCCGAACCGTAACAGGAGTTTATGGCCCAGCGGGGGCAAACCATATGCAGCAGGCGTTGAACATCCAGGGCGAGTACCTCAGAAAGCTCCAGCAAGCCGTGGACTCCATCGCGGATCACAGACCTTTCCGCACAGCTATCCCAGCTCTCAGTCATACACACACCGGCACCGCTTCCTGCTGCTCCAGTTCAGCTTATCACCTCCTCAGTCTCTGCCACTGACTCGACTGTATCACCAGAACCATTCATTTGCCATCCAGAACCTTTCGCGGGTTGCGTAGATACATTCGCCTCATTCCTAATGCAATGTTCTTTTGTGTTTAGCCAACGTCCATCTCAGTTCAGCTCCGATAAAAGCAAGGTAGCTTATGTAATCAATCTCCTCAGGGGGGACGCGCGCTCTTGGGCGACCACGCTCTGGACCAATGACTCCCCACTCCTTAGTTCCTCTGCGGCATTCTGAAAAGAATTCCGTTTGATTTTCAACCATCCATCCCGGAGGGATTCCATTCCCAATGGCTTCTCACACTCAAACAGGGCAAGCGTAGTGCTGCGGAGTTCGCGGTAGACTTCCGCATTTTGGCTGCGGAGGCCGACTGGAATGAGGTGGTGCTGTGAAGCGTATTCGTAAATGGGTTAAGAGAAGTGCTGAAAGATGAATTGGTGGTCTGGGATGAGCCAAGCAATCTCGACTCGCTCATTTCTTTAACCCTCCTGGGTCTAAGGCCTTTTTTGGCCATTTCTCTCGCCTGGACTTTTTTTTTATTATTATTATGCTGTTATAACAACACCTTATGAGCCACAATCAAGTAGTATATACCCTTTTTTTCAGGGCAAGCTAAATTTTCATAATTTACACACTTTGTTCTATTTGTATGAAGGTAGAAAAAGGTATAGAACAGAAATGCAAAGGAAAAATTTAGGCAAAAAACACACTAAACACCAATGAACAAGCAAAGTCACAACTGAAATATGATCTTGGAAGTCTACTTGACCAATGTGCAAAATTTTGAATTTGTGGAATAAGTAAAAATATATTTTTTTTCAATAAATAAAAGTCACTCGTCCTGACAGATTAGGTGTGGTGGTACTCAAAAAACAGTTCCTGTCAGCAACCAGGGACATAGAAAACACTTGGGTGGGTGGGGGATTCTTCAGGCTGGACAGGAGATGTAGGTGGAGATTCTTGAGGCTCATCACTAAAACAAAAGAGAGATAAGCTACTTTGTGTATCCTGTAATACCTCTCATTATACTATTATAATAACAATATCGCATTTACACTGTAATCTCACAAAGACAAGTCAGCAAATTTATTGACTTCATCCCCCAGGGACCACACCTAAGTACACCCATCCCCCCAGGCCAAAGTTGTGAAAAAGTAGGACAGACAGGAACAAAGGAGCTCCAAGTAAACTCCCAAAGTAAAACTACAATCTTAAGCCCCTTTCACACCAGGGGTGCTCCCGGTTGCTCCCAGTTGCGCCGTGCTTCATTATGACGATGCTGCATGGAAGCAACTCAGTGCCGAGACAATGCAGCTCAGCGCCACAGCAGCGCAAGGGGCGCAAAGGAGGAAGCAAGTCGGGCACCGAAAAATTAAACCTGTTCAATTTTTTTGGCGTCCTGTGCTCGACGCAGAAAGGAAGTGGTTCCAGCGCAAGTTGGGCAAACAGACGTAACTCGGGGCAAAGAGGCATTACCCGGCGTGACTCGGAAGCCAATTTATGATTACTGCTGTGTTCCATTGTTCCTGCAGTATAAATCATGCAGGATTGTTTTTATACCATGTACTTAATGCAGTAAAAACTACATGCTGAAAAAAAAGACCACAGAAAAAATGCAGACTGATTGCCAGAAATATCCAGTAAAAAGTCCAGACATCTCTAGTCCACTCATGGACGTTCGTTCACGTGCGCACATGTGAACAATTAAAATAAAAAAAAAGTCTGGCTGCAGGCATTAGTTCCTTGTTCTCTGCTCAAACTCTCACATCTCAGTTAAAAAAGGACAAAAAAGGACATAAGTCCTGAGACAGGACATGTCAACATGAAGTAGAACTACAGACATCTCCACATTTGCTTGACGGTTCATTCGCACGTGCAAGTGCGTGCATCTCGTGGTCAAAGGAGGAAACAGAAGAAAAAAAATTGTCTGCAGGCAGTTAGATCCGTTCTCTCCTCAGACTCTGTCATCACAGTTAAAAAAGGACATAAGTCCAGGACAACGACGGCGTGCACGCTTGTGCGCATCTCGCGGTCAAGGGAGGAAAGATAAACTATAACAGAACTCAGAGCGCAGCTCAGCACAACAACAAGTAGAAGAGAAGTCAGAGTGCACAGTCTGTCTGCAGCTAACTGTGCACTCTGACTTCTCTGTGCAGAGAACCTGCAGGCTGCGTTCTCACCTCCTCTCTGCCCCCTGCTGCACGCACCTAACGCAGATATTCCTGCGTCGTCATGACACCACAGGAAGCAACTGGGAGCAGCCCCGGTGTGAAAGGGGCTTTAGCTTTTACAGTCAGGTGTGCAGCCAGTACATTCTGAGTGCCGGTCCCAAGCCCGGATAAATGAGGAGGGTTGTGTCAGGAAGGGCATCCAGCGTAAAACAAGCCAACCCAACTATGCAGACTAAGAATCGAATTCCCATACCGGATCGGTCACGGCCCGGGTTAACAACGTCCGCCACCGGTGCTATTGCCCAACAGGGTGCCGGTGGAAATTGGGCTACTGCTGGGCGAAGACGACGAAGAAGAGGAGGAAAACGTTGCCACAAACAGCGGGAGAAGAAGAAAACTAGAAGGGTGAAAATGAGAGTGGGGACTTTGAATGTTGGTAGTATGACTGGTAAAGGGAGAGAGCTGGCCGATATGATGGAGAGGAGAAAGGTAGACATATTGTGTGTGCAAGAGACCAAGTGGAAGGGAAGTAAAAGCAGGAGCATCGGCTGTGGGTACAAGTTGTTGTACCATGGTGAGGACAGGAAGAGAAATGGTGTTGGGGTCATTTTAAAGGAAGCGTATGTTAAAAGTGTGTTGGAGGTTAAGCGAGTGTCTGACAGGGTGATGAGTGTGAAGTTGGAAATTGAAGGGGTGATGATGAATATCATCAGTGCATATGCCACAGGTAGGTTGTGAGATGAAGGAGAAAGAAGATTTCTGGAGTGAGTTAGATGAGGTGGTGGAGAGTGTGCCCAAGGACGAAAGAGTGGTGATAGGAGCAGACTTCAACGGGCATGTTGGTGAAGGGAACAGAGGTGATGAGGAAGTAATGGGTAGATATGGTATCAAGGATAGGAATGGGGAAGGACAGATGGTAGTTGATTTTGCAAAAAGGATGGAAATGGCTGTGGTGAATACCTACTTTAAGAAAAGGGAGGAACACAGGGTAACATATAAGAGTGGAGGAAGGTGCACACAGGTGGACTACATTCTTTATAGGAGATGCAAGCTAAAAGAAATCACCGACTGTAAGGTGGTAGCAGAAGAGAGTGTCATTAGACGCATAGGATGGTTGTCTGTAGGATGACTTTAGAGGTAAAGAAGAAGAAGAGAGTGAGAGCTCAACAAAGGATCAGATGGTGGAAGCTGAAGGAGGAAGATTGTTGTGTGAAATTTAGCAAGCGGGTGAGAGAAGCACTGGTTGGAGGGGAAGCAATTTTAGACAACTGGAAAAGTACTGCAGATGTGGTGAGGGAGACAGCTAGGACAGTACTGGGTATGACATCTGGACAGTGGAAGGAAGACAAGGAGACTTGGTGGTGGAATGAAGAGGTCCAGGAAAGCATAAGGAGAAAGAGGTTGGCGAAAAAGTTTTGGGATAGTCGGAGAGATGAAGAACGTAGACAGGAGTACAACGAGATGCGGCGTAAGGCGCAAGAGAAGTGGCAAAAGCAAAGGAAAAGGCATATTGCGAGCTGGAGAAGAAGTTGAATAGTAAGGAAGGAGAAAAGGACTTGTACCGATTGGCCAGACAAATGGACAGAGCTGGAAAGGATGTGCAGCAGGTTAGGGTGGTAAAAGATGCACATGGTAATGTGCTGACAAGTGAGGAGTGTGTGCTAAGAAGATGGAGGGAATATTTTGAAGAGCTGATGAATAAAGAACATGAGTGAGAGAAAAGGCTGGATGATGTGGTGAGAGTAAATCAGGAAGTACAAGAGATTAGCAAGGAAGAAGTGAGGGCTGCTATGAAGAGGATGAAGAGTGGAAAGGCAGTTGGTCCAGATGACATTCCAGTGGAGGCATGGAAATGTCTAGGAGAGATGGCAGTAGAGTTTCTAATCAGATTGTTTAATAAAACCTTGGAAAGTGAGAGGATGCCTGAGGAGTGGAGACGAAGTGTGCTGGTTCCTATTTTCAAGAACAAGGGTGATGTGCAGAGCTGCAGTAACTACAGAGGCATAAAGCTGATCAGCCACAGCATGAAGTTATGGGAAAGAGTAGTAGAAGCTAGGCTTAGAAAACAGGTGAAGATCTGTAAGCAGCAATATGGTTTCATGCCGAGAAAGAGCACTACAGATGCAATGTTTGCTCTGAGAATACTGTTGGAGAAGTACAGAGAAGGCCAGAAAGAGTTACACTGTGTGTTTGTGGACTTAGAAAAAGCTTATGATAGGGTGCCAAGAGAAGAGTTGTGGTATTGTATGAGGAAGTCTGGAGTGGCAGAGAAGTATGTTAGGGTAGTGCAGGACATGTACAAGAATAGTGTGACAGCGGTGAGATGCGCAGTCGGAATGACAGACCCATTCAAGGTGGAGGTGGGATTACACCAAGGATCAGCTCTGAGTCCTTTCTTGTTTGCAGTGGTGATGGACACGTTGACGGATGAGATCAGACAGGAGTCCCCATGGACTATGATGTTTGCAGATGACATTGTGATCTGTAGTGAGAGTAGAGAGCAAGTTGAGTCTAGTCTGGAGAAGTGGAGATATGCTTTGGAGAGAAGGGGAATGAAAGTCAGTAGAAACAAGACTGAGTACATGTGTGTGAATGGGAGGGAGCCCAGTGGAATCGTGCAGTTACAAGGAGTAGAAGTGGTGAAAGTAGATGAGTTTAAATATTTGGGGTCAACTGTTCAAAGTAATGGAGAGTGTAGTAAAGAGGTGAAGAAGAGAGTGCAGGCAGGGTGGAGTGGGTGGAGAAAGGTGGCAGGAGTGATTTGTGACCGAAGAATATCAGCAAGAGTGAAGGGGAAAGTTTACAAAACAGTAGTGAGACCAGCTATGTTGTATGGTTTAGAGACGGTGGCACTAACAAAAAGGCAGGAGGCGGAGCTGGAGGTGGCAGAGCTGAAGATGTTGAGATTTTCTTTGGGAGTGACAAGAATGGACAAGATTAGGAATGACCATATCAGAGGGACAGCTCAGGTGGGACGGTTTGGAGACAAAGTCAGAGAGGCGAGATTGAGATGGTTTGGACATGTGCAGAGGAGGGACCCAGGGTATATAGGGAGAAGGATGCTGAGGATGGAGCCACCAGGCAGGAGGCCAAAGAGGAGGTTCATGGACGTGCTGAGAGAGGACATGCAGGTGGTTGGTGTGACAGAGGAAGATACAGAGGACAGGGTGAGATGGAAACGATTAATCTGCTGTGGCGACCCCTAACAGGAACAGCCGAAAGACAAAGAAGAAGACACATACATTACAGTATGTGTGCATACTAGTGTAGAATCACTAAAATGTGAGTTTCACATAGTCTGTTCACATAACAAATGCATAGACGCACATGCTCACATTGTTTACACTGCTGAATAGAGGAAAATTGCATATATTCCAACAGAAAAAACCATACACTCAAAACAACATAATGCACTGCTGTTTATCACAATTTACTTCAGATATAATAGTTTTACTGCACTTCTTATTACCTATAATAATGTGGATACTCACTCCTCAATTGGATCCAAATGCACGAGATAGTCCAGCTCCTCGTCGGTGTACAAACTCTCCTTACTGGATGAGCCTGACTCAACATCGCTGTCGTCAAAAATCTGTTGCCAAGCTTCCTTGATGGTGAAAGTTTTCTTTGCCATTCTTGCTTCTTCCCAGAAAAAGTATATCGGATGTTTGCGCGCAGCTCTGCGCGTAAAGACACTGGGGCGCATGGAGACGCTTCCTTATTTTATCAAAGCAACCAAGTCCAGAGTCGTTTCTGGTTCGTGACGTCATTACCATCACTGTACTGTGTTTGTGCCGTTCTGTAGTATAGCTATTGTTTCTGCAGTGCACGTGCGTAATTGCGCATGATATACTTTGATATAGGCTCGTTATTTTCATGATTTGATCACAATTATAGCCGTAAAAAGTGTCAGCCAAGTGACTACAAGTGTACAGAGTCAACGCCGGTCTGTTATGGATTGGGGGGTGTTTGGCTGGCCCTGTTTTTCTCTGTCTCCCCAGGTGGTTCTGGGGGGGTTATTGTCATGGATTGGGGGGTGTTTGGCTGGACCTGCTTTTCTCTGTGTCTCCTCAGGTGGTTTGCATTTGGCCCTGAGTTGAGAAGAGGTGAAGTGTGCAGAGGACCAGAGAACCTCACTCATTGCCTGCACCTGCTGCCTGTCTACACGTGCAGATCAACAGGATCCACAGCTGGAGTGCATTCCCTGATGAGGCCTGCTGGATTTACAGGGCTTATTTGCCAGAGGATTAACTTTGTGCCATCCGTGTGAGGCTGACTTTGAGAGATCAGCCTCGTTACTACAGATGCTGAGGACCGCTCCAGGTTTGACGCACGTGTCTGTGAGAGAGGAGAAGTGAGGTTCTCAAGCTTTACTGCGCACTTCCTGAGGTACTTTAATGTTTATGATTCCTAATAATTAACAGCTGTAATTGAGCGTTCCTGTACGCTGTTCTATTTGAGGCTGTTACGTTAATTGTTTGGTCCGCTCCTCACCGCCATTCATGGAAATTGTTAGTTTGGCACTTGCTGTGAGGAGCTACCTTTAAATTAAGCCTGGAAGTGTTTGCTGATTATATGCTTGTGTGAACTTCCCTCTGAGTTGAAGGTTTGGGCTTACTAACCTCGTTCTCCTCTTCACAGACTCGGTGGTCCGTGCAGCCGCCTGGGGGGGTGTCGGCAGGGTTCCTGAGTCCAGAACATTTGTGGCTCCGGTCCATTTGCGCGTGTCGTTCTCCCACGCCAGACCGCTGCTCCCTTTTGCACAATACTACACGGTTGGTTAATAAATCTGTTTTCTTTGAACTGCTCTCTGTTCTTTTAACGCTGGGTCCGGTCAGACGCTGGTTCGGGTCCTCCAAACTGCGTCGGCGCACAGAACAGAATCCTCTGGCCAAGAATCACAGACCCAGCGGCAGTAGAGCCGGTACCATGCTGGGAAGGCGGCAGCAGACGTTGGAATTAATCCGGGATCAGTTGCGGGTGCTCTCCGCCTGGGTTGTGCGTGTCAGTGAACCTAAAACTGAATAATAGTTTGAACTCTTTTGCAGCCCTTTTCCTGTGGTGTTGCCTTATCTGTGGGATTGGCGTTTGGTGTGATCAGCGACGGCTTTGCTTCACACTCCAACCAGTTAAGTGGTTAGACAGGAGCTGGCGATGATGTCCTCTGGGGAGTGTTGGGCTCTACAAGTCGTCTGGGGGGGTGTTAATTTGTTTTTCTTTTATTGGGATTATGTTTGGATTGTGTTTGTGGGGCTCTGTTGGGGTTTTGGGATTGTATTTTTTCTTTTTCTCCTCAGGGTTTGATGGGACGGTCCTCTGGGGGGGGTTGTTGGGGTCCTTCTATTTGTTTTATGTTGGACTATATTGTGGGACTCTTTTGGGGTGTTTTGGACTGTTTTTGTTTTGCTGCCAGCCAACATGCCAGCCAAGTTGCCTTGTCTCCTCACTGGCCTGTCATGTGTTTCCGCCGTGGACCCAGGAGGGTCGCGCCACATGTCTCCCTGCCGTGGACCTTGGAGGATGGTGCCGTTTTTGGAGCAGGTCCGTGTGGTCGCCGGGAGGCTTCCCTTTGAGGGAGGGGTATTGTTATGGATTGGGGGGGTTTGGCTACCGTCACGGATTGGGGGATGTTTGGCTGGCCCTGTTTTTCTCTGTCTCCCCAGGTGGTTCTGGGGGGGGGTTATTGTCATGGATTGGGGGATGTTTGGCTGGGCCTGCTTTTCTCTGTGTCTCCTCGGGTGGTTTGCATTTGGCCCTGAGTTGAGAAGAGGTGAAGTGTGCAGAGGACCAGAGAACCTCACTCATTGCCTGCACCTGCTGCCTGTCTACACGTGCAGATCAACAGGATCCACAGCTGGAGTGCATTCCCTGATGAGGCCTGCTGGATTTAAGCCCTGAAGATACAGGGCTTCTTTGCCAGAGGATTAACTTTGTGCCATCCGGGAAAGGCTGACTTTGAGAGATCAGCCTCGTTACTACAGACGCTGAGGACTGCTCCAGGTTTGACACACATGTCTGTGAGAGAGGAGAAGTGAGGTTCTCAAGCTTTACTGCGCACTTCCTGAGGTACTTATGATTCCTAATAATTAACAGCTGTAATTGAGCGTTCCTGTACGCTGTTCTATTTGAGGCTGTTACGTTAATTGTTTGGTCCGCTCCTCACTGCCGTTCATGGAAATTGTTAGTTTGGCACTTGCTGTGAGGAGCTACCTTTAAATTAAGCCTGGAAGTGTTTGCTGATTATATGCTTGTGTGAACTTCCCTCTGAGTTGAAGGTTTGGGCTTACTAACCTCGTTCTCCTCTTCACAGACTCGGTGGTCCGTGCAGCCACCTGGGGGGGTGTCGGCAGGGTTCCTGAGTCCAGAACATTTGTGGCTCCGGTCCATTTGCGTGCGCCGTTCTCCCACGCCAGACCGCTGCTCCCTTTTGCACATTACTACACAGTTGGTTAATAAATTTGTTTTCTTTGAACCGCTCTCTGTTCTTTTAACGCTGGGTCCGGTCAGACGCTGGTTCGGGTCCTCCAAACCGCGTCGGCGCACAGAACACGGTCATTCTCTTGTTGACAAACAACCTTTGTCATGAGTATTTTGCGCTCTGATTGGAGAACCACACATCACATGTGTAAGGCGCACGCTGCTACTGGACAGGCATATTCAGAGCTTTAGAAACACAGGTTGGGGAAGGCCAAAATGGAAACCAGAGACATGCGCTGAAAGCTTGAAATCTCAACTTTATTCTGCAAAAAATAAATAAATAAATAAGTCGATAACTTCTACAGATCAAAAGATATACGCAAAAATGTAAAGCTAACTCTCTGAGGTCGTACACGACCTCATCGACCTCCGAGGGTTAATTATCTGGCTGGATAAACCGTATGAGAGAGCGCCGATGGGACTAAAGCCGTCGGGCTGATCGGGACCTCTCCGCTTGCCCTACCTCTCGGCATACACCAGTACCGCCTCTTCCAAGCTCCATCAAGTCTTCCTCTGATACGCCAGCTCCTCCTGCTGGCGAGCATATGCAGCTTGGCAGGGCCAAATTGCCCCCAGAGGAACATAGGTGGAGACTGGTGTCTGGGGAGTGTCTTTATTGCAGCGCTAAGGGTCACAACCTTAGCACATGCCCTGTTCGGCCAAAAGCAAACGCTCACCCGTAGAGACCGGGCTGCGGGTGAACCAAGCAAAATTCACAGGTGTGGGTTCCTGTCACACTCAAATCCCAGCCACTCTTTGTTTTGGCAGTGAAACGCTTTTGGTACCGGCCCTCATTGGCATGGGAGCCGAAGGTGATTTCATAGACGCCACTTTTGCATCCAAAACCAGGATGCCACTTGAGGCACTCCCTTCCCCACTGTCAGTGCATGTGTTAGATGGCACACCCTTACCTACCATTACTCACCGCACCGCTCCAGTCACATTAGTGGTGTCAGGAAATCACAGTGAAGTTATTCAGTTTTATGTTATCCCATCTTCATCCTCCTTGGTTCTAGGCCATCCATGGGTATTCAGACATAATCCTGCGATAGATTGGCAGTCTGGGGTTATTACTCAATGAGAAGAGCGAAGCCTGTCTCAAGGGGTGTCTTAGTTCCTGAGTTCCCCCCAGCGTGGAGGTCAAGGAGAAGGTCAACTCACCTCCTGACTTGTCCTTAGTCCCTCCTGAGTATCGCGACCTTGGTGAGGTATTCAGCAAGGATCGTGCACTCTCACTGCCTCGTCACCATCCGTATGATGGTGAGGAGGCGCTCAGCTACCTTCTGGTAGACTGTATAACCTCTCCCGCTTGGAACGTGAGTCAATGGAGACCTACATCTGGGACTCCTTGGCTGCTGGGCTGATCCGGCCCTCTTCGTCACCCTTGGAGGCAGGCTTCTTTTTTGTTGGGAAGAAGGACGGTTCCCTTCACCCCTGTATCGACTTCCATGGACTAAACACCATAACGGTCCAAAATCGGTACCCACTCCCCCTTTTAGATTCGGCGTTTAGCTCCTTGCATGGGGCGTCCATATTCACTAAATTGGACCTTCATAACGTCTACCATCTGCTGCATGTCTGAGAGGGGGACAAGTGGAAGACAGCCTTCAACATACCACTGGGGCATTTCAAGTACCTGGTCATGCCCTTCGGCCTCACCAATGCTCCAGCTACATTCCAGGCACTAGTTAATGATGTGTTAACGGACTTCCTGAATCAGTTTGTGTTCGCCTATCTGGATGACATTCTGATCTTCTCGCCAAATCCTCAGGCTCATACTAAGCATGTAGTGCTCCAGCAGTTACTAGAGAACCGGCTGTTTGTCAATGCCAAGAAGTGTGGGTTCAATTTAGACACCGTTTCGCTTTTAGGATTCATCATCTTTCATAACCAGGTAAAACCTGACCCTGGCAAGGTCAAAGCGGTCATAGACTGGCCCGTTCCATCATCCGTTAAGCAATTACAGCAATTTCTAGGATTTGCTAATTTCTACCGGCACTTCATTCGCAGATTCAGTCAGGTCGCTGCACCTCTCACAGCACTCGCATCATCTAAGAACACATTCCAGTGGACCCCTCAGGCTGACACAGCCTTTTCTTTACTGAAGGAATGCTTCGCTACAGCACCAGGACTCACACAACCGGATCCAGATCGCCAGTTCATTGTTGAGGTAGACACCCCGGAGTCCGGGGTGTCTACCTCAACAGTGTTAGGGGCAGTGTTATCCCAACGTTCGGAAAAAGATAACCGGGTACACCCTTGTGCTTACTTCTTGTGGTGCCTGACCCCCACTGAAAAAACTATGACGTGGGTAACTGGGAACTCCTAGCCATGAAAGAAGCCCTAATCGAGTGGAGACATTGGCTGGAGGGGACTACAGTCCCGTTCGTCATTTGGACAGACCACCACAACCTTGAATATATCCAGTCTGCCAAACGGTTGAACTCCCGGCAAGCCAGGTGGTCACTGTTGTTTGGTCGGTTTAATTTTACCATTTCCTACTGTCCGGGTAGCAAGAACATTAAACTGGATGCTCTGTCTCGTCAATTCACCACCCCGACCAAGGAACCACTCGAAACATCAGAGACCATCCTACCCCGATCCATGGTCATGGGGGCACTGTCGTGGGATGCTGAGCGATCGGTCCAGGAAGCCCTCACCCACCATCCAGACCCTGGGGGTGGGCTTCCCGGTTGGCTTTTCGTTCCACCTGAGGTTCGATCTCAAGTTCTTCAGTTCTGCCATTCCTCTAAACTGTCATGCCATCCCGGAATGACCTGAACCCTAGAACTCCTCCGTCGCCACTTTTGGTGGCCCACTGCCCAAGCGGATGTGAAGGAATTCATCCAAGCCTGTACGGTCTGCACCCGAGGAACGACTTCTCATCGACCTCCTGTTGGGCTCCTGTGACCGCTCCTGATTCCAGGCCGTCCGTGATTGCACATTAGAATGGATTTCGTCACTGGACTTCCTCCATCTCAGGGTAACACAGTTGTCCTCACGCTCATGGATCAGTTCTTCAAGGCAGCTCACTTCGTGCCCCTGCCAAAGATACCAACTGCCCAGGAGACTGTGACCTTCTCGTCCTCCACGGCTGCATGGCATACCCCTGGACATAGTTTCTGACTGAGGACCTCAGTTTATTTCGCAAGTCTGGCGAAGATTCTGTGCTACTCTGAGGGCCTCGGTCAGCCTGTCATCCAGGTTTCATCCTCAGACCAATGGGCAGGCAGAGCGGATCAACCAAGACCTTGAGACCACCCTACCGTGTGTCTCTGCCACCCACCTGACTGACTGGTGCCTACTTTTGCCCTGGATGGAGTATGGCGATTCCCAGGTCTCCTCTGCTACCAGACTCTCTCCCTTCGAGGCCTCCCTGGGTTATCAATCGCCTCTCTTCCCTCCCCAAGAAACTGAGGTCTCCGTCCCATCTGTGCAGCTCCACCTCCGGAGATGCCGTCAGGTGTGGAAAACCGCCCACTCTGCCCTGCTGAAGACCCGGACCCGGACACAGGGCCATGCTGACCGGCATCGGAACCCCGCCCCCGACTATCAGCCCGGGCAGGTGGTGTGGCTCTCATCCCGGGACATCGCTCTCCAAATGGACTCCCCGAAACTGGCTCCAAGCTACATTGGACCTTTTGTGATTGACCGGGTAGGTAATCCGGTTGCCGTCCGGCTCCATCTTCCTTGCCCCCTGTGGATCCACCCGGTCTTCCATGTCTCCAGACTGAAGCCAGTTCATTCAAGCCCTCTGTGTCCTCCTGCTCCTCCACCACCCCCTGCCCAGATGGTGGACGGCCATCCGACCTGGACCGTCCAGAAGATCCTGGATGTACGTCGCCGGGAACGGGGCTTCCAGTATCTGGTGGACTGGGAGGACTACGGCCCTGAAGAATGCTCCTGGGTCAAGCAGGGGCTCATCTTGGACCCTTCCCTCATCCGGGACTTCTACCGGGACCATCCTGATCACCCCAGTAGGTCACCTGGGGGCTCCCATTGAGGAGGGGTTACTGTTGTGGGCTGCCTGCTCTGTTTCCTGCTGCTGCTCTCTCTCTCCTCTGCACAGGTGGCGCACCTCAACCTGATCGGCACACCTGTTTAACATCTCAACTATTGTATATGAACCCTGCCTCTTCACTCCATCCTCACAAGAGACTCAGCGTTCTTTCCAAGGTAAATGGCCTCTCTTGTGCATTCCTATGCAGTATTGGTTCTTGTTAAATCTGAGCTTCCAACCTTGTGAATAGCTCTCTGTATTTTTCTGCAACCTGTCTGAGATTTTTCCCAGCTCTGGGTTTTTGTTTCAGCCTTTTTCAGCCTCAGCTGTCATCAGCTCTCTGGATACAGCTAAGACGATCAGTGCATATTGACTACAATATTTCCGAAAGGACTAATTACTTCAGCTCTGACTCACCTGTGTGTGTTTCCTCGAGACGGCGTCGACAGCTTGCAGGCAGCCACCTGTCTCCGGATCCATCCACTGGGACTGAAGTTGTCTGGACTGCAGACTCCCTGGTTCCACCACTCAGCGGGCCGGTCTCCACACAGCTAGGCAGCACTGCACATTTGCACATTCTGTACTGTACAATCCTCTGTTGTTAACTCTGGAGCAATAAATCCTTGTTAACCGCTCACTCTCTGCTCCCTGCTTCTGGGTTCGTCTTCCACTCACGCCCGAACTGTAACACCAGGCCTGAGATTTTTCACAGTGACTTTGAATAAATTTAAAAGTGCGGAATCGTTCAAGTTTGTACTTTGAGGGGCAGTGTTACAGAAAGAACAGGGGGAGACAGTCTGTACTTCTTTTTTTTTGGTTGGAAGTTCCACCCAATTTTTTTGTGTTTTTGTCCTTTTTTGTGCAGTCTGCAGCAACCACCAGCTCCACCTGGCTCCCTGCACCTGCAACCTGTTCTCCAGTGTCTTCACCTCCTGGTCTCCATCACATCACTATCACATTCTCACCTCTGTTATAACAAGCTGTTTGCCTTAATTAGTCCTTCACTGGATTTTGAGTTAATTTCCGGTATTAGTACAACACAAACATTCTTTTTTTTTTTTTTCTTCCAACTGGGGCTGCAGAAAAAATTCCCACAGGCAATGCTGGTTTACTCATATCACTGTGAAGGTGTGAATATGCAACATTTTTATTCCTGAACCATCATCCAAATCAAACCAACACAAGACAAAGTACTGGAGTTTAAAAAGAGAACCAAAAGAAAGGAGGACTAAAAACTTTATTCACATCCCAGTTTATCCCATCCTTCTAGATTAAAGATAAAGGAGAATACCCAGAATTTGCCAAAATATTTGAGTTTGGCCAGATTTTCTGCTCCATCAAAACAAGGTGCGGCAACGTAGATGTTAAAGATGTCATGCTGTGACCCAGACACCCACCCAAACAGGCTCACATTGATTTAAGGATTTGTTTTTGTGTGTTTTTGTGCAGTGGTTAATGCTGAAATCTCATTTTATAGAATTTATTATTATTATTATTATTATCATTGTTCATGACACCAGAAAAAAATACTGTCCATGACAATGAAATTAAAACAATCTCTTAAAAGCACAGTTAAAATAAATAAATAAAATAAATTGTTGGGAAAGTGTAGGTACACGGACCCACAACAGGGGGCGCAAATGAACGGACAATGGATGAGGTCAAATAACAACACTTTACTGTTGTGAATGGGCACAACAACTACAATCAGATTACAACAACAGACAAAAGCCAAATCACAAAAGGTGTCGTGTGGGCAGGCTTGAAGATAGGAGACGTCTGTCCAAAGCAGAACCGGAACCACACGATTTCCTCCGCCACCAGACCTCGGGAATACTGGAGCCGCCAAGTCCCGAACTTCCAGGTGGCCACTGCCTTCGCCTGTCGGACCTGGTACTGCTGGCGAGGAACAAAAGAACAATTGAATGTGGGTGCGTCTGCACCCAGGAATCCGCACGGCAGGAAAACTACCTCCACCACTCGTTGGAAAAGGAGTCAGCTAAACAACTCACAAAAGTCACAAAAGATCACTGTTAACCAGTCAGCTGAGCACGTTACCTTCCAGGTAGAACGATATCTCGGCAAAGAGGTGGACGCGTCGTCCTGCTGATATTCCCCTGCTGATCAGATGATGGGTAACAGCTGTTGCAGGTGATGCGTGACAGCTGTCACCCTGGCTGCTCCTGTGAGGCGGCTGCGCCCTCTCGTGCCTGAAGCCCGCACTTCAGGCAGGGCGCCCTCTGGTGGTGGGCCAGCAGTACCTCCTCTTCTGGCGGCCCACACAACAGGACCCCCCCCTCAACGGGCGCCTCCTGGCGCCCGACCAGGCTTGTCCGGGTGGCGGCGGTAGAAATCGGCCAGGAGGGCCGGGTCCAGGATGAAGCTCCTCTTCACCCAGGAGCGTTCTTCGGGGCCGTACCCCTCCCAGTCCACCAAATACTGGAAGCCCCGGCCCATCCTACGGACATCCAAAAGCCGGCGTACAGTCCAAGCCGGCTTGCCATCGATGATCCGGGCAGGAGGCGGTGCCGGACCCGGAGTACAGAGGGGTGAGGTGTGATGTGGTTTTATCCGGGAAACGTGAAACACGGGATGGATCCGCAGTGAGGCCGGAAGCTGAAGCCTCACCGCGGCTGGACTGATGACCTTAAGGATCTTAAATGGGCCGATGTAACGGTCCTGTAGCTTGGGGGAGTCTACCTTGAGGGGAATGTCCTTTGTGGATAACCACACCTCCTGCCCTGGCCGATTCGCAGGGGCCGGGGCCCGCCGACGGTCTGCATGGGCTTTTGCCCTCGTCCGGGCCTTTAGCAAAGCAGAACGGGCGGCACGCCACACCCGACGGCACTTCCGTAGGTGGGCCTGGACCGAGGGCACACCGACCTCTCCCTCAACCACCGGAAACAACGGGGGCTGATACCCCAGACATACCTCAAAAGGGGAGAGGCCGGTGGCTGAAGACACCTGGCTGTTATGAGCGTACTCGATCCAGGCCAAATGGGTACTCCAGGCCGCCGGGTGCGCGGCAGTCACGCAGCGCAAAGCCTGTTCCACCTCCTGGTTTACCCGTTCTGCTTGCCCGTTGGTCTGAGGGTGGTACCCGGACGAGAGACTCACCGTGGCCCCCAGTTCCCGGCAGAAGCTCCTCCAGACTTGCGAGGAGAACTGGGGACCGCGATCGGAGACGATGTCTGTTGGAATCCCATGCAGCCGGACGACGTGGTGGACCAGGAGGTCCGCTGTCTCCTGGGCTGTTGGGAGCTTCGGGAGGGCCACGAAGTGGGCCGCCTTGGAGAACCGGTCCACTATCGTGAGGATGGTGGTGTTGCCCTGGGACGGCGGGAGGCCCGTGACAAAATCCAGGCCGATGTGGGACCAGGGGCGATTAGGCACAGGCAGCGGCTGGAGTAGGCCTGGTGCCCTGCCATGGTCAGCCTTGCCCCTGGCGCAGGTGGTGCAGGCCTGGATATAATCCCGGACGTCGGCCTCTAGGGACGCCCACCAGAAGCGCTGCCGGACAACTGCCACGGTTCTTTGCACCCCTGGATGACAGGAGAGCTTGGAGCCGTGACAGAAGTCCAGGACTGCAGCCCTAGCTTCTGGTGGGACGTATAGTTTGTTCTTCGGCCCAGTTCCGGGGTCCGGGCTTCGTGCCAGGGCCTCCCGGACGGTTCTCTCTACGTCCCAGGTGAGGGTAGCCACGATAGTGGACTCCGGGATGATGGGTTCCGGTGGATCCGACAACTCCGCTTTGACTTCATCTTCATGTACCCAGGACAAGGCATCCGATCTCTGGTTTTTGGTCCCGGGACGGTAGGTGATCCGGAAGTCAAAACGGCCGAAGAACAGTGACCAGCGGGCTTGCCTGGGGTTCAGCCGCTTGGCGGTCCTGATATACTCCAGGTTCCGGTGGTCAGTGAAAACCGTGAATGGCATGGATGTTCCCTCCAACAGATGTCTCCACTCTTCAAGAGCCTCTTTCACCGCAAGGAGTTCTCGATTGCCGACGTCATAGTTCCGTTCGGCCGGGGTCAACCTGCGGGAAAAATAGGTACACGGGTGAAGGACCTTATCGGTCTTCCCGCTCTGGGAAAGCACAGCTCCTATCCCTGAGTCCGAGGCGTCCACTTCAACCACTAACTGGCGACTAGGATCGGGCTGCACCAGAACGGGTGCAGACGAGAAGCGCCGTTTCAACTCCTTGAACGCGGCATCGCAGCGATCCGACCAGGTGAAGGGGACTTTTGGTGAGGTCAGGGCTGTCAGGGGGCTAACTACCTGACTGTAGCCCTTAATGAACCTCCTGTAGAAATTTGCAAAGCCGAGGAACTGTTGCAGCTTCCTACGGCTAGTGGGTTGGGGCCAGTCTCTCACCACCGCAACCTTGGCCGGATCAGGAGCGACGGAGTTGGGGGAGATGATAAACCCCAGGAAGGACAAAGATGTGCGGTGAAACTCACACTTCTCGCCCTTCACAAACAGCCGGTTCTCCAACAACCGCTGCAGGACCTGACGTACATGCCGGACATGAGTCTCAGGATCCGGGGAAAAGATGAGTATATCGTCTAGATATACGAAGACGAATCGGTGCAGGAAATCCCGCAAGACATCATTAACTAATGCTTGGAACGTCGCGGGGGCGTTTGTGAGGCCGAACGGCATGACCAGGTACTCAAAGTGACCTAATGGGGTGTTGAATGCCGTCTTCCATTCGTCTCCCTTCCGGATCCGAACCAGGTGATACGCATTTCTAAGATCCAGCTTAGTAAAGATTTTGGCTCCATGCAGGGGGGTGAACACGGAATCTAATAATGGCAACGGGTATCGGTTGCGAACCGTAATCTCATTCAGCCCCCTGTAATCAATACATGGACGAAGTCCGCCATCTTTCTTTCCCACAAAAAAGAAACCTGCCCCCATCGGGGAGGTGGAGTTCCGGATCAGCCCGGCAGCTAATGAGTCCCGGATGTAGGTCTCCATTGATTCGCGCTCAGGTCGTGAGAGGTTGTACAGCCTGCTGGACGGGAACTCAGCGCCTGGAACCAAATCAATGGCACAATCGTACGGACGGTGCGGGGGAAGGGTGAGTGCCAGATCCTTGCTGATGTCTTCAGCAAGATCGTGGTACTCAACCGGCACTGCCGTCAGATTGGGAGGGACTTTGACCTCCTCCTTAGCCTGGGAACCGGGAGGAACCGAGGATCCTAAACACACCCGATGGCAGGTTTCGCTCCACTGAACCACCACCCCAGACGGCCAATCGATCCGGGGATTGTGCTTTAACATCCATGGGATGCCCAAAATCACGCGGGAGGTAGAAGGAGTTACAAAAAACTCAATCTCCTCCCGGTGGTTTCCAGACACCACCAGTGTTACTGGTTGTGTCTTGTGTGTGAGTAAAGGGAGGAGGGTGCCATCTAGTGCCCGCACCTGCAATGGCGTAGGAAGCGCCACCAGAGGGAGCCCTACCTCCTTTGCCCATCTGCTGTCTAGCAGATTCCCTTCTGACCCCGTGTCCACCAGTGCTCGGGCTTGAAGGGTTAAATCCCCGCTCAGGATTGTGACTGGGAGTCGTGTGGCAATTTGTGTGTGTCTCACTTGAATGTCTTGACCCCCCCTTAGCCCAGTCTCTAAGGGCGAGTGTTGACGTTTTGGCCGTTTGGGGCAGTCTCTCTGTGTGTGCTCTGTTGAGCTGCAGAGAAAACACTCTCCACGGATCAGCCTCCCCATTTTGGCCCTGTGCATTTCCCTAACAACGTCAACAGGGGGAGCTGTTGCCCCACCAAGCGCTGCGGCTGTGGAGCGTGGGGAGGGCGGCCCCTTTTCGAACCCGGAAGGGAGAGGGGCGGCGCGTATCCGGTCACGTCCTTCGCCTCGCTCCCGACGGCGTTCCTCTAACCGATTGTCTAATCGTATAACGAGATCAATAAGCCCGTCTAAATCCCGCGGTTCGTCCTTAGCCACCAGGTGCTCCTTCAGGACCAACGATAGTCCGTTTATGAAGGCGGCGCGGAGGGCAGTGCTATTCCAGCCGGACCTCGCAGCCGCGATGCGGAAGCCGACTGCATAAGCAGCTGCGCTCCGGCGCCCCTGTCTCATTGACAGCAGCACGGCTGAAGCGGTCTCTCCTCTATTTGGGTGATCGAACACTGTTCTGAACTCCCTCACAAACCCATCATATGTCAGAAGGAGCCGTGAATTTTGCTCCCAGAGCGCTGTAGCCCAAGCGCGTGCCTTGCCGCGAAGCAGATTAATCACATAAGCTATCTTGCTAGCATCAGTCGCGTACATGACGGGTCGTTGTGCGAAGACGAGCAAACACTGCATAAGAAAGTCCGCGCATGTCTCCACACAACCCCCGTACGGCTCTGGAGGGCTTATGTATGCTTCAGGGGAAGGTGGGAGGGGTCGTTGAATGACCTGTGGAACGTCACTGTTGCGCACAGGATCGACAGGAGGGGGAGCCGCAGCAGTGCCCTGAGGGCGTGCCTCCACCTGCGCGGCGAGAGCCTCCACCCTGCGGTTAAGGAGGACGTTCTGCTCGGTCATCAGATCCATCCGAGCAGTAAAAGCGGTGAGGATTCGCTGCAACTCACCGACCATTCCTCCTGCAGACGCCTGTGCGCCCTGCTCTTCCATTGGCCATTCAACAGCCGGTTGACGCCCCTCGGGGTCCATGACGTTGGCCGAGATATCCTGTTGGGAAAGTGTAGGTACACGGACCCACAACAGGGGGCGCAAATGAACGGACAATGGATGAGGTCAAATAACAACACTTTACTGTTGTGAATGGGCACAACAACTACAATCAGATTACAACAATAGACAAAAGCCAAATCACAAAAGGTGTCGTGTGGGCAGGCTCGAAGATAGGAGACGTCTGTCCAAAGCAGAACCGGAACCACACGATTTCCTCCGCCACCAGACCTCGGGAATACTGGAGCCGCCAAGTCCCGAACTTCCAGGTGGCCACTGCCTTCGCGTGTCGGACCTGGTACTGCTGGCGAGGAACAAAAGAACAATTAAATGTGGGTGCGTCTGCACCCAGGAATCCGCACGGCAGGAAAACTACCTCCACCACTCGTTGGAAAAGGAGTCAGCTAAACAACTCACAAAAGTCACAAAAGATCACTGTTAACCAGTCAGCTGAGCACGTTACCTTCCAGGTAGAACGATATCTCGGCAAAGAGGTGGAGGCGTCGTCCTGCTGATATTCCCCTGCTGATCAGATGATGGGTAACAGCTGTTGCAGGTGATGCGTGACAGCTGTCACCCTGGCTGCTCCTGTGAGGCGGCTGCGCCCTCTCGTGCCTGAAGCCCGCACTTCAGGCAGGGCGCCCTCTGGTGGTGGGCCAGCAGTACCTCCTCTTCTGGCGGCCCACACAACATAAATAAATAATACAAAAAATTCTACATAAAACCTAGTTAAAAACACTCAATCACAATCATAAAATGGCAGGTCCAGCAGCATTCATTTTCCAATGCTTTATGTAACTTAACATGACATTACTTTCAGGTCTGTAACTCTCTCCCAACAATCCACCAGAAATGTGTAGTAAAAACATGTTTGGAATGTGTATCGGTAAACTATGGCAGATAGGGCATCTCAAAAACAGAACTGACTGCCCAGATTGTTTGTGCAAGCAAAGCAAGTGATATGAAAGGCATTTTGTGATACACCAACTCTTCTCATTGCTGGGCCTTACTGATGCAGGGATAAGACTCTGTGGTGCTGTCAGGCCTCAGGGGGTATCCACACACTCACCCTCCTGGATTTCTCTTGCACAGATAGGGAGATGAACAGCCCCATTGATTCCATGTCTAACATTTTCTATAGCTCATCACTCCATGATGCTCAAATGGTCTCACTCATAGAGCCAGAACCTGATCTACAAGCCATTACACACACAGAAAACTGTCTCTTTATATCTCAGCTCAATTTAACCCCATATCCTGATGTTTTCTTGTTAAGAACAATATGTAGAAATAATTTATATTTATTTTTAGGGGTACCTGGCCTTACCAGGGGGTCTGCTGCCCCCCCCAATCACATTTTAACCCTTTTTGCATATTTTTCTCTATTTTTTCCACCTCACTAAACCATTTAGGGTGTCTACAATTTTGATTTAGATAGAAATAAACCACATTGGTGTACACTATCTAGAATAATAAGATTTTGAATGATTGGTGGCATACAAACATGTTTTTAACCCCTAAGGACCAAAACATGAAAATTCTGGAATTGTGCCTAATTGTCTATTTTGTCACTTTTATCACTAGATTGTCCTTACCACACCAATTGTTATGGTTTGTATAATTTGATATAGGTCCTAGCTCATGCATGTTGGTTGAGGGTATCTGGGAGGGGACCCTGGGCCTATCAGGGTTCAGCAGCATTGGCCATACTCTGAAAAGATTTCCCAAAATTAGAAAATCGTGTTTAATTTGTAGAAGGATTAAACAGTATTAGTTTACATTCATAGATGGCAGTACCATCTAGGGAATGCTGACAATATTCAAGGTGTTGGCCTCCAACAAAACAATAGGTGTCATTACCTGCTAATAAGCACATTGTCTTATGAAATAGCTGATATTCTTCAGAAAAAAAAACATAGTTTACATGCCCAAAAGTCATATGTTAGATGCATTACACTGTTTGAATAGGTAAGGATAATTTATCCCCAACTCTAGGCCTATAACCTTAAGACTATAAGACTGTATTTATGGTTTTTGCATTGTTTTAGTTCCAGTGTATATGTACACAGTGTATGCATATCTAGTATATATATGTGAGCATAGTACATGTGACCTACGCCAGAAAATTACGGATTACTAATGATATGCGTGAAATTTATAAAACCTTAGTGTATTATAAGATTATTGTATAACTACAAGTTTATTGCATAAACAAGTACACAAAATCTAAAGTAAAGGGCAATTAAGCAATGAAGTGTACATGCATTCTGGTCACTCAGGGAAGTTTGTCACCAGGGAAATTCGTTCCTGTGACAAAAATTGCCCAGGCTATAGGGATGGAACAGTGTTCTATTCTACCTGCCATGCATGCCCTTACAGGTTGCGATTCAACCAGTGGATTCTTCAAGCTTGGGAAGAAAACAGCCTATATGGTCCTCAAAAAACATAAAGATGCACTGATGGGATTAATGGAATTCCACCTGCCAGATGACAGTGGACTAAATGCAGCAAGGGAGCTTCTTCTCCTGATGTATGGGAAGCATCGCAAGGGACGATCATACAACACCTTTGATGAGATGCGCTTCATATTATCATCCACAACTAACAAGCCTGTGTCATCACTTCCACCAACAGATGACGCATTTAGGCAACATGCTCTGAGAGCCAAGTTTCAGACTATGATCTGGTGCAGTAGCCACATTGCAAAGCCTACAACAATGGATCCTACTAAGTTTGGATGGGTTAAACCTGACGAAATGTTGCAGTGTGTGACAAGTCAGAAGGAATCTGCCCCTCGGGAACTACGAGACTTGAGTCATCTTTACTGTAAAGATACAGCCTGCATTGATGGTAGGAAATGCCCTTGTATCTTAGCTGGCCTTAAATGCATAGACGTCTGCAGCTACAATAACTGCCCAAACACTGTAGTTGTACTACAAGATGATGAGGATGGGAATGGTGATGAAGACTAATGTTGTCCTGGTGGGATCAATAATGTACACAGTCATTTCATTAGAGTACAAAAAAAAAAAAAACAATGGTGAAGGCTTACAAGGCTTCAAACATCTTGACAAGATTAATATCTGAAGTGCTATGTTTTTTATTGTTTGAAACGAATGAAAAAAAACCTTCAAATTGTTTCTTAAATAAATCTTGTTATTTCAAATCTTACTCTTCATTTTCTTATATGTAGTTAACTCTGTACTTGGTAAATGCTTGACCCCCCCCCCCCCCGCCCCTCCTCGCCCCTCCTCACAGGACCAACCTATCCCATGCCAACCCAATGCCAACAATTCCAGAGAGATTCATCGGGAAATATATCAATTGACACAATACATACAAAACTATGGTGGAAGGAAGCCAACCTATTCATATAAGTCACAAAATGGCAAAATTGGCACAATTTCGGAATTTTCATGTTTCAGCAATAAGGGGTTAAAAGCATGTTATTATGCCACCAAAGATTCAAAAATCTTATTTTTCTAGATAGTGTACATCAATGTGAATAATTGGTTGCTAAATTAAAATTGCAATCACACTTCATTGCTTAGTGAGGTTAAAGAATTTGAGAAAAATCTGCAAAACAGGTGCAAAAAGATTTGTTTGGGGGGGGCGGGGGGGCAGTTGACCACCTGGTAATTCCCAGTACCCCCCAAAACAAATATAAATATTTCTACATGTTCTTAACAAGAAAACATCAGCATATGGGGTTAAATTGTGGTTCCCAGCAACCAGTAGCCATCAATTTCCATGTAGATGAAATTTGATATTTTTGGCACGTTTTGGGACAGAAGGGGTTAAATGGGCATGTTGCACACCTTTTTTTGCAAAGTACATCATCATTTCTAGAAACTAGAGATCCTAACCTTTATTTTGATACCAAATTCAACTTGTTCTGCCTCCGGTTGGGGTACCTTCATTTTTTAGCACCCTGCCACTGCACTAAGTCCTTTTTACACCCAGAACACACTGGAGAGATTAAACATCGTGTCTGGATTGGGAACACTTTGGGATCCCCAAGGAGTAGATGGAGGATGTTACTGGGGAAAATTGTGAATGTGCCATGTTCATGCCATAAATGGGCCAAAAGGAAGTTACACCATGAATCAAATAAAAAAATGAACAGACTGAGAGTTTAGATCCCAACCACAACACCACAGACTCACTGGGACTATTTACACACTGGTGATGCTCCAAACTCAGGTCCACTTAAATGAAGTAAAGGCAAAAGTGGAAAATCTTGTGATTCCTTGAATGCGTCCATAAACTGCCATGTTAAAATGTCCAACTTCAGAGCAGAATTAAACAACCTGGAAAAAGATCAGTTTTGGGCTCTATACATTTTTACATCTAAGATATTTTAAACCATACCATTTATGAATAATTAGGGGCATGGCCACATTAATGTAGTGTACACTACTGAACCCACGAGCAAACGGTGGCTGCTAGCTGTAGCGGATTAAAAGAAGCTGTCAGATTTTATAACAATAATATGACTTGCAATGGCATTAACTGTGCAAATGGTTCATACCCTGATTTTGCTATTTTGTTGCACTCTATGTTCATGTTATTAACTCACTGAGTGCCATTGACGCTTAAACGCGTCTTTTCAGATAGTAATGCTTAGCGCCAAAGACGCGTTATCGCGCAAATTACATTTTTATGGGGGGGGGGGGGTAATCAGCTGCTCTAGCTTGTGTAAAAAAAAAATTAGAGTTGTAATCACAAGGGAACCCATTCTGTGGGTGGTAGCAGTGTGAGTGTGGACCGGAGCGTGGCTCGCTCTCCACAGTTGTGCGGATGTCTTACGGTTGTACCGCTCCTAATCCGAATGGTTTCCACCTGGCTGTCACCCAGTGTCTGTCAAACTGTGATGCAGTCGCGCTGCTCCAGTCGTTCCGTCTTTTCCTTGGAATGAAAAAACGCCGAGCGCACGACACACACCTCACACAATGGCTGCTTACAAGCAAATGACGCAATCGACAGGCTCATGCAAGCACACGATTCAAATCCATCAGATTTTTGAAAAAAATAAAAAGGTCCGATACGCGGGAGCCAGAGGGAAAAGACATGCCGCCGAGAGAAGAGACAGATGGATTTTTTTTTTTTTGGTGCATTATACAATAGGATCACTTTTCATAATGTTTGAGATGTCACTGAAGCAAAAACAATTATAATCAAAGACATTTTCTCCTTGAAATGTTGCTTGTCACAAAAAGCCAATTTTCTCAGTTTTTTGTCAGAAATCAGCATTTTTAGTGATACCCACCCATGTTCTGCAGACAAATACTAAAGAATGGAAAGAGGTACAAACAAACGTTTTTTGTTTTTTTTTTCTGATGATAAAGGAAAGCCTGAAGTTTCTTTTGGTATGTTTGTTGTTGACATGGACATAGAACTCAATTTTCTATGGGTCTTGAAAAAACAGTCAAATGCTGAAAAATCCTGGCACTGGGATGTTCTGAACTTTGAAAATGGCTGGCACTCAATGAGTTAATAAAGTTTTTTTTTTTTAAACATACTTGCATGGTGAAATCTAAGTTGGTTCCACTCCTCCAGCCAAGGCAAAGGAGTCGGTATCGGGTTATTTGGTCACGTGACGTTTAGTCAGGATTCTGATATTTTTGCTGATTGGCTGAGACACGGCGCTCTCTGATTGGCTGCAGCCTTTGTTTACAACGTTTCAAAATAAAAATGGCGGCAATGCAAGGAGGATGGTAAGTTGGTTCCACTCCTCAAACCTCCAAATGTTTTTGGTTGCCGTGTGAATGCCAGACACACAAAGCAAATACCTGGTTTCCATTTTGGTTTGACAGGGGTGAGATAAACTCCCACCCCTGACATTTGCGACATTTTGCAACTAGTTTGTCTCACTTTTCAAGTCTTTCGGTTTGTTTTTCACATTTTCGGTGGTTATGCCACAGCCAATCACAGAGCGTGGCGTGATAGCCAATAGCGGCCGACGTATTAGCACCACACCCAGACAGCAAATAGATCTGGGCCGGATGTAGTCCAACATCTGGTACCAATCCTGAAAACAGATCCGGTCCAGACAGTTTTTGCACCCTGGCCCAGATCTGGCACGGCTCCGCTTTACAGTTCTGGAACAGATCCGGACGAGATCTGAACTGGATCCACAAAAGACCAACCGTTTACAGACCATATCTGGCACGGATCTGCGGCAGATGTGGACCGCATCACAGCACCGTGGCAGGAACAAGTTTTACAGGGGTAAGTTCTGTGGATCCGAGGAAACTGATTTGTATCTATAACACACAGATCAGTGTCCCTGGACTTATAAAACTTGATTGTCGTAAAGAAACAAACCGCTTTGCAATAAGCATTTAAAAAAGCCTCAGTGACGATCACGATTACAGAGTACAGAGTTTACAACCGCTAATGGATAGTTTCTACCGAGTGCAGATAAAATTGCTTATTGTTATGCCCCATGCTCCTGCCACGGTGCTATGATGCGGACCACATCTGTCTCAGATCCGTGCCAGATATGGTCTGTAAACGGTTGGTGTTTTGCGGATCCAGTTCAGATCTGGTCCAGATCTGTTCCAGAACTGTAAAGCGGAGCTGTGCCGGATCTGGGCCAGGGTGCAAAAACTGTCTGGACTGGATCTGTTTTCAGGATTGGTACCAGATGTTGGACTACGTCCGGCCCGGATCTATTTGCTGTCTGGGCAGTCTCTTATATAAAGAGACTGGTAGAGAGTTTTTGAAAACGTGGCTGTGATTGGTCCATCTGATACGTCGGCCGCTACTGGCTACCATGCCACGCTCTGTGATTGGCTGTGGCGTAACCGCTGACAGTGGCACCAGTACTACGTTGTAAACAAAGGCTGCAGCCAATTAGAGAGCAGCGTGTCTCAGCCAATTAGCAAAATGTCAGAATCCTGACTAAAAGTCACATGACCGAATAACCCGATACCGACTCCTTTGCCTTGGCTGGAGGAGTGGAACCAACTTACCGATGTATCAGATGGACCAATCACAGCCATGTTTTCAAAAACACACTACCAGTCTCTTTGTACAAGAGACTGTGGTACCAGTGCTAGGTGAAATCCACACAACAGCAGTGAAGTACCTGACCACTGCTAACTAAATCAGTGTACAAGTCATTGTATGTTTGTTTCTGTTTTCAAAATCAGAAAAGCAATTATTTTGTTTGTTTCTGTTTTTAAAATCAAAATGGGGAAAAAAAAAGACTGGTAAAAAACACAACAAACGAACTAACTCTCAGTATATCGTTGGTTCTTCAAATCAGAAAAAGGTATCTTTTTGTGTTTTTTTTTTTCTGTTTTGAAATCAAAATGGGAAACAAGTTCCTGTTTGAATCCACATTCAAAAGCACAGAAAAGCAAAAGCACAAAGGATGTGTTTTTTTCTACTCATGGAAGCAGTGGACTCTCTACTACAGGAAACATTTTTTATTTTTCCTCACCGCCAAAACAACCAAGAAGAGAAATGACTTGTCTTTACTCTCTTCAACTTGTAGCTGTTGCGGCCGTACAATTTGTGAACTTTCTCAGAGTGGAGAAAACACAGTGTGAGATGAGTTAAAATCTGCAGCATTTTGGTGCCCTGTGGTGCTTGGTAACGAGTGTCAGGGGGTTCTGCATGGATCACAGCCTACACAAACTATTATTCAACTGTCAAAATAGTTATGGTTTGATTTAAAGCTGTGCAGCCTCTGGGTTTTTTCAGATTTAACCATTATAAAGAATTTTCTTTGGCACCACTATAATTTTTTTCCTTAGTATTACTAGTAATTAGGCACTATTACATTATTTACTAGTAATTACTAGTAAATAATGGATTCATAATATGATATTGGCAATATGAACAAAATTTGCGCTGTGTGGAAACAATTTAGAATTTCAATCCCTGATGGGAATAAATTCAAGTGAACAGACACCATGACGTATATTTTGTAGCAGCATCAGATCGCACGGGGGTTTCCCCTGATCTGTGCAAGGGATGTTGTAAAGGACACTGCAATTGCCACTCAGAATAATGAAAGGCAGCGTGATGTCAGCTGGTTGCTCCCTCAAACAAAATAAACCAAGATCGCAGAAACCACAGATAAATATTAGGCCGTGGAAGAACCCACTGACTTTTGGAGGTGATCCAGATTGGCGGACGTCAGAAATCTCTGATTGCTCTTACTTTTGTGGCCCATTTAAAAAAATAAATAAATAAATTCAAATGACAAAGCAGAAGTAAAAATAAAATAATGTGTTTTTCATTCAGTGTTTGTCATTAGTGTTGGATGGATTTACTCTGTAGCATGTTTATTTATTTATTTATTTGTATGTGTAATGTAAAACAACCATTTTGGCTTTTAGGTTCTAGTTTTAAGAAAAATGTTTGTTAACTTTCTGAATCCTGGTGTTAATGTTGGTGACCTTTACAGATCGATGCTCAAACACACAGTAGGATGACACCTCCTGCAGACAGGAGACACAGGATAAAATGGAGACAATGTTATTTTAAAAACAGAGTTTTGAATGTTTTGAATTCTCAAAGGCACCCATGGTACATTTTATATGTTGCGTCCAGGTCCAGCCTTGATTTTGCGCCAGGACAGCGTCAGCATGAATTCTGCCGACTGTGACACATTTTCAAAGCGTAAGAGCTTGTTGACGAAAATGGAGAAAGATTTTATTTCATGCAAAATATTTTAGTCTTGTCTTTTTCATTAACGATCATGCATGCTAATTTCACCTTTGTCAGTGTCTCTTTTTGTCATGAAAAAATGGTCGTTGATGAAGATATCTCATCTGACAAAATGAACACGAGAAATCACTGCTATTTATAATTCTGGGATGGAAGCATAATTCCTTCTTTGAAGGTTGTGCTCCAAGCAGAACCTCCTGACCGTCAGTACTGTACAACGAAGACAGAACTGACAACTTCCTCTTTTCTTTTTTTTTTTTTTTTTCTTGGTAGACTTAACAGTCAGCAAACAGACACAAAAAACATTTCCTGTGTCGCAGACCAAACAGCCCCCCCCCATAAAAATTGGTCCGCCCTGCCTCCACTGTGCATTCGTCATTTTGGAGCTTAGCACCTTATCTGAGACGGACTCTCTTCACCCAAAGCGATTAAATGGATTAATGGGATTATTAACCATCAGATGATAAAGGTAAAAGTTTTAATCAGAAACAAGGCCATTTTAACCCTCTTGGGCCGACGCCGTCGTATACGACGGCTGAGACCAAGCTTTACTAAATTATAAATAACTTTTTAATGATATGAGATAGAAACTTACTTTTTTTGCTGAAAATTTAACTACGCGGACTTTCGACCCACCGTCAACCATCTTTGTACTCCTCATAGAAGCTGTGTGATGACGTGAGCAATGTGAGTGTCCATTCGGAATTGGTTCACCGTCACATGGTTTTCCAAAATCCAATCGTAGGGCAGATTCACCTCACATGACACACCAAAGATTGTTTTTAGGAGTGATGTATTACTAGTTGGCCTGTTTGAATAGCCCCCTGGCTGCTCCAATGCACCCTGCACCATTACGCACAGCGAAAGTGAGCAGACGGAGAGCTTCTCATACAATCTCATGTGCTCAAACAGTATGTAAGTATCAGGATTGCTTGACCAGTTTTCCTGTGAATGTTACTGGATAAGCCTGTGGCAAGCTCTCTCGCTCCGGCGTAAAGCACAGTTTACTAGGGATGAGCGAGTACACCATTATCTGTATCTGTTCAACCAACTAAATTATCTGTATCTGTATATGTACTTGTAGTGGGTGGGGCCTAAACCGGAAGTGGGCATGGTTTTACCCGAAATGGCTGGGGCTTAAATCAGTACATTATTTTAAGTCTGAAATTGATATGGATTGATCAGAAGTTGCTATATTTATTATTTCTTTGAAAACTATTTACACAACAGCCTCAAAATTGAGATTCAAGTCAATGTTTTTCAACATGAATATTCTTAAGTGTATGAATGAATATTTACAGAACAGCCTCAGAATTGAGATTTAATGTTTTTGACCACAATAGTAAAGGAACTATTTATAGAACAAAAACTCACAACATGAATATTCTTTAGTGTATGAATGAATAACAGAACAGCCTCTTAACTGAGATTCAATGTAGTAGGAAATTATGAACTACTAAGTATGCATGAACAAGAGTTGTCATACTCAACACAACTTTCTTTTTTTATTTTATGATCAAACTTTTTTATTATTTATTTATTTTATTTATTTATTTTTACTACCTAATGTTCTTGGCATTTTTTTCCACACAAAGTTAAACAATATTGATTAAGGCAAGATAATTATTTTATCCTGCCGTTCACACGGACTGATGTTCCCCTTCCGACAATATAAAGGTGCGTTTACACATAAACAAGACGCGTTACGAATGTCATTTTTCTGACATTCGTGACACATTCCTGACATTCTTAATGTGACTTAAAGCATCTGAATAGGTTTCTTAATAGTGCGTGTTGGTGCGTGATATTCTTGATATTCGTGGAGCATGTTTTTGCCTGTCAAAAAATCTTCCACGAATGTCACACACCACCCTCATTTCGTCTCACGTCATGGAGGTTGCAACTGAGTGTATTGATCCGTCTTGATGAGTATTGATCCTTAACAGAACGTGACAACGTTCGTAGTGGTTCCTGTGATGGTTCTTGGAGCCCAAACTGTCACGCATTATTACGAAGTGACACGGAAACTGTCAAGTTTTGACACAACTTGTAACGCGGTGTCACATTTCACTGCGCGCCACGACGGATCAGTTTTCTGTCATGTGCGCACAATTAAACTCGGCTTCAAATGTCAGTCCACAGTTCCAGCTGAAGCTCCTCAGGACGCTCCTGCAGGTGTTCCACCTGCTGTAACCGATGAGCGGGCTGCTGTGTATGTTGTGTTAAGAGCGCTCTGATCTGCTCGGAAGGGCATCAGGAGTACTCCGATTGCAAATCGGGATATTCAACATGTTGGATTTTTTTGGCCCGATATCGCAGCGTGTGTTGTGTCCTCCGACCAAAACGAGCACGCAGCCTGCTGAATGTGATGTACAGCCAATCAGAAAGCGAGGTGACGGACGTACGGAGCTGAAAATAAAACAGCTGTTCTGACTTACCAGAAAGTCCGGTAGTCATGCTGTCTCCATTCCTTTAAAGAACACCTTTTCTTTATCTTTTTGTATTGTTTTTTCCCCCTCTGTTTTAAAATGTGCATTTGTGTTTATTGTTTGAACCATTTTGTTGTACAGTCTTTCACACAAGAGCACAAATTACCTTAATAAAGTGTCAAAACAGTTGTTTATTATAGTTTGCTGTGTGTTTTGAAGAAATGTGTGTGGAAAATTATTTTTCCTTTCTTATTTCTGATTGTAAACCTTTATTACACTTATAAAACATGACTATAGCATATATATTTTGAAAGAACAGGTTGTCCTGAAAAAAGAGACATAAAACTTGATTGTGGGATGCAGGGAGAGCTGTTAACAGCAATAATAACACATTTATGCCAGGTGAGTGAACTGTCCAAAAAATGCCCTCAGACCCCAGAAAGTTAAGCAGAAACGAGGCGAAACTCCATGACTCTTTGAAATGACTGACTTGCAGTGAAAGCAACAGCTAGCAGCCTGTGTAGCTGCGGCACTCTGATCGCTCCCGCTGTCTTTTATGATTAAATAATGCTGAATTTATGTGGAAATGATCGTTGTACAAAAGCTTCAGATAGCTGTCCCTGAGATAGATGATGACTGGAGTGCAGTTTGAAGCAGAAACGAGGTGATAATCTGTGAACCGTGGCTGTTGACACATGCGCAGTTAAGGCAGGGTGGACCGATTTTTAGGGGAAACCGTCTGCAACACCAGCAGTAGATAATCCAGTATTTCCATTACTGGGGGAAAAAACAAAAACAAAACACACTGCTCTATTTTTTCCCCCAGATTTTCTTTTGGCTTTGAAACAGAAAAACAAGACCTACATTTTTCCTTTTTTTTTTTTTTTTTTTTTTGCTGTTTCCCCTCTTCCCATTTTGGTTTTAAAAACAAAGGAACAAATCCTGATTGGATTTTGAACTGAAGAAAATCAAAGAATGAATGAAACACTGATTTAACTATTATATAATCTGATGTATGAGTAAAACATACACTTGACTCTGGATTTTTCTGCAGAAGTTGAACCACTAATTTGACAATGTGTCAGGATTATGGATTTTGTTATATCTTTATTTGATTCTGTCTGCTTTGGTTTTATATTACTGCTTTGTCTTGTCACATGGGTGTTTGGGCGAGGGCGTTCTCTTTCCACACCCTGTTCTGGAGCTTTCCTGCACACACACCTGTTTCCTATCATCCGTTCATCACACCCTGTATATAAGCCTCTCTGTTCTCTCACTTCCTAGCCAGATCACTGTGCTCTGTCTTCTCTTCGAGTCCTGTACCTTCTTTGTTTCTCGACCAGTTTTGTATTGCCAAGCTTTCCTGACCACCTGCACATTTTTTGGACCACACCTAAGCCCGATGTTTGTGATACCATTGCTGATTTTGGACTGCTAACTAATCCAGTAAAGCCTTTAAACTGAATCTCTCCTGTCTTGCCTCCCATTTGCATCCAGCCATTTCATGTCACAGCCCTTTGTACAATGAGTATAATGTACAGGTTAATTTCTCACAAAGTGCCTATGTGACTCGGGCCTCAAAGGCTTGGCTGTTAATGATGTTTTAATTCGACAAGGATTGTAAAAAGTGAACTTATTCTTAAAAAAACAAAAACAAATGTCATGTCATGTTGTCATGTTGTTTGTCATGTTGTTTGTTGTACATATGCTAAGGTTTAGTTAAATGGGTAATCAAAAGAATAAGAGCAAACCATGTAGCACTTCGATATATGGTTCGCTTTGGTTTTGGCATTTGATCAGTTGTGTTTATATTTGAACCACCTTATCTTTGACCTATACATCAATCAATCAATCAATCAACTTTTTTCTTGTATAGCGCCAAATCACAACAAACAGTTGCCCCAAGGCGCTCCACATTGCAAGGCAAGGCCATACAATAATTATGAAACACAGTCTACGTCTAAAGCAACATAACCAAGGGATGGTCCAGGGTCACCCGATCCAGCCCTAACTATAAGCCTTAGCGAAAAGGAAAGTTTTAAGCCTAATCTTAAAAGTAGAGAGGGTATCTGTCTCCCTGATCTGAATTGGGAGCTGGTTCCACAGGAGAGGAGCCTGAAAGCTGAAGGCTCTGCCTCCCATTCTACTCTTACAAACCCTAGGAACTACAAGTAAGCCCGCAGTCTGAGAGCGAAGCGCTCTAATGGGGTAATATGGTACTATGAGGTCCCTAAGATAAGATGGGACCTGATTATTCAAAACCTTATAAGTAAGAAGAAGAATTTTAAATTCTATTCTAGCATTAACAGGAAGCCAATGAAGGGAGGCCAACACGGGTGAGATATGCTCTCTCCTGCTAGTCCCCGTCAGTACTCTAGCTGCAGCATTCTGAACCAACTGAAGGCTTTTTAGGGAACTTTTAGGACAACCTGATAATAATGAATTACAATAGTCCAGCCTAGAGGAAACAAATGCATGAATTAGTTTTTCAGCATCACTCTGAGACAAGACCTTTCTGATTTTAGAGATATTGCGTAAATGCAAAAAGGCAGTCCTACATATTTGTTTAATATGCGCTTTGAATGACATATCCTGATCAAAAATAACTCCAAGATTTCTCACAGTATTACTAGAGATCAGGGAAATGCCATCCAGAGTAACGATCTGGTTAGACACCATGCTTCTAAGATTTGTGGGGCCAAGTACAATAACTTCAGTTTTATCTGAGTTTAAAAGCAGGAAATTAGAGGTCATCCATGTCTTTATGTCTGTAAGACAATCCTGCAGTTTAGCTAATTGGTGCGTATCCTCTGGCTTCATGGATAGATAAAGCTGGGTATCATCTGCGTAACAATGAAAATTTAAGCAATACCGTCTAATAATACTGCCCAAGGGAAGCATGTATAAAGTGAATAAAATTGGTCCTAGCACAGAACCTTGTGGAACTCCATAATTAACTTTAGTCTGTGAAGAAGATTCCCCATTTACATGAACAAACTGTAATCTATTAGACAAATATGATTCAAACCACCGCAGCGCAATGCCTTTAATACCTATGACATGCTCTAATCTCTGTAATAAAATTTTATGGTCAACAGTATCAAAAGCAGCACTGAGGTCCAACAGAACAAGCACAGAGATAAGTCCACTGTCCGAAGCCATAAGAAGATCATTTGTAACCTTCACTAATGCTGTTTCTGTACTATGATGAATTCTAAAACCTGACTGAAACTCTTCAAATAGACCATTCCTCTGCAGGTGATCAGTTAGCTGTTTTACAACTACCCTCTCAAGAATCTTTGAGAGAAAAGGAAGGTTGGAGATTGGCCTATAATTAGCTAAGATAGCTGGGTCAAGTGATGGCTTTTTAAGTAATGGTTTAATTACTGCCACCTTAAAGGCCTGTGGTACATAACCAACTAACAAAGATAGATTGATCATATTTAAGATTGAAGCATTAAATAATGGTAGGACTTCCTTGAGCAGCCTGGCAGGAATGGGGTCTAATAAGCATGTTGATGGTTTGGATGAAGTAACTAATGAAAATAACTCAGACAGAACAATCGGAGAGAAAGAGTCTAACCATCACTGAAAGCAGCCAAAGATAACGATACATCTTTGGGATGGTTATGAGTAATTTTTTCTCTAATAGTCAAAATTTTGTTAGCAAAGAAAGTCATGAAGTCATTACTAGTTAAAGTTAATGGAATACTCAGCTCAATAGAGCTCTGACTCTTTGTCAGCCTGGCTACAGTGCTGAAAAGAAACCTGGGGTTGTTCTTATTTTCTTCAATTAGTGATGAGTAGAAAGATGTCCTAGCTTCACGAAGGGCTTTCTTATAGAGCAACAAACTCTTTTTCCAGGCTAAGTGAAGATCTTCTAAATTAGTGAGACGCCATTTCCTATCCAACTTACGGGTTATCTGCTTTAAGCTACGAGTTTGTGAGTTATACCACGGAGTCAGACACTTCTGATTTAAAGCTCTCTTTTTCAGAGGAGCTACAGCATCCAAAGTTGTCTTCAATGAGGATGTAAAACTATTGACAAGATACTCTAACTCCCTTACAGAGTTTAGGTAGCTACTCTGCTCTGTGTTGGTATATGACATTAGAGAACATAAAGAAGGAATCATATCCTTAAACCTAGTTACAGCACTTTCTGAAAGACTTCTAGTGTAATGAAACTTATTCCCCACTGCAGGGTAGTCCATCAGGGTAAATGTAAATGTTATTAAAAAATGATCAGACAAAAGGGAGTTTTCAGGGAATACTGTTAAGTCTTCTATTTCCATACCATAAGTCAGAACAAGATCTAAAATATGATTAAAGTGGTGGATGGACTCATTTACTTTTTGAGCAAAGCCGATAGAGTCTAATAATAGATTAAATGCAGTGTTGAGGCTGTCATTCTCAGCATCTGTGTGGATGTTAAAATCGCCCACTATAATTATCTTGTCTGAGCTAAGCACTAAGTCAGACAAAAGGTCTGAAAATTCACAGAGAAACTCACAGTAACGACCAGGTGGACGATAGATAATAACAAATAAAACTGGTTTTTGGGACTTCCAATTTGGATGGACAAGACTAAGAGACAAGCTTTCAAATGAATTAAAGCTCTGTCTAGGTTTTTGATTAATTAATAAGCTGGAATGGAAGATTGCTGCTAATCCTCCGCCCCGGCCCGTGCTACGAGCATTCTGACAGTTAGTGTGACTCGGGGGTGTTGACTCATTTAAACTAACATATTCATCCTGCTGTAACCAAGTTTCTGTTAGGCAGAATAAATCAATACGTTGATCAATTATTATATCATTCCACCAAGTTTCATCTATACTGTTAACCAGTTTAACAGGTAAACACTTATAACGTCAGGTTTGACTGTTCATGTTCACCCAGGTCGAGTCTTTCAACCAAGAGAAGAGTATACAGTCCAGAAGTACTTGGATAGTCATGCATTCATTTTCAGTACTCGCGTACTCCAATTAAGGGTCATGGGGGAGGGGCTGGGGCCTATCCTAGTGGCCGTAGGGCGATAGGTATTATACAGGTACAATGTATTAAAAATCAATATATACTGTGTGTGTGTGTGTATATATATATATATATATATATATATATATATATATATATATATATACACAAGGTCTGTTAGAAAAGTAAAGGACCTTTTTATTTTATGCAAACAATATATGGATTTGATTCATACGAGGTTTGTCAATAAAGTAACGGCCCTTTTTATTTTTTTCAAAAACTATATGGATTTCATTCATATGTTTTTTACGTCAGACATGCTTGAACCCTCGTGCGCATGCACGAGTTTTTCCACGCCTGTCGGTGATGTCATTCGCCTGTGAGCATGCCTTGGGAAGGAGTGGTCCCGCCCCCTCGTCGGATTTTCATTGTCTGGAAATGGCGGAATGAAAAGGACTTTTTTTCCATCAGAATTCCATCAGAGCTGGGCATGCCAGCTCTCCACAATTTCACTGATATTTACTGGAGTGGTAAGCATTGAAAGCCGAGATAGACATGTTCAAACTTGTCCACTGACACGCCCAAACGGAGGTGTTCTTTGTCTCGCTCCATCAGTGGCTCCATCATGACGTGTGAAGCCTCCACACGGCTTTCCATGACAAAATCTCTTGTTAAAAGTGAAATCTGCCGGAAAATGGCTGATGTCCAGCTCTTGTGATAACCAGAGAAATTGCACACGATGGTCCCGGAGCCATACAGCCATCCGTTTAGAAATGAAATGGTCGTTTCTGCCTGTCGATCGCAGCTCGGAGCGCGGCGCGCCGTGCACCATTGTGGGCCATCCTTAAAGCAGTAGTAACACTCCTTAATCTCTGTGAAGCCCAAAAAATTTTCACCGAAAGCCAAATGAATTTTCCGAATGGTTTCCAGCTGCCTGTCTCTAACAGTTTCTGAAAAAATTCTGATGGAGCAAAGCCCAAATCATTCTGCCATTTCCCTGACAATAAAAATCCGACAAGGGGGGTGGACCAGTGCTCACTCAAAGCCTGCCCACAGGCGAATGACGCAACCGACAGGTGTGAAAAAACTCACGCATGCGCACGAAGGTTCAAGCTTGGCTGACGTAAAAACATATGAATCAAATCCATATATTGTTTGCATAAAATAAAAAGGTCTGTTACTTTTCTAACAGACCTCGTATATATATATATAAAGCAAGGCCAGAAGAGACCAAGACACAACAGGAGTACAATACACAGAGATACGATGAACCAGGAACCAAGGAATGTGAAGCGGTACAGACAGCAGATGAAACATGCAGACTGACAGTGGGGGACACTGACACGAGACCGACATGATCACACGATCACACATACTTCAGACAAGACCGAACACATGAATGACAGGTGCATCACAGAATCACATGGAGGCGTGGTAACAAGCAAACACACAGAGAAGCACACAAAGTACAGAGACGAACCACAGAAACACAGGTACACAGACACACCCACGCACATAAGGAGCATGGGAGGGAGACAATCACACATAGACAAGACCGAATACAAGAACAGCCATCCCTTACAGGGCACACACACAAGTTCAAAGATGGCAAACGTTGACCTATTTTAAGACATCAAAAGGTCTGCTTCCTATTTTTATGCTCAGACAGCTGAGGTTATTTTAGCATTGCGTTATAATTGTACATATGGTGTGCATGTTTTAAACCATTTTTTCTTAAGGCGCAGAGGGAGTCGCACAATTTCTTTTGGGATTGTTTGAGCCATGAAGTTTGCACCTGTTGTTGTTGTATTCTTCATTTTAGGGGAAAGAAAGCTGCGTTCATTTCATGCAGCCTTCAAAATGAGACAGCATAATATGGTCGATGAATGCATCCTTTTGAAGGATGTGACCCCTGAATTGAGACGCGCCATAGGATAGGTTTGATTTGCACAGATTAAGATGTCTGGAAAAAGGTCTTGATATCTTCTTGACCAGAAATGATAATCTATGCTTCTGTCTCACCAGATGAGAATCTGCATTGACAGACCCCAGTCAAAATGAACCTGTAGCTCGAGGGCTAATAACATTTCATGTCCAATTAGGATATCTGAAACTGCTGCTTTTCCCTGAGACAGTCTCTTCACTATGATAGACAACTTTGAGAAAGGGGTAGGCAAAACACCTCTCAATGGGATTTCAAGCAGAGTCAAAATCAGCTCCCCAGTGGGTTAAGTGAATCTGTCAGTCTGGCTTCCTGTATAACTGAACTGAGTCACAACATAAACCTCACAGAATCATACTAAAAAAAGTGAAAATGATATTTGTATTGTGAATCAAAAATAACAGAGGCATTGCTTTTACTGCTACACTGCAAGAGTTCATCTTGCTGCTTAAGCGTTGAGCTACGTTTCTGGCAGGCAGGGCTGATGTCTCTGAAAATGCTTTGATAAAATAGGAGACCTGACCGCTGAGGCATGTGATGCAAATTAAATTCTAACGAAGAATGTGATTGAAGTCGGAGAGGAACTGACCAAGCTGAACACAGATCTCACAAGCTCATCATCTCGGTCTCCGTCTCCTTGCCTTGTAGTAACTGCTACCCGTGTCGCAGAGGAAACGCAGATGTGGCCACCTCATTTAAATACTTTGCTCAGGGGTCTGTGAACTCACCTGATTCCCCAGCTGGCAGCCCAAATCTTCTGTACAAAGATAATCTCTCTGTGGAGAAATGGCAGTTTTTCCAGGAACATATTTCAGAGATTTCAATTTGCACAAATAGGAACGCTTCCATAACTATGAAGACAATTTTAATGTTTTTAGAGGTCATAAAAACTATACCACAAGACGTGAACAAACAATTTAACAGACACACATGGTAAATAAATGCCATGTAAAAGATCTAAAAAACTATATCACGAACAAGAAAACAACCAAACGCCTGAGGAAAACAAATATGTACAAATCTACAATTAAGGAGTTCATAAAAAAGCAAATTAAAAACAAATTAAACAATGGAAATATCAAAGTGCATTGTTAACATGCAATAAATAAATAAAATAAATAAAATAAAATAAATAAATAAAATTCAAAGTGTGCCATTGAGAATCATCACAACTTGTGGAAAAAAAACTCCTCGAGTGTCGGACAGTAGAGCATTTAACACAACGGAATCTTTTTCCAGAGGGAAGAAATTCAAACATGGCCATAGACAGATGACTTGAAGTGTCATTCATAATCTGCAAAGCCCGAGTTAAAAGTCTGGCTTTGTAAATCACCTCCAATACCGGCAAAGTCCAGCCGATGGTCCTACTGGCCGAGCGGACCACTTGGTTTAAAGTCTTTTTTCTTTTACAGTGAGATTACCAAACCACACAGTAAGGCAGCTTGAAAGTACACTCTCAATTATGCAATGATAAAAATTTAGGAGAATCTTTTTGTTTTGTGTAAATTCTCTCAGCTTACGTATAAAGAAGAGACGCTGCCTTGCTCTCTTAACAATATTAGAAGTATTTGAGTTCCATTTCAAATCATGGGAAAGAAACACACACAAGAATTTACATTTCTCAACAATTTGCACCACAGAGTTGTGGATAATAATAGGATCATGGTTCCTATTGTTACTAATATCTATCACCAGTTCACACATTTTTGAAGTGTTCAGTAATAGGTTGTTTTCCTCACTCCAGAGAACAACATTCTCTATCTCTGCAGTGATTCATCATTTGAACTGATCAGTCCAATGATAGTTGTATCATCAGCAATTTGATTATCACATTATTTTCACAAGATGCAACAAGGTCGTGTGTGTACAAAGTGAAAAGCAGAGGGCTTAAAATACAGCCTTGCGGGGAGCCAATACTAACACACAGCTCATCCGACATGCAATCATTCATTTTCACTCTTTGTGGTCTGCAAGTTAAAAAAATTTAAAATCCATTTGCACAAGGCGTCGTCCAAGTTAAGACTCTTTAGTTTATAAATGAGCTTCACTGGGATCATCGAATTAAAAGCTGAACTATAGTCTATAGTCTAGTCTATAGTATAGATGTACTCTTGTGCTTGTTTACCTGAGGAAATGTAAAGACTCCTTTTTAAAGGAGTTATTTACACAGTTAACCTCTTACATTAGCCTTCATCCCATTTGGCATTGCTGGTTTCCACCAAGTCATTTCATGTCTATTTTCATTGAGCATAGCTCCTGGCCTAAAGAAAAGCTAATCTCCACACCCTATGGCAACGGTGACAATGGGTCCTCACAGAAAGACTGGCAATGCCTGCCTCTTATGCTGGGAATGATGGGGACTGATGCAGATTTTTCTCCCTGATGGTAAAGTATGCCTTTGAACATGCGTTGGAGGGCATTCTCCTATATACTCGCTCAGATGGCTGACTTTTCAACCTTGCCCGTCTGAAGGCTAAGACGACGATCCGCAGGGTTCTCATCAAAGACTTGCTCTTTGCAGATGATTCTGCTGTTGTGGCTCATTCAACACAACACCTTCAGGCCTTGTTGGATCGCTTTTCCCTACCCAGTAAGCAATTGGCCTCTCTATCAGCCTGAAGGAAACCAACATTCTCAAGCAAGTAGAGGCAAGCAAGAGCAAGGAGCTCTTGCTTGCCTCTACTGGTGGTTGGCTCTCACTGCGGTATTGTATCACTTCCTGTTCCGGAGCACAGTGGTGTTTTGCTGTATCTGTTAGCTGTTTAATCTGCGCAGTTAGATTGATCTAGTTAACTAGATAACGATTTGTTTCACAGTGTAATCTTCACGTGCCTTAACTAAAGCACTCCCTCTGCTGAATCACCTCTAAATTATTTACACATTATTCACTTTGTGTGTTTTTAGGAATGTGCTAGCTTAGCGCAGCTACTAGCTCTTAGCCGGTTTAGCATGGCGGCTTCTCCTGTCTCTCCTGCACTTTTCTGCTCTGTGTGTGAAATGTTTAGTTATTCCTCGGCCTCCTTTAGCAGTAATGGTACTTGTAATAAGTGTAGCTTATTCGTAGCTTTGGAGGCCAGGCTGGGCGAATTGGAGACTCGGCTCCGCACCGTGGAAAATTCTACAGCTAGCCAGGCCCCTGTAGTCGGTGCGGACCAAGGTAGCTAAGCCGCCGTTAGTTTCCCTCTGGCAGATCCCGAGCAACCGGGAAAGCAGGCCGACTGGGTGACTGTGAGGAGGAAGCGTAGTTCTAAACAGAAGCCCTGTGTACACCGCTAACCCGTTCACATTTCTAACTGTTTTTCCCCACTCGACGACACACCCGCCGAGGATCAAACTCTGGTTATTGGCGACTCTGTTTTGAGAAATGTAAGTTAGCGACACCAGCAACCATAGTCAATTGCCTTCCGGGGGCCAGAGCAGGCGACATTGAAGGAAATTTGAAACTGCTGGCTAAGGCTAAGCGTTAATTTGGTAAGACTGTAATTCACGTCGGCAGTAATGACACCTGGTTACGCCAATCGGAGGTCACTAAAATTAACATTGAATCGGTGTGTAACTTTGCAAAAACAATGTCGGACTCTGTAGTTTTCTCTGGGTCCCTCCCCAAATCGGACCGGGAGTGACATGTTTAGCCGCATGTTCTCCTTGAATTGTTGGCTGTCTGAGTGGTGTCCAAAAAAATGAGGTGGGCTTCATAGATAATTGGCAAAGCTTCTGGGGAAAACCTGGTCTTGTTAGGAGAGACGGCATCCATCCCACTTTGGATGGAGCAGCTCTCATTTCTAGAAATCTGGCCAATTTTCTTAAATCCTCCAAACCGTGACTATCCAGGGTTGGGACCAGGAAGCAGAGTTGTAGTCTTACACACCACTCTGCAGCTTCTCTCCCCCTGCCATCCCCTCATTACCCCATCCCCGTAGAGACGGTGCCTGCTCCCAGACCACCAATAACCAGCAAAAATCTATTTAAGCATAAAAATTCAAAAAGAAAAAATAATATAGCACCTTCAACTGCATCACAGACTAAAACAGTTAAATGTGGTCTATTAAACATTGGGTCACTCTCTTCTAAGTCCCTGTTAGTAAATGATATAATAATTGATCAACATATTGATTTATTCTGCCTTACAGAAACCTGGTTACAGCAGGATGAATATGTTAGTTTAAATGAGTCAACACCCCCGAGTCACACTAACTGCCAGAATGCTCATAGCACGGGCCGAGGGGGAGGATTAGCAGCAATCTTCCATTTCAGCTTATTAATTAATCAAAAACCCAGACAGAGCTTTAATTCATTTGAAAGCTTGACTCTTAGTCTTGTCCATCCAAATTGGAAGTCCCAAAAACCAGTTTTATTTGTTATTATCTATCGTCCACCTGGTCGTTACTGTGAGTTTCTCTGTGAATTTTCAGACCTTTTGTCTGACTTAGTGCTTAGCTCAGATAAGATAATTATAGTGGGCGATTTTAACATCCACACAGATGCTGAGAATGACAGCCTCAACACTGCATTTAATCTATTATTAGACTCAATTGGCTTTGCTCAAAATGTAAATGAGTCCACCCACCACTTTAATCATATCTTAGATCTTGTTCTGACTTATGGTATGGAAATTGAAGACATAACAGTATTCCCTGAAAACTCCCTTCTGTCTGATCATTTCTTAATAACTTTTACATTTACTCTGATGGACTACCCAGCAGTGGGGAATAGGTTTCATTACACTAGAAGTCTTTCAGAAAGCGCTGTAACTAGGTTTAAGGATATGATTCCTTCTTTATGTTCTCTAATGCCATATAACAACACAGTGCAGAGTAGCTACCTAAACTCTGTAAGTGAGATAGAGTATCTCGTCAATAGTTTTACATCCTCATTGAAGACAACTTTGGATGCTGTAGCTCCTCTGAAAAAGAAAGCTTTAAATCAGAAGTGCCTGACTCCGTGGTATAACTCACAAACTCGCAGCTTAAAGCAGATAACCCGTAAGTTGGAAAGGAAATGGCATCTCACTAATTTAGAAGATCTTCACTTAGCCTGGAAAAAGAGTCTGTTGCTCTATAAAAAAGCCCTCCGTAAAGCTAGGACATCTTACTACTCATCACTAATTGAAGAAAATAAGAACAACCCCAGGTTTCTTTTCAGCACTGTAGCCAGGCTGACAAAGAGTCAGAGCTCTATTCAGCCGATTATTCCTTTAACTTTAACTAGTAATGACTTCATGACTTTCTTTGCTAATAAAATTTTAACTATTAGAGAAAAAATTACTCATAACCATCCCAAAGACGTATCGTTATCTTTGGCTGCATTCAGTGATGCCGGTATTTGGTTAGACTCTTTCTCTCCAATTGTTCTGTCTGAGTTATTTTCATTAGTTACTTCATCCAAACCATCAACATGTCTATTAGACCCCATTCCTACCAGGCTGCTCAAGGAAGCCCTACCATTATTTAATGCTTCGATCTTAAATATGATCAATCTATCTTTATTAGTTGGCTATGTACCACAGGCTTTTAAGGTGGCAGTAATTAAACCATTACTTAAAAGGCCATCACTTGACCCAGCTATCTTAGCTAATTATAGGCCAATCTCCACCCTTCCTTTTCTCTCAAAAATTCTTGAAAGGGTAGTTGTAAAACAGCTAACTGATCATCTGCAGAGGAATGGTCTATTTGAAGAGTTTCAGTCAGGTTTTAGAATTCATCATAGTACAGAAACAGCATTAGTGAAGGTTAGACAGTGGACTCATCTCTGTGCTTGTTCTGTTAGACCTCAGTGCTGCTTTTGATACTGTTGACCATAAAATTTTATTACAGAGATTAGAGCATGCCATAGGTATTAAAGGCACTGCGCTGCGGTGGTCTGAATCATATTTATCTAATAGATTACAATTTGTTCATGTAAATGGGGAATCGTCTTCACAGACTAAGGTTAATTATGGAGTTCCACAAGGTTCTGTGCTAGGACCAATTTTATTCACTTTATACATGCTTCCCTTAGGCAGTATTATTAGACGGCATTGCTTAAATTTTCATTGTTACGCATATGATACCCAGCTTTATCTATCCATGAAGCCAGAGGACACACACCAATTAGCTAAACTGCAGGATTGTCTTACAGACATAAAGACATGGATGACCTCTAATTTCCTGCTTTTAAACTCAGATAAAACTGAAGTTATTATTACCCTGACCTCTAGTAATACTGTGAGAAATCTTGGAGTCATTTTTGATCAGGATATGTCATTCAGTGTGCATATTAAACAAATATGTAGGACTGCTTTTTTGCATTTACACAATATCTCTAAAATTAGAAAGGTCTTGTCTCAGAGTGATGCTGAAAAACTAATTCATGCATTTATTTCCTCTAGGCTGGACTATTGTAATTCATTATTATCAGGTTGTCCTAAAAGTTCCCTGAAAAGCCTTCAGTTAATTCAAAATGCTGCAGTTAGAGTACTAACGGGGACTAGAAGGAGAGAGCATATCTCACCCATATTGGCCTCTCTTCATTGGCTTCTTGTTAATTCTAGAATAGAATTTAAAATTCTTCTTCTTACTTATAAGGTTTTGAATAATCAGGTCCCATCTTATCTTAGGGACCTCATAATACCATATCACCCCAATAGAGCGCTTCGCTCTCAGACTGCAGGCTTACTTGTAGTTCCTAGGGTTTTTAAGAGTAGAATGGGAGGCAGAGCCTTCAGCTTTCAGGCTCCTCTCCTGTGGAACCAGCTCCCAGTTCGGATCAGGGAGACAGACACCCTCTCTACTTTTAAGATTAGGCTTAAAACTTTCCTTTTTGCTAAAGCATATAGTTAGGGCAGGATTAGGTGACCCTGAACCATCCCTTAGTTATGCTGCTATAGACTTAGACTGCTGGGGGGTTCCCATGATGCACTGAGTGTTTCTTTCTCTTTTTGCTCTGTATGCACCACTCTGCATTTAATCATTAGTGATTGATCTCTGCTCCCCTCCACAGCATGTCTTTTTCCTGGTTCTCTCCCTCAGCCCCAACCAGTCCCAGCAGAAGATTGCCCCTCCCTGAGCCTGGTTCTGCTGGAGGTTTCTTCCTGTTAAAAGGGAGTTTTTCCTTCCCACTGTCGCCAAATGCTTGCTCACAGGGGGTCGTTTTGACCGTTGGGGTTTTTACGTAATTATTGTATGGCCTTGCTTTACAATATAAAGCGCCTTGGGGCAACTGTTTGTTGTAATTTGATGCTATATAAATAAAATTGATTGATTGATTGATTGATTCTCTGCCAAGGCATGCAATCTCTTACTTCCATCTTCATTGACAACACCAAGCTGGAGTTTGTCCACCACTTAAACGATCTTTGGTCTACTGTTGATAACCCTGGATGCCGAGTTGGACATCAGGTTGGGGAAAGCAGCTGTAACATTTGGCCATGTAACTTTTAGAGTATAGAACAACTTGAAGCTGTCCACAATAACCAAGACAGCCATCTATAACAGCTGTGTGATCAGCACTCTCCTGTATGGGTGTGAGTCCTGGCATGCCTACTTGCAGCCTGAGAAGCCTCCACAAGACCATGTCACAAACGTAGATGGACTATCTTGTGCTAGTCTCCCTAGCATGTACTCTTTTTTGAGACTGTGCAGACTGCATTGGCTAGGCCACATTCACAGAATGCGTGTTGGTCGCATCCCCAAAGACATCCTGTACAGGGAGCTCACTCAGGGCAAGTGCCCAATTGGCATCCCCATCTGCATTTCAAAGACGTGGTCCAAAGACACCTAGGAGGTATGAAGATTGACACTGACTTCTGGAAGCAACAGGCTGGAGCCTGAACAGAGTGTCTGAAATGCATTTGTCCTGTCGTGACGTACTGAGATTACATCATCCTACCCAAAATGCACTGTGGGGCACAGCATGTGCTCACAAAACCTTAAAAATTAGCACATTACTTTAAAACTAAAACATATATCTGATATTTTTACTTTATGAAACTTCAGACATGACAGTAATTTTAAATAACTTGTCCAAAATTAGTTTGGTTAAAATTTGAACCATAAATTAAAAATGTATGCCTCTGGATGACTTAGGTCATATTGCCAGCATATTGGTATGGTGTTAAAAGAAATGTTTTTTTTTTCTTTTTCCTTTTGGGGCTGTTGGTCCTTGGTTTGTAGAGGACTGAGATGCTTTTTATACAAGCAGTTCTCTTCTGTTTGCAAAGGTTATAACTATGCGTCTGTTACAAAACTTTTAACAGGTGGGTGCTGAACTAATTTTAAAAATGCTTGTCGTTGTTTAGCTTTATTTATTTTGTTTATCGTTTAAAAGTTATCGGACAAAAATTAATCGGAAGATAATTGGTCCGATAATGGTTTAAGTTATCTGAAAAGATAATCCGATACTGAAAACATTATCTTTAATAATCATCTGTTATCGGATTATCGGAAGTGTGCCCACCACTGGCTGAAAGGTACATCCAGGTTTAGGAGCAACACATGCTGCCATCCAAGCAACATCTTTTTCAGGGACGTCCCTGCTTATTTCAGTAAGACAATGCCAAGCCTCATTCTGCACGTGTTACAACAGTGTGACTTCATAGTAAAAGAGTGCAGGTACTAGACTGGCCTGCCTGCAGTCCAGACCTGTCGCCCATTGAAAATGTGTGGCGCATTATGAAGCACAAAATACGACAACGGAGACCCCGGACTGTTGAACAATTGAAGTCGTACATCAAGCAAGAATGGGAAAGAATTCCACCTACAAAGCTTCAACAATTAGTGTCCTCAGTTCCCAAATGCTTATTGAGTGTTATTAGAAGGAAAGGTGATGTAACACAGTGGTAAACATACCACTGTCCCAGCTTTTTTGAAACATGTTGCAGGCATCCATTTCAAAATGAGAAAATATTTGCACAAAAAACAATAAAGTTTATCAGTTTTAACATTAAATATCTTGTCTTTGTGGTGTATTCAATTGAATATAGGTTGAAGAGGATTTGCAAGTCATTGTATTCTGATTTATTTACATTTTACACAACGTCCCAACTTCACTGGAATTGGGGTTGTAGATGAAGTGCAGGTGTCATAGCTGCCACAGGTGTCCACAATCAGTATAGTATCGAGCAGAGGAATGAGAACAGAACACAACAGAATGAGCCCCTCATATTTGGATGTTTTCATCCTTGCCTCTTTCTTCCTTGTTTCTTCAATGTCCACTTAAATTGGATAATAGCTGAACCTCAACATGTGATAGAGTGTTTAAACTGAAAAATTCAGCATGAGTGAAAGGATACTGATACAGCCTTTTCGTGTTTCAACTAAAATCACTATGTATTCCAGAAAGCACACCTTATTGCAACATTAATATTATATAATCCTAAAACACTACACCTTTTTTCTCTAAACATTATATAAGAGTTATTAGCTGTGGTATGTTGACAGCAGCACGTTTTTCAGGACAATAGTTTCCAGTTTGTCAAATGAATTGTGTTCATTCAGTTGTGATTAGATGACAGCTCTCTTTGTACTAACTGATCATTTCTTGAAACATTTGGCAGAATGGCTCCAAGCAGTCAGATTGTCTATGCTTTCTGCCTGAACATTAAATTAATGAATTATCACTGGACAGGTTGTGTAGCTGAGGGGCATTTTAGATTGCGTGCGTGACTGTGCTTGTGTGTGCACACGCGCATGACTGTGTGTGTGTGTCTAAATACTGTATTTTAGTCTTATTGCTCAAACCTTTGATTTAAAGCTTTAATGTGGCTGCAGAAAATTAAGATTAAGAACAGCTGTGCTACATCATGATTCCAGGTGCATTTATTTGTGTATTTATTCGGTTTGCTTGTGAGCAGAGTATTGGAATGTTGATTTCAGTCTTAATAAATGAGGCAGCTTTGCTTATTCTCTCAGCTCTCACAACAACACGAACAGGAAGAAAAGTCTGGAAACTATTTCTGCATAGACACATCATTTCGACAGGTAGACAGACAGACAAGAAATTTTTATATATTGGGCAGATAGATTGTGAGTGACAGATAAGGGGAGGTGTTTGTGAAAAATGCATTCTCCACACTCAAATATAAAACTTGGCTATTACCTCAGAATAGACAGTCTGGGCACATTTGTCATTCCTTTTTGACAGAGCTTAAATAACATATAAGCAGATTTCCGACACATATTACCTCATGCCAGAACTGGTGCTGTGGCTTTCATATATATATATATATATATATATATATATATATATATATATATATATATATATATATATATATATATATATATATATACACACACAGACAGATGGAGGCAATAAACAATCTACCTTCAAAGTTAACAGTTCATCGATGCAAAAGTTTCCTTAACTGAACTGGCTTCTGTGTAATTTTCTCCACATCCCTCAGAGCTGTCTCACTTCGTGTCATGAGGTTTGGCTGAGAAAAAGCTGCCTCCAGACGGTCATGGATGATACAGTCACTTCTGCTTGGCCCCTGGTCCTCTAATCGGCTTTGAGAAAAAGAGAGGGAAAGAGGATATCTTTGTCTGATGCTTGGTGTTTTGGCCCCTGAGGCCTTAGCGCCTGCATACCAAGGCCAAGCTTGTCTCTGGCCTCACACAATCCAGCGTGTGAGGCACAATGTGCTTTGTACCCTGGGGAGCAAAGTTCTGCCGGAGCTTACTAAAGTTTGTGAAGATGTCCTGCACTCACTGTCTGGATGCGTTTGTACCTTTCCACAGATGCCATCTCTTGTTGCTGCCTCCATCCTTTGCCTCTTTTTTAAAATTAGTATCCAGCATCTCTGATGAATAAATTGTTGTATTAATTGACAGCGATGGATTACGTTGCTCTCCTTTTTATGGAATTTTATGGATTGGCCATGAGGCTCAGATTAATCATTTCTTGAATTTGGAAAGTCTAAAAGGTGTAGTCCCTTTTCATTTTTCATAAAATTTATTATTATTTTCTTTTGGGTATTGACAAGTCATCCTGCATCTCCTTTTATTTGTTTGGAATATCGCAAATTTACAGCTAATTTTATTGCTCGTGCAGTATTCTATGGTCCATTCCATCCCAATTCCATGGTAAGTATAGTGAGTTTGTCCCATGAGATCTTGCAGATAACAGGAAGGATGAACAGGATGTGCAAGGTTCAAAATGTATGCAGCATTCAATAGTAACAGAAAGTTCGGAATTTCTGAGATCCAGCAAGCAGTGGTGGGCACATTTCCGCTAACTGCTAATTAGTGAAGCTAACTTTTTTGTTAGCGGATTTGCTTTTCGGCTAACTTCAAAAACCATCAGCGGACCAATTAGCCTTTCGTCCTCTAACGTTTTTTTTTTTTTTTTTGCTGGCATAGTAAGCCAAACGGTCAAAAACGTTTGTAAACCCTAAAGTCACATGTTAGTTCCTCTCTGTTGTGTTTTGTAGCCGTCAGGCAGCTGTGAGGAGCTGAGCTCAACCTGGCCCCTGCAGAAGGGACCTGGCTGCTTCAAAAAAGGTAATTTACATTCACAGCATACAGTGCCCCTTACGTGGGCCAAAGGCATAAACAGAAAAGCAGGTTTGACTGGACGGTACATTGATATTAACATTAAATACCATTTTTACAAAGTGAAAATATCACAGATATCTTTTAGTTTTAAATTAATACACTAATTCTAAATGTTTGAGCATTAAAACTCACAGATGCCCAAAAGCATTATGGGAAATTGAGCCTCCTCATCACTCGGTTGTAAAAAAAAAAAAAAAAAAAAGAAACAACACACAAGTTACTGTAGCGTGTTTGCTGATTTTTTTTTACAAATAAATCTGTATTTGCAAATATGTAATTTTTTTCAATTGTAAAAAAAGGCAACTGCAAAACTGAAAATTCCGTTTAAGTCTGACTGATACAGCACACCGAATGATGACCATATGAGAGAAATGAGATGAGAGAGATGAGATTTATTGTCATTGTCATTACACAAGTGCAACAACAACGAAAATATGTTTACACTCCAGTTACCTCAGACAAAATACAGCAATTAATCCACAATTATTACTATGTGAACGTAATAATGGCACACATCAATATTAAAGACAACACATATACATTTGACATTGTTCATGTGCACTAAACTTGAAGCAGTCCATCATCCGAATTGATGCAAAGTGGGTGAAGGCTGCAGCAGGAGGGGCCCGCACCCCCCCCCCCCCCCCATCTTGGAGAGTTGAAGGCTGCAGCAGTAAAAAATGCATTGTCTTTGAGGTGGTGAGGGGAGTGGAGAAACACAAGGAGGTGGGGGGGTAATAGGGATGGAGGGAGGGAGACATGTGTCGTGTGCAGAAGAGTTAAGTTTATGTCAGTCTCTGTCCGTGTCTGCGTAAAGTCTGACGTTGCCAGGCAACAGCAGGCTGGAGGGGGGAGGGGGGGCTAGATAGATGAGAAGGGGGAGCCGAATTCCTTCATCAAGGCCTTGAAAATTTCACCTCGATTTCAAAACTGGTGCCAATGATGGCCATAAATACTGCATATACCAAGTTTGTTCAAGATTTATAAAGACTGATCGAAGAGTGTTACTGTGATGCTTCAAAATGTGCCTTTTTTTGTGACACAAGCATTTTTTGTTCAGGGGGGGATTTGCAGGAGTTACTGAGGAGGATCAGTATAGAAATGGGAAAATTGAAAATATGGTTTGACAGAAACAAATTATCATTAAACTTAAGTAAAACAAAATACATGTTATTTGGCTATTGTAATACAGACATACAGGTTCAGTTACAAGTCGAGGGGGTAGATATTGAAAGGGTACATGAAATAAGTTTCTGGGGGTGATAATAGATGATAAGATAAACTGGAAGACTCATATAAAACATATACTAAGTAAACTGTCAAGAAGCATTTCAGTTCTAAACAAAGCAAAACATATTCTGGACCACAACTCACTCCGCATTCTTTACTGCTCACTGGTTTTACCATATTTACAGTACTGTGCAGAGGTATGGGGTAATACTTATAAAGGTACAACACAATCACTATCAGTAATGCAGAAAAGAGCTATACGAATTATTCATAATACTGGCTATAGAGATCATACAAATCCACTATTTTTACAATCCAAATTCTTAAAATTCACAGACTTGGTTCATTTTCAAACAGTACAAATCGTGTATAAAGCAATAAACAATTTACTTCCAGCAAATATTAAAAATATGTTTTTTAACAGATCAGGGGATTGCAGTCTGAGGGGGAAATTTAATTTAAAGCATCAGTGGGCACAAACAACATTAAAAGGTTTCTGTATTTCTGTCTGTGGGGTGAGGATGTGGAACAGATTGAGAGTGGGGCTCAAGCAATGTCCAAGCATGAACCAGTTCAAACAGAGGTACAAAAACATGTTTTTTTCTAGGTATAGGGAGGAGGAAGGGTAATGAGGGTTAGGGTGTTTTTGTTTTTTGCTTCGGCTTGTAAATATATAGTATTTTGTATGTAAGTAGGTATGTGTAGGTGTATATTTATGTTTGTGTGTGTGTATATATATATATATATATATATATATATATATATATATATATATATTGATATCAGTTTAGGTGTGTAGGAATCTATGTGTATATGTGGCAAAGGGTATCACTGGTTGTGGGGAAGAAGGGGTAGGGAAAAATAAGCTGATGCTTCACCCTACCCCTTTTCGGACATGTTGGGTACACAGTAGGAACTTTTTTGTTGTTGTCTTCACTGATCTATCTTGTAATTGTTGTTGTATCAAATGTTCGAAATAAACAGTTTTCATTCATTCATTCATTCATTCATTCATTCAACGGTGGCCTGTAGAATAGGGGTACATTAATTACATTATCATTCTTCATACTTGATTAAGATAGTTCTGTAATATTTTAGTTTTAAACATATTTTTAAATAATTCAATTTAATTCAATAATAATTCATTGTCACAGCTATTCCATAAATTGACACCTCTTACAGAAACACATCTTTGCTTTATATTTGTTCGTATCTTAGATTTTTTGTAAATACTTGTTCCCTTCAAATCATATCAACTCTCTCTGATTTCAAACAGCTTCTGAATATTGTGGCAAATTAAATTATTGTGTACTTTATACATTATCTGTGCCATTTTAAATTCCACTAAATCATAAAATTTGAGGGCATTACTGTTAATAAACAAAGCGTTAGTTGATTCCCTGTAATTTGATCCATTAATAATTCTTATAGCTTTTTTTGGATCTTAAAAATGTCATGACTGGCCCTGTTCCAGGCTTTGATCCCTTTTTTGCCCCTTTCTTTGCGGCATCTTCTGTTCCCGCTTTGATTTATTAGTGGTTTATTTTCATCATGTGTTTCTGCTATGTTCTATTTTGCTTTGTCACTTTGTTTCTTTGCTACTTTTATACTTTAGCCGTTGTCCTGTTCCATCTTTGTTTTAGCCAGTTTGTGTTTTCATTGTTTACCACTTGTTTATTTTGTTCTTCTCATTTGTTATATTATCTGTTGTGCTTTAGTGTCAGGTTTTGTTGATCTCAGTCTCTGTTTTATTTTGTAATTTGTTTAGCCACTTTGGTTTCTTAGTCTGCTCCAGTTTAGTTTTGTCTTAGTGTATTATTCTCAGAGCAGTTTTTATGAAGTTTATCTTCTGTGTTTGTAATCCTCTGGTTTGCTTTTCAGTTTTGTTCTTAGATTGCACTCACATCCAGTTATGTATGTTCACTCCACGCCCTGCACCTGACTTTAATGTTTTTTTTCCCTCACTTTGGTTCTGTCTGTGTTGTTTCACCTCACTCACACTCCCTACACCAGCCCAAGTATCTTAGCTCCTTACATCACTCTCTTGCACAGTGTTTGATCTTTGTCTACTAGCCACGCCCCCTTTCTGGAATCTTCCCTCCACACCTGCACCTTGTTACCTAATTAGTCTGCACATGCACATTGTTCACAGCACCGGTTACTTAAGCCCTTACAGTCTCACAGCACACTGCCAGATTGTTGTCTTTGTACACTTTCCAGCGCCCATCACAGTCCTGTTTTTGTCTTGCCATGTACTGAACTTTGCTCTGTTACCTCAACCATGCCTTTTGCCTCATCCCAGATGTCGGTGTTTGCTCGTGCCTCTGACCCCTGCTTGTTTTTGACTGCGCCTCAGCCTGATCCTGTTTGTACCTCTGCCACGCTGACTGACCAAATGTGTACCGAACCTTTGCCTGAAATAAAGACCACGTTTTCTCTTTCAGCTAAGTCTGGGAGTCTGTATTGCGGGTCCAGCCGCCCCGGGTGACGGGCTCCCGCCCGTCCTGACAAAAAATAGGAAGAGTGTTAGTTTTATATGTATTGCCCCATATCTCTAGACAATAAGTAATATATGGAAGTAGTAATGAACAATAATGTATGTATAGTGACTTTTTGTTAAGGACATCCTTTACTTTATAAAGTATAGCAATAGTTTTTGACATTATAGATTTTACATTATTTATATGAGGTTTCAACAAAGCTTATGATCGACTGTCACTTCAAGAAACTTATTTTCATACACTCGTTCAATTTCAATATTATTAACCCTGATTGCAACTGGGTTTTTGATTTGTCGAGTGGCAAAAACAATAAACTGTGTTTTGTTCAAATTCAGAGATAACTTATTAATGTCAAACCAGTTTTTTTTATATATTTAATTCCTTTTCCGCTGTAGTCAGAAGCTGTTCTAGGTTTTTACCAGAACAGTAAAGACTGGTGTCATGAGCAAATAAAACACACTTTAATAGTTTGGAAACATTACACATATCATTGACACCAACCCTTGAGGGACCCCACAAGTTACCTTCAACTGATTTGATTTTACATTATTTAGTTGCACATATTGATATCTGTCATCTAAATAACTTTTCATCCATGTGTATGCTAACCCTCTTATACCATATCTCTCCAGTTTATTCATCAATATATTATGATCAATAGTATCAAATGCCTTTTTAAACAGTATATTCCTTATTATCCATTGCAGCAGAAATGCCTTCCACAAATTCCATCACTGCCATTGAAGTGGACCTTTTTGCTCAAAAGCCATACTGGTTATTACTTAAAAAATTATGTTTATCAATATCTTTATCAAGTCTATGAACAAATAATTTTTCAAAATTTTTGAGAATTGTGGAAGTAATGATATAGGTCTATAATTGGTCAATTTGCGTATTTCCCCATTTTTATAAATAGGGATAACGTTTGCTATTTTCATTTTTGAAGGAAAAATACCAGTTCAAAAAGACAAATTGCAAATGTATCTGAATGGTTGCACTATATACTCTATAATACTTTTAACTAATAACATGTCAAAATCAAAACAATCTGTAGACTTTTTAATTGTTAAATGTTTTCACAATGTCAAGTATTTATCTATCATTTACAGCATTAATAAATATGGAAGAAGAGTTTTTGATAATATGTTTATCTCTTTCATAATTAATTCTTGACTGGAAATTTTTTTGCAAGGTTATAACCAACATGTACAAAAAACTCATTAAATTCATTTACTATTTCTTTAATATTATCAATCTTAATATCTTTATCTGCTATAAAATACTCTGGATACTCCTTCCTTTTGGAACCCTTTTTAATTATACTATTTAATACTGTCCATGTTTCTTGTGTGTTACTCCTGTTCTGCTCCAATAATATATGATAATATTCTTTCTTACTCATTCTTATATTTACTAATTTATTTTTCTATAACTTATATTTTGTTTCAGCATCTTTTGTCCTATATTCTATGAATCTCTTATATAATTTTTTTTTTTTTTTTTTTTTTTTTTTTTACATGCATCCTCTATTCCCTTTGAAATCCATGGTTTATTTAAACACGGGCACTTTCTAGTAATTTTCATTAAGGGACAATGTTTCTCACATAATGAAATTAAAGTTGACAAAAATGCATTATATGCATTATTAGGGTTTTCATTAACAAAACCCTCAGTCAAATCTTGTTCCCCAAGTTCCAACTTGAAGGCAGCCATAGCTCCTGATGTTCTGTTTCTTATCATTTTAAATGTAGAGGTCTTTAATTTAGTTTGAGTCCCAAAATAATTTTGAAAAATTGCAAAAACGGGAAGATGATCACTTATATCATTTATGAGATGTCCACCAACTATTTCAGAATCAATTTTATTTGTAAATATATTGTCTATCAGTGTAGCTGTATCCAGTGTTATTCTACTTGGTTTTATAATTACAGGGAAAAGACAGTTACTGTACATTGTATGGATAAAGTCTGTTGTTTTTTTATGTCCATTCGGATTTAACAAATCTATATTAAAATCACCACAGATTATTTTCACTTTCTTATCAGAATGGTTAAATATGGCAGCAAGTTTTTCATTGAATGTGTCAAGACATGATCCTGTTGTTCTATAGATACAACTTAACATAATATTATTAGCTTGTTTTACAGGAATTTCAATTGTTATACATTCCAATATGTTGTCTATAGTACTTGACATACATTCAATCTGGCTGCATCTCAAAGCTTTATCTACATATAAATGGAAATTAATTGCGATCGGACAGGTCGTTTTCTAAGTTCACATATAGCAGTCGTATGGAGATACCTTTCAGAACACAAAAGGACCAAGCTCAAGGTCAAAGGTCAAGGTCACAGGAAGGTCAAACACTAAATTCAACAAAATAACATTCCTGGTTGCAGTCTTTGAAATATTGCCCCCAAATTTGGAATGAACATAGTGATAGGCCTTGCCCATAAGCCCATATTACTTGGTATAGGTGATCAACTTTGACCTTCAGGGTATTGCTTGAGGTCAAATGTCACCTACATTTGGTCAAACTTCAGATTACAGTAAAACATGTCATGTAATTCATCAAATTAAATGGCTTGAGAAGAGGATCCAGAATATAGCAAAGGTTGTAGGTTATGATGTCATTTGATGACATCATCACAATATAACCTGCAAAATTTAGATTTTTTAGGGTGTGACAAAGTGTATAAATCATCATTGCAGTTTCTTCTAAAATCACATGGAGCAGTCCCACAAAGATACCTTTTGAGCACACAAAAGGGTCAAGGTCACAGCAAGGTCAAACCCTAAAATCACCCAAAAAACTTTGCTGCTTGCAATTTGTGCTTTTTTGCCTCCAAATTTGGCATGAATATAGTATGTTCTCTTGCCTGTCAGTCCCTCTTCATGATGGTTGTTCCTTGTGGTAGTCTTTCTTGTTCGTCTTTTGGCAAGGTAGCAGCCACTCTCAGGGTGGCAGTTTTCATCTTTGATGTGACCACAGAAAGTGTGCAATGATGTCTTGTCACTGTGTTTGAACCATGTGGGTAAAAGTACTAAAACGTTTGCAGACAAGCTGAATTGAATTTTGATCATGTTTGTGATGTAAGAATCGGTTCATTTATTTGAACACTAAGGAAAAAAAATATAATGGTGCCAAAGAAAATAATTTTTCAAGTTAAATGTGAAAAAAGGACCTTCACCTTTTGAGCTATTGTGCTGTGTATCAGTATCAACAACCGTCATTCTTGATTTTGCTATACCTTTCAGAAAAACACACAATCCTGCAAAAGAGACGGCCAAACTCCCATTTCAACATAAAAAGAACCTACATGTATTATTAAAGTGACTTTTATAACATTTTGCTCACAGTGTTGTCCATTATCTCACCTTGTAGCAGTGTTAGCACTTACGTGTAATATGTTTGCACTTTCCTTACGATGATTAAAAGTGATCTATGATTTTTTTTTAATAATGCATGCATCACCAGTTCAGCAATGCATTACACATCAGCGGAGAAGACATTTTTTTCACTTGCAATTTTTATATACAGCCAATCTTGCCTTTGAAGGACCCATGGCGCCAACTCATTATGAATAAGATATAGTTTCATTAGTTTCAATTTGGCACTTTAAACATGTACAAGATTCCCCTCACCTCATGTTTTAGTTGACCGTAATATAGATGTATTGGATCAATAATGCATCATCAAAATCTATGAGGGTACAAAAGAAGCTGTATTTTCTTAAGCAGGAATCAAGTTAATATCAAAAACATTTGAATACGGAAGAATAATTTACCTATTCAAGGTTTTGCAATTAGCAGCAAAGGTATGATTTTTACCAGAGGCCATCAAAATATGGTCATTGGGCATGGAGAAGGCGTCCATCCATCTGTCTGTGCTCAGCATAAGTCCAATCCTGTTACTGCCACAGTTTTCAAATTCACAGGGAACATTTTTGGGACACAGACCTTGGACAAGTTCAAAGATAGCTAACCTTGACATACAACCCCAATTCCAATGAAGTTGGGGTTACGAAGCGCAAAATACGACAACAGAGACCCCGGAATGTTGAATAACTGAAGTCGTACATCAAGCAAGAATGGGAAAAAAAAATTAACAATTAACAATTAGTGTCCTCAGTTCCCAAACGCTTATTGAGTGTTGTTAGAAGGAAAGGTGATGTAACACAGTGGGAAACATACCACTGTCCCAGCTTTTTTGAAACATGTTGCAGACATCCATTTCAAAATGAGCAAATATTTGTACAAAAACCATAAAGTTTATCAATTTAAACATTACATATCTTGTCTTTGTGGTGTATTCTTTTGTGTTGCCGTCTTGGCCAGGTCACTCTTGAAAAAGAGGTTTTAATCTCAATGAGTTTTTTACCTAGTTAAATAAATAAAGGTGTATATTCAATTGAATATAGGTTGAAGAGGATTTGCAAATCATTGTATTCTGTTTTTATTTACATTTTACACAACATCTCAGCTTCATTGGAATTGGGTTGTATTTTAAGAGGATAAAAAGTCACATTCTGTTTCAATCTGTTCCGTTTTGTTTTTGAGTGGCAGCCAATCAGAGTTGAGCTGCACCGTAGCGTCAGTGGCTGGTCTCTTGAAAACCACTTTGTTTTGTGTGTTTATATGCGTTTCTCATATATTATGTAAAAGCTAGTGAGAAATAAACACTTCTACAACTGAAAACACTGTTTCTGGAACCTAATAACACCTCTAAAAGTATTTACAAGCCATTTTGCAGACGTTAGCATGGTGAGTCACAGGCTGGTAACTAGCTGCAAAACTATGTTTTGTTTGCGTGTAAATATAACCTCTTTGTCATATATTATGTAAAAGCTAGCAAGAAATAAACACTTCTAAAACTGAAAACTCTGTTTTGTAACCTGATAACACCTCTGGAGTCATTTACAAGAGAATTTCTAGTATTAACATGCACACTAACTTCTGCTAACTCAAAGCTAACTTCCTGTGGAGTTAAATTTGTCTCATTAATACAAGCAAATGCACAGAGGATGATCTACAAATATTCCTTGATTTGCATAACTTCCGCTCTTGTCAAAAGCTCATGTGCACAGACACGCAAGGCCTCCTGCCGTTAAAACATAAATATTATTTTTGAGTGATTGACAGAGGGGCTTTATTGAACATGTACAAATTGTACGCAAGACAATACAATCCTAATTAATTAAACAACTGTAAATTATAAAGAACACAAGGCTCATACGTCGAGGGTATTTTACCACTGCATAATAATTACATTTTTTGTCATAAATAAATTTGATAATGCTTAAAGTTATCTAAGTATTCACATTTAGATTTATTATTTACTGGGAAAGATAAGATCTTCTCTCAGATTAATAAACCTTTGACAGTCGGACTTTGATATGATTATTTACTGAGGGAGTTTTCTCACATCATCTCCATTGTTGTTGATATTCTACCACATGTAGTGTCACATCATTCACAGAACCAATGACAGAATACAGACCATAGAAACTGATGTGGGATTAATTACAATAACATAGGATTTTAATCATGTCACCCTCCCATCACTACAGCTCAGTGGAATAAACTACTGGGCTACCAATATATAGACCCGGATGTGAGTCCAGGTCATGGTAACTGTCTGTAGCCATGGTCGAGACACTTCATTTGCATTTGTTCCAGTCCACCCAGCTGAAAATACCAGTCTCAGCAGTAGAAATAACCTACACCACCTTCCATGGGGAGTGATGCCAGTCACTTCCCAGGTAATGAGGTACAAGTAATAGCGAAATACCAAATATTAGGTCTGTATCTTGAAAAGATTTAAAGGTACACCCCTAAAAAATGTTAGGATTTTTTTTTCTTCACATTTTAAACAGTGTTTATACCAATTTTAGACAAGAATAACAAATTAACTAATATACATATGTCACGGATATGAATGAGTGAAGCTCGTCAGCATTTCACCATGTCATTAGGTCCTTCAGACTTTATTTTGAGTAAATGCTTCAGGGGAGCATTGGCATGGCTAAAACCTTTCAGACCCACCGCCTTTTTAAGCATTTTCCTTATTTTGTCTTTCAGCTTCTGGAGGAGGTCTGCCCCCGCATCCTCCCCACCTTATTAAGCATTTTTTCTTTTTTGCCTTTCAGCTGACCCCCCTAATTATAGCCCTCTTAACCCCCTGCCACTTTAAGCATTTTTTTAATGTAGATGTAATTTAATATTCAAAGTTTTCAGCTAGTTGACAGTAGAGCTGTACAATATGGCCAAATTATCGTATCTCAATATTGTCATATCAATATGATATACAATATGACTATGATTTGACACAAAGTGCAGCAACAGTGAAAATTAAATATTCAGAAACATTCAACATTCAATTCAGAAACATTCAGAAACATTCAAAACAAAACAGGAATAATACCACACTCATTTTGCACTCATCATAGTACTGGAACACTTGGAATTTCATACATTTTAATTTGTTTATGCCATTTTAAAGAAACAGAAAAAACTGGCTGTTGGTTAAAGAATTCAAATATTTGGGAGTGTTGCTGGACTCAACACTCTCCTTTTAAAAATCATGTTAAAATGATAAACTAAAATAATCAAATACAATGTGTTTAACGTCAACAAAATAAGGAGGCCAATGACAGATCAAACGGCTATGATGTTCATGCACTGTATGATCTTTTCTCAACTACAGTGAGGGAGGCCCCAAGCTTTAAAAGTCACTTAAAGGAGTGGCTCAGATCAAATAAAAAATGTGAGCATTATGAACTCAATTTTAGAAACTAAGAAGAACCGTAGGGAATGTGCAATGCACTACAGCACATTATAAATTATTGTTCTTAAAGCTATCGTTTATAAATTATATAAATGTATGAAATTAGACTTGCAATTTTAATTAACTTATTCCAGTTGAATTGTACATGTAGTAGTTTTTTTTAAAAAAACTGTGTGCCTTCCTTTGACTGAGTTTACATAAGATAACCATTCATGCTAAGATCACATCAGTGTCCTCTTGTTTCCTGTCTCTTGTCCAGTCTGTCTTGTTGTTGTAGTAGTCAGTGACCCCTATGTAATGTAGTCTGTTGTTGTATTGTAAGCTCCTGTGATGTTTGTGTGTTTTTACTGTAAATTGTTTGTTAATTTTTACAGTCTGTCAGGGACTACAGATGGAAATTAGCCCATGGCTATAATCTCACATATTTACACTTTATGTGTTCATCAATATGTGTTGCCCCTTTTTAATAAATAAATGAAATGAAAATAAAGAATAAAAATTTCTAAAATTACCTCCCTCAAACTCAAACTGAAAGCAAATCTCTAAAACTTGATAATATCTGGAAATAATAATCAGTTTTCTTGACAGTTTTCTTTAGACAAGTCAGGGGATGGAAACATGAACATTTCCAAGTCACTGAATATGTATTGGACTTTATTTACACCAATAATGAAGAAATACAAATGTTTCTTTGACCAAAACATCAAATCTTGGTTTTCATCTCAAATGTACTTTTGTTTGTTATCTGCTGCACTAATAAGCCAACAGAGCATGAACTAGCTGCTGTCTGTTAGCTTAAACATGTGTATATAAGGCAACCCAAATTAAAGGAGAAATGCTGCTTTTAACAACCTGGACCTCATTTCTGGCATAAAATATGGTCGTTTACTCACCAATATAAATTTGGTGTCATTAGAAGTCCATAGTTCAAACGACGTGTTCAGTTCAAATCTGAGGCAAACATTTTTTATCTTCTAAGGTAGATTAGAACGTTTTGTGGTACACAGTACCATCTACTGGACAGGAGGAACCTAGCAGTCAATATGACTCACTAATATCAAAATGCAGCTATTTCTACCAGACGCATGGTGCCGTGACATGTCAATTAAAAAAAGTTAATTAAACCTTCATTTAATCAGGTTAGTCCCATTGAGATCAAGATCTCTTTTGCAAGGGAGACCGGGACAATTCTAAAGTTTCCAACTCACCTAACCTGCATGTCTTTAAAAGTAGGAGGATACGGGAGTACCTAGAAGAAACCCACGCAAACATGGGGAGAACATGCAAACTCCACACAGAAAGGCTACAGGTGGGAATCAATCCCATGACCATGCTGTGAGCCAACAGTGCTAACCACTAAGCCACCAATGCTGCCCAAATGTGCTGTCTTCCATGCCCTAATATCTATCTGTGGTGCAAATTTGGTGAGAATCCGTGAAGTAGTTTTGACGTAATCCTTTAAAGCCTATATAAAGTGAAACTTGATCCAGAATCCGGATCTGGATCACCTCCAAAATTTAATGGGCTCTTCCATGACCTAATAACTATCTATCAGTGGTGGAAAATTTTGTAGAAATCCGTGCAATAGTTTTGACGTAATCCTGATAACAGACAGACAGACAAATAAATACACACCAATGATTTTATTGTGTCCAAGGCGGACGTAATAATTTCAGTTGGAATGGTATTTGCAAGTGATTGAACAGTCATTACTAAACACCAAAATGGCAACCAACTCAGAACATTCTTGCTTCCAACTTGTCACATTTTTATCCTTGGTCAGTGCCCCTATCTGTCATGATGTGATGAGTTCAGTAGCCGTGTTGGGTCAATTTCAATTTCAGTTTATCTTCATTAATATAGTGCCAAATCACAACAAGGTTGTCTCAAGGCACATCACACAAGTAAGGTCTAACCTAACCAACCCCCAGAGCAACAGTGGTAAGGAAAAACTCCCTCTGAGGAAGAAACCACAAGCAAACCAGACTCAAAGGGGTGACCCTCTGCTTGGGCCATGCTACAGACATAAATCACAAAACGAACATACAGGAAATATTGCCGGTGTACAGGGCGGTTTCTGGAACAGATGCCACACCTATCTCTGGATGGAGCCGCACCTCAAAAAGAGGGACAAGAAGCAGAATCAAGCATCAGAAAGTCAACAAATACAGTGTAATTTGCCAGCATTAAACAACAAGAAAAACAGAAGAAATACTAAGGCGATCGCTGGCCACTAGCCCTAAGCTTCACTAAAAGACCCAGAATTTAGATAAAGTTGAGGCCGCGGCATGCTCTGTTTACTAATGAAATGAATTAAAAGAGTAAAAAGCATAGCAACATACTATGCCAGTATGCTAGCCATACGAAAAGGAAAATAAGTGCGTCTTAAGTCTGGACTTGAAACTCTCCACAGAATCTGACTGTTTTATTGACACAGGGAGATCATCCATTTGACCCCGCTGCATCAGAATGACACAGGGGGGTCATTTAGTAATGGGTGGGGAGATGTGTTTTTCACAGTTGTGTAATTTCTCTCTGAAAACGTAAAGAGCTATCTGCTTCACTTCCGCATTTTGGCTGTGTTCATGGATAAGGTTACACACAGACACAGCAATGCAACAGCAGTCCTCGACTTGTCGCATATTGATGGTCAGTGAAAACGAGCCCTTTGTGTAAAATGTAATGACTTGGGTGTGCAACTATGCTGACTGACTTTGAAAAATCACAGATTAGTTTTCTGTTCATCACAAGCCTAGATATTGATTGAACAAGTCACCAAACAAATGTTAATCAATGTTTGCAGACTTTTTTTTTTCTTTTTCTTTTGACTGTTCCCATTTTGTTTGGACTTGCCACAGTGGCTCCAGTATGGATCTGCATGTTGAATTGGCACAAGCTTTACAGCAGATGCCCTTCCTGCCACAACTGAAGATTTACATGCACACTAGAGGACCAGGATCTGTATATTTGGGAAACAGGCACAGAAATTGTATCTGCCAGAAACAAGCACAAAAAGTCATTTTCAACAGACCTTATCGTTGTTGTGCACGTGTCAACCTTTAGATACCCAGATGCACAACATGGAAGCAGGGCATTTTCAACATTAGCTGGCATTCGCCAAAAGTACAAAAGTTGGGATTCTGCCATAAATGTCTGCACATATCTTGAAAACTGCCCTCATTAACAGAGATGGACACTGAAAGATATTTACAGGTATTTAAATGAAAGAAATACCACATCAAATCACTACAAAAAGCAGAATTAGTTGAGTTCACTCATAAGGTGGATAAGTTTGGCATTCCACAATGGGAAGCCAATGACAAAGACGACAAATCCAAATAACGCAGATCAGTTTTATGTAGCAGGAATTTCCAATTTCAAAATTCGCTGAAATATTGTCCCGATGTGACTAATGTCATCCTTTTGCAGAATGCCACCACGACAAAATCGGATTTTCCAGCATTGTACTGTTGCGGCAACTCTCTAAAGGTGTGTCTCATCATTTTTGAAGATGGCAAGATGATGTGGGTGCACAGGGTAAGTAGTGTGAGATATTTAAAAAACATTGTAAAGCGCATTAATGATAATACTGCTTGGAGGGGGTCTGTTGTTTTGCGAACGCTGAAACTGCCCAACAAGCGTGTTGTACATCAATTACCTCCACGCTGATGCATGCACCAGTTTATAAATTCTAATGCTAAAAAAAGGGGAGGTGGTGGTCAAGATGTTGAAGCAGTGGGACTGAGACCAGAGGATCATTGGTTCGAATCCCAGTCAGACTGGAAAATCACTAAGGGAAAGTGAGCAAGGCCTACAATACCCAAATTGCTCCCGGTGTGCAATTTAGCTCCTTGCAGTGTGTGAAAGGGTGAATGTGAGGTGTTGCAAGTGTGTTTTTAAACACATACAATTCCTATGTTCAGTTTATGCAGCATGAGAGCTTGCTTTGGAGCTTTATTACCTATATGTACATTTCCCTTCACGCACATCTCAGTGACAACTAAACATCCAAAGGACCTAGACCTTCAACACATCTAATTACATGGGGAAAAACAGTGACTGTAAGTGGAGGGAGATATGGAACAAGACAAGACCGACCATCATATAGATATATTGCTGTGGCTGCAAGTAACTGAACAAGATGTACTGCATGAATTTCAGATGGTTGTGCAAGCATACCGAGTCACACATCTCTCTTTGCACATTTAGAATGTTCATGGCAGGAGGTGTCTCCCACTACTTTGCATGGTGACTCAATTCCAAGGCTGGGGATGAGCTCATGGCTGCTCTAGGCTGTCACTTCTTATCATTTGCCAGTCTGTGACACACTGAGCAGAGGGGAGCGTATGAGCAGTGAGGACATGGAGGGAGTCCTGCGGCTGAGTGACAGACTATGGCACTGAACGACTTGCACCCTGTTAGCACCCCTGTTGGTTTCACAGGAAACCTGGCCCTTGCGTTTTACAAAGCAAGCACAGTACTGCTGTGCAGCAGAAGCACACTTCCTCACACCCACACACCAGACATGGATGCATAGGTGATTGAAAAGATAAATGTGTGGGTTTGCAGAGGCTTATGCATGCACATATGCAGACAGGAACACAAAAATGGATGCATTCATGATGCACCCTGAACACACACACACACACACACACAAAATGACAAACAATCACACTGCTGTCTCCCTTTACTTGATATTCCTCACAGCTGCGGTCTTCTTAGGCTGGTTCAGCAGCCACATATAATAGAATCTCCAGTGTTACATTCATTTTTTTCCTTAAATGCCACCGCACTTATAAGCTTGCATGTGTAGATTTTAACAGCATGACAGTCAGCACACCAACATTCAAAATGCAGTAAATATTACAGTAGTGTTCAGAATAATAGTAGTGCTATGTGACTAAAAAGATTAATCCAGGATTTGAGTACATTTCTTATTGTTACATGGGAAACAAGGTACCAGTAGATTCAGTAGATTCTCACAAATCCAACAAGACCAAGCATTCATGATATGCACACTCTTAAGGCTATGAAACTGGGCTATTAGTAAAAAAAAGTAGAAAAGTGGGTGTTCACAATAATAGTAGCATCTGCTGTTGACGCTACAAACTCAAAACTATTATGTTCAAACTGCTTTTTTAGCAATCCTGTGAATCACTAAACTAGTATTTAGTTGTATAACCACAGTTTTTCATGATTTCTTCACATGTGCGAGGCATTAATTTTGTTGGTTTGGAACCAAGATTTTGCTTGTTTACTAGTGTGCTTGGGGTCATTGTCTTGTTGAAACACCCATTTCAAGGGCATGTCCTCTTCAGCAAAAGGCAACATGACCTCTTCAAGTATTTTGACATATCCAAACTGATCCATGATACCTGGTATGTGATATATAGGCCCAAAACCATAGTAGGAGAAACATGGCCATATCATGATGCTTGCACCACCATGCTTCACTGTCTTCACTGTAAACTGTGGCTTGAATTCAGAGTTTGGGGGTCGTCTCACAAACTGTCTGCGGCCCTTCGACACAAAAAGAACAATTTTACTCACATCAGTCCACAAAATATTCCTCCATTTCTCTTTAGGCCAGTTGATGTGTTCTTTGGCAAATTGTAACCTCTTCTGCACGTCTTTTATTTAACAGAGGGACTTTGCGGGGGATTCTTGCAAATAAATTAGCTTCAAACAGGCGTCTTCTAACTGTCACAGCACTTACAGGTAACTCCAGACTGTCTTTGATCATCCTGGAGCTGATCAATGGGTGAGCCTTTGCCTTTCTGGTTATTCTTCTATCCATTTTGATGGTTGTTTTCCATTTTCTTCCACGCATCTCTGGCTTTTTTGTCCATTTTAAAGCATTGGAGATCATTGTAGATGAACAGCCTATAATGTTTTGCACCTGTGTATAAGTTTTCCCCTCTCCAATCACCTTTTTAATCAAACTATGCTGTTCTTTTGAATAATGTCTTGAACGTCCCATTTTCCTCAGGCTTTCAAAGAGAAAAGCATGTTCAACAGGTGCTGGCTTCATCCTTACATAGGGGACACCTGATTCACACCTGTTTGTTCCACAAAATTGACAAACTCACTGACTGAATGCCACACTACTATTATTGTGAACACCCCCTTTTCTACTTTTTTTTTTACTAATAGCCCAATTTCATAGCCTTAAGAGTGTGCATATCATGAATGCTTGGTCTTGTTGGATTTGTGAGAATCTACTGAATCTACTGGTACCTTGTTTCCCATGTAACAATAAGAAATATACTCAAAACCTGGATTAATCTTTTTAGTCATATAGCACTACTATTATTCTGAACACTACTGTATAAGGTCCCACAGTTAACAGTGCATGTCAGAGCACAAACCAAACATGAAGTCAAAGGAATTGTCTGTAGACCTCAGACACAAAACACCACAAACAAAATAAACTTTTGGTTCAATCGAAAACAAGCTCAACTTGGCTAGCCAAGCTAGCTTCAGTAAAGTTAAAGTAGACCTGCACTGAAATCAATGCAGTCAGATCTTTGGACCAAAAAATGACTTATATTTACACATAAGATCCTTCTGAATGTAGTAAAGTAAATCTGCAAGCCCAGATCTGTCATTCAATGGAGAAATCTTCATTTGAAAATGACAAATTTACAGCTAACATTTAGCCCTCCGTAAATTGTCCCTCTCATCATGGACGCTGCCGAGACGTCAGGGACAAGACCCTATCCCAGCATGCATTGCGCACGCCAACTGTAATTTGTGGATTTACATCAGTTTGCATCTGCACCTTTTTCTTGTCTTATACGGAAGGATCTACTTTTTAAAACTTCATATTGTCTTGCGGTACGCTTGGTGAGTACACATTTCTTTTATTTGTGCTTGAAAATTATTTTTGTGGACTTTTTCATATGCCCGTTTGATTGAGTGGTGTCGCATTGAAAATCTACTGTCTTTCACCTCCGGTGTACCGTCACGGGCTACGGAGGTGAGACCCGCAAAGAATTCAAGTCATTAAAAATATATAAACCTCTCTCAGCGGCCACGGAGCTCTGCGGCTCCGATTACCGAGATGTGCGGCACTGCAGATTTTGCAGCAAGAAGTCTGTCCTTGCGAGCAACAGGTGTCACCGTGCGCACTGCATTAAAACGGCGAGCGTAGTCTCTGGACTTGTGCCAAGTTGGCTGCAACTCCATTCAGCAGACAGAGAGGTGGTGCTGGCTGCACAGCAGACACAGGGGTGTGAGTGCCGCGGCGACATTTAACGAGCGCATGCACTCGGTAAGCGTATCGGGGGCAGTGAGAGCGAGGCGTCGGGGAATAATGTCACCCGCTGTCAATGCCGCCGCTGATCTGATACCCGGATCTGAGCAAGCAGAGCTGTATCTCACATTCATTGCAGCTTACTTTTGGATGTTGAAACCAGGATGTGTATAACAGTAACATTACTAAGAGATAAAATCAATTTCAATGCGGGAACGCGTCGTCTTGTCACCGATGTCATGGAAATGATCCGGATGTACAAACTGTTTTCACAGAGGGCTAAGTGTTAGCTGCAAATTTGTCATTTTTAAACGAATATTTCTCCGCTGAATTACAAATTTGGGCTTACAGATTTACTTTACTGCATTCACAAGGGTCTTATAAATACATATCAGCTATTTCTTTTCTGAAATCTGACCACATTTATTTCAATGCAGGTCTCCTTTAAAATGCAAACACACATTGTTAAACAGTAGTCCTCCATTACAACCACTGCAGCCACACTGAAGCATGGTGGTGACATCATCATGCTGTGGGGATGTTTTTCAGCAGCAGGAACTGGGAGACTAGTCAGGATTGAGGAAAAGATGAATGCAGCAATGTACAGAGACATCCTGGATGAAAACCTGCTCCAGAGCGCTCTTGACCTCAGACTGGGGCAACGGTTCATCTTGCAGCAGGACAATGATCCTAAGCACACAGCCAAGATATCAAAGGAGTGGCTTCAGGACTACTCTGTGAATGTCCTCAAGTGGCCCAGGCAGAGACTAGACCTGAATCCGATTGAACATTTCTGGAGAGATCTGAAAATGGCTGTGCACCGATGCTCCCCATCCAACCTGATGGAGCTTGAGAGGTGGTGAAAAGAGGAATGGACAAAACTGCCAAAGATAGGTGCACCAACCTTGTGGCATCATCTGAGGCTGTAATTGCTGCCAAAGGTGTATCAACAAAGTACTGAGCAAAGATTGTGAATACTTATGTACGTGTGGTTTCTTAGTTTTTGATTTTTTAAAAAAAACTTTTCATGTTGTCTTTATGGAGTGTTGTGAGTAGAATTTTTGGGGAAAAAAATGAGTTTAGTCAATTTTGGTATAAGGCTGTAACAATGTGTGGAAAATGTGAAGTGCTGTGAATACTTTCCGGATGCACTGTACTTTGGTGGCACTGTGACGTAGTGGTTAGCACTGTTGCCTCACAGAAAGAAGGGCGTGGGATCACTTCGGGGACTTTGCATGTCCTCCCGTGTTCACTTGGGCTCCCTGTGGGTCCGCCAGTTTCCTCCACTTCCACAGCTATCGCACGTAACAGTGCATCATTAAGTTCTGTCACATTGTGAATGAGGTGAATTGTCTCCACACACACCCCATATTCATCCAACCATCAGTTGCTGAACAATTCTACAGGGTTTGTACTTCATATCTAAGCTCATGCTGCATTTACACATAATGACCACAAGTCACGAATGACACAAAGTATACATTCTTGGCCGCTGATCACCAATGTGGTGATATGAGGCAGAGGCGTCAGGTGTCCTCAGGAACTGCTGCAACCTGTTACCACATGTTACGATTAATGGCACGTGTTGTTGGCAAATTATCAGGAACCATTACGCACGGTCAAGAATAATGTTCCATGCTGTCGGGCACTGTTGCGTGCTATCGCGAGTAACAGCACATCTTTACGTTCTGTCACGTTGTGAATGAGGCAAATTGTCTCCACACACACACATACACACTCATATTCATCCATCAGCTGATGAACAATTCAGATCGCTCCAGTTTGCTCCTCAAAATCCACGGCAGAAGAATTTGTGACTGCATGCTTAGTTGGGCTCTGTGCCATGGAGTGGCGCAGAGAGGAGGACACTGAAAGAGCCACATGTGTGGCTCCATGCAGCTCTTGTCTCGCTCATTTTCCCAAACATCAGGCACATGCAGCAAGTGGAACACCTGCAGAAGCGCCCTGATGAGCACTGGAACGAAACTTATAGCCGACTTGGCGTCGCTGTCCTCCTTCAGCATACTGCAGCAATGAAACTGAATGTGGTGCAGCAGGGTTTAATTGTGTACACGTCAGAGAAGAACACTGTCACACTCTATTAAGGATCACCACTAATCAAGACAGATCAACACGCTCAGTTGCAACCTCCACGACATGAGGCGAAATGAGGGTGGTGAGTGGCATTTGTGGAAGATTTTTTGACAGCCAAAAACATGCTTCACGAAAATCACGAATATCACGCACCAACATGCACTATTAAGAAACCTATTCAGATGCATTAAGTCACATTAAGAATGTCAGGAATGTACCAAGAATGACGCAAATATGACATTCGTAACATGTCTTGCCTATGTGTAAACGCACCATTTGCCTGAGTTTCTATGGATTCAGATACCTTTTCTATGAAACCCATCCAAACAGAGCTGAAAATCGAGACAGTGAAGTTGTGTCTACCTTTAAGTTTGTAAGACTTGCATTTTTGAAATCCTCACAATTTTCTGCATGAGAAGCATCCACTGAACCTTTTGGGCTAAAAAAAAACTTAAATAAAACCCCCAGATCTCCGGAACTATGATATCTTTGCATGAGAACTAATGTTCATCTTTAGGGTCCTGTTTTTTCCTGTCTTACTGTATTGTTGACAGACTTAAACACATTGAAATAACTGAAGGTGACAACTACATGCTTTTGTACTCTTTAGGTCTCTTTGGAAGATCCTTGGGTATTGCTGGGATGACTGTGCCAAATGAATGGTTACTTAGGGAGACACATGAGGAGTGTCACTTGTATTGTGAAGGAGGATCAGCTGTGTAGCGTGTCTCTGGGCATGATCCAGCATGTAGGTACTTCAGTGTTGATGACCACATTGACTGGAGAATTTCAGGGGATGCACACGCTTCACCTAGCTGTTGCATATATCTGGTTACTTTAGAGAGGTGGCGAGGAACTGGTTGTCTACCTGGGTGGCTGCCATCCAGGACTCAAGACAGTTTGTAGTGTGGTGAATGTGGTGATATGGGGCTACAGGGCATTCTGCTAGACCTTATCATGTACCATAGCTACAATGAATCCCCCCCCCCCCCCCCCATGATTATTAGGCATGAAAAACTGTTTTTTTTTTCCTGTGTGTCAGCAAGGTTCCCCTACAGTGCAGCCTGTTCCCCCAGAATAATAATAATAATAATAAAAAAAAACATCAGCATTGTCATGGAGGAACCTATAATACACAGAGGACTGTGAAGAAGAGAGGCAGCAGTGTCTGTCAGAGACTCGGCTGATAGTTAAGAAGACTGATGACAGAGTGACAGTGAGAGGACGTTTTTAAAACATACGCTGCATGATCCAGCTACGAATAACTCTGCAGTGGTGCTTTTAAAATTTAATGAGTCCCAATTGAAAAGCAATTTTGTGCAGCAGAATTTCAATAAAACAAGGTCAGAGATATTAAAGATATGGGAAAACAGGGTCAGTGAATATAGTCACGCAAAAGTCTAACATTTTGCTACTACCTTCAGTAACCTGTAGAAGTGGGACACGAGAGTGAAAAGTTCAGTTCTGAGTCTGTTTTATTATCAGAACAAATTAAACAATAAAAATTTAAATATGGGGCAAGTGGTGGCCTCAAGGTTAGAGAAGAGCGTTATGACCACCCGAGAGGGTTCAATTCATTGATGATCAGACAGTAAAATCATGAAGGTAACCTTCAGGAAGATCCAAGTTGTTCTTGCTGTCCAACTGACAGTGTTGCACAGTAACAGTCTGACATTGGTTTGTGTGTGTGTGTGTGTGTGTGTGTGTGTGTGTGTGTGTGTGTGTGTGTGTGTGTGTGTGTGTGTGTGTGTGTGTGTGTGTGTGTGTGTGTGTGTGTGTGTGTGTGTGTGTGTGAGAGAGAGTGAGAGAGAGAGAGAGAGAGAGATGCATCAATAGATCCATTTCCACCACAGGAACTTGTGGGTAGTTTAGGGGGCCCAAGATCTTTTTGTGCATGTCTCCATTGCAGGGACAAGCGCCTTCAGAGTGATTATTTTGGAAGCGTTTTTAGGGCCAGGCAAGTCCCTGCTACAGGGATTGTACTTCAGTGCAGCCTTGAAATGCCACTGGCTTGATACCGATTGGTCAAACTCACTCACAGTATGGCGACAACAACATGAACTGGCATCTGTGAAAGTCAAAGTAAGAGGAAACGAGAAGAAGAAATACGGTCGAAAAAGGCGACATGGACTGTGAGGAGCCACGGGCAATGGAAAAGATACAGTGAGGAATCCTCAGCGAGGTATGAGAAAATCTACGTCAGTGAACCTGGAGACCTGCAGAATTAAACTCACTGAAACACTGCTGAGAGAAAAGCTGAAAAAGGACTACAAGTTGGATGTGACTGGAGGACCACTCCCCACACCCCCCTAGACAAAACAGTTTGCAAATTAGGAAATAAAAGCACCCTTTTGGGCTAAATATTTACAAATGTAAATAAGTAATGTTACAGTTGTATGCAAAGGTTTGGGCACCCCTGATAATTTTCATGATTTTCCTTTATAAATCATTGGTTATCTGGATCAGAAATTTCAGTTAAATATATCATATAGCAGATATTAGAGAAGTGAAATGAAGTTTATAGGATTTATTTAATTATTTAAACAAAATTAGGCAGGTACATAAATTTGGGCACCCTTGTCATTTCATTGATTTGAATACATTCAGCACTAATTATTGGAACACAAAATTGGTTTGGTAAGCTCATTGACCCTGGACTTGCTTACAGCGGTGAATCCAATCATGAGAAAGGGTATTTAAGGTGGGCATTTGCAAATGTTTCTCCTCTTTGCATCTCTTCTAATGAGTGGCAACATGGGAGCATCTAAACAACTCTCAAATGACCTCAAAACAAATATTGTTCAACATCATGGTTTAGGGGAAGGATACAAAAAGCTATCTCAGAGATTTCAGATGTCAGTTTCCACTGTGAGGAACATAGTGAGGAAATGGAAGCCCACAGGCACAGTACTAGTTAAAAGGTCCCTGCCACGCCATGACGTTTTTACATATTCTTGAAGAATAAAAAAAGCTTTTTCCACATGTTGTCTTTGTTTTTTACCATAAAATTACACTGAACAAGGATTTAGACGTTTTGTTACCCATTTGAGAATTTGAATTTACCGCCTCCGAGTTGACATACTTTTTCGCTGGGACGGATGTGACGTCATTCGAGTAAATGTGTCACAGTGTGGCTCTGTTTACCAATACGGCAGACATGGACAGCGAAGGCATAGTGCGCAATTATAGCGAAGATTTAAGTGACATATCGATTGTTTTTGAAGATGATGAGGAATTTCTGATTAAGATATTAACGGTGTAAATATTGAGTGGCTCCAAACCATGTATGTTCCAGCCGAACGCAACAGAAAGAGGATGTGAAGCTCAACTGTCAGCTGACAGCAGCAGTGCTGTGGAGGATATCAGCTGCTGAATGGTTTGTTCACTCACCACCTTTTCTTATAAATGATCATTTATTCCTGGCACGGTGTGTTTGTGTATGAAAAGTTATTTGAGCAGCACAGCGTGCTTAAATTCAGGAGTCTGTTCTAAAATCACTGAAAATAAAGTTTCTGTACATTCTGTATATATTTAATAATGTATAAGTCAGTTTCTTGTGATTGCTAATTCTTCACTTTTTATTCAAAGCAAATGATTGCAAATCTTTATCTGAAAAGCTGTAGACCCACGTGTGATGGGGGAAAAACGATTTCTAAATAAAAGAAAATTTTACTTCTATATCTGTTGTCAAATTTTATCAGGCATAATATTGTAGAAAAATGTGTATGCAAAATGGAGACTTTCCTGTCTAAAATACACATATGAGGTTTGTCCAAAAAGTAACGGACCTTTTTATTTTTTTCAAAAACTATATGGATTTGAATCACATGTGATTGCATCAGCCAAGCTTGAACCTTCGTGCACGTGTGAGTTTTTTCACACCTGTCGGTTGCGTCTTTCGCCTGTGGGCAGGCTTTGAGTGAGCACTGGTCCACCCCCCTCGTCGGATTTTCATTGTCAGGGAAATGTCTGAACGATTTGGAGCTGTGTTGCATCAAATTTTTCCAGAAACTGTGAGAGACAGCCAGGTGGACACCATTCGCTAAATTCAGATGGCTTTCAGGGATGATTTTATGGGGATCACACAGATTGAGGAGAGTTACAGCCGGTTTAAAGACTGCCCACAGCAGCTGAGAGCGCGCCGCGTTTAGAGCGGCAATCGACAGGCTCAAATGACCAGATTATTTCCAAACTGAACGCTGTGTTGATCCGGGACGTCGTTTGACTACCAGAGAAATGGCAGAAGACGTGGACATCAAGACTTTTTTGGCACATTCCACTGTTACAGGAGTTTTTGTCATGGAAAGAGGAGAGGAGGAATGCACCACCATGCCGCGAATGGCGCGGCACAAAACCACCTCCGTGTTGGTCTCACAGGACGGCTTTGAGATGGCTTTCAGAAGCTTTTCAGTCGTGTGACTATCCGAGAAATTGTGGATTAGCTGGACATGCCAGAACATATCCTGTGAGGCTTCATCACAGCATTGCTTTGCGCCATGCGGCTCCGTCCCGACGTGCAAATTCCTGTGTTTTTTTCACGCGCCATTCGCAGCATGGTGGCGCATTCCTCTGCTCCTATTTCCATGACAAAAACTCCTGTAACAGTGGAATGTGCCGAAAAAGTCTTGATGTCCACGTCTTCTGCCATTTCTCTGGTAGTCAGACGACGTCCCGGATCAACACAGCGTTCAGTTTGGAAATGATCTGGTCGTTTGAGCCTGTTGATCGCCGCTTGGAACGTGGCGCGCTCTCAGCTGCTGTGGGCGGTCTTTAAACCGGCTGTAACACTCCTCAATCTGTGTGATCCCCATAAAATCGTCCCTGAAAGCCATCTGAATTTAGCGAATGAATTTATACAATTCTGTAAATTGTATAACCTGGGATTGAGAGGTGCTGCAAAGAGGAATGGGCAAAACTGGCAAAAAAATAGGTGCACCAAACTTATGGCATCATATTCAAGAAGACTTGATGCTGTAATTGCTGCTAAAGGTGCGTCAACAAAGCACTGAGCAAAAGGTGTGAATACTTATGTATATCTGATTTTGTAGTTTTTATTTTTAATAAATTTGCTAAAAAAAAAAATCATGTTATCATTATGGGGTGTTGTGACTAGAATTTTGAGGGAAAAAATGAATCTACTCCATTTTGGAATAAGGCTGTAACATAAGAAAAAGTGGATGTACTGGATGCACTGCAGGTGACCGGCGTTAAGAAGTGGGAAGATGTAATGACACAATAACAAAATGGTGCATAAGCTAGACATTTCATCTTAGGATTGTTTGTTCCAGCCTCCACTGTGGCCTGAAGAGTTTCGTAGGACATAGATCTACAAAAAATAGATCACTTCAGTTGCTGTACTTCTGTGCTACTCACAGTTTGTCCATCATGAACACCATGTTCGAGCACAAGGGTGTCCATAAGTGCACGTGGCACCAGGACACCCTGAGCCGGAGGTCGATGATCGGCTTTGTAGTCATATCATCTGACCTTCGGCCACGTGTCTCGGACACTCGAGTGAAGAGAGGGGCAGAGCTGTCGACAGATCACCACCTGGTGGTGAGTTGGAAACGCTGGGAGGGGAGGAAGCCGGTCAGACCTGGCAGGCCCAAACGTATCATGAGGGTCTGCTGGGAACGACTGGCAGAACCCTCTGTCAGCGAGGTCTTCAACTCCCACCTCCGGGATAGCTTCTCCCAGATCCCGGGGGAGGTTGGAGACATGGAGTCCGAGTGGACCATGTTCTCCACCTCCATTGTCGATGCGGCCGCTCGTAGCTGTGGTCACAAGGTCTCTGGTGCCTGTTGCGGCGGCAGTCCCTGAACCCGGTGGTGGACACCGGAAGTAAGGGATGCCGTCAAGCTGAAGAAGGAGTCCTACTTATCTTTGTTTTTAGGTGGGACCCCAGAGGCAGCTGACAGGTACCAGCAGGCCAAGCGTGCCGCAACCTGTGTGGTCGCAGAGGCAAAAACTCGGGTCTGGGAGGAGTTCGGGGAGGCCATGGAGGAGGACTATCGGTCGGCCTTGAAGAGATTCTGGTAAACCGTCTGACGCCTCAGGAGGCGGAAGCAGCTCTCCACCAGCACTGTTTACGGTGCGGGTGGGGAGCTGTTGACCCTGACTGGGGATGTTGTCGGGCGGTGGAAGGAGTACTTCGAGGATCTCCTCAATCCCATCGTCACATCTTCCGAAGAGGAAGCAGAGACTGGGGACTCAGAGGCGGACTCATCCATTACCCAGGCCGAAGTCACCGAGGTGGTTAGAAAGCTCCTCTGTGGCACGGCTCCTGGGGTGGATGAAATCCATCCTGAGTACCTTAAGTCTCTGGATGTTGTGGGACTGTCTTGGCTGACACGCCTCTGCAACATCGCGTGGCGATCGGGGACAGTGCCTCTGGATTGGCAGACCAGGGTGGTGGTCCCTCTGTTTAAGAAGGGGGACCAGAGGGTGTGTTCCAACTATAGGGAGATCACACTCCTCAGCCTCCCCGGTAAGGTCTATTCCAGAGTACTGGAGAGGAGAATTTGACCGATGGTCGAACCTCGGATTCAGGAGGAGCACTGTGGTTTTCATCCTGGTCGCGGCACACTGGACCAGCTCTACATGCTCCATCGGGTGCTCGAGGGTTCATGGGAGTTCGCCCAACCAGTCCACATGTGTTTTGTGGATCTGGAGAAGGTGTTCGACCATGTCCCTCGGGGCACCCTGTGGGGAGTGCTCCGGGAGTACGGGGTCCGGGGTGCTTTGCTAAGGGCTATCCGGTCCCTGTACGACCGCAGCAGAAGCTTGGTTCGCATTGCCTGTAGTAAGTTAAACCTGTTTCCAGTGCACGTTGGCCTCCACCAGGGCTGCCCTTTGTCACCGGTTCTGTTCATTATTTTTATGGACAGAATTTCTAGGCGCAGCCAGGGTATAGAGGGGGTCTGGTTTGGGAACCACAGAATCTCATCTCTGCTGTTTGCGGACGATGTGGTTCTGTTGACTTCGTCAAATCAGGACCTTCAGCGTGCACTGGGGCGGTTTGCAGGTGAGTGTGAAGCGTCCGGGATGAAAATCTGCACCTCCAAATCTGAGGCCATGGTTCTCAACCGGAAAAAGGTGCTTTGCCCTCTTCAGGTCGGTGGAGTGTCCTTGCCTCAAGTGGAGGAGTTTAAGTATCTCGGGGTCTTGTTCACGAGTGAGGGACGGATGGAGCGTGAGATCAATAGACGGATTGGTGCAGCGTCTGCAGTGATGCGGTCGCTGTATTGGACCATCATGGTGAAGAGAGAGCTGAGTAGGGGGGCAAAGCTCTCGATTTACCGATCAATCTACGTTCCGATCCTCACCTATGGTCATGAGATTTGGCTCATGACTGAAAGAACGACATCGCGAGTACAAGCGGCCGAGATGAGTTTCCTCAAAAGGTGGCTGGGCGCTCTCTTAGAGATAGGGTGAGGAGCTCAGTCAATCGGGAGGAGCTCGGAGTCGAGCCGCTGCTCCTCCACGTCGAAAGGAGTCAGTTGAGGTGGCTCGGGCATCTTTTCCGGATGCCCCCTGGACGCCTCGCTGGAGAGGTGTTCTGGGCACGTCCCATTGGGAGGAGGCCCCGGGGAAGACCCAGGACGCTGGAGGGACTACGTCTCTCGGCTGGCTTGGGAACGCCTTCGGGTTCCCCCGGAGGAGCTGGGGGAGGTGTGTGTGGATCGGGAGGTCTGGGCGGCTTTGCTTGAGCTGCTGCCCCCACAACCCGACTCCGGATAAAGGGGAAGAAAATGGATGGATGGATGTCATTCAATAAATTTATCCAATCTGTTATTGTAAGGTTTTTCCAATATCTTTGAAAATTGTGACAGTAGAGACACAGGCCTATAGTTAGTAAAAAGATGCTTGTCCCCAGATTCGAATAAAGGTATCACTTTTGCTACTTTCATACCATTTGGAACAATTCCAGTTTGAAATGATTTATTAAATATATATGTTAATGGTTTAGCAATATCTGTAATTATTTGCTTTACTAAAGACATATGTACATCATTATGATCAGTTGACTTTTTGCTCTTACATGTACTAACTACCTTAATAATTTCCCTGTCATCAACTGGGCCAAGAAACATTGTATATGGATTTCTGTCAATTAATTTATGATTTTCCCATGAGCTGTGTGGAATGTTAGCTGCCAAATCTGTCCCAACATTAGCAAAAAAATTATTGAAACTGTTCACAACTTGGTTAATTTTGTATTCATCCTTGTTGTTATAAGTGAAGTATTTTGGGTCATTCTTTGCTTTTGGTTTATTTGCTATAATACTATTAAGTATTTTCCATGTTTCCTTTATGTTATTTTTATTATCGCTTAGTATTTTTTGCAAAATATGATTTTTTGCAGTTCCGCATAATGGTTGTTAATTTATTTTTATAGTCCTTATATTTACTCTCAGTCTCTCTTGATTTGTTTCTAATAAACTCTCTACATAGACTATTTTCTTCTTGCAAGCCTTTTGCAATCCTTTTGTTATCCATGGACACTCCTTATATTTATTATTTACGCTGTACTGCGTGATTGGACAGTTTTTATTGTATATATCAAGGAATACATTTTCAAATTCAGCATATGCTACATTAGCATCATGCTCTGCATAAACAGAATTCCAATCCTGCCGATGTAAATTATTTTTAAGGCAGTAATAGCTTCTTCAGTTTGCAGTTGTTTACGATATTGTATTTTCTCATCACATTTCTTATTTAATTTTAAATCAATTACTGTAAAAATTGGTAGGTGGTCACTGATGCCATTGATCAATAATCCACTTGATGTTTTGGTATCAATATCATCTGAGAAGTTAGTCTTGAAGGCCAAGTAGTTTTTGAATACAAATTTAAGCTGTACATGGTATTAATAAAATCCTCTGTCGGTCAGTTTAAAGTTTCGAATTCACCTCACATGCATGTCTTTGGATTTGGGAGGAAGCTGGAGCAATGGGAGGGAACCCACACAGACACAGGGAGAACATGCAAATTCCACACAGAAAGACCAGGAATGTTCTTGCTGTGAGGCAACAGTGCTGGCCACTAAGTCACCATGCCACCTAATTATTAATCCAAATGAATAAATTAATTCACATTAACAGCTGCCTTTGTCAACTACTGATATTCCCCTAACACTGCCAGTGTACATATGGTCCTACTCTATCAGTGTTAGTTTTACAGTGGTGATTTTACTGTGTACCTGTGCATGTTGGTCAAGACAGCATCAGTTTGCAGCAGCCTAGAAGCAAATACTAGGCTTCTACTCTTCAATGCTCCACTGATGCCCGCTCATTCAGTGCTGCTGCAACATTGCTGCATGACAGCCTCCAGGAAACATCTGTACTAACACTGTTACATGCATGCATACAATCAGGTGGACATTTTTAACTGCCTGCCAGTCAATGCCCCACTTCCACCTGTCAACTCTGAGTGTATATTTGAGTGGCTTCCTCTCCAAATGTAAATGGATACTCCAGGAAATGATGAGGTCACAAACTTAATGGCATATAAGTGCTGCATTTACATAAATAATATTCTGTTAGATGGGTGTCTGAGCTGTATTCACATTTGTTCAGATTAGTCAGGTAAAAGGTGAACCAGTTACTATCTGTATTGTGATATAAAAAGCAAAAGCTTCTGTTTTGTAAGATATAGTGAAAAGTGACAAATTTACAGCAGACGCCAACTACACTGCATACTGATAAGACCTTATTGATCTGCCCAAGAGAGATTCAATTATACAACAGCAATACAAAAATATTATTGAAACCATATGCAATATTTATGCTCGTGTATATTGCTACACTATTATTATGTTGTTCTTCTGTTCCATCTTTCCATTCATGTGACAAGCCCCCATCTCATTCTCCTGGGTGAGAGGTGGGGCACCTCAGACATGTCTTAATCTATCTTTACATGCATGTTTGATTCTGTTTGTCACCATCATGCACCTCCAGACAAGGCACCCTATCATAATCCTTCTGCAGATCAATGCTGTGATCAGTCTGTACTCCATGGGCTGTCTCAGCATAGTACAGTGCATCTGGAAAGTATTCACAGCATTTCACTTTTTCCATATATTGTTATGTTACTGCCTTATTAAAAATGGGGTAAATTAATTTTTTCCCTCAAAATGCCAACCACAACACCCCATAATGACAACATGAAAAAAGTTTTTTTTTCTTTTTTGCCAATTTATTAAAAATAAAAATACTAAGAAATCACATGGTAAGTATTCCCAGCCTTTGCTCAGTACTTTGTTGATGCACCTTTGGCAGCAATTACAGCCTCAAGTCTTCTTGAATATGATGCCACAAGCTTGGCACATCTAATATAGTGAGGGACCGCTATTTATATTTACCTGTTTCAACTGTGCATATGTGAGCACTATATGATTATGAGACGTGCTAGTGTCACACATCACTGCATCCACCACTCTACAGAGTTGTCTTAGGTCCTTGGATAGCAACCACCCAGGCAGACATCTGGTCCATACCTCCATCTCAAAAGTAACAATCTCTCTTCCACAACCAGCTGAAACATGGACATCCCTTTGGCCTTCTCCAGTCCCAGAGGTCCTCAACACTGAGGCACCTACATGCTGAAACATGCCATGTGGCCAAAATGAAAAAGCTGATGTTCATTTACAATACAAGAGATACTCCTCATCTGAGAATTGTAAATAATAAGTAATCAGCATCAGACACTTTTGTCCAGTGACCAAATGATTCCTTGATTTTTTCCAGGAATCTCTCAATGTCAAAGGCTGACGACCCAGAGGCATGAATGTCACTGATTACATCAGCCAACGTTCAGCCAAAATTCACAACTTTCACCACACCTAGATACACTTATGATGCCCAAGTCCAGCTACTCAATGCTTGGACCTTAGTTTTTATACAGACAATCGCAAATTTAGATACTCTGATTCCTCAATAAGCGTATTTAATGCTGCAGTCATCGCATCCATTGAGTCAACCTTTCCTCACCAACAAAGGTATCTAAGCAACTGGTTTCCATACCGCTACCCAGTAACCAGTCATGTGGTATGCACAGAAAAAAAAATGAAGAAAGTATGTATTGTGGTATTGCATCATCTGTAAGAAGCTATTGCAGTGTCCAGGGTGGCTGCAGTCTGTATGTGTAGCCATTGTGTATATACGAGGGCTGTCAATAAAGTATAGGTCCTTTTTATTTTTTTCAAAAACTATATGGATTTCATTCATATGTTTTTACGTCAGACATGCTTGAACCCTCGTGCGCATGCGTGAGTTTTTCCACGCCTGTCAGTGACGTCATTTGCCTGTGAGCACTCCTTGTGGGAGGAGTCGTCCAGCCCCTCGTCGGAATTCCTTTGTCTGAGAAGTTGCTGAGAGACTGGCGCTTTGTTTGATCAAAATCTTTTCTAAACCTGTGAGGCACATCGAAGTGGACACGGTTCAAAAAATTAAGCTGGGTTTCGGTGAAAATTTTAACGGCTGATGAGAGATTTTGAGGTGATACTGTCGCTTTAAGGACTTCCCACGGTGCGAGACTTCGCGCAGCGCTCTCAGGCTCCGTCGTCAGCCTGTTTCAAGCTGAAAACCTCCACATTTCAGGCTCTATTGATCCAGGACGTCGTGAGAGAACAGAGAAGTTTCAGAAGAAGTCGGTTTCAGCATTTTATCCGGATATTCCACTGTTAAAGGAGATTTTTTTAATGAAAGACGTGCGGACGGGTCCGCGGCGCCACAGGAAAAACACCTCCGTGTTGATAACCATTTGTAAAATCCAGGTGGCTTTTGATGGCTTTCAGTGGAGTGAGTATATGAGAAATTGTTTAACAGCTGGACATGTTCCAACTTGTCCTTAAGGCTTCCAATGGAGGTGTCTTTCCTGTGGCGGAGCATCGCAGCGGCTGCGAGCCGACGCTGCAATCCGTCCTCACGTCTTTCATTAAAAAAATCTCCGACGTCTTGCACCGTGGGAAGTCCTTAAAGCGACAGTATCACCTCAAAATCTCTCATCAGCCGTTAAAATTTTCACCGAAAACCAGCTTAATTTTTCGACCCGTGTCCACTTCGATGTGCCTCACAGGTTTAGAAAAAATTTTGATCAAACAAAGCGCCAGTCTCTCAGCAACTTCTCAGACAAAGGAATTCCGACGAGGGGCTGGATGACTCCTCCCACAAGGAGTGCTCACAGGCGAATGACGTCACCGACAGGCGTGGAAAAGCTCACGCATGCGCACGAGGGTTCAAGCATGTCTGACGTAAAAACATATGAATAAAATCCATATAGTTTTTGAAAAAAATAAAAAGGACCTATACTTTATTGACAGACCTCATATTTATCTATATGAAAAACAATGACATCATGTGGCTCAGAATGACAAATCTCTGGCTATCCAGAGTTGTGTATTCTCTCGCCTGCATCGTCAGGGCTGTGCTTCATAGCCTCTTTGACACACAAGCAACCTTCTGGCTTGTAAACTACCACGCTGCTCAAATGGAGTCCTCATTTTCAAGGGGAATGGCTACATGGCATAATGTACTTTGTCTTGGGAATTACTTTTTCTCTGCTTGTGTGGCTCTGTAGAATGGACATGGCTGGCTGGTTCTCGAGGAGACAGATGGAGGCCGCTGGCTAACTTGACACATGTTGAGAGGCCGTGATGAGTCAGTGATGAGGAGTGGTTGGAATAGAAAGGAACAGCACTCTGTCTGTGTGATTTGTTGATGAGAGTGGGTAGACTAAGAGGGCGGAGGCCCTGCTAGGCCTGATATGTTTTGGACTGAGAATGTAGATGAGAGCTGCATGAACCTGTACCCTGAATGTGATGCGGGTCAGAATAAGCAGATCATTGACTTGAAGAATGGGAAAATGGCTTGAGAATTTTGTGATGAAACAAATAAATCATCGAGAACATAATCCATTGTTGTCACAACCTACCAACAGTTATCTTTCTGATGTACAGTCAATAAATAAATAAATGAAAGGTATCAGAGGGCCTATGAAAACCTTGCACACTCTGAGCAAACATGACTTGGTGATCAATTAAAATTTATATCATCTTGCTTGCCCTATTGATTGTGGAAAATATGTTTTTTTGCATCATAGGTTTATTTACCTTGACTGGTGTCTGATCCTGTCCAAAAGATAATCATCTCAAAATATATTCCCAATTAATATTTCAACCAAATTTGGTGAAAATCCATCCAGCTGTTTCTTAAAAAAATTTGTTTTAGTTATCTTGTTCACGGACAGACACACAGGACTGATTACAACACCCTACTTTGCTATGTTAAGGGCACGGAGGGTAATAAAAATTAAAATTAAATTATATGTAATCATGTGAAACGACATAGGGAAAAGCTTTTAAACACCTGAGGAAAGGGAGGTGCAAAAAGGCATGGAAAATCAAGACAACAGCTGAACTACCAGTATTTAGAAAGCAATCCTGCCCCTTGTTAGTGCAAATTAATATCAGCTGGTTCAGTCCCAATTCATGGCCTATAAAAAGGTGTTTCATTACCAATTGTTTTTCATGGATAAAAGCAACACACTCTTTCAAGATCTTCGCAATCATATCATTGCAAAAACATACTGATGGCAATGGTTACAGAAGTGAAAAGTACATCAATTCACCATAAAACAGCCATGACCAGGTTCTCCACACAAGATTTCTGATAGAGGCTTGAAAAGAATTATCAGAAGAGTTGTCCAAGAGCCAATGACCACTTGTGGAGAGCTTCAGAAAGCCCTGGAATAAGCATGTAGAATTGTTTCAAAGAAAACAGTGAGTACTGCACTCAGCCACCATGGCCTGTATACACACTCACTGCACAAGACATTGCTGACGAAAAAGCATGTTGGAGCTTGTTTAAAATTTGCTGCACAATATTTAGACAAGCCTGTGAAATACTGGGAGAATATAGTCTGGTCAGGTGAGACCACAATTAAACTCTTTGGATGCCATAATACACACCATGTTCGGAGGTCAAATGGCACTGCACAGCACCCCAAAAATACCATACCAGCAGTGACGTTTGAAGGTTGTCATGGTGTGGGGCTGTTTTTCAGCATACTGAAAAACTATATAAATGAAGGAAGCATGAATGGGAAAACATACAGAGACATTCTTGTTAAAAAATCTGCTGCCATCTACCAAGATAATGAACATGAAATGAAGGTGAACATTTCAGCAAGAAAATGATTCCAAATACACAGCCAAGGAAACTCCCAATTGGTTTCAGAGAATGGAAATAAAGCTGGTAGAATGGCCCAGCCAATCACCTGACTTGAATCCAACAGAAAATCTGTGGAAAGAACTAAAGATCAGAGTTCATAGAAGAGGTCCACAGAACCTTCAAGATTTGAAGATTGTTTGTGTGGAAGAATGAGTCAAAATCACACCTGAACAATGCATGTGACTAGTTTCTCCAAACAGGAGGCATCTTGAAGCTGTCATTACCAACAAAGGTGTTTCTACAAAGTATTAAATACAATTTAGTAAGCATGCTCAATACTTTTTCCCCTGTGTCATTCCATTTTATTACACATCCTTCCACATTTTATCCCTTCTGTTATCCGTCTTTTAAATTCTTTGTGAGGTGTAGATGTATACGTATGAGGATGTATATATATATATATATATATATATATATATATATATATATATATATATATATATATATTTTATCTTATTCTGTTTTTTGTTTTTGTTGTTGTTGTTGTATGTTAATGTGCCGGTATGCAGGCTGCCGAAACCAATTGCCCCTGGTGGGATGAATAAAGTTGTCTAAGTCTAATAACTTAATTTTTTACTTTATTTGTTTTGGTTTCTTTGCATGGATGGATTATTTGGGTTGTTACTGTCATCTGGTGAAACGTTCTGGTCAATTGCACCTTTAGATTTACTGAGAAAAATAGTGGCATATTCAGTACTTATTTTACCAGCTGTACATGGAGAATGGGATACATGTTGCCTTGAACTGGGGATTTTCTGCTTGAAAGTCAAGTGTTCCAAGTCCTAAGTGCTAAGTGTTTGCAACACCATGCTTCCCCTTGTCAGGGGAAAAAAAAAAATCAAATATTATATACAAAGAAATTCCATTCAACTCCTGGAAAAAAATGTGTGAATACAAATCTTATGTTCCCTCAATGAAAAATGCAGGTGTATTGAACCAAGCCTTGACTCTGCCCCTAACATGGTTGTCTGAGTCAGCACCACAGATTTTTATGTGATTTTGGATTATTATTCGGTATTATTATTTGGTAATTCTTATCTCAAAGGCGGTGCATGTAGTTGCAGCGGCTTGCTGCTCTTAGTTTAGCAGCAGTTTCCTTTTGTTTTGTGTGTTTTTTGTTTACTTTTCTGTGCATTCAGTGCTCAGTTAAAGTATGGATGAACCTAACTCCTTGAAATCAGAGCTCGACACCGCTATTCTGTTCTGGAAAATTAAGATTTTATTCCTCCGGAGATTCAACGACAGAGGGACCACGACAGCACGGTCACTGTCCCCCTGCTAAGATGCCGGAGGCGGTGTAGGGGCCGCAAACAAAAACGGGGTAAGCGTGGGGGCCTGCAAGCTACCCTACCGAGTCTCTTCCTCACCAACTCCCGGTCTCTTGTCAACATGATAGTTGAACTGATGCTTAGGATTACGTCCCAAAGAACAAACAGCTGTGTGATAATTATCATGGAGACCTGGCTGAACGGCACAGTCCCGGATGTGGCTATTGAGCTAGCGGAGCACTCTGTTTATCGAGCAGATTGAACGGCCGTGTACGGTAAGACAAAAGGCGGGGGAGTGTGTGTTTACATTCACAATAACTGGTGCAGGGCTACAGACATTCTTAGGTCGGGCTGCTCTCCGGACTTAGAGTACTTGGCTGTAAAATACAGGCCGTTCTACCTGCCTCGTTAATTTTCTGCTATTCTTACTAATCACTGTTGTTTACATACCACCGCATGCTAATGCTAGCATAGTCCTAGAGGTCTAGCATAGTCCTAGAGCTGCACAGCATTATCAACACCCAGTTGAATGCTCACCCTGAGGCTGCAGTGATAGTAGCAGGAGACTTTAACAAAGACCTGAGGACAGTAATGCCCAAATTTTACAAGAACATTAAATTCCCAACCAGAGAAAGCAACCTATTAGATAAAGTCTACACCAACATGTCTGGAGCCTATAAAGCTGCACCATCTAAACACCTGGGCCTCTCTGACCACCTTTCCTGACCCTGACCCCGTCCTACAAGCCTCTGATCTGCAGAACCAGATCAATCATCACAACTGTCCAAGTTTGTAGGGAGGAAGCCACTTCCCTTCTGTGGGACTGTTTTGAGAACACACACTGGGAGGTGTCTGCAGAGGGAGCAGATCTGGAGGAATACACCCCAGCTGTCTTGGCCTACATCCACTTCTGCACTGAGGCAGTGTTGACCACCAAAACCACCAAGGTGTTCCTGAACCACAAACTATGGATGGACAGTCATGTTCAGACACTCCTCAAGGTTCGGGATGCTGCCTTCAGGTCAGGTGACATGCAGGCCTGCAGCCACGCCCGGAGGGATCTAAAAAGGGGATCAAAGAGGCCAAACAGAGGTACAAGCTGTGCCCTAGAGGACACTTTGCCCACAACAACCCCGCAGCATGTGGACTGCCACTACAAAGCCATTACAGACTATAAGGGCATCAGTTCACAGGTCAGCCCTGACAGCACACTGCCTGACACCCTAAACCATTTTTTTGCATGCTTTAACATGCACAATATCAGAGCAGATCCTCAAACCACCTCATCAAGTGAAGAACCAGCACTTGTGCTGCAGCAACACCAGGAGATCTACTCTGAGGCGCATCAAGACCTCTAAAGCAGCAGGGCCGGACGGGGTGTCAGGCCGCACCTTGCAGTCATGTGTTGACCAGCTAACAGGAGTGTTCACCAACATCTTCAACCTCTCGTTGCAACAAGCTGCTGTCCCCACTTGTCTGAAATCCACCACTATCATCCCTGTACCAAAGAAGACACCCATGACCTGCCTTAATGACTACTGCCCTGTCGCCCTGACCTCAGTAGTCATGATGTGCTTTGAGAGGATCATCCTGTCCCACATCAGAGACATCATCCCTGCAGATCTGGATAGATACCAGTTTGCCTACCAGAGGATCAGCTCTGCAGAGGATACAGTCTCTGTTGCACTCCACTCAGGCCTGACCCATCTGGAATGACCAAATACATATGCCCAGATGCTCTTCATAGACTTCAGCTCCACATTCAATACAATAATCCCCTATAAACTGGTTCACAAACTCCAGGATATTGGACTTACTACTTCACTCTGCACATGATTATAGACATTTTTACTTGTAGGCAGTAGAATATCAGGATAGGAAGACGTACATCCACCACCATGCTGAACACTAGGGTGCCACAGGGCTGTGTGCTCAGCCTAGCCCTATTCAGCCTCTTTACTCAGGACCGCACCACCATCCATTTTTCTAACACTATGGTGAAGTTTGTGATGACACCACTGTAGTTGGACTTATTAGCGACAATGAGGAGCATCTCTACAGGGAGAAGGTACAACATCTGACCCAGTTGTGTTCAGAGAATAACCTGCTTCTGAACAAAACCAAAACCAAGGAGGTCATTGTGGATTTCAGGAGAACCAGGAAGACCACCCCCCGACCATTTCACATAAATGGTGAGACAGTGAAGGTGGTGAACAACATTAAATTCCTGGGTCTCCACATCACCAAGGACCTCTCTTGGTCAGTCAACACCTCCCACCTGATGAGGCACAGCACAGGAGCAGTGTGGAGAGCATCCTCTGTCAGGGCATGACTGTATGGTATGCCAGCTGCACAGCAGAAAACAGAAAAGACTTGGCTCGGGTTGTGAGGACAGCCCAGAGGATTGTTGGAGCTGGGCTTCCTGTCCTGGATGCTATGTATGTTGGACGCATTCAGAGGAGAGCCACCAGGATCTTCACTGACCAAACTCACCCCGGATTACATCTGTTTGCCCCGCTTCCATCAGGGAAGCAATTCCGAAACATGAAAACCCGGACTAGCAGATTGAGGAACTGCTTTGTCCCCAGAGCTGTAGCCTCCATCACCCACCCACCCACCCACACACACACACACACACACACACACACACACACACACACACACACACACACACACACACACACACACACACACACACACACACACACACACACACACACACACACTCTCTCATACTCATCAGCTTCAGCTACTGACTGAGCCACAGACTATTGCTCCTTCTACTGGATTTTAAACAGCCACACTGTAAATAACATGTCAACTGTGTCTTGCATCTTATTGCACTTATATTTTATCTTTTATATTTAATCTTTGCTGCTACTGACTGGTTGTCACCAACAAAGTTTCATTGTTTATTACAATGACAATAAAGTCTCTCATCTCTTATCTTAAAGATGGAGAAAAATGCACCTTCTATTTGGCATCCAAGAAAATCCTTTAAACAGCATGGACAATTCCAGAAGGGACCACCTCTGTCTTCTTCCATTTAAGAACAAGACTCGATGAATCCATAAATCAATAATCCAAGGCATCGGGAGTGATGCATCCACATAACAAAATTGATTTTAAAAAGTGTCTGCTGTAAACTTGGTCTACCATTTTTGTGTTGATTTTTGATGAATGACCTAAAAGTTGCAGAATTGGGCGTGTGACCAAAGGGTTATAATGTGGCCTGGAACAAGATCTATAATCTCAAAGTTTTTCCCAGTGTGCAGTTCAGCACAATCCATGGCATCACCCTGACATCGGTGTGTGAATGGCTGAATGTGAGGCATCACTGTGGAGTGCTTTGAGTATCTGCTGCAGATGGAAAAGCACAAAATAAAAGTAGTTCATTTACCAAGTATGTGGCTTGGCAAGACAAGCTCTGTCACCTGGAGTCTGTAAAGACCTTGTCACTCGTAAGACATGTGACCGATAATGACTGGTGTAAGACAGCACTGACAGTCAATAATAGGACATCAACGTGTTTCAGTTCTTCACTGCGAGCCTGCGTCATGCAATGAGTTATCTGGACACCAGAAGGATCATGACTCAATAGAGAATTAGAAAATTTATGCTCACACTTTCACACTGTGCATAAATTTGGCACCCGTTTTACAAGGAATAAGTCACCTTTGACACCTGTGCCATTATTGACAGCATCAAAACAGGTGAGTCTTTTCTCAATACATAAGGCTTTGCTGTGATACAGAGCAGCATGGAGACTGTTTTCTTAAAGTAGACCTGCATTGAAATAAATGTGGTCAGATCTCAGAAAGAAATAGCTGATATGTATTTATAAGACCCTTATGAATGCAGTAAAGTAAATCTGCAAGCCCAAATTTGTAATTCAGCGGAGAAATCTTCATTTAAAAATGACAAATTTGCAGCTAAAATTTGGCCCTCAGTGAAAACTGTTTGTACATCCGGGTCATTGCAGTGACGTCCGGCAGAAGACGGAGCGCTCCCGCCTTCAGTCCGATCCCACATTGAAATTGATTTTATCTGTTAGTAATGTTACTGTTATACACGTCCTGGTTTCAGCATCCAAAAGTAAGCTGCAATGAATGTGAGATACAGCTCTGCATGCTCAGATGAGCAGCGACATCGACAGCGGGCGATGTTCTTCCCTGACGCCTCACTCTCTGCCTCCGCTGCGCTTACCGAGTCATGCTCAGTAAATGCCGAAGCAGGCCACTCACATCGCCCCCGTGTCTGCTGTGCAGCCGGCACCACCTCCCTGTCTACTGAATGGAGGTGCAGCCAACTTGGCAAAAGTCCAGAGACTACGCTCGCTGTTTTGATGTGGAGCGGCCAGTGACACCTGTTGCTGCAAGGACAGACTTTCCGCAGCGCCGCACGTCTCGGTAATCGGAGCCGCAGAGCTCCGTGGCCGCTGAGAGAGGTTTATATCTTTTTAATGACTTGGATACTTTGCGGGTCCCGCCTCCATACCCCACGACCATAACTCCGGAGGCGAAAGACAGTAGATTTTCAATGCGACACCACTCAGTCAAACGGGCGTATGAAAAATTCCCCCAAAATAATTTTCAAGCACAAACAAAAGAAATGTGTACTCACCAAACATGCCGCAAGACAATATGAAGTTTTAAAAAAGTAGATCCTTCCGTAGAAAAAAGGTGAAAAAGAAAAAGGTGCAGATGCAAACTGACGTCCAAAATTACAGTTGGCGCGCGCAATGCATGCTGGGATAGGGTCTTCTCCCTGACGTCTCGGTAGCGTCCCGGATGTGATGACAGTTTTGCAGGGCTAAATTTTAGCTATAAATATGTCATTTTTAAATGAAGATTTCTCCGTTGAATGAGAGATCTGGGCTTGCAGATTTACTTTACTACATTCAGAAGGATCTTATGTGTAAATATAAGTCATTTTTTGGTCCAAAGATCTGACTGCATTTATTTCAATGCAGGTCTACTTTAATGAGCATCGACACTGTCTTCACAGTACATAAGATCCAACCTGCAGCTGTTGGCTAATGATGCCTTTTGTAATTGCTCAAGAGGAGTCATTGGTTGATTCAGTTATTTATGGGTTCTGAAATGGAAGATTGGTTCAGGCAGCAGAGGACTGCTCAGATAAATGTGCAAATGAAAGTATAACCATGACTAGAAGCACTCAGAGAGTGCAAACCTCTGCCAAGGCCATGAGGTCACTGACGCCATAACATCTACACGCCGTGGAATCATTGAACCTAAAAAAGTCTAACAATGATGTTTGATCAGTAGTAAAAACAGTTGCATCTGCTGTGACTGGATAGCATGTATCCTTAGCGCTTGGCATCATAGTTTATTGCAACTTGCACCTTTCCCAGAAGCTACTGTCATCTGAACACTGATATTGATATTGCATGTGCTTACAGACAAAAACAAATTTCAATTTATTATTCAACTAAACTGCAAATATATGAATTTTTTAACATTTATGAAACACTTCTCTAAACTAGGCCATAGGGTCACTGACCCTAAAGAGATTCCCTCCTTGGCACAGTGATCTATTTCTTTTTGTCTCTTTCTCTAAAACTGTATATAATAATCATTAGATTATTAATATATAAACAAAAATAAATTTAAGAAATATTACAATTTGAAAACAAATGCCCCCGAACATGATGACAGCTGCAACTGCTTAACATCAGCTGGGTCAGCTGCCCTACTCTACAGTATAATTGCATTATCACAAATGGGTGTGTCATTTATATAAAAAGTCCTTTATAGGATTTCTGAGGCCAATTTGTGCTGGTATTATTCCCCAGATATCAAAGTGAATGAGAGTCTATGATTCTGCCTGGACAGGATGCCTGTTCAATACAGGTTATTTCCTCAGGCAAGACCCATACCCGTTTCAAGCTGAGTCCACTGGTATAATGCAGGGGAAGTGTCTTGTCCAAGGAGAGCACAACTGGGAATCAAACCCATACATATTGATAGCCTGAATCCTTATCTCAATGGACTTCCACTCCTGACTGTTCTGGATCAATACTAAGACCTTCAGTGACTTCCTGGACATGGCCATCAGAAATGTATCTGCATGTGGTTTCAGTGTTGAACTTGTACAGTCATTCACTTCTTCACTTATCCAATAGAGCGCTTCGCTCTCAGACTGCAGGCTTACTTGTAGTTCCTAGGGTTTGTAAGAGTAGAATGGGAGGCAGAGCCTTCAGCTTTCAGGCTCCTCTCCTGTGGAACCAGCTCCCAATTCAGATCAGGGAGACAGACACCCTCTCTACTTTTAAGATTAGGCTTAAAACTTTCCTTTTTGCTAAAGCTTATAGTTAGGGCTGGATCAGGTGACCCTGAACCATCCCTTAGTTATGCTGCTATAGACGTAAACTGCTGGGGGGTTCCCATGATGCACTGTTTCTTTCTCTTTTTGCTCTGTATGCACCACTCTGCATTTAATCATTAGTGATCAATCTCTGCTCCCCTCCACAGCATGTCTTTTTCCTGGTTCTCTCCCTCAGCCCCAACCAGTCCCAGCAGAAGACTGCCCCTCCCTGAGCCTGGTTCTGCTGGAGGTTTCTTCCTGTTAAAAGGGAGTTTTTCCTTCCCACTGTAGCCAAGTGCTTGCTCACAGGGGGTCGTTTTGACCGTTGGGGTTTTACATAATTATTGTATGGCCTTGCCTTACAATATAAAGCGCCTTGGGGCAACTGTTTGTTGTGATTTGGCGCTATATAAAAAAATTGATTGATTGATCTTAGCAGTGAGAATCATGTCCCTAGGTTCTTGGCCTCTGACATCAGAAGATGCATGGAAAGACCTTATAAACTCAGTAAGCTGCTGGACAGAGGTGTTTTCCAGTGCCTTTGGAGGAAAAAGAAGGTTCAAGTCTTTCTGGTCCTAGTGGTTCTTATCTTGCTGTATGGTTGTGAAACTTGGATGCTGACCAGTGATCTAAGGTGACAAATGAATGTCTTTGGTGCTATGGCTTTACAGGGGATCCTTGGGCACAGCTGAAATAACTTGTCAAATGAATAGGTACTTTCAGTGACTCACGTGGAGTTTAACTTGCGCTGTGAGGGAGCGTTACCTTCGAAATTGTGGACATGTGATGCATTTCTCTGTCCATGATCCAGCATCCAGTTGCCACAGCTTTGAGTAACCCAACTGCTGCAGAAGACCAAGGGGACACCCACATTGCACATGGCTGCAGCAAACAAGATGATCACTTTCAAGAGGTGGTGATGGACTGATTGTCTGCCTGGTTGCTGGCCATTGAGGACCTGGGGCAGTTGCATGGTGTGGTGGATGTGGCAACAGTGCATCACCAGTGCATGTTCCCAGACTTGACATGACTACCTGCTCTACATTTATATACAGTCAACAAAAATATAAACGCAACACTTTTGGTTTTTCTCCCATTTTGTATGAGATGAACTCAAAGATCTAAAACTTTTTCCACATACACAATATCACCATTTCCCTCATATATTGTTCACAAACCAGTCTAAATCTGTGATAGTGAGCACTTCTCCTTTGCTGAGATAATCCATCCCACCTCACAGGTGTGCCATATCAAGATGCTGATTAGACACCATGATTAGTGCACAGGTGTGCCTTAGACTGTCCACAATAAAAGGCCACTCTGAAAGGTGCAGTTTTATCACACAGCACAATGCCACAGATGTCGCAAGATTTGGGGGAGCGTGCAATTGGCATGTTGACAGCAGGAATGTCAACCAGAGCTGTTGCTCGTGTATTGAATGTTCATTTCTCTACCATAAGCCGTCTCCAAAGGCATTTCAGAGAATTTGGCAGTACATCCAACCAGCCTCACAACCGCAGACCACGTGTAACCATACCAGCCCAGGACCTCCACATCCAGCATGTTCTCCTCCAAGATCGTCTGAGACCAGCCACTCGGACAGCTGCTGAAACAATCGGTTTGCATAACCAAAGAATTTCTGCACAAACTGTCAGAAACCGTCTCAGAGAAGCTCATCTGCATGCTCGTCGTCCTCATCGGGGTCTCGACCTGACTCCAGTTCGTCGTCGTAACCGACTTGAGTGGGCAAATGCTCACATTCGCTGGCATTTGGCACGTTGGAAAGGTGTTCTCTTCACGGATGAATCCCGGTTCACACTGTTCAGGGCAGATGGCAGACAGCGTGTGTGACGTCGTGTGGGTGAGCGGTTTTCTGATGTCAATGTTGTGGATCAAGTGGCCCATGGTGGCGGTGAGGTTATGGTATGGGCAGGCGTCTGTTATGGATGAAGAACACAGGTGCATTTTATTGATGGCATTTTGAATGCACAGAGATACCGTGATGAGATCCTGAGGCCCATTGTTGTGCCGTACATCCAAGAACATCACCTCATGTTGCAGCAGGATAATGCACGGCCTCATGTTGCAAGGATCTGTACACAATTCTTGGAAGCTGAAAATGTCCCAGTTCTTGCATGGCCGGCATACTCACCGGACATGTCACCCATTGAGCATGTTTGGGATGCTCTGGACCGGCGTATACGACAGCGTGTACCAGTTCCTGCCAATATCCAGCAACTTCGCACAGCCATTGAAGAGGAGTGGACCAACATTCCACAGGCCACAATTGACAACCTGATCAACTCTATGCGAAGGAGATGTGTTGCACTGCATGAGGCAAATGGTGGTCACACCAGATACTGACTGGTATCCCCCCCCAATAAAACAAAACTGCACCTTTCAGAGTGGCCTTTTATTGTGGGCAGTCTAAGGCACACCTGTGCACTAATCATGGTGTCTAATCAGCATCTTGATATGGCACACCTGTGAGGTGGGATGGATTATCTCAGCAAAGGAGAAGTGCTCACTATCACAGATTTAGACTGGTTTGTGAACAATATTTGAGGGAAATGGTGATATTGTGTATGTGGAAAAAGTTTTAGATCTTTGAGTTCATCTCATACAAAATGGGAGCAAAACCAAAAGTGTTGCGTTTATATTTTTGTTGAGTGTAAGATACATCTTAATTGAAGACATTAGAGAAGCACACCCGTTATAGTGGGGCAGATAAATATGTTATTCAGAATATCATACAAGTGCTAGTGGCCTTGCTGGCCACCAGGACCCTGCGATTAGCAACAAGATTTCATAAATTGCATGCAAATAAAAAAGTCAACTTTTCATGTGCCTGCCTGAACAAACCCAGATATGTTCCCCACTGTGCTAACATTCTAATTTAATGTGTAAAGAATAACTGTAAATTATTATGTGAAGGTGGCAATGTGACCTAAAATATAAGGTTCACTGCCACTTACCTGTGTCTATCTGATTCCAAGATTTAAATGCCAAATATGGAGTAGTTTTACATAAATTTTACGCACCCACGTAGTCAGTAATTCAATTATGTCTGTGCTTGCCCTGTTAATCTCAAGGGCAAAGCATTGCATGGACCACTTTTTAAAGAGAATTAAAAAACGATCAAGCAAAAGATGAAAATATTCACCACTTTTTCAAATGCGCCCCTCACCCGCCATATGTTTTGATTCAGTACTTCAGTTCTGGTGACATAACTAGTAATTCATACAGTGTCTAGTCATAAATCTTTCCCTTCCATTACAGAGCCACATGTCCAGATGTATTTGACTTTGTGCATACTTCTCCAGGTGCTTAACGCAGTACTTTGGCACAAGCCATTACTCATATAATTTATTTATTTATTTATTGCACTCTTTTTGAAAGAATGTTGAGTGTATGAATGACTTGAGTGTGCTTCAGTCTAGTATGCACTATACCAGCTGTCCTTGCTTAGCCTATTATTACTGACACTGCCATACTCAGACTGAAACAACTACTCATAAAGGCAGGGGTGGGCACACTTCCGATAATCCGATAACAGATAATTATCGAAGATAATGTTTTCATTATCGGATTATCTTTATAGATAACTTTAAAAACCATTATCGGATTAAAGTAGACCTGCAATGAAATAAATGCAGTCAGATCTTTGGACCAAAAAATGACTTATATTTACACATAAGATCCTTCTGAATGTAGTAAAGTAAATCTGCAAGCCCAGATCTGTCATTCAACGGAGAAATCTTCATTTAAAAATGACAAATGTAGAGCTAAAATTTAGCCCTCCGCAAAACTGTCATCACATCCGGGACGCTGCCGAGACATCAGGAAAAAGACCCTATCCCAGCATGCATTGCGTGCGACAACTGTAATTTGTGGATTTACGTCAGTTTGCATCTGCACCTTTTTCTTGTCTTATACGGAAGGATCTACTTTTTTTAAAACTTCATATTGTCTTGCGGCACGTTTGGTGAGTACACATTTCTTTTATTTGTGCTTGAAAATTATTTTGGGGACTTTTTCATACGCCCATTTGATTGAGTGGTGTCGCATTGAAAATCTACTGTCTTTCGCCTCCGGTGTTACTGTCGCGGGGTATGGAGGCGGGACCCGCAAAGAATCCAAGTCATTAAAAAGCTATAAACCTCTCTCAGCGGCCAAGGAGCTCTGTGGCTCCGATTACCGAGACGTGCGGCGCTGCGGAAAGTCTGTTCTTGCAGCAACAGGTGTTACTGGCCGCTCCGCATCAAAACAGCGAACGTAGTCTCTGGACTTGTGCCAAGTTGGCTGCACCTCCATTCAGTAGACAGAGAGGTGGTGCCGGCTGCACAGCAGACACGGGGGCGATGTGAGTGGCCCGCTTCAGCGTTTACCGAGCCTGCAGACTCGGTAAGCGCAGCGGAGGCAGAGAGCGAGGCGTTGAGGAAGAACGTTGCCTGCTGTCGATGTCGCCGCTGATCTGAGCATGCAGAGCTGTATCTCACATTCATTGCAGCTTACTTTTGGATGCTGAAACTAGGACGTGTATAACAGTAACATTACTAACAGATAAAATTAATTTCAATGCGGGATCGGACTGAAGGCGGGAGCGCTCCGTCTTCTGCCGGACGTCACTGCAATGTCCCGGATGTACAAACAGTTTTCGCTGAGGGCCAAATTTTAGCTGCAAATTTGTCATTTTTAAATGAAGATTTCTCCGCTGAATTACAAATTTGGGCTTGCAGATTTACTTTACTGCATTTATAAGGGTCTTACAAATACATATCAGCTATTTCTTTCTGAGATCTGACCACATTTATTTCAATGCAGGTCTACTATAATTATCTTCCGATGAATTGTCGCTCGATAACTTTTAGACCGATGACGTAGTAAACCACGCTGAACAACAGCAAACATTTTAAAATCAGTTGAGACTTACCTGTTGAAAGTTTCCTAAAAGATGTATAGTTCTACTCTCTGCAAACAGAAGCAAGCGAGTTTCAGGAGAAACCACTGTACCCTCTGCAGGCAAAGAAGAACTGGTCACACACAAAAAATCATTTTCTTTAACACCATACTGATACGCTGGCAATATCACCCAAGTCATCCAGAGGCATACATTTTTAACTTATGGTTCAAATTTTAACCAAACTATTTTTGGACAAGTTATTTAAAATTACTGTCATGAAGTTTTATAAAGTGAAAACATCAGATATATGTTTTAATTTTAAAGTAATGTGCTAATTTTTAAGGTTTTGTGAGCACATGCTGTGCCCAGCAGTGCATTATGGGTAATCTCAGTATGTTCATGACAGGACAAATGCATTTCAGACACTCTGTTCAGGCTCCACGGACATCAGCATTAAACTCTAGTGCCTAAAACTCTTCTTAATACAACCCCTGACAAAAATTATGGAATCATCATTATGGAATCATGAAAAACAAAAGAACACTCCAACACATCACTAGTATTTTGTTTATAACAGCTTGCAGTCTCTGAGGCATGGACTTAATGAGTGACAAACAGTACTCTTCATCAATCTGGCTCCAACTTTCTCTGATTGCTGTTGCCAGATCAGCTTTGCAGGTTGGAGCCTTGTCATGGACCATTTTCTTCAACTTCCACCAAAGATTTTCAATTGGATTAAGATCCGGACTATTTGCAGGCCATGACATTGACCCTATGTGTCTTTTTGCAAGAAATGTTTTCACAGTTTTCGCTCTATGGCAAGATGCATTATCATCTTGAAAAATGACAGCCATCTCCCCAGTGCCTTTACCTGACATGCAGCCCCATATCATCAATGACTGTGGAAATTTACATGTTCTCTTCAGGCAGTCATCTTTATAAATCTCATTGGAACGGCACCAAACAAAAGTTCCAGCATCATCACCTTGAACCAATGCAGATTCGAGATTCATCACTGAATATCACTGACTTTCATCCAGTCATCCACATTCCACGATTGCTTTTCCTTAGCCCATTGTAACCTTGTTTTTTTTCTGTTTAGGTGTTAATGCTGGCTTTTGTTTAGCTTTTCTGTATGTAAATCCCATTTCCTTTAGGCGGTTTCTTACAGTTCGGTCACAGATGTTGACTCTGGTTTCCTCCCATTTGTTCCTCATTTGTTTTGTTGTGCATTTTCAATTTTTGAGACATATTGCTTTAAGTTTTCTGTCTTGATGCTTTGATGTCTTCCTTGGTCTACCAGTATGTTTGCCTTTAACAACCTTCCAGTGTTGTTTGTATTTGGTCCAGAGTTTAGACACAGCTGACTGTGAACAACCAACATCTTTTGCAACATTGCGTGATGATTTACCCTCTTTTAAGAGTTTGATAATCCTCTCCTTTGTTTCAATTGACATCTCTCGTGTTGGAGCCATGATTCATGTCAGTCCACTTGGTGCAACAGCTCTCCAAGGTGTGATCACTCCTTTTTAGATGCAGACTAATGAGCAGATCTGATTTGATGCAGGTGTTAGTTTTGGGGATGAAAATTTACAGGGTGATTCCATAATTTTTTCCTCAGAATTGAGTGAGTCCATATTTTTTCCCTCTGCTTGGTCTACAAAAGTAACCGTTACTGACTGCCACAATTTTTTTTCCCTGATTTCTTATAGTGTTTCTTAAAGCCAGAAAGTTGCCATTTGAAATGACTTTAGTTTTGTGTCATGTCTGTGATCTGCTTTTTTTTCTACAAAATTAAACAACTGAATGAACATCTTCCGAGGCCGGTGATTCCATAATTTTTGCCAGGGGTTGTATATTCTCTGGGTTTATAGACGTTATTTATTTGCGTTTGTTAAATTCCACGCATCTTAAATCAATGTAGCAGACACGGATTATCTGGAATTTTGTTTTGGCAAGTTTTCAAGGCCTCTACTGCCATCTACTGGCCAGTAGTGTTCATGGCAGTATTCGCCCTAAGTACTAAGTGTCTGGGCAGCAGTAGATGGCAGTGTTCTATTTATTTTGACCCTGGTTATATCAGATGGTTGTCAAATCAACTTTTTTGCTTTGCAAATAGCTTTTTTTTTTTTTTTTTTTTCAAAATTAAGTTTAAAAACAAAACAACAGCAACAGCAATAAACATTACAAGACAGCTCTGCAGTGTTTGCACATGCACAGTGCGAGGGGTTGGATGCTTGTAGCTCTTCAGCAGCCAGACCAGAATAATATCAAACAGGTTTGATTTTCATTTGACCATACGATCGGCAATCAGGAGGTGGTTGTGAGATGTTGAATGCAGCTTGTTACTCTATGTACACTACACGATGCAGGACGCGCGATTAACCTGAAACTCGGTCCAAACATTTCTCACACGAATGAAAAATCATCTGAAAAAGGGCCAAAACTCGCACAGTGTAAAGCCAACATTTATGTGCCAACACAATATTTAGTGCACGTTTTACAACATCGTAAAACATGCGCACATTCTTTCCACATGCAAAACATTTTGTGATGACACTTCCAGGGCTCCATAAAAATGCCTGTTTTTAACCAATAAAAAATGGAATATTTTACAAAAGCACATTTATCTATAAACACCAACACACGACACACGTCACATTAACGTGTTGGTTTACATAATGAATGAATGAACCAATCAGTGTTTAGCAGAGGCACTTTTACCCAGAATCCTTTGTGATCTGTCTGTGTTTGTTACAAAACCTCAGAATTAGTGCATTATTCAACATTAAAAGATATATGTTATATTTTAACTTCGTACAAATGACAGAATTGACATTAATGGAGTTATTCTATCAGTATTCACACAAAACCATAAGTCAGGATGCCTTTATTTTTCAAGACCTCCACCTGACCGGAGTGTTGTGATTGGTAGAGAGCTGGATTTGTGGCTGCTTTCAGGCTGCTTTAGTGCTGTAGTTGTGTAGCTTCCAGAAGGAGGCAGTATGTTCAAACATATAAGTGCTGACTCATTGCTGGGGTTTTTTGTTGCTTTTTATGCTCCCAAAAGCGACTGTGGTGTTTAAACTCAAATTCAGCTTGTTAGCAGTTGCAAATGTACTAGAGACAATACTGGAATTTATTGGTTATCTGTAATTGCCGATAGATACATTTTTGGGTGGTTCATTGGTTTATCTTTATCAAAGATAACTTTTCAGTTATCTGATTATCTGTTATCAAAGTTAATTTTTTGGTTATCTCTGCCCACCACTGCCTAAAGGTAAAAATGACATACAGTATATCCATATAGATATATTAATGAATTTAATGTATGAATATTATTATTAATATTCATATTAATATATTTTATATTAACCTCTTAAAACATAGAGTCCCCAAATTTGGGGACTTGCCCTGTTTTGGAACATTTGAATAACTAACCAATGCTGACACCAACATACACTTATTATACATCAAAATGTCAAGCGAAGTCTCCTCTACAAAAGTATCCACTTCAATCACATGTCAACTAACCACAGCTGAAACGCCAAGCAAATAAAGACATAAATTGGAATTCATTTTTGGGGAAAAAAAAACTCATTTACTCCTACCAAGTATTATTTACTTTACATTTTTTGCATCCAAAACATCCCCCAGGACCTGTCTTTTAGCTGATCCAAACTTTTGCATTTTTGACCTTGTACAAGCTGAGAAAAAAATCACAATGTATGGGTATGTGATTTTGGTGAAATAGGCTCTAGGGCTTAAGGGGTTAATGAATGATGTCTACTGCCCACATGCCAAAATCGCCATCTTTTTTTTTTTGTTTTTTTTTTGTGGCAAATTTAACTGACGCAGTACAGCTGATGCAACAACCGGCACATCCACTAGGTGGCGAGTATGCTTTGGCCAAAGACCACCTAAGTTTACCGAACCGGGCCCGGGATTTGCTATTGACAACGACAGTTAGTTGCTCACACAGTGTGCATATTTATCATGCTCCCAGCGTGCAGTACACTGACTGTATTCAACATGGAAACAAGATTTATTGTAAAAATATCTGATATTTTCAGTTCCTCACTTGGTATGCAGGTGCTGTATGTGTCATTTTTCAGGTTTGAAATGATATTGTATGTGCCTGTTTCTAATAAAATACAATAAAAAAAAAAAAACTGCCTGCCCTCATCACTTTTTTTCTGATGTTGAGGATGATACACTCATGTTTTTTTTTTGTTTTTTTTAATGGGGCCTTACATGACCATAATAATCCAATAACTTGGAGTAATCAGATAAAAGTAATAACCTGAACTCTCATGTTTACATGCACTTCAGCAGCGTGATAACTGGAAAAGCCTTTGTTTACATGATTTCAGTTCATTAGTTGGATTTCTTTGGAAGTGGAGAAAGGAGAAACGGCAGCTCTTAAAGAAAAAGCACAGACTCTATAGAGAAAAACAGCGGTTGCTCTCTCTCTGCGCCCCCACAAAAAAAAGGAGGAGGTTCATGGAGTTGATGTCCTCCTGCACAAACACTGAGGAAATATGACGTGACGCTTTTAGCAAATATATTTGTCCAGAAACCAGATAACCAGAGACCAAGAAATTTGCCCTTTAGAATGCTGAAACAACAAACAAGGGATGCTTGGGACTCCGGCGAGGGCGGACGCATCTCCTCCTCTCTCCCTTATCTCTGCTCCAACCTTCAAGGTCCCTACTTCACCAGACTGTGAATTCTTCAAACTATATTGGATTAACCATGGAATTGATCAGCTGGTCTCTGAATGCTACTGACACCATTTTTTACTACAAGAAGATCAGGGCTGGGGGACCCTGCGTGCCCAGATGGAACCTACCCTGCGGGCTATGTTCTTGATGCCTGGGAGACATGGTGAGTTGCATGCTTTGCGCCATTCTCTGTGGAAGATGTCGAGGATTTATTTATATTTGGTTTCATGGTAGGAGGGCTGGTACTTTTTGGCTTATGTGCTGCCCTGACCTACCGGAAAAGTAGCAAGATGGCTGCCACCAGAACCATGACCCTTCACCTGTCCGTCATGATTAATGAGTTGGGCAAGGCGATGCATTCTCAGACTGCGCTAACCCTTGAACTTAGACGCAAGTTGGATGACAAACATGGCAGGTTTATCAGCCTCTGAAGGACAAAATGCCTGATGCTTTCCTCCAGAAGAATGTCTATGGCCTTGGTGAACATTCGGCTGCCCTTATCTTATCTTATCTTAACTCCCACATGGACAGAACTGACTCACACATGGACAGAGACTGGAAGCATGCTCCATTCCCCCACGGTGCAACTCACTTTTGCTGCGGCCTTCACTCACTTTGCCTCAATTCGGATGACGGACTGCTTCAAGTTTAGTGCACATAAACAATGTCAAATGTATATGTGTTGTCTTTAATTTTGATGTGTGTCATTATTACGGTAAACAAGTAATAATTGTGGATTAATTGCTGTATTCTGAGGTAACTGGAGTGTAAACATAATTTCGTTGTTGCATTTGTAATGACAATGACAATAAATCTCTCATTCTTTCATTCACTGAAGCACACTTGTGCGTCCTGGCAATTATTTATTTATTTATTTATTTGTTTGGACATACAATGGACTCAGAACTTTGTGATCTGATCTTATGAACCCCGACGAGACAACCGTGCGTCCCACTGTACCTCTGGAAATGTCAGTGGCAATTGCTCGTACACATGCGCACATGTAAAAAAAGAAAATAAATCGGATTAATCGATGCTCTCACTGCTCTCTAATGGATTACTCTCATTGCTCTCATGTACCAAAGAAATCGGACTGCTGGGGACAAATCCAGGTGTGTTAATCAGATTCCTCATAATCAGATAAGGGTTGTTGTCAGATAAAACATGTCTGATTTTGCTGTTTACATGACCACTTAATTATCAGACAACAGCCGGTAACCACATAGCAATCACGTTTTTAGTGCGCATGTCAACGGGGCCACTGAGCGTTTTTGCACATTTGCAAGTACATTAGCTAGCTAGCTTGATCAGAGCTTTCCTTTTCCATTTCTCCTTCCTGCTTTTCTGTCTCTGCTGCATCTGAAGAATTTCCTATATCCATATACAGGATACATTCAGTATGTTTTAGCAAGAATGAGATTATCAGTTTTATTTCTAAACTTACTTTTGACAAGCCAACATCATGTTACCATACCTGAAATCAGGAAGACTCCAGTTTCAATGATACATACAGTGAGGCAAATAAGTATTTGATCCACTGTTGATTTTGCAAGTTTTCCCACCTACAAAAATGGAGAGATCTGTAATTTTTATCATAGGTACACTTGAACTGTGAGACAAAATCTAAAAAAAAAAAAAAATCCAGAAAATCACATTATATGACTTTTAAATAATTAATCTGCATTTTACTGCATGAAATAAGTATTTGATCACCTACCAACCAGCAAGAATTCTGGCTCACAGACCTGTTAATTTTTCTTTAAGAAGCCCTCTTATTCTGCACTCTTTACCTGTATTAATTGCACCTGTTTGAACTTGTTACCTGTATAAAAGACACCTGTTCACACATTCAATCAATCACACTCCAACCTGTCCACCATGGCCAAGACCAAAGAGCTGTCTAAGGACATCAAGGACAAAACTGTAGACCTGCACAAGGCTGGGGTGGACTACAGGAGAATAGGGATGGTGAGAAGGCATCAACTGCTGGTGCACAATGGACTGTCAGTCTTCTTCGGTTTGGGGCTTCATGTAAGATCTTGCCTCGTGGGGTAAGGATGATTCTGAGAAAGCCCAGGAATCAGCCCAGAACTACACAGCAAGATGTGGTCAATGACCTGAAGAGAGTTGGGACTACAGTTGCAAAGATCTGGTCTAGTGGTTAAAGCGTTGGACTTGAGACCAGAGGAGCCTCGGTTCAAATCCCAGCCTGACCAGAAAATCACTAAGAGCCCTTGGGCAAGGTCCTTAATCCCCTACTTGCTCCCGGTGTGTAGTGAGTACCTTAATATGGCAGCACCCTCACATCGAGGTGAATGTGAGGCATTATTTGTAAGAGCGCTTTGAGCGTCTGATGCAGATGGAAAAGCACTATATAAATGCAGTCCATTTACCATTTATTTACATCCTGTTTAACATCCTGCAGGGCACGCAAGGTCCTCCTGTTCACGCCAGCACATGTCCAGGCCCATTTGAAGTTTGCCAGTCACCACCTGGATGTTCCAAATGAGGCATGGGAGAAGGTCTTGTGGTTAGAAGAGACCAAAACAACATTTTTTTGATATCAACTCCATTCGCCGTGTTTGGAGGATGAGATCAACCCCAAGAACATCGTCCCAACCATGAAGCATGGGGGTGGAAACATCATTTTTGGGGGTGCTTTTTGGAAAAGGGGACAGGGACGACTGCACCGTATTGAAGGGAGGGTGGATGGGGTCATGTATCGTGAGATTATGGCAAACAACCTCCTTCCCTCAGTAAGAGCATTGAAGATGGGTCATGGCTGGGTCTTCCAGCATGACAATGACCACAGCCTGGCAACTAAGCAGTGGCTCTGTAAGAAGCATTTCAAGGTCCTGGAGTGGCCTAGCCATCTCCAGACCTGAACTCAATAGAAAATCTTTGGCGGGAGCTGAAACTTGAAACCTGAAGGATCTGGGGAAGATCTGTATGGAGGAGTGGTCCAAAAAACCCTGCTGCAGTGTGTGCAAACATTTCTGTATCAAATGTTAAGGTCTGTTTTTCTATTGCATCAAATACTTATTTCATGGAATAAAATGCAAATTAATTATTTAAAAATCATACAATGTGATTTTTTGAATTTTTTTAGACTCTGTCTCTCACAGTTGAAGTGTACCTACAATAAAAATTACAGCCCTCTCCATTCTTTGTACACAGGTGGGAAAACTTCAAAATCATCAATATATCAAATACTTTGACATAGCCAAAATGGCCATAATCCAGATGCAGTTGGGAGGGAAAGAGGTGTGTAGACTGTGGGTAGATCGCGTCTAGACTACCACATCTACACCTCCACAATCTCATCCAAAGCGTATTTAGACAATGGACAGCTTTGCTGAATGTTTGCTGGCAGTAGGCCAAGCTTTGGACACCGCAATGTCTGGTTGGATTATTACATGGGACTTATTCATGCCATGGTTGTTTGCAGCACACAGCAGCCGGGTGAGAGGCTTTTCACTACAGACTGTGGTCTGTGGCTTCTGTCTGCCCTGTGCTGTGAAACACTCCTGTTTCTGTGCCGGAGGAGAGATTCATGTTTAATCATGTTGTCATGGTCTGGCGAAAGAGTTCCATGTCATACCTCCTACAAAGGTAGATGGTGATCAAGTAATAATATGTACATTACAGCTGTGAGATCTGTTCAGCTCGGAGCATCTGATGCATGCAATGACGCATTACTGCGCATGAGACCACGGAGAGGTGCACCTGCCCGTGGTGTCACAGATATGATGCGCACAATATCTCACATTGAACAATAATAATTTTAATTATTTGCAGTTATTAAACTTTAAATTTTGGCCACAACCTGCAGCAAGTATAATTATTAAGATCCTGAATTAGATTAAATTGTACTGGACCTCGTCTTAACAATTTAAGAATTAATAATTATTTGGATCAAATGGGTGGACCACATATCGTCGTTATTGATGGTCATAAATGACATAGGCACCGCAGCAGCTGTTGTGCTCTCTGATTGGTCCATTGTCTTTTATTATGAAATAATGCTGAATTTATGTGGAAATGATTGTTGTACAAAAGCTTCAAATATCTGTTGCTGAGATAGATGATGACTGGAATGCAATTTTAAGCAGAAAACAAGGTGATCGGCCAAACGCTGGTTATGCTTTGAAATGATGCTGCGAAGATCAGAAATGATGCATGTGCAGTGAAGGCAGGGCGGACCAATTTTTTAGGGGGGACTGTTCGGTCTGCTGTGAATTTATAAGAAATTAAAGTTTTGAAAGCGACGTGTAACGTTACAGCAAAAGGAAAAACGCTTTTCTGTAAATTTGCTTTTAATCTGAAAAGCTCTGCTAAGAAGATATCTTATAAAAGTGAACAATTTGACAAGGCTTAAAAAGAGTTATCAGTCTAGTAAATTATCAAAAGTTATGAAACACTGAATGAACAAAGAGCCATGTGGGAGCTTATAGCTACATGAGGCTAGGCCACTTGGGGCCTTGTTAGCCATGAAAAAAAAAAAAACTTGTAAGAAGCACAGATAAGAGCAGAAGAAAGGAGAAGAGGCAGAGAGACTCTGTACTGAAACTTTTAAAGGGGACTCTTACGTCATTGAATGCCACCCACTTGGGTGCGTAATTTCACTTCAGAAAAGCTTCATGTGCAGGCAGACACAAATGAGTCAAACACTTAAATACATTAATTATGTTGTCACACTTTGTTCTCTGTACTTTTAAACTGAATATGAGATTATTAAAGTTTGTTGAACACATCCTAAGAACAAGCAATTGATTACGGGGTTAGTAAGGTTAGACCTTACTTGTGTGATGCGCCTTGAGGCAACTTTGTTGTGATTTGGCACTATATAAATTAATTAAATTGAATTAAATATTACATGCAAGAAAACATAACTTACGTATGTAGATAAAATAATGTTCTTTGCACTTAAACAAAGAAGTCCTTTACCCCTCCATTTTGAAGTGAAAGGGAAAGGTATCCTGGCCTAGTCTGTGAAGTCTCTTGCCTTGACGTGAGGCCGTTATAAATGGTCCCAGTGATGGGATTGTTAACTTATCGTGGATTGGAATAGCTCTGATTTTGAAGCTTGGCAGTTAAAATGTCTTATAACTTACACTGTCCGGAATTTCACTGATAACTATGGTTACAGGAACACCATTGAAAAACACTAAATTACACACCATGGACAGTGCAGTTATAGGGACTTTTCCAGGAGCTATCTCCAAGTGGCCCCAGGAATTTCAAGTCAAAAGTGAAAACAGCCTTTTTTCACGTGAAACATCAGCCCTTAGGAGAAAAGAATTAAGTGGGGCCATGATCGCTACAGTCTATTATGGATATAACAGCCTGTTCAGATCTGCAGCCATGTGCACTATGCATTGACCTGCAGTGGCACATGGTGCTTTCAGTTTGATTGCACGCTATTCACATTCACTGCACATGATGAATGTGTGCCACATACATGTTATTACATATCAACATTTCCTTTGCCCTCCCTGGCCGGGGTCCATTGGAGGCAGACATACGTGGCACAACATGCCAGCAAGCTTTGACGTGACCGATCCATCTCAGAGCTCAATCAACCACAATCAGATCTTTTCAAATGATGTTATGACACCGTCAGCATATGTAGATTGCGATCAGATGGCACACAAACTGCACATAGACCGCCGTCATATGTGCGTCCCATCTCAACAGCGCCAAGAGTGTTTTGAACTGTGCAACACACTCGGTACAGCCGAGCAAATGGGACCAACTATGTAGACTGCTCTGAGACTGCTGTCCATCCGTCTTCAAGCTGCACCTCAATATTTTCCAACTGTGGCCATATGTGTCATTCTGACACCATTCAGCCTCAATCGGCATATGTGTGATGGGGGTATTATTTTCCCCACTGTACCTGCATGCATTGTGGTGTATCCGGAAAGGGTTGTCAGGTCTCTGTGGAATAACCAGCTAAATGGTCAATCAAAACCAGTGCAAAACCTGCCCACCTCTCACCGCCTACAAAAAAAAAGCCCAATACCAGAGTTCAGAATGTATATGTATATGACTTTTAAGTTCAACAGCATTTCTCTCATTGCAAAATGTTACACAAAATAACACCATAAAAGTTTAGTGTGTCAGTCTGGGGGCATGCACTGGTGCTGTGCTTTGTCGCATCCTGTCATGATCTGGCCCTTTAGGGCCAGTTGTTATAGTTCTGGACTCTTTTCCACTTCCGAGCTCTGAGCCTTCTGTGTTTTATTCATGCCATGTGACAAAAAATGTGTGACAAAGTTTATTCGGCACACAAAATATTCAAATAGAAAAAAATGAACAATTTCACAAACATAGACAAAACTAGTGAGTCCGAAAGGGTGTGGGCTGAAGCAAAGCTTATTAGCGCCCACCCCTGGTAGTACAAGTCCATCAATTCTAATCAGTCATATTTACATAAGAACAAATTCACTACTACATGTCGACACACAGACATACACATCAATATACTATTCACTTATAATTATATTTATATAGTACCAGATCACAAGAAAGTCGAATCAAGGCACTTTACGCAAGTAAGGACTAACCTTACCAACCCCCAGAGCTGTGGTGAGGAAAAACTCCCTATAAGGAAGAAACCTCAAGCAGACCAGACTCTTGGGGGTGACCTTCTGCTTGGGCTGTGCCATATATACCTATATACATACGTATATACTTTACATACATACATATATATATATATATATATATATATATATATATATATATATATATATATATATATATATATATATATATATATATATATATATATATATATACACGGTCACTTATATACATATATACATATACACCTACCCATATCTATATATCTACGTACACATACACATACCCACACATTCAAATATACAATAAGTCCCACTTATAAATTGAACATTCCCTATAAATCAAATTATATTTGCTTCTTTATGATACTTAGACATGATGTTCTTTTTGAGTAGTTTCTTAAATCTTACTAAGGTACCACTCATTCTAACCTCTGTTGAACATTCGTTCCATTTCTTCACCCCAACCACAGACACACAAAAACCCTTTACATTTGTTCTTACTGGTGGTTTCATAAAAATTGCACAACCTCTTAAACTATAACTGGATTCCCTCAATCTGAACAGACTCTGGACATGTCTCGGTAAGGCTTGGTTTTTCGCTCGAAACAAAGTTTGAATTGTAATGTAATCGACCAAATCTATGAATTTTAATAAATTTAAAGACACAAATAGAGAATGAGTTGGTTCACGATAATGTTTATTGCAGATGATTCGTATGGCTCGTTTTTGCAAAAGGAATATTGGATTGGTATTTGATTTGTAAGTGTTTCTGTTGTGTGTTGGGGGGTGTGGCTGGAGGTTTTGGTGTTGTTTTCTTTTCTTTGCTCCTCAGGTGGCATGGAAGCTGATTTGTCTGTGGAAAAAAGGTGCTGGCTGAAGAATCCTCACCCTCGTCAATATCATGTGAGGCACCTGTGACTGGTGCTCACGTGCAGCCCTAAAGACTTTCAGCTGTAGCGGATAATTGGATGGCGTTCTGCTTTTAAGGCATGTGTGAATCAAGCAGAACTGCCGGGAACTCGACCTTGTGATGTTCGTTTGTGAGACGCTGAGGACCGCACCTGGGTTTGACATATTAAGCCTGTGAAGCAAGGAAGGGTGAGGACACATGCTGTCAGCACACAGTAAAGGTAATTAACTGTTGGACTAATTGTAGATAGTAACTTGATGTTTTGCTACATAGTATACGTGAAATTGTGATGAGAATGGTGTGGCTTGCTTCTCACTGCTGTGGTGTGCAGGATAAGTGATCCTCCACTTATTGTGAGAAGCTGCTCATGTGCATAAAGATAAAAAGTACAGACCTTGATGTGTTGCTGATAGCATGTGTTTTGTGAAAGAAATTGCTATAACTGTTAACGTACCTCACATCTTCTGTGCTTCAACAGAGAGTCAGTTTGTCGTGTCCACCTGGGGGGTGTCTGTTTGATGGTAGTGAGTCCAGGAGCACCGGACTTCTCTCCCCATGAACACTGGAGAGCGTGCCAGCAGTCACTCCTCTTGAAGGACATTGGGTTTGGGTTTTTTGTATAATTTATTTAGGCACAGGTGAAAAATAAATTGTTTTTTTGTTGAAGGAACCGCTTTCTGGTTATTTTTAGTGCTGGGTCCTGTCTGACGCAGGTTCGCTCCTCAATCTGCGTCGACACATAACAGTTTCCCCATGACTCAACACAATATGTCATATATGGTACCATCAGAGAATGATATAAAGTAAGTAACCCTTCTTGTGGCAGTACGTCTTTGGCTTTATACAAAATGGCTATAGTTTTTGACAATTTTGATTTCACATAATTTATATGTGGTTTCCAGCTAAGTTTATTATCAATTATAACACCTAAAAATGTATTCTCTGTTACTAACTCAATTTCCTTATTGTTTATAGTTAGATTTTTACATTTGGGTGCCTGTTTATTTCCAAATATAACACATTTAGTTTTCCCAAGGTTGAGTGACAACTTATTAGTGTCAAACCAAACCTTAAATTTTTCCAGTTCTTTCTCCACTATGTCCAGAAGCTGTTCAAGATTTTCACCGCTACAGAACACAGTTGTATCATCCGCAAAAAGGACACATCTCAGTGAACTCGACACCCAACTTATATCATTTATATAGATTATAAACAACAAAGGACCCAGCACTGAGCCCTGCAGCACCCCACATGTGACTTCCCTGAGTTCAGAATTTGTATTATTGAATTGAACATACTGAAATCTGCCTTGTAAATAACTAGCTATCCATTCATATGCCAGACCTCTGATTCCATATTTCTGCAGTTTAGTTAATAGTATTCCATGGTTAATTGTGTCAAACGCTTTCTGTAAATAAAAATAAAAAAAAACACCTATTGTGTATTGTTTATTGTCAATTGCAGTTGCTATACTTTCCACAAAGTCCATCAAAGCATGTGATGTAATTCGAGACCTTCTGAATCCATATTGTTCTTCACAAATGATGTTATGCTTCAGTAAATAATCATTTAATCTTTTAGCAAATATTTTTTCCAAAATTTTGGAAAATTGTGGCAGGAGTGATATAGGTCTATAATTAGAAAATGTGTGTTTGTCACCTGTTTTAAACAGAGGAATTACTTTGGCAATTTTCATTTGAGAAGGAAATTTACCAGTACTTAGTGACATATTGCAAATGTAATTGAACGGTTTTACTATACAATCAATAACTTTTTTTAATAAAGCCATATCCAAATTATTAAAATCAGTCGATTTCTTACTTTTTGAACCATGAACCAGATCAAGTATTTCCCTTTCATGAGTACCACCAATGAACATTGAAACAGATTTGTTAAACGTTGAATTATTTACCCAGAAGTTATTAGTTGATGAGTCAATTTTACTGGCAAGATTTTTACCCACATTAACGAAGATTCATTAAAGTGTTCAGCAATAGACTCGTCGTTATCAATCGTGATGTAGTTGTTACTCTGAAAAAATATAGGATAATCTCTAGTTACTCTATTCTTTTTTACTATTTCATTTAATATGTTCCATGTGTTTTTGATGTTATTTCTATTTTTGACAAGTAACTCATTATAATATCTTTTTTTACCGAGTCTCATGATATTGATTAACTTATTCTTACATGTTTTATACTTACTTTCAGCTTCCTTAGTTCGTAGTTTTATGAATTGTTTATATAGTAAGTTTTTCTTTTTACATGCCCTCTGAAGCCCCTTAGTTATCCATGGTTTGTTGCTATATTGATTTCTAGATATTTTGTCAACAAATGGACAGTGTTTATTATACAAACTGGAAAAAATGGAAATGAAAGCATCATATGACCTGTCAACATCATCAACAAAAACATCTGACCAATTCTGACTTGATAAATCCTCCCTTAAATTTTCAATTGTTTCAGGTGTTACTTTTCTACTCATGAATTTGGTATTGCTTTGATACTTACAACAACGATGCAATGACTGAGAAAACTGGCAAGTGATCACTGATATCACTGACCAGTAGTCCCCCACTAAGATTACCGGATATAGCGTTAGTTAAAATATTGTCAATGAGAGTTGTTGAGTCCATAGTTATTCTGCTAGGATGAATGATGGTTGGAAACAGTCCTAAACAATACAAGGTGTTTATAAATGAGGTAATTTGTGGATGATTGTGAGGGTTTAAAAAATCTATATTGAAATCTCCACAGACAAATAAATGCTTATTTCTGTTGATTTTGTTGTACATTCCTAAGATAATGTCTTCAAAGGTGTCAATATTTGTCCCAGGAGCTCTGTAAATACAACTAACAACTATGTTTTGGAGTTCTATGGTAACACATTCCATGATGTTGTCCACTGTAAATAACATGTTGTTAATGAGTTTACAGTTGTAATCTGACCTTACATATAATGCAACACCTCCACCCCTTCTCATCTGCCTATTAACCAGGAACAATTCATAACCATCAAGATATACCAGATCTTTATTATCCTCATTTAACCATGTTTCTGAAATTGCAATAACTGAAAAACTTTTTTTGGATGTTTTCAAACAATCATTAATAGTGGACAGATTATGAGAAAGACTTCTGCTGTTGAAATGTATAATTGAAAAATCTTGAACATTGATTTTAGAATTTTTGAATTGTTCTTCTGTAAAATATTTGCACTGTCTCACAATATTCTCACTGAAAAAGGTATCAGGATCATTTTCAGATTCGAAGGGGTGGTTAGCAGAATTATTATAATTAAATGTATCTAGACAGAGCTCCTGGGCAGAAATAAACGGATCATTATCCTTAGTCATTATGTCTCTCTTGTCTCCGGGTGTAGATGATGTGGATGAGTGGGTTGCTCCAGTCTGCTTCATGGTGCTGTGATGTGTTTGAGTCCTCATACCTATTGTTCATATTTGTCCAGCTCCTCGATGTTCCTTATTGCCATGACTTTTGCTTGTTCTGGTGATCCGTTCAGTTTAATGAATATTTTACAGTTTGAAGTCCATGTGTGCTAGATTTTTCCCTGTTTCTTTAAGAAGCATGCTTTCCTGGCGATGTCGGCGTTCTGTTTTGTGAGATGTTCATTTATGAATATGTTTGTCCCTTTAAGTTTTCTTCCTTGTTTTAACAGTGCTGTTTTGTGTTTTCTGTTGATGAATCTCATGATGACGGTTCGTTTATCATCGTCATTTCTCTGGGGCAGAAGGTGGCATGCTTCAATGTTACTTAAATCCATTTCTATACCTTTAGATAGGAGGAAATCAGCAACCTGTTTTTCCACAGAGCTGACCTTCTGTTCACTGGGCTCCCCTCCACTCTCATCTGTTACTGCCCGTGCGTAGGACCATGGTTTGATGTGAAGACCGGTGATGATGATGTCGTCGATTCTGGTGTACTGCTCCAATTCAGCCACTCTATTTTCCAGCTGCACCACACGCCGGTCTTTCTCAGTGTTCTGGAGCCGTAATACCTTCACCTCCTCCACCAGATCCATGATTGATTTCTGTTGCTGCTTCACAACAGAAATCTCCTCTGATAGAAAGTCCAGAGATTTTTTAATATCGTCGCCTTCCTCCGCCGTCAGAACCTTCTTAGGCCCCATGGTCGGCTTATGGGCTGCTTGGCGATCGCCGATGTTAACAGCCTGCGTTGTTTGTCACCGGGATGGATCTGTGCTGTGCTGGTGCCGCGCGGCCTCAGTGTTTCCACGCTGATGGAGCTGCGGTGGCTGCACGAGGCCTCGGGGAAGCGGCACTCGTGACGCGCGGCTTCAATGACGCAACACGCGGCATCGGTGAATTCACCACGTTGGGCAGGCCTCAGACGTTGTTGCTGTCCAGTCGCGGGGCTAAGTTGCCGGTTGAGGTGGTATTCCCACTGTCCGGGTTGGCAAACACCGGCGTGGCAGATGGCAACTACAAACACCACCTCTGAGACACAAAAACTCAGGTACAAACTTTTTGCAGCTCGCTCTCTGATGACACGCAGCTCTGACTCTGACTGATGCTGACTCTACTGTGACTGACACTGACTCTACTGTGCTAAGTGCTATGACGAAAATGATGTGTTCTGGGTCATGCTCAGTGTATTATTGGTTTTGTTTATCTGTGTATCACATTTTGCCATTTGTGTAGTTCTGCCTTAGTTTCTGTACTTGCTAATTGTATTCGTTCACTCTTGGTCCTTTAAGTTACTTTAGTCTTAGTTTAGTTCTGTTTATCACATTTATTGTATTACGCTTTAGTCACAGGTTTTGGTTGTTATTTATCTTCAGTGTTTCTTATCTGTTTATTGTCCATTTATTATTTATTGCAATTCTCTTTTCATCAGTTATTTTTGTTATTCTGTAGTCTCTGGCTTTGTTGTTCTGTTCATTTATTTTCGTTGTAGTTATAGTTTATGTTGTCATCTCATTATCGGTTATTTCATTTATTTTTATACTTTAATCAGTATCAGTCCTGTACTTCACTAGCTTCATGTCCTAGCTACTACAGTCCTCAACACTTCAGAATTACAAGCAATTTTCCAAAAACAGTTCTTTTGCCTATCGGTCCAAAACTGTCCTTGCATAACTCCACACAATATGATATTACAAGAGCTGCATGGTGGATTAGGGGTTAGCACTGTTGCCTCACAGCAAAGAAGGTCATGGGATCACTTCCCACCGGGTCCCATTTGTGTGGGTTCCCTCCAGATGCTTCATGTAGGTTAGATGAATTGAAAGCTTTAAATTACCCATAGGTGCATGTATTCTGTTTTTGGCGGTGTTTATTTGTGTACCCTGTCTCTAGCCCAAAGACCAATGGGATGGGCTGAGCTCCTCCATGACAATGGACAATTTTCAAGATCCCACTAGACAGCGCCAACACGCATGCGTGATGACATCACAATTCTATCCGGTTAGGGAGATGCGGTTTCTTTCAATAACATGAACTGTCAAAAAACTTTCTCATGTGTGGTTGGAGTTGTGTGGGGGTAGGAACAGCCTTTTGAATGTTTAAATAATGAAGTCAGTTGCACAAAGAAATCAAATAATAGTGAAAAGATGTTCATTGTGTCCAGAATGTTGGTATTTTGATCATTGAACTTTCCTAACAATGAATGTAAAGCCCCGGTCACACGGCACTAACGAAGGACACCAAAGCCAAAACGAAACAATAAATCTGGACTTACGTTGACTTTCAGAGACATCGTTTAACCAGCGTCCAGTTTCGATCAGTCAGCCACTCCGTGAGGCGTCATAGCAACGGATCAGTCAGCCGCTCCGTGAGGCGTCATAACAACGGATCAGTCAGCCGCTCCGTGAGGCGTCATAACAACGGATCAGTCAGCCGCTCCGTGAGGCGTCATAATAACGGATCAGTCAGCCGCTCCATGAGGCATCATAACAACGGATCAGTCAGCCGCTCCGTGAGGCGTCATAATAACGGATCAGTCAGCCGCTCCGTGAGGCGTCATAATAACGGATCAGTCAAACGCTCCATGAGGCGTCATAATAACGGATTAGTCAGCCGCTCGGTGAGGCGTCATAATAACGGATCAGTCAAACGCTCCATGAGGCGTCATAATAACGGATTAGTCAGCCGCTCGGTGAGGCGTCATAATAACGGATCAGTCAGCCGCTCCGTGAGGCGTCATAATAATGGATCAGTCAAACGCTCCGTGAGGTGTCATAATAACGAATTAGTCAAACGCTCCGTGAGGCGTCATAATAATGGATTAGTCAGCCGCTCGGTGAGGCGTCATAATAACGGATCAGTCAGCTGCTCCGTGAGGCGTCATAATAACGGATCAGTCAAACGCTCCGTGAGGCGTCATAATAACGGATTAGTCAGCCGCTTGGTGAGGCGTCATAATAACGGATCAGTCAAACGCTCCATGAGGCGTCATAATAACGGATTAGTCAGCCGCTTGGTGAGGCGTCATAATAACGGATCAGTCAGCCGCTGTGTGAGGCGTCATAATAACGGATCAGTCAGCCGCTGTGTGAGGCGTCATAATAACGGATCAGTCAAACGCTCCGTGAGGCGTCATAATAACGGACTAGTCAGCCGCTCGGTGAGGCATCATAATAACGGATCAGTCAGCCGCTGTGTGAGGCGTCATAATAACGGATCAGTCAAACGCTCCGTGAGGCGTCATAATAACGGACTAGTCAGCCGCTCCGTGAGGCGTCATAATAACGGATTAGTCAGCCGCTTGGTGAGGCGTCATAATAACGGATCAGTCAGCCGCTGTGTGAGGCGTCATAATAACGGATCAGTCAGCCGCTGTGTGAGGCGTCATAATAACGGATCAGTCAAACGCTCCGTGAGGCGTCATAATAACGGACTAGTCAGCCGCTCGGTGAGGCATCATAATAACGGATCAGTCAGCCACTCCGTGAGGCATCATAACAATGGATCAGTCAGCCGCTCCATGAGGCGTCATAATAACGGATTAGTCAAACGCTCCGTGAGGCGTCATAATAACGGATTAGTCAAACGCTCCGTGAGGCATCATAATAACGGATCAGTCAGCCACTCCGTGAGGCATCATAACAATGGATCAGTCAGCCGCTCCATGAGGCGTCATAATAACGGATTAGTCAGCCGCTCGGTGAGGCGTCATAATAACGGATCAGTCAGCCACTCCGTGAGGCGTCATAACAATGGATCAGTCAGCCGCTCCGTGCGGTGTCATAACAATGGATCAGTCAGCCGCTCCATGCGGTGTCATAACAACCGCTAGTGACTATTGACCTGGCGGCCGGGCACCCATAGTCAATGTTTGCTATTTGCCTGGCTGCTGTCTCTCTCTGGCCAGTGTGAGGGGTTCAGCACTCCCCTCACACCGGGACTACACTGACGAACAGTCTCTGAAAGAAGCTCCTCAACAGAAGTCCATCACTCTTCTGTTTTGTGGATGACAGTCACATAGAACGCTGATGGTACAGGAATTACGCAAAGGATGAAGAACAAGACAGAAAGCAAAATGAAATACGGACGACTTGAAGTTGTCCTCGGGATTTGTACAGCAACGAAACTGGACGACGGTTAAATGATGTCTCTGAAAGTCAACATAAGTCCAAATTTATTGTTTCGTTTTGGCTTCAGTGTCCTTCATTAGTGCCGTGTGACCGGGGCTTTAGATCGATATTCACACCACTGCAGCACTCCTCATTTCTTGTGGGTTAACAACAACAATGACAACAAAACTGCTTTCTGATACAGCATTTTGCATCACTACTCTTAACTTCATAGTGGAGTAGAGCAGAGAAGGATTTAATTTCACCAAAACAGATGAAATCCAGGCTTGCATCTCAGATGTACCTTCTAGCAATTTGTAGCTAAACTTTCAGGTCTTCTTTTTAGGAAAATCCTCCTCTATACCACTTCATCATGAAGATGGATAACTGGTGATACAAAATGCAAAGTTTGCACTGTGCACAATTTCTCCAATCACAGCCATGTAAGCCAACAACTTCTGGGTTGTCTGGGTGTCTTGGTGGCTTTCTCACTCTTCTACTTCTTGCACAGTCACTCAGTTTTTGACAACTGTCTACTCCATGCAGATTTACCATAGAGTGCCATATTGTTTGTATTTCTTTGTAATTGATGTAAATAAAGTCCTAAACATATTCAGTGGGATACACATATTCCACACCTACCACAAAAGACTCCAAGCTGTCAATGATGTTAAAGGGGGCAATACACAGTATTAAGATCAGGGGTATGTAAACTTTGGAACAGGGTCATTTGGGTAGTTCTTTTGTCATTTTGATTTAAAAAGAGGAAACACAGTAGTATGACAATAAATAGATTCACCCAACCACTAACCATGAGTGAAAAAAAAGTTTTTGTGTTGTCATTCATATTCTCTTAAAAATGGCCAAAAAAGCAAAAATTCTGCCAGGGTCAGTGATGCCGGTAACGACCACTTTTTTTTTAGTAACGAGTAATCTAACGCGTTAATCTTTCCAAAACAGTAATCAGATTAAAGTTACTTCTCCATGTCACTGTGCGTTACTATTATTTTTCATTGTGGGTTGATAGTAGCATTAAACTTGGTCCGTGGGCAGGAGGTCGGGGTTCGACTGAACTGACCACTTTAAGTGAGCTGTGAGCTTTTCATCCACGGTTTTTTGCAGCTCCTCGACTCGTCCTCACATCTTAAAGCACGGTGATCAGCACACCTGCACTGAGCAGGTGAGACATTTCTATACTTTTTTCCCTCCTTTATTTATAATTCTGAGCTGAGCCGCTCCGTATCGTCTCGTTAAAAACAGCTGATCCTCCGCGACGCGTCAACAACTAACACTATTTTCCACTCAAATGCACCTAAACTCTCTTTCTGAGGACCACATGATGTGAAAACGCAATAAAACTTTCTTACCTGTAAATCTGGTCCTGTTTTCTGCATAAATAAATGTTATCCATTCTTTGTGCTCAAACGCCAAAGCAGGGGTGAATCCAGATGGAATGGGGGCGTGGGGCAGGGATGTGCCCCCCTCCCCCACAACACCCCTAGATTAAAGGTGCAGTTTTGAAGCCGTTTTTTTACTACAACTACTAATATTGCTTAAAATAATAATAATTTCGACAAGTAAAATGTTTAGAGAGAATTTAAATGTTAGAAAAATGTTAGAATTTAATAGTTAAATTTATAAAAAATGTAGGTTTGAAATTGCAAGTTTTACTGTTACAGTGCTGTCAACAGTTAAATATGAGGTCAAGAAAGAGGTCTTTATTTTACTTTTTATAAAACAAGTATTTATTTTCATTGAAGTCAAGAAAGGGTGACTATAAAGTGAGTTTTGGCAAAACAGGTATCATTGTCATGTTGACGTGGGTTGTTGTCGGCAGTTGGGGAAAGTAACTAAAAAAGTAACTAGTAATCTAACTTAGTTACTTTTACAATTGAGTAATCAGTAAAGTAAGTAAGTTACTTTTTCAAGGAGTAATCAGTAATCAGTAATTGGATTACTTTTTCAAAGTAACTGTGGCAACACTGGCTAGGGTATGTAAACCTTTGAGCACAACTGTATGTCTTTGTGTCCTACTTTTTTGATCTGTCCTCATTTTTGGATTTTTCTTGTGTTTTGTCTCACTCTTTGGATTTGCCTGCTTCATAATGTACTGAACAGTCTGCCTGGTTTTCCCCATCCTGAAATGCATTTTGCTCCACACGGATACTGATGCATCATGGACTGATTTCCTATGTTTGACACTGGCCTGGACTTTGATTAAAGAACAGTTTTTTCCTTACCTCCTGCGTGTTCTCTGCTTTGAGGTCACCAGCCATGATTAAATCATTACATAATTGACTTTACTGACCCTCTGGGGCCAACGCTGTCATATACGACGGCTGAGACCAAGCTTTACTAAATTATAAATGACTTTTTTAATGATATGAGATAGAAACGTACGTTTTTTTTTTTTTTGTTGAAAAGTTAACTCCGCAGATTTTCAAGCCAGCCATCGGCCATCTTTGTACTCCTCATAGAGGCTATGTGATGACGTGCGCAATGTGAGTGTCCAATCAGATATTGGTTCACCGTCACATGGTTTTCCAAAATCCAATCATAGGGCAGATTTACCTCACATGATAAACCAAAGATCATTTTTAAGCAGTGATGTGTTACTAGCTAGCCTGTTTGAATAGCCCCCTGGCTGCTGGCTCCAATGCGCACTGCACCAATACGCACAGCTATCAGTGAAAGTGAGCAGAGGGAGCAGACGGAGGGCCTCTGATGACAATCTCAAGTGCTGAAACACAGAGTGTGTGAGTTTTAGAGATGCTCTACTCCTCATTACCTGTGAATGTTATTGAATAAGCCTGTGGCAAGCTCTCTCGCTCCGGCGTAAAGCACTGTTTACCATATCAATGGAGCGAGGGGGGGAGGGGCCGCTACTCAGAGTGTAAATGGGCCAAAGTGTCAAAGCTGCTTTCAGAGCAGGACAGAACACTCCAAAACACAGTAGAAGTTTGTGATGTGACCTTTGTGTAATAGCAGACAGAAATTGCTTTGAGATGAAGACAAAACGCATAGACCATTTTGTATATATTGTTCAAAATGTGCATTTGTGTTTATTGTTTGAACCTTTTTGTTGTACAGTCTTTCACACAAGAGCCCAAATTACCTTTATAAAGTGTCAAAACAGTTTTTTATTATAGTTTGCTGTGTGTTTTGAATAAATATGTGTGGAAAATTATTTGGATGCTTTACTTTTTCCTGTCTTATTTCTGATTGTAAACCTTTATTACACTTACAAACACAACTACAGCATATATATTCTGAAAGTACAGGTTGTCCTGAAAAAAGAGACATAAAACTTGATTGTGGGATGCAGGGAGAGCTGTTAACAGCAATAATAAAACATTTATGCCAGGCGAGTGAACTGTCCAAAAAATGCCCTCGGACCCCAGAGGGTTAAAAAGATATAACCTTTTAGCGTTTACAGATTATATTAAACTAGAAAGTTGACTCGTGGGGAACCACAGGGTCTAGATGTGATCGTTTGTACTATACACGGAGGACATCTGACTTTGAGAGATTGTGTTTACATTTATGCTACATTTTTTTAAGTATTGACACTGAAAAATGTCTTCACTTTTATGAGTCTTTAATGAAGGTTTAACGTGTTTTCAATTGTGTTAAATTTTCTAAAATTAATTTTTGTTATCAATAAGCTTTTCGGATGCTGCTTAACCAGTACAATAGTCCATGTAAAGAAATTATTAATAACTGAAGTTTTATATTTGCACTGTGACCATGTTCGCATTAAGGCCCGATCCACTGGGGAACGTATTAATTGCGCATGAATTAAGTATACAAATTTCGGGCATTCGTTGTCGTCCGCAAGAAAATTGTCCAGGAATGAGAAATTTCTCAATATGAATTATGGATATATTAATAATGTATAGCGAATATATGACAAACAATCACGGATGTATAACGCATGTATTGAGGAAACGGATCGGACGTTTTGCGATTATCACGGAAGTATTACAGATGTATTGAGAATGCATTGCGCACGTGTTGCAGAAACAGCGGTTGTATTTGTGGCATCCGCATTGCGGTCATAAAAGAAGCGCACTCGGGCCTTTTGGCATCACTATTCACACCAACACCACAGCCTCTGGAGCAATTGCTGGTTGATTGGTATGTTGTTGGATGGCAGCTACTATCACACTACGTCTTTGGGGATCCATAACTACATCTGTAAGTCTCCACAGCTGGACTGGCAATGAGTGGCAAGTATGTTGATTTCTGCCACATTTATATAGTACTTTGGGTTTACATGAAGTGTTTGCTGTGCATTATGTTAAGGATTTTGTATATATGTTATCACTGTTAAACATTTGTACATTTGTCTTCTGTCTCATGAGAACGGTGTTGTGCTGTTTTCCACTTCACCCTGAGAATGTACGTGTTATTCAACCTTGTTTTAGCTTTGTCTTCTTTCTCATGAGAACGGTGTTGTGCTGTTTTGCACTTCACCCTGAGAATGTACGTGTTATTCAACCTTGTTTTAGCTTTGTCTTCTTTCTCATGAGAACGGTGTTGTGCTGTTTTGCACTTCACCCTGAGAATGTACGTGTTATTCAACCTTGTTTTAGCTTTGTCTTCTTTCTCATGAGAACGGAGATGTGCTGTTTTGCACCTGTCTTAATGCAATCCTGAGAATTCAATTTTGTTTTAGCACTCTGGGGTCAATCTGAGCTGGGAATGAAGGGCTGGATGTACTTATTATTATAATATAACTTTGTTTTCGCAGCCTCTAACGACTGGGAGTAAGAGAACGTTTTGACTATTGTGATGTGGTGTTTAGTGTGAAGGAGTGTGAAAGACAGGACACTTCAGGCAGATGCAGAACAGCTGATACCTGCAACAGACGAACGAGATGTGCTGACCTGAAAGTGTTCTTCCTTACAGCTGCACTTATTGACGTATGCGTTTATGTTATGGGAAGAAACTTGTCTTGCGTCATCACCCCCACCCTTAGGACAAGTTTCTTGTTTATGTGATGAGGGCGTCTCTTAATAAAAAGAGCGGAAAAGCAGGCCAGACTTTAGTGTAGCCTTGGTGTACAGCCTGGCTGCACTCCGCGCGTAAAATTTGACTTTCTGTCTCACTGGTGTTTCTCGACTCTGTTTGTCTTGTTAAAGGTTTTAAAAATGTTTGGAGGAGTAAATACCCAACATTGACTGGGGGCTCGTCCGGGATCTCAACAACACCGGAGGTGTCCGGCGGAGGTCGTCAAGTCCAGACGTAAATCCTTGGCCAAGGTCCGATCGATCGATTGATCGTGTCTGCAATTGTCGACCACCGTTGGCATCGTCTGGTTGACGAGATTTTCCCGAAGAAGACAGACAGGAGGTCGAGTCAGTGAGTAAAATTTCTTTGTAAACAGTACTGAGTGAGTGGTGATCAGATCACATAAACAGTTAAATTCCGCAAGCGATGATACAGAATCGTCTGTTAATGCAAAGCAGTTAAACTCTGTAAGGAGGGTGCGGACTCCTCTGTTTTAATACGCGTACCGGTAGGGGATAAAAGTGATCACATAAAACAGTTAAATTCCGCAAGCGATGATACAGAATCGTCTGTTAATGCAAAGCAGTTAAACTCTGTAAGGAGGGTGCGGACTCCTCTGTTTTAATACGCAAAGGAAATCCCGGGTAGGAATATGTGCACTGTAAAAAAGCAGTTAAATCTGGCAGGGACGGCGGAGTCCCCTAATGCAGGACATTAGTTAAATTTCACGGGAGGGCGAGCTCCCCTGACATAAGAATACGCGTACGATTATTAGGAGTGTTTCTATGTGTAAATAGTGTTTTGTGTAAGTGTAAATAACTGTGTGAAAGTGTAATACTTTGGACAACGTTAGTGACAACCGTGTGTGTGGAAGCAGCAGGCAAGTGATTCCGCTTCCTACGGGGAGGTGAAAGGAATCAACCACACGACGGCAAATTGATTGTCACGTCCAAAGAAAGTGTGAAAACTTCAGATTTAGAACACCCTAGGTGTGCCCCCGTCTGAAGTCCAAATTATAACAAGGGATAATAAAAATGGGGGGTAAGACGTCTAAAAATAAGGAAAATTTATCAACTGACGACTGGAAATTTATGGAGGCAAAAAATCCAAAAGCAACAAAGAAATTGGAGACCTGGATAAATAAACATGACTTTGACGGACGACTGAACCTGATCAGCATACAAAAGCTGAAGAAGGAGTTAGAATGGGAACATAAAGGTGATGAGGAAAAGATGCAGAAAGTAGGGGCAGATTTAGTGGCATTTTGGGAGGAGGAAGCAGAGAACAGACAGAAAGGAGCAGAGAAGCGACGATTAGAGAAAGCGAGGAAAAAGAATGCTGTAGGTAAGGCAGAAGAAGATGTGATAATTCAGCACAGAGAGCCAGAACAGCCTCAACAACCACCGCCGGCTGGATCGTCGGTGACAAAGAGACCTTTATCTCCTCTACCAGAGGATGACGATGTACCGCCACCACAGTATGATTTGGCAGTAAAACCTAAGGTAAAAAGAGAAAAACCAGAAAAACCACAAACACGCAGTCAAGCGAAAGTGCCTACAGCCCCTCCCATGGTGGAACATAGTGATCAGGGAGGTGCCTATCCTATGATAGAAGTACCAAATCCTCGTGCAGGAACAGCAGGACAGCTACCAACCATGCTCGTTTATCGGACATGGAATGCTGATGATATCAAAGCAGCAGTCGACATGATACCATCGCCACATGTCGATATCGAGGGCTTTATGCAGGATATAGAAAACATTAGAACATCTTACCACCTTAATGGACCTGAAGTCCAACAGGTGTGGATGAAAGCATGTGGCCCTAAATGGAGTCAGGTACGCGGTGACTGGAATCCTGCAGATCAACAAGGCGTACCACTGACACATGATGATCTAGTCTTGAAAACAAGAGTGGAAGCTATGATTACACGGGCAAAAGGTGTGTTAGGACCAGGCTGGATGTACTTATTATTATAACTATGTACTTATTATTATAATATAACTTTGTTTTCGCAGCCTCTAACGACTGGGAGTAAGAGAACGTTTTGACTATTGTGATGTGGTGTTTAGTGTGAAGGAGTGTGAAAGACAGGACACTTCAGGCAGATGCAGAACAGCTGATACCTGCAACAGACGAACGAGATGTGCTGACCTGAAAGTGTTCTTCCTTACAGCTGCACTTATTGACGTATGCGTTTATGTTATGGGAAGAAACTTGTCTTGCGTCATCACCCCCACCCTTAGGACAAGTTTCTTGTTTATGTGATGAGGGCGTCTCTTAATAAAAAGAGCGGAAAAGCAGGCCAGACTTTAGTGTAGCCTTGGTGTACAGCCTGGCCGCACTCCGCGCGTAAAATTTGACTTTCTGTCTCACTGGTGTTTCTTGACTCTGTTTGTCTTGTTAAAGGTTTTAACAATGTTTGGAGGAGAAAATACCCAACACATTAGCAAATCGTGCACAAATCAGAAGCAAAGCAGACGTAATACAAACGCTTTATCCGTTGCCACTCTGTATGCATTTGCTACAACTTATTTTAGTTCGTGAAGTGGACATGATAGGCATGCTATATATCCGTTTTACACACTGTCCCAGTCCGCTGCCAAGCCGCAATACCCCATCAGTTGTGGATATTAGTGGATAACTGCAGATATACAGTATATAATGTATTGAGTATGTAAGGCGGGTGTCATCCGCAACCAAAATTTTGTGCAGCTCAAAAATCCTGGCAACAGAAAAATGTACCTCTGCAGATAATTGTGGATGTGTGCGAATGTCGCCCGACTCATACAAGCATGTTTCACGGATATTGAGGATGTTTCACGAATACAAACCACGTTTGTGAGCAATTCATGTGCAAATCTTCCTAAACATCAGTGGGACCAGGATTTTAGATCTTTTTTTTATGGCTTCTGTGAGATACTGTTGAGACACAATCCTGCTGTTTCTTGCAGAGTATGAACATGTTCATTTCTGGGTTTGCGGTCGCATACATTGTGTACCCACAGGATTTTCCACAGCTTGGTCCTTTTTCACCAAAAGCTGAGGAACATCATTCTAAGGACAGATGGTTAACAGTTCACCTGCAGTGTCCTTTGACTCATTTTTGAACCATTCAGTTCATTGTCAAAATCATAAACAAAATAATCATCAACATTTTTGACATAATCTGAATTTACATTCTTTTACTTTTCATCCAGTAATTGATTCACCTCTTTTGATACAATTTCCATTTACAGACACCAAATATGTAACAGGACCCAAAACCTGCGTAATTTCTCTCCTCCCCTATAGTTTATTACAAGCACTGCTTGTCCCATAGAGAAACTCCTGAGTCTTCGCTTCGCGTTTGACTGATTCTGAACATGTCAGTTTTGGATAAATTGAGAGTAATTTGGATTCAGCAAAGATCACCGGATGCGGACCTGTCTTTTCAAAAGGAGCTCTGCCAGTGTTTTTCCACAAGAAATTTGCAATACAATGCTGTAACAACATACCACCATCTACTTTTGGCTAAGGACCTTTTTGAAGTTTTGCACCAGCCAATCCATTTGAGGCTGGGTGGTAGGACGGAGTTTCAGCTTCAGAAATGTGTCAAATTCACTTGCAATAAAGTGCGGTCCATTATCAGTTACCACCTCTTTAGGGAACCCATAAGTGGAAAAAGAAATTTTTCAAAACATTGATTGTTTTGCATGTGGTAGTAGTTTGCATATGGATCATTTTCGGCCATCTGACATACGAGGTCTGTTAGAAAACTATCCGACCTTTTTATTTTTTTAAAAAACTATATGGATTTGAATCATGTGCGCTTGCATCAGCCAAGCTTGAACCTTTGTGTGCATGCATGAGTTTTTTCACGCCTTTCGGTTGCATCATTCACCTGTGGGCAGGCTTTGAGTGAGCACTGGTCCACCCTCTCATCGGATTTTCATTGTCAGGAAAATGGCTGAGCGATTGGAGCAGCGCCTAATCAAATTTTTCCAGAAACTGTGAGATACAGCCAGGTGGAAACCATTCGGAAGATTCAGACGGCTTTCGGTGAAGATACTCTGGGCGTCACATAGATTAAGGATCATTACAACCGGATTAAAGACAGCCCACAGCGGCGCAGGGCGCGCCGCGCTCTGAGCAGCCATTGACAGGCTGAATTTACCAGATCATTTCCAAAGTGAAGGCTGTGTTGATCCGGGAGGTCGTCTGACTACCAGAGAAATTGTGGAAGAGGTGTACATCAGCACTTTTGCGGCACATTCCACTGTTACAGGAGATTTTGTAATGAAAGACGTGCGGAGGAATTCGCGCGTCGGGACGGAGCCGCTCATGGCGCACAACAAAAAGCACGTCCATGTTGGAAGTCTCACAGGACAAGTTGTGACATGCCCAGTTGTTACACAATTTCTCGGATACTCACTCAACTGAAAAGCCACTGAAAGCCGCCTGAATCTTCTAATGGTTTCCAACACGGACATGCTTTTTTGTCTCACATACAGCTAAATATGAACGGCGCAAATGAACGGACAATGGAGTAAGTCAAATAACAAAGCTTTACTGTTGTGAAACTCGCACAACAAACACAACAGATAACAATTTCGGGAACAAGCCGAATTCCAATGGTGTCGTGTGGGCAGGCTCGAAGGTAGGAGACGTCTGTCCAAGTCGAACCGGAACCACTCGATTTCCACCGCCACCGAACCCCGGGAATACTGGAGCCGCCAAGTCCCGAACTCCCAGGTGACCACTGCCTCCGCTTGTCGGATCTGGTACTGCTGGCGAGGAACAAAAACAGTCAGAGGTGGGTGCGCTGCACCCAGCAACACGGACGGTGGTAACACCACCTCCCCCTCTCGTCAAGTAAACACTGAAGTGCAGGAGTGTGAGTACTTATCCAACACTGTCTCCTGCTGCTCTTCTCTCTCTCTGTATAAAGGCAAAAAGTATTCAAGGTTGATATAGTCGGCTGGATACGTTACCTCCTCGGTAGAAACGATATCTCGGCAATGAGGTGGAGATGCCGTCCTGCTGATATACCCCTCTGATGATTGCTGTTAGCTGTCTCAGGTGATGGGTGACAGCTGTCACCCTGGCTGCTCCTGTGAGGCGGCAGCGCCCTCTGGTGCCTGGAGCCCGCACTCCAGGCAGGGCGCCCTCTGGTGGTGGTGGGCCAGCAGTACCTCCTCTTCAGCGGCCCACACAACAAAATAGCCTCATCAGACACATGTTTTGGCCAACCTGACAAAACATTTTGTTTCACCTTCACCAGTGTGGGATCTCTCTCTGTTTCACGTGCAATCTGCTGAGCTGTTATAGGCAGACTGTCTCGGTAAGAAACTCAAAACACTGGATTTGACCTTGGAAATTTTAATCTGCTATTGGCAGTCTAGATAAGGCATCTGCATTCCCATGTTGTTCTGATGGTTTGTACCTGATTTTGTAGGAGTATGTTGCTAAAACCAAGGACCATCTCTGAATTCTAGCTGCTGCTAACAGCGGTACTCCTGTTTTTTAGTAATGGTTTGTGATCAGTGATCAGAGTGAACTTGCATCCAAACAAGTACTCTTTAAACTACATTACTCAAAAAACTAGGCCTAATGCTTCTTTTTCAATTTGTGAGTAATTTTTGTCTGCTTTCACGAACATTCCAGAAGCAAAAGCAATTGGTTTTGCGCTTCTATCTGGAATTTGGTGAGAGATCACTGCACCAACACCTACTGATGAAGCATCACATGCCAAGTGGCAGATTTGGGTTGAAATGTACTAAGACTTTCTTTGAAATCAGCTGTTTCTTGGTGTCCCCAAAAGTCTGTTGACATGATTCTGTCCTCTCCCACTTGACATTGTTGCACAGCAATCCAGTCATCAGTGCTATTAATATGGACAAATTTGGTATGAAATTCCCATAGTAACTCAATTAGAGAAGAAAGACATTAACTCACTTACATTACATGTGATTGTGGCCTTTAACAATAGCCTCACACTATTCCTGCATGGGTTTAATTCCCTCTTTGTTCACTGGAAGATTCTGATTTTGCAACCTTCCTCTAAATTTTGCATGTGCTGTCTGTCCTGTCCAGTGATCAATGTGTCATCCAAATAACATTTTAGTCCATCTAAACCCTGTAGAAATTGGTCCATCAATTTTTGAAAGATTGCAGGTGCACTGGCCACCCCATAAGGAAGTCTGTTTACTTTATACAGACCCTTATGAGTGTTGATTATTAAGTACAGTTTTGAACCATCATCCAGTTTCACTTGTTGATATGCTTGTGACAAACCTAGCTTGGTGAATCTATCACCTCCTGCCAACTTTGTGAACACGTCTTGTGGTTTTGGAATGGGTTACTGATCTACCTCCAACCAAGGATATATGGACACTTTGTAGTCATCACATATCCTGACAGAGTTAACCACTTTTGGTATGTTTGCAGTGGATGCAGCCCACTCACTGTAACTAATGGCTGTAATGACCCCTTTTGTTTCCAATTTGGTTTCACTGTGCTTCCACTGCATCTTTTAGTGCATAAGGCACAGGGCAAGGGCTGCAAAATTTGGAAATGGCCGCCGGTGCAACATGTAGTTTCACTTGGATGCCTTTACTTTTCCTAGGTTATATTGGAACACCTCTGGATATCTCCCACAAGGCTCTTCTACACTCTCTGGTGCCACTCGGTTTACAAAAGACCAATCCAATTTTAATCTTTTAATCCAATCTCTTCTCATTAAGGCTGGACAATGGAGGTGGAGAACATGGACCACTAGCACTCCATGTCTCCAACCTCACCCGGGATCTGGGAGAAGTGCTCCCTGAGGTGGGAGTTGAAGACCTCACTGATACAGAGGTTCCGCCAGTCATTCCCAGCAGACCCTCATGATACGTTTGGGCCTGCCAGGTCTGACCGGCTTCCTCCCCTCCCAGGGGATCCAACTCACCACCAGGTGGTGATCAGTCGACAGCTCAGCCCCTCTCTTCACCCGAGTGACCAAGACACGTGGCCGAAGGTCAGATGATACAACTACAAAGTCGATAATCGACCTCCGGCTCAGGGTGTCCTGGTACCACGTGCACTTATGGACACGCTTGTGCTCGAACATGGTGTTCATGATGGACAAACTGTGATGAGCACAGAAGTCCAACAACTGAAAACCACTCGGGTTCAGATCGGGGAGGCCGTGCTTCCCGATCACCCCCCCTCCAGGTCTCACTGTCGCTGCCCACATGGGTGTTGAAATCCCCCAGGAGAACAATGGAGTCTCTAGTTGGAACACTATCTAGTACCCCTCCCAGGGACTCCAAGAAGGTCGGGTACTCTGCACTGTCCCTCGTCCCGTAGGCCGAGACAAAACAAAAATGTTCAGAAATTTTTAGCTGATATCTGTAGTTTCTCTGCATATATTAGTCCTATCATTCCATTTTGGTGGCATTCATCCTTGTCCCAAAATACACAAGTACAACCCCAATTCTAATGAAGTTGGGACGTTGTGTAAAATGTAAATAAAAACCAAATACAATGATTTGCAAATCCTCTTCAACCTATATTCAATTGAATACACCATAAAGTAAAGATATTTAATGTTGTATCTGATAAACCTTATTGTTTTTGTGCAAATATTTGCTCATTTTGAAATGGATGCCTGCAATACATTTCAAAAAAAAGTTGTGACGGGATAAACAAAAGACTGGGAAAGTTGATGAATATTCAAAGAACACCTGTTTGGAAACAGGTGAGTGTCATGATTGGGTATAAAAGGAGCATCCCTAAAAGGTTCAGCTATTCACAAGCAAAGATGGGGTGAGGATCACCACTTTGTGAACAATTGCGTGACAGAATAGTCCAACAGTTTAAGAACAATGTTTCTCAACGTTCAATTGCAAGGAATTTAGTGATTCCATCATCTACAGTCCATAATATAATCAGAAGATTCAGAGAATCTGGAGAACTTTCTACACGTAAGCGGTGAGGCGGAAAACCAACATTGAATGCCCGTGACCTTTGATCCCTCAGGCGGCACTGCATTAAAAACCGACATCATTGTGTAAACGATCTTAACGCGTGAGCTCAGGAACACTTCAGAAAACCATTGTGAGTTAACACAGTTCTTCGCTACATCTACAAGTGCAAGTTAAAACTTTACTATGCAAAGCAAAAGCCATACATCAACAATATCTAGAAACACCGCTACCTTCTCTGGGCCCGAACTCATTTGAAATGGATACTCACAAAGTGGAAAAGTGCGCTGTGGTCCAATGAGTCCACATTTCAAACTGTTTTTGGAAGTCATGGACGTTGTGTCCTTTGAACAAAACAGGAAAAAGACCACCCAGATTGTTGCCAGCGCAAAGTTCAAAAGCCAGCATCTGTGATGGTATGGGTGTGTGTTAGTGCCCATGGCATGTGTAGCACCATGGCCTTGATTCAATAAATACATTAATGCTGTCTCAACAAAAAACTGTTTTCAGCTGGAGACAGACTGTGCCTCCACCCCCGGTTGAGAAATTCTTAAGTCATCTGGTGATCTTCAGATAAGTTTGGAGACATCCCCCAATGGCTCAACACTGCTTCGCAGAGGAAAAACAAAACTGTAATTCAAAGTTCTTCAAAAGGGGAGCCCTTGCCTTTTTATCAGAGAATTTTCAGTCATTATGAATTACATGACATTATAATGGCTTCACCTCAGAATCTGAGCTTCTGCAGGCCTGAAGAACCCACTTCATGGCCTCATGCTAAGACAGAACCTCTCCTCATCCGGGAGGACACCTTCTCCCCCATGATAACGTGGTCATAAACTTTGTCTTGACATTCAGCTTTTATCTTGAGGTTTAAAGCAAAGGAAAACACTCTTGGTTTGAAATAAAAATTAGATCAGTATTTCTTTCATTTATATCTAAAGACTTATAATGTATGTTTGTATTGATTATTCAAACAAAATGCTTTGCATGTAGTCATTCCATTTATTGATACGTGTTCTTGCCACTGATGTTGCTTAAGTGTGATTCTGCCCCATCATCAATATGTTGATGAAGTATTCTGCCTTAACCAAATGCGGTAAAGCCAGCCAACCTAGGACTGTTTGGGATCACCAGGGACACCACTGAGTTAACCCCTTGACCCAAGTGAGTTCACGCTGCCCAGAGCATGAATATCAACGACAAATGGACGGACCAACCGAACAACTCTTCAACAGCAGCTAAGTGATCCAGTTGAAGGTTCCAGGAAAAAGGTTTGTTGTCAGTGGATACAGGTGGCTCCTTTCCTTCCTTTTTAAACATATTCATGTTTGTTTAATATTTTTCTTAATAATTGGCTTCAACATTCATCACTAAATTCCAATCAGATTTATTTACTTAAAGTCTTTAAGTTTCATCTCTGTCTTTCTCAACGTCTCATGAGTTAGTAGGAATTGTGCCCATAAATGAACTTATTTAATCACTGTCCATAAAATGCCAGTAAAATGTTCATTTCTTGTATAAATTGAAAATAAATTGTAAATATTTCTGCTGTAGTTCATTTTGTTTTCGGAAGGAAACCCTCGGTCAACCGTACAGTGTGAATTCAGACTTCAGATCAGAGACTGATTAAATTAACTTGAGACTGATTAATTCATTTGAGACTGATAAATTAAGGAATGTTTAAATTAAAGTACCTATGCTATAAATAGGTGGTGCCCCAAGTAATTAAATTAAATAAGTATTAAACCCTAAATTGTTAATTATTTTGGTGACTCATCAGATGAGCCTAACCCAATCTAATTCAATGTTTAACTACTTATTCACTATAAATGCTACATTTTTATGGTGCCCGCGTGTGACGTTTTATAAATAAATAAATACGTTACATATATTGGTGCCCAGGTGTGAGCCGATCGTTTTATTTATTAAATATCTGTTACATATTATCGGTGCCCCGTTGCGAGGCATATAAATATATAAATAATGCTACACATGGGCAAATTACACATCTGGCACCATCAATGCTGAAAGGTACATCCAGGTTTTGGAGCAACACATGCTGTCATCCAAGCAATGTCTTTTTCAGGGACGTCCCTGCTTATTTCAGCAAGACAATGCCAAGCCACATTCTGCACGTTACAACAGTGTGGCTTTGTAGTAAAAGAGTGCGGGGACTAGACTGGCCTGCCTGCAGTCCAGACCTGTCACCCATTGAAAATGTGTGGCACATTATGAAGCGCAAAATACGACAACGGAGATCCTGGATTATTGAACAACTGAAGTCATACATCAAGCAATAATGGGAAAGAATTCCACCTACAAAGCTTCAACAGTTAGTGTCCACAGTTCCAAAATGCTTATTGAGTGTTGTTTGTATTTTCACTGCAGTGATTCATGTTAACCAATAGTGAGATATTGTTCACAGCTAAGAAGAGTGTTAAATAAACAATTGTTGGTGATTAATGGTTTTTGTGTTAATTTAAGAGCAGTTAAGAGACAAGTCAAATTTGACTGGGAACAATAAAGTAAGGGGAGCAGAGTGAACACAGCAGGAGGGTTAATATGTTTTGGTGAGCTGTGTGCAAAAATGAAAACAAAGCCAGAGCTTTTTGTCTTTTCTGCATTCTGCCCCAAGCAGGTGCTTTTATTTTTACACCTTCACAAACAGAGACACTGGCAGAAGACATCAAACACACTACACGTCCCACTCATAGTAACGACAACATGACACTCAACTGAACTGACTAAACCAACTGAACTACAAAAACACAAGAAATCAATAACACTAACAACACTGTTAAACTAACATGAACCACAATAACATTTTAACCCCCAAAACCCCATGGTGCATTGCAGCGCAATGTCCATTGTTCAGTGTTGTTAGGTAATATCCTTAATTTCTTCAAAAATGTTAGTCCTATCAACTTTCCGTTTTTTTCAGCAATCATCATGGACCCAAAATACATAAGCATAGCAAATGGCAGATATCATCTCTCCCCAGTTTTTCCGTGATTGAAGCCATACACATGCACGCAATACACACAGAGGCCACTTGATTATTATAATATAGTTCAGTTTATCTAGGTTTTCCTCCAGGAATGTAGCCAGAGTTGGGAGTCAAATGCCCCTGCCTCCCAAACACCTTTGTCAGAATACAGGTCGAATATATAATAATGGAAATGATGTTCCAACTACAGGGGGATCACACTCCTCAGCCTCCCCGGTAAGGTCTATTCCAGGGTGCTGGAGAGGAGAATTCAACCGATAGTTGAACCTCGGATTCAGGAGGAGCAGTGTGGTTTTCATCCTGGTCGCGGCACACTGGACCAGCTCTACACCCTCCATCGGGTGCTCAAGAGTTCATGGGAGTTCACCCAACCAGTCCACATGTGCTTTGTGGATCTGGAGAAGGCATTTGACCATGTCCCTCGAGGCGCCCTGTGGGGGGTGCTCCGGGAGTACGGGGTCCGGGGTCCTTTGCTAAAGGCTATCCGTTCCCTGTACGACTGCGGCAGGAGCTTGGTTTGCATTGCCGGTAGTAAATCAAACCTGTTTCTAGTGCACGCTGGCCTCCGCCAGGGCTGCCCTTTGTCACCGGTTCTGTTCATTACCTTTATGGACAGAATTTTTAGGCGCAGCCAGGGTGTAGAGGGGGTCCGGTTTGGGAACCACAGAATCTCATCTCTGCTGTTTGTGGATGATGTGGTCCTGTTGGCTTCATCAAACCAGGACCTTCAGAGCGCACTGGGGTGGTTTGCAGCTGAGTGTGAAGCGTCTGGGATGAAGATCAGCACCTCCAAATCCAAGGCCATGGTTCTCGACCAGAAAAAGGTGCCTTGCCCTCTTCAGGTCGGTGGGGTGTCTTTCCCTCAGGTGAACGAGTTTAAGTATCTCGGGGTCTGTTCACGAGTGAGGGACGGATGGAGTGTGAGATCGATAGACCCAGATCACGGTGGAGGGTCTACGTCTCTCAGCTGGCTTGGGAATGCCGTGGGGTTCCCCCGGAGGAGCTGGGGGAGGTGTGTGCAGATTGGGAGGTCTGGGCGGCTTTGCTTGAGCTGCTGCCCCCGCGACCCGACCTAGGATAAGTGGAAAAAAATGGATGGATAATGAAAATTTGTATAGTTTTAACAACTACATCATTCAGTCACGATTATTTTGAGTGACCTAGTTTTACTCTTATAATTCTACACTAGGTGGAATTGATTAGACAAAAAAAAAAAAAAACAGTTTAGTTAATTTAAAAAGATAAAACAAACAAAAAAAAATCTTACAAACTTCCAAACATTAAGAAGCAGCTTGGATTGAAGAGTTAAAGAAATGTGAAATGAATCAGTTAACGATGGACAATCATGCAATTAATCATATATTTAAATTGACTAACAGCCTTAATAAATACACACACACACACACACACACACATTGTACACTGGGTGGGGCAGCCTCTGCGACCGGCTTCGCTTCAGCCAAATTTTGGCAGATCTAACTTTACTTTTACTGAATGTTGTTCTACAATTGCTTAATGTCTCCTAGATTCCAGGTCACCGCAGAGTGAGTAGAACTTGAGCTGCCTTAGGCAAGAAACCAGAGTGGCAGCAGGAAACAGGGTCAAGCTGCATAATTTAGTTTCTAGATCAATTTTTACCTCCGCCAAGGAGGTTATGTTTTCGGTCGCGTTTGTTTGTTTGTCAGCAGGATAACTCAAAAAGTTTTGAACGGATATTGATGAAATTTTGTGGAGTGGTTGGAAATAACAAGAGGAACAACTGATTAAATTTTAGTGGTGATCCAGATCACGATCCAGATCCCAATGCTAATGCGTTAGCATGTCTATGGCATTTTCAATGTTAAAAGTTAGCATTAATAATGCCTGTGCATCAGACAAATGGTGTACGCACATGTACAGAGGACAAAGAAGAGGAGGGAGGTGTAGCAAGGAAGATGTTGAGGCAGCAGAGATGACCCACATTGGTGTGACTTATGAATTTGCAATGATAAGTCTTGGCTTGTTAGGGTCCAGCTCGAGACTGAGGGGTGGTAGAATATGCATCGCCTTCTGTCTTGGCTAACCTCTATGCAATTCTATTACACTTGTTTATTGCACTTGGCAAACAGCCCCCAGATACTTTAGATTGTGAGAGAAGGGCATGGTTAAAGTGGGATGGCTACTTAGCATTTCACAAGGAGCCAATGAGGGCAGGTTGTGCATCGTGAACAAGCAAAGAAGGCGGTGGTGTGGGTGGGGGAAGGGTGGGAGAGTTTGAAAGATACTGGGTTGACTGTAAAAATACTGATGCATGGTTCAAGTGCCAAAGATCACATAAAATATTACTTTGGATTGTTTGTTTTTTTTGTTTGTTTGTTTGTTTGTTTTTTACTTTCTGTGAAGTTGAATAATTTTCTCATGCTCTTAACATATTTTGAGAGAATTTGTGAGAACCTTGTCAGCAGGGTCTGGAGATACTGTATCTTTGGCAAACATTCTCTCAAGTGCTGTCCCAGTTTGAAAGATGTCAACTGTCACAGTGCCGTGACAGTCACTGTAAATTCAGACTTGGTGAGTCTGGCTGTGTGGATGATAGCTGCACTTGCAAATTAGCAGCCAAGCTGAATGCACAGACAAGAAAATGCAGCAGTCATAAAATTTTCTAAAATTAAACTTTGCTTCAGATTACAACAGGACAGTGCAGTGTTTTCCATTAACTACATTAACATTAACAATCTTTTACATTTTTGAATAATGACAATAAAGAGCATTCTATTCTATTCTAGACTGCTCCCCCCCCCAAAAAAATTTTTCCATCCAGTTTCATAATGGGTTAAAAGTGAGATTCATTTATCATAATAACCAGGGCTCTCACCAGGATTTTTTTTGCAGCATAGGGGGAACTTAGTGGGGCACAGCCGCGCAACAAACATTGCAGTATTGCAAGAAATTTATAACCCTTTGAAACACTATATCCTGCATTTTGAGGGCCACTCTGCTAACAGGGACATTAAATAACGTGCCACATGTCCTTTAAAAAAGTAAAAAAAACAAAAAAAAAAACAAATCAAATGTGATTTGGGATCCAAATCACAGCATAGGGGCCGTCTATGCTCAATTGCGCTGGCGAGAAGCCTGATAACATAACCCGTAACCCTATAGAAAATGGATAGATAACATAAAAAAAAGTTCTGTCTTTGTAGTTCAGCAAAGGATCTTGTACTTTGTAAGTCACCCCCCAGTATACAAGCGCACACTGGAAATAGGGCATTATATTCAAAACACATTTTGAAGACATCTTTTTGAAGTAAATAACACACACAAACATTACAGTATCCACTTCAGTTATCCACTTATGCAAACACAATTTTATCATTATGAATGTACATCAGTGAACAGATTATAGTACTACAGAACCTATCGTTGATAAGTAATGTTAATCTAACATTAGCCAAGTTTGCACAATACAAATGCCATCCAGCAGCTGGTCATGAAAATTAATTTATAATGTATGTAACATTATATCTCGACAATGTTCATTAAATATCTTATTTTAGTTATGCACAATGGCTCTGTTTTTTGCTGAAGCCTCTGAAGATTAAATGTCCAACTTTGGGATGGATTAAGTTGGTAAATGCTGTTTCACACTATCTCTTTTTGACCAGTGGTAGAAAAAGTACTAAGATATTTTACTTCAGCAAAAGTATTTAATACCATACATTCACTCTTGCGATACCCTTCAATCACAAATCATTCCTGATACTCTTCTCCACCCAGCTTGCACTCATTTCTTTCTTTCTGTCCACCAAACTCTCCATTCCATTGGACAACTGATCCCACATTTGGACAACTGATCCCACATTTTTAAACTCATCCACCTTCATCACCTCTGCTCCTTGAGATTGCAATATTATTGGACTGTTGGCACAGTTAAAAATCACTGATGGTGTGGCAGTTTGTGAGTATTGTATTTTCTGGACTGTACATAGTGCTGTTTTTACTTATATGGCTTGTCCTGCCACTCATATTTAAACATGACTAAAATGTCAAAAATATACTGCATTAACATCTACGGCCACAAGATAACTGCATCTACACATGTAACAATTGAACGCTGCTCCTGTGCACAAATGAAAATGAGAAAGAGGGACAGGGCCCCTACTCAGCACTTGACTAATTTGGACTCTGTGGAGAGCTACAACAGAGGAGGACAGCTGGACTAAGGTAGGATTAACTGTATAACTAATTGTATTTATCTCCTCACTAATACTATCCCTGCATTCGGGCTCTTCCAATGACATTTTTTCCTGTTCATTGGTGACAAGAAGCAGTCTATTCTGAGTTCTTCTTGTTTTGTGCAGTAACAGTTAAACCATTATCTTCTGATTGCTAATGTGATGCTTGCATTTTAAGAATGTGCTATTAAGTTCATTTTTGTTCTGAGTGAAGAGAGGACCCCAAAATATCTAAAAATAGAGTGTAGACTTTAATTAGGTGGTATTCTCCTTTATCCATGGTTTAGTTGCATCTCCATGCCCAGGTAATTGCCAAGGAGATGAATATAAATGATTTTACTGGAAGGTTTTCTTGTTGCATGATGTTTCAAAAATAAATGCAATGTAGTGATCAATGCGGCATATATGGTTTTCTTCTTGACACATTTTTTGACAGATGCAGCTAATACTCCAGTGTGACATTTGCCATATTTTCTGTACTATAAATGTTTGCTGTTGGATTTGTCTTCCTTTGGTGGATGGATGGATGGATGGATGGATGGATGGATGGATGGATAGATAGATAGATAGATAGATAGATAGATAGATAGATAGATAGATAGATAGATAGATAGATAGATAGATAGATAGATAGACAGACAGACAGACAGACAGACAGACAGACAGACAGACAGATAGATAGATAGATAGATAGATAGATAGATAGATAGACTGTCATTACAACAAGTGCAACAAAATTTTTTCCCACCCAATCACCTCAGACAAAATACAATTAATCCACAATTATTACAAGATGAACGTAATAATGACACACATCAGAATTAGGACACCCATACATACGAGGTCTGTTAGAAAAATATCCGACCTTTTTATTTTTTGCAAAAACCATATGGATTTGAATCATGTGTGATTGCATCAGCCAAGCTTGAACCTTCGTGCGCATGCATGAGTTTTTTCACGCCTGTCACTTGCGTCATTCACCTGTGAGCAGGCTTTGTGTGAGCAGTGGTCCACCCCTCTCGTCGGATTTTTATTGCGAATAAAATGTCTGAACGATTTGGAGCTTTGCTGCATCAAATTTTTCCAGAAACTGTGAGAGACCTCCAGGTGGACACCATTCGGAAAATTCAGATGGCTTTCAGGGACGATTTTATGGGGATCACACAGATTAAGGAGTGCTCCAGCCGGTTTAAAGACCGCCCACAGCATCTGAGAGCGTGGTGCACTTTTCAGTCGTGTGACTATCCGAGAAATTGTGAATGAGCTGGACATGCCAGAACATGTCCTGTGAGGCTTCATCACGGCGTTGCTTTGCGCCATGCGGCTCCATCCCGATGCACGAATTTCTCCGCACGTCTGTCTCAGTGTGCCGAAAAAGTGCTGATGTCCACATCTTCTGCAATTTCTGTGGAAGTCAGATGACGTCCCGGATCAACAAAGCCTTCACTTTGGAAATGAACGGCACATTCCACTGTTACAGGAGTTTTTGTCATCGAAAGAGGAGCGGAGAAATTCGCGCGTCGGGACGGAGCCGCATGGCGCAAAGCAACGCCGTGATGAAGCCTCACAGGACATGTTCTGGCATGTCCAGCTCATTCACAATTTCTCGGATAGTCACACGACTGAAAAGCCACCGAAAGCCATCTGAAAGCCATCTGAAAGCTGTCCTGTGAGACCAACACGGAGGTGCTTTTGTCCACGCCATGAGCGGCTTCGTGGTGCATCCCTCCGCTTCTCTTTCCATGACAAAAACTCCTGTAACAGTGGAATGTGCCAAAAAAGTGGTGATGTCCACGTCTTCTGCCATTTCTGTGGAAGTCAGACGACGTCCCGGATCAACAAAGCCTTCACTTTGGAAATGATCTGGTTGTTTCAGTGGGGTTTCAGCCTGTTGATCAGCGCTCTGAGCGTGCCACGCTCTCAGACACTGTGGGCAGTCTTTAAACCGGCTGGAGTACTCCTTAATCTGTGTGATCCCCATAAAATCATCCCTGAAAGCCATCTGAATTTTCCGAATGGTGTCCACCTGGAGGTCTCTCACTGTTTCTGGAAAAATTTGATGCAGCAAAGCTCCAAATCGTTCAGACATTTTATTTGCAATAAAAATCCGATGAGAGGGGTGGACCACTGCTCACACAAAGCCTGCTCACAGGTGAATGACGCAACCGACAGGCGTGAAAAAACATGCATGCGCACGAAGGTTCAAGCTTGGCTGATGCAATCACACATGATTCAAATCCATATGGTTTTTGCAAAAAATAAAAAGGTCGGATACTTTTCTAACAGACTCATATACATTTGATTGTTTATGTACGCTAAACTTTAAAACAGTCTGTCATCCGAACTGAGGCAATGTGAATGTGGGGGGGAGGGCAGCAGTGTCCCACGGAGCCGCGAGCTCGGGGGTAGCGGCAGGGTGGAGGCAGGGGGGTGGTAGAGGTAGGGGGATGGGGCGTGCGTCATGAGTGCAGATGAGATGAGTTTGTATCAGTTTCTATCAGTGTGTGCATAATGTCTGGAGTTGCCTTGACAACATCACACTGACTGTCGGGGAGTGCAGAAGATAAGAGGGCAGCCAAATGGTTCACCAAGGCCGTAGAAATTCTTCTGGAGGAAAACAGTGGGGCGTTTGACCTTCGGAGGGTGATAGGCCTGCCATGTCTAGGGTAAAGCAGAGAAAACACATTTGCAGCTCCTCTGGCCAACCAAATCCAATTTATGAGTGTTCCCTGGTCTCCAACATCTTCCTTTGCAAGGCGTACTGTTATATGGCTGGGGGGGCCTGGCTGCCTTTTTGTTTCTGTCCTTTGTTTCTCCTTCCAGGTGGCTTGCATTTGGAACTGAGTGGCTGTGTTGCTGAGTTTATCAGGACCTCACCCTGATCACCTGAGGCTGATCACCTGCGGCTCATCAGGACTCACAGCTGTGGTGCATCTGCATGGATTGGAACATGGTGGCATTTAAGACTGGAGTGCACAGTGTGTATTTGCCAGAGACTCGACCTTGTGACCAGACGGGTGAGATCGTCGGCTCGGGAGCCATCTCATTATCAGTGGATGCAGAGAACGTCCAGGTTTGATGCACGGTCTGTGAAAGAGGAGGGGGTGAGGTCTCACGCTCGTCAGCACACTTCCTGAGGTACGTTAGATTTTGTGACTAACATTTATACAGTCAGTAAATGTGGTGTCCCTCACACCTTGTTATATTGAGCTGTACGTTAGTCATGTATCGACTTCCCCTGCAGTGGAGTTTTGTGAACTGGATGTTCCATGCCTGCAGGTTGGGAAGTTGATTAGTAATCAAGCCAGGAAGTGTTTGCTGTTTGTACACCTTTAAGTGTTCTCTCTGTGTGTAGAGTGTGGACTCACATAATGGTTCCTTCTTTCACAGACTCGGTTTGTTGCGGCCACCTGGGGGGTGTCGGCGGGGTCCTTGGGTCCGAACAGCTTCTGGCTCCGGACCGTTAGCGCTGCTGGGAGCGCACCACGCCAGACCGCACTTTGTTCTTTATGTATCACTGTTATGTATTAAATTCAGTTAGCCTTTGTACCGTGCTCTGCTTATTTCATACTGGGTCTTTCAAACGCTGGTCGGTTCTCCGAGCTGCGTCTGACACATAACACGTACATTTGCTCAGAGATGTTATCTAACTTACGTCTAAGTTCAAGGGTTAATGCAGTCTGAGACTGTACCACCTTGCCCAACTCATTAATCATGACGGACAAGTGAGGGGTTGTGGTTCTGGTAGCAGCCATCTTGCCAATTCTCTGGTAGGTCAGGGCAGCACAATAAGTACCAGCCCTCCCACTATGAAACCACATGTAAATAAATCTTTGATGTTCTCCACAGAGAATGGTACCAAGCATGCAACACGCCATTTCTCCCAGGCGTCAAGAACATAGCCCGCAGGGTAGGTTCCATCTTGGCACGCAGGGTTCCATGTTAACCCAACATAGTTTAAAGAATTCACAGTCTGGTGAAGGAGGGACTTTGAAGGTTGGAGCAGAGATAGAGGAAAGAGGAGAAAGGTATGATAGCAGACAGCAGGTGATCACATTTGACCTGTCTGTGAAAACTGTCAAACTGCAACACAAGTGTGGCGTCACCTAACAACACACATGGGTGTAACAGTGACAAACCCCCCAACACACACACACACACACACACACAAACAGCATGTGGAGTGTGTCACCCCACCACCACCAACACACGCGCACACACACACACACACACACACACACACCATGAATCCAACATTGTCAACTGTCGCTGAAGGTCCTGGAGTCCGGTCTCTGTCCAGTGCAGTGCGCTGCTTAAACAGCTGACCGCTGTGTCTTGCAACTCAGCTGGAGAACATGCAGCGCACATGTGTGTGTGGGCGCTCACTCCCTCGCAAGTCATAGCTGGGGAACACCTGTAGTGGTTTGTAGGATATTAAGTCGCATAACTACAGTGTGAAGAGCGGACGTCAGCATGCTGTCCTCGTGTGGAAATAAATTAAAACACATATTGCTTTAGCTGGTAGCTGCATCAGTGCACCACAATGCTGCTGAATATCATGCCATGCAGGAAATCACCCCACGGGATGCCCCCGCAAGGGGCGTGTCACTGCAGGATTTCCCCACATTGTAAAAATGAAAACACTGATCACATTTGCAGCAGATCACTGTGCGCTGGAAAAGCCATGCCGGCTGCATGTGTTCACGAGATGAGAGCCGGCTCTTCATGACACAGGAGCTGGCTTTTTATGACACAAGAGCTTGCCGGCTCGAGCACATGAGGCAATTCATGTAAACCATGAAAGAGAACATTATTCCACATCCTTTCATTACTTCCTGGTATACATGGGCAATCATGTGCCATGAAGGGCTGAGGCACTGCAGGTTTTCCTTGCTACCAATAATCTCAGCAGGTGATTTCATTGACGACCAGGTGTTTATGTTCAGAGGAGAAGCTCATCAGCAACCAACCTGCTGAGGTGACTCGTTGCAAGGAAAACCTGCAGTGTCTCGGCCCTCGATGCCCACCCTGATCTGGGTGAAGGCTAAATCCGCTCTTTAGAACAGGAATTAAGTATTATATATTGTGGTGTTTTATTAATTTTTCCCTCCGCTGCTGTGTACATGACTTTCCACATGCTCGCACTGTCACGCCATTGACGCCTACCTGGCCGCCTATTTGAATTTCACGTGGCCAGTCGATTTTTTTCAAGAGTAATGTCTAAGGAGTATTTGTGCTGAATTTGGTGCTTGTGTCACGATTTGAAGTATTCCTCTGTAAATATTCTGTTATCTGCTGCATTTTAATTTTGAATATTGTGCTAACACCCTGGAAGGGATGGACTCATACATTCATGCACATTTATTTTACATTCATTTATTCACTCACTGCATTTAAGAGGAAAACGTAATTCATCATATTCTTAAAAAGTTACCCGAACTCTGCAGCAGCGTCCTCAGTTGGATTAATGTTTTTGTCACTTGATAAAGTAAAATAATCAGACTCTTTGGTTGTCTGGTTTATTTTTAGATCTGGCTTGATGGTTCGTGTCATACAGTAAATTATGGAGGCCTGTGATGTTTCACAATAGGCAGACTAAGAGCTGTTTGGCAATTCGGCTGAAAACCACACGTTGAATTTCAAACAGGACCGGCTCTTCAGGATGCAAACACCGGCCCTCTCAGGCCCTGGAGCCCTAATGCGGCTGCACTGTCTGTATTTCCACCACTGGTGAGGAAATGAGAAATCAATCAAACAATTAAGCTTCATTTTACTGTGTAAGAGCGTTGATCTGTCACAGGGCAGAATGGTCGGAGACAGCCTCTGCTCCTCTGCATGCTTTATTACTGCTGGACACCCAAATAGACACAAACAAATGCACACACTGAACACAGACTCAAATATCAAAAGGTCAGCAGACAGGCGAGGGGAGAGACGGGTGTTGTTGTAAGGCTGGGCCTCTGAGCTTTGTGTCTCGTAGCCTTTGCCTGTGTGAACTCAAAGACACAAATAGACATCATGAACACATCTTAGGTTGTGCACATTGTAAATGCCAGATGTGCCTTTGGTTCCTAAATCATCCTTAGTGCCCCGTCATAATAATCATTACAGCAGAGATGATCTGGAATTAATGTCTAACCCACCATTTTTACTCTGCCAGTGTATTTTATCACCATAAACCACATAAACTCCATCAGATATCCAAGTTCGTCTTCATTTATAATTTATAAATGTGTGGAGTAGTGTCATTATGAAGCGTAATTAATGCTTCTATGATTCTGCATCATTTTATGATTCACTTTCTTCTTGTCATGCAATCACAAATAATTTAAGTGCCATTAACCCCACATGAAAAGCATGGAACATTCCAGGTAAATGCAGTCTGTCTGTCTGTCTGCCATTTCATGGAGGAACTTTCTGAGTCAAGAGGATAGAAAAGACATAATGCACTGCAGCACCACACAATGGCCTGGAGACGGACAAGAGAACAGGTGCAACCAAATCTGAGAGGAATTGTAGTTCATTTGGCAACAATGTAGTTTTCTCTGCTTGTTTGACATCTGCTTGTTTGTTCTCAGACTAAGTGAAAATACACAGTACACACATTCACATATTTGGCTTTAATGTTTGAACAGATAATGGATTGGAGTTTGTTTTTTTAGAAATAATTGCCTGTTTTTAGCATAACTGGTGTCGTGAGTTCATGGGAAAAGAGCATTCAATTTCAATTTATTTAATTTATACAGCGCCAAATCACAACAAAGCTGCCTCAAGGCACTTCACATGACTAAGGTCTAACCGTACCAACCCCCGAGATCAGGGGTAGGCAATCATGTGCCATGAAGGGCCGAGACACTGCAGGTTTTCCTTGCTGTCAATCACCTCAGCAGGTGATTTCATTGAGCTCATCAGCAACCCACCTGTTGACATGATTGGTTGCAAGGAAAACCTGCAGTGTCTCAGCTCTCATTGCCCACCCTTGCCCTAGAGCAGGGGTGGCCAAGTTCGGTCCTCGAGAGCCACATTCCTGACACTCTTAGTTGTCTCCCTGCTCCAACACACCTGAATCCATTGAAAGACTCGTTAGACTTTTAATGAGCCTTTCATTGGATTCAGCTGGACATAGCACTTTTTCTGTTGTGTGGGCCGCTGAAGAGGAGGTACTACTGGCCCACCACCAGAGGGCGCCCTGCCTGAAGTGCGGGCTTCAGGCACGAGAGGGCGCATCCGCCCCACGGGAGCAACTGGGAGTGACAGCTGTCACTCATCATCAACGCCAGCTGTCACTCATCAACCACCACCATAAAAGCCGGGCAGCATCTCCACCTCGCTGCCGAGATATTGTCTACCAAATAGGTAAACTACTCAGCCGTATTGCTGACCGTTTTGCATCTGTACTTTGCAGTTGGTGAGTGCTTGCAGCTGGAGGCTGGGTTTGTGGTTCGTGGAGGGCTGACGTTTTCGCTCCCCACGCCAAACTTGGATAAGTACTCACAGATTTCCCACCCGGCTACAGAAAGAACGTGTTTGCTGACTGTTTACTGGGTGTGTACACACACACCCACCATTAACTGTTTCTGCTTCCTGCCAGCAGTACCAGGTCTGACAGCTGGAGACGGTGGCCACCTGGGGACTCAGGACTTGGCGGCTCCGGCGTGCTTCAGACCCGTTGGCAGTGGAAATCGTGTGGGGCCCCGCTCTTCTCTGGACAGACATCTTCTATCCTCGAGCCTGCCCACACGTCACTTTTGTATATTGATTGCATACAAATTCTGTGATTGTCTGTATTTCGTTGTGCACATATTCTCAACAGTAAAGTGTTATACTTTCGGCTCATCCATTGTCCATTCATTTACGCCCCCTGTTGTGGGTCCGCGTCACTACACTTTCCCAACATTTTCGGCACATTCCACTGTTACAGGAGTTTTTGTAATGGAAAGAGGAGCGGAGAAATTCGCCACAGAGCTGCTCATGGCGCGGGACGAAAGCACCTCCGTGTTGGTCTCACAGGACAAGCCCCAACATGCCTAGCTCTTGCACCGTTCGGAAAATTCAGACGGCTTTCGGGGCTTTTCAGTCGTGTGACTATCCGAGAAATTGTGGACGAGCTGGACATGTCACAACATGTCCTGTGAGGCTTCATCACGGCGTTGCTTTTTGTTCTGTGCCCTGTGCCTCCGTCCCAACGCGCGAAGTCCTCCGCATGCCTTTTCATGACAAAAAACTCCTGTAACAGTGGAATGTGCCGTTCATTTCCAAAGTAAACGCTTTGTTGATCCGGGACGTCATCTGACTACCACAGAAATGGCAGAAGAGTTTGACATCAGCACTTTTTCGGCATGAAAAGAGGTGCGGAGGACTTCGCGCGTCGGGACGGAGGCGCAGGGCACAGAACAAAAAGCAACGCTGTGATTAAGCCTCACAGGACATGTTGTGGCATGTCCAGCTCATCCACAATTTCTTGGATAGTCACACGACTGAAAAGCCACTGAAAGCCGTCTGAATTTTCCGAATGGTGCAAGAGGTGGGCATGTTAGGGCTTGTCCTGTGAGACCAACACGGAGGTGTTTTCGTCCCGCGCCATGAGCGGCTCCATTGCGAATTTCTCCGCTCCTCTTTCCATTACAAAACTCCTGTAACAGTGGAATGTGCCGAAAAAGTGCTATGTCCAGCTGTCTTGCCATTTCTCTGGTAGTCAGACAATGTCCCGGATCAACAAAGTGTTCACTTTGGAAATGATCTGGTCATTTGAGCCTGTCGATCGCCGCTCGGTGCGCAGCGCGCCATCCGCCACTGTGGGCCGTCTTTAATCCAGTTGTAATTGTCCTTAATCTGTGTGATCGCCATAAGATCTTCACCAAAAGCCATCTGAATTTTCCAAATGGTTTCCACTTGGCTGTCTCTCACACTTTCTGAAAAAATTTTGATGAATGATGAAGCAAAGCGGCAGTCGATCAGCCAATTTCCTGACAATGAAAATCCAACGAGGGGGCTGAACCACTCCTCCCACAAGGCGTGCTCACAGGTGAATGACGCAACCGACAGGCGTGAAAAAACTCACGCATGCGTACGAAGGTTCAAGCTTGGCTGATGCAATCACACATGATTCAAATCCATATAGTTTTTGCAAAAAATAAAAAGGTCGGATACTTTTCTAACAGACCTCGTATATTCAATTGAATACACTACAAAGACAAGATAGTTAATGTTTAAACTGATACACTTTATTGTTTTTCTGCAAAGATTTGCTCATTTTGAAATGGATGCCTGCAACACGTTTCACAAAAGCTGGGACAGTGGTATGTTTACCACTGTGTTACATCACCTTTCCTTCTAACAACACTCAATAAGCATTTGGGAACTGAGGACAGTAATTGTGAGTGTCATGACTGAGTATAAAAGGAGCATCCCCCAAAAGGCTCAGCCATTCACAAGCAAAGATGGGACGAGGATCACCACTTTGTGAACAACTGCGTGAAATAATAATCCAACAGTTTAAGAACAATGTTTCTTAACGTTCAATTGCAAGGAATTTAGGGATTCCATCATCTACAATATCTACTATAATAATCTCTCCAGAGAATCTGGAGAACTTTCTACACGTAAGCGGCAAGGCCGAAAACCAGCATTGAATGCCCGTGACCTTCGATCCCTCAGGCGGCACTGCATTAAAAACCGACATCATTGTGTAAAGGATCTTACCACGTGGGCTCAGGAACACTTCAGAAAACCATTGTGAGTTAACACCGTTCGTCACTACATCCACAAGTGCAAGTTAAAACTATACCATGCAAAGCAAAAGCCATACTTCAACAACATCCAGAAACGCCACTGCCTTCTCTGGGCCCGAACTCATTTGAAATGGATAGTCACAAAGTGGGAAAGTGTTCTGTGGTCTGATGAGTCCACATTTCAAATTGTTTTTGGAAATCATGGATGTCGTGTCCTCCGGACAAAAGAGGAAAAAGACCATCCAGATTGTTACCAGCGCAAAGTTCAAAAGCCATCATCTGTGATGGTATGGGGGTGTGTTAGTGCCCATGGCATGGGCAACTTACACATCTGTGATGGCACCATCAATGCTGAAAGGTACATCCAGGTTTTGGAGTAACACATGCTGCCATCCAAGCAACGTCTTTTTCAGGGATGTCCCTGCTTTTTTCAGCAAGACAATGCCAAGCCACATTCTGCACGTTACAACAGCATGGCTTTGTCGTAAAAGAGTGCGGGTACTAGACTGACCTGCCTGCAGTCCAGACCCATCTCCCATTGAAAATGTGTGGTGCATTATGAAGCGCAAAATACGACAAAGGAGACCCTGGCCTGTTGAACAACTGAAGTCGTACATCAAGCAAGAATGGGAAAGAATTCCACCTACAAAGCTTCAACAATTTGTGTCCTCAGTTCCCAAACGCTTATTGAGTGTTGTTAGAAGGAAAGGTGATGTAACACAGTGGTAAACATACCACTGTCCCAGCTTTTTTGAAATGTGTTGCAGGCATCCATTTCAAAATGAGCAAATATTTGCACAAAAACAATAAAGTTTGTCAGTTTGAACATTACATACCTTGTCTTTGTGGTGTATTCGATTGAATGTATGTTGAAGAAGATTTGAAAATCATTGTATTCTGTTTTTATTTACATTTTACAAAATGTCCCAACTTCATTGGAATTGGGGTTGTACAAAGCTTTTACCAGGCCAAAGAAACAGGAAACAGAAAACCAGAGCAGCATCAAAAACAAAGTGCATCGAGATGAGCATGCAGTCAGCGCCACAGGCAGGGGGTCATCCAACACCCTGGAGTGCACGGCCAGCATCCATCCAGCGTGACAACATATATATTATATTTGTTATATATTTATTTGTTTTCGGCTGCACACGGTTGCTGATGACCATCACAGTGGATCTGGTAGAGATTCCACTCCGGATTTGGCACAAGTTTTATGCTGAATCCCCTTCCTGCTGCAACTCACGTTACACACAGTACAAGTCAAAAGTTTGGACACATTTTCCATGTGAAAGTGTGCATATATATATATATATATATATATATATATATCAGTGACTGTTCATGTATCCATCCCTGACTTGTCTGAAGAAAACTGGCAATTAAACGGATTATTTACAGGTATTATACCAAAGGGGCTGATTACTTATGCAACCCATTATTTTGGCTTTATATTTTTACTTAATTTATAGCAACTTGTAGAGATTTACTTTCAGTTTGAGTCTAAGGAAGACAATTTTTGAAATTTTTATATTGAGAAGCCTGATTTACTTTTTGTATCTGAAATGCCATAAACAAATTAAAATGTGTGAAATACCAAGGGGCTGAATACTTTTGCAAGCCGCTGTATATGTGTGTGTGTCTGTGTGTGTGTGTATATATATATATATATATATATATATATATATATATATATATATATATATATATATATATATATATATATATATATATATATATATATATGTACACACACATATTGTGTGCTCTTGTTTTTGTTTGTCTAAAAAACAAAAAGAAGAAATCATTGTTTGCATTTTTGTAGCTGCTTATGAACTCAGAAACAGCGGGGAAGAAACCAGCAAAAAAAAAAAAAAAGACAAAACCCCTTCCTAGTGTGATAGCTTTGTAGAAGACAAACAATGCAAGTCAAATAAAGCCTCTCCTGGGCTCTATTCTTACAGTACCACTTTACAGAGATAGTTTCCACTGGATAGGAATGCCCAGTCTAGTACTTGTGTGTGTTTATTTGGTGTGTTTGTGTGCAACTGTGACTATGAGTGTTTTTACACATCACTGGCTTGTTTGTGAGCCTGTACAGCCAAGTACAAAAAAAATTACATTCTATAAAAGTTATCAATAAACTGTACAGCACAATAAATCCAAGGAAGAAATATTAAGTGGAACCAATATTTTTCTGGACACACTCCAGATTTGTAGTCAAACTCACAAGTGCAGATGACCTTAGCATTAAAAAATATATTTTACAGTAGGGAATAATCCAATTTTTTCCAATGAAGACATCGCTCACATGGAGCTATCTGAATGGTGCACCTGGGACTTTCCACTAAGAGGTCATTTAGTATATATTCTCTCTTTTTAGGGACAGTTCTATTAAATAAAACACCAGTATCCAAGCAAAGGGTATTCTATAATGTCAAGAATTATATATATATATATATATATATATATATATATATATATATATATATATATTTTATAATGGTGCTGCAAACTGTTGCTGTGCTCAAAGCTGGAAGCCTCTCATTTGTGCAGAGACTGAGCAGTGAATCTGCAAAGGAAACATGCTCAAGGACACCTGTTTGTGTGAGACGCATCTTGTCTGCGTGGCACTGTACCAGTTATGAGTGAATGCAGGAAAGGAAAGGCAAAAACCGAATGGCACCACCACAAAGGAACATATACAATATGATTCACCACTTAAACAATGTCTTATAGCATGTATTATGTAACATGTATTATGTAACATGTATTAACATGTTAAAATTTCAGTGAAGTCCTAAAGCCTCATTATGATCCATTTATGTACATAAATTGATCTGTGCATTTTAAACAATGTATTTTCTTGGCTACGTGTTGCACTTGACTATTGGTGGCATCTACCTAAAAATGCATTATGAAGGGGAAAAAGACATATACATGTCACACTGGTTTATAAGTTACACTGATTTTTGAAATATAGGGCAACAGCTTCAGGTAATAACAAGCAAAATTAATTTATTTACTACGTTATTTATTTATAAACACAAACACCCTGCTGGTGAACAAAAGCTAATGTGCTAATTCAGGGGTGGCCAAGTTCGGTCCTCGAGAGCCACATTCCTGACACTCTTAGTTGTCTCCCTGCTCCAACACACCTGAATCCAATGAAAGACTCGTTACCAGACTTTGAATGAGCCTGTCATTGGATTCAGGTGTGTTGGAGCAGGGAGACAACTAAGAGTGTCAGGAATGTGGCTCTCAAGGACCGAACTTGGCCACCCCTGTGCTAATTAATGTTACTCTATGAGACACAAAGAACTCAAGAGTTAACTGCTTCTTGTGTCCACTGAACCAAAATGTCTATTCAGAGCTAAATGTTTACCTCGTTAAATGTATTAAAACTCATATACATTTTTTTTTTAACATTTTAGTTATCCTTACCTTAGCCCAGCTGTCCTCCTCATTGCACTTCTAGCTATGCCACAATGTGCAAACAAATAGAGTGCCTAGTAGTATGATGTTATTCCCTCTTCAAGAGCACGGTCTTTCAGTTTGAGAGCACAATTTGTTAATTTTAATTAAATAATTTTAATTAATTTTAAGATCCAACAACTTCTTCTCATTCAGATCTTCTTTTGCTCTGGAATGCGAATCACACTGCTTCTTTAAAACCTAGTATACAGGAGCAGTTTGTCATGCATGGAGACAGTGCCATCTTGTGACCACAGATAATCCAGTATTTTTTCATGTATAAATTTCTTCAAAATATAAGTGGTACAACCAGCCAAACAAGTCAAATAAAATAAAATTAAGGAAATAAATGAAATAAAATAAAATAAATATTCAGGAAAATACATTAACTGTCACTGCCAATGTATGTATGTATATTTAGCCATACATCCACTAGGGGGTGCTGCGCAGACTCAAAAGGTTTCTGACATCAAACATGGGGATTGTTAGAAAAGTCATAATAATGTCTACTGCAAACAAGATAAAAGAAGAGACAGCAATGTGGAATAACTAACATGGCCTGTTAGGCCATTAAATAATTCATGACAAGAGTTTGTAAACTCATAAAAATTTTACAGTGTTAAATTCATTGGTGTGTCCTTTTCCCAAAGTCGTGTCTTGCTTGAACTACCAGCTGCATTACCTCCATGATTTCCAGTGGTACTACTGTATGCTCCATATTCTTATGCTTTCAGACAATTCTGTACTTTAATGTTTCCCATAATTCCTCTGGTGGTGCCTCGGGCTTCCCAGAATGCACCGTGGTGCCAGCAATGCCTCATAGCGCATGTAAACAATGATAAGCGCAGATGTGGATGGTATTAATCCAAAGTTAACGGGTGATTATGATGATGACACATTCTCCCAAGTTGAGAGGGTTTGGTAGAGATGGTGTAGCAGCTGTGATGGACTTCTGCTGTGCCCCGATGTTGTCTTGTTGTCCATACTTCATGAGGTGTGTTTACATTGTGCCTTGAACTGGAACTCTGCTGAAACCGACCTGCTGCTTCAGTCACAAGCCGCAAGATGGCGCGAGATTCACAACTGTGAAACACCGAATGGACACAAATACAATGGAAAGGAACATAGAAGCCAGATCACCCAGAAGAATCCATACAAACACTAAAACATGCAAGTCAGGTTAGGTGAAACAGAAACTCTAAATTGACCACGGGTGTGAGTAAGAGTGTGAATCCATTTGTCTGTCTGTATGTGTCAGCACTGAGATGGGTTGAAGCCCTTGTCCAGGGTGTACCCTGACTTTTGCCCAATGACCACTGGGACAGAAAATGAAAGATTGAATAAATTTTTTCAGGAATTTTTTATTTTTCAAAGGTTCAATCATGGACATTTTTGCGATACGGACATAACAGTTTTCTTTCATTCAAACAATAAGGATTTATTGAATACACAACACATTTTATTATTATTATTTTTTCATTTATTTGAACATTGATCTAAAATCTTTTTCAAATGTTACATCAGTTTTGTGACCTAAAAACTTTGGTAAGCCCATTTCTAACACCAATACAGTTCATCCACATGAATAAAAGTGTATATTCATTAAAGATCTGAGGAATTTCTCAAAACACATTTCATACTTTAAGCATTAAAGCCAAACTGTATCTTTTGCACAGTGTTCTAGACAAATATATATCTCCCACTCAGAATGCTGAGATTGTTCTGGACATTTTAAGGTGCAACACATGGGCTTGATACAAAAATAAATCACTTTAACAGGGGAATTACTGAATGTATGGTAAAATGACCTGGATGCGCAAACAAATCCTTGGACCCCAGAGGCTTAAAAGACTTATTTTGAATCAGGTACCACCTGCAGTACCTTCAAGGCCCATCAGGGTGCTGCAGACCACACTTTGGCAGTCACTACTGTAGAAGGTTAATGCCTGTAGCTATGTAGCTATTTCATAGCCTTATCTTCAGAGGTTCTGAATTAGATTGTGTGAAGTGTGACTGCTAACATCAGCTAATCTGTAACTTTTGCTTTGAGTTACAGGGTAACCAGCGCCAAGTTTACTATCTACAATCCTGCTAGTACAAACCACGCAGGACCATGGAAGAAATATATCTCCACCAAAAATCCACTAAACATGAATCATCTCTGCATTCCTCTTTACTACCGGCTGTTCAGTGTTTTTCTGCCAAGGCAATCTGCACCTATTCCTCAAGAACATGTCATCATGAATTCTCTCGGCTGTTCCAGTTCCACTATCTTAGTGAGAAATCTAATTTCATGTTGTGATGTGGTTATGCTGGCCGGTGGCTTGTGTTGGAGAAAAAAAAAACAAACACCTGATGAAGTGCACAGGAGAGAAGGGAAGAAAATGCATGCAAGTCTTCCCTCCTCATCTCGTTTTGTCAGTTGGATGAGGTCATCAAACACCAACCTGCTTTGTATGTTAATGAAATAACAGCCAGAGGACTTTTTTTGTTTGTTTGTTTGGAATGCCCTCATTCCCTGGGGGGGAGTTTTCTGGCAGCGCTGGGCAGACTTTGTCTTGATTTAGGAGTGATAGAACTGTGACAAAGGAGAGATGGGCAGCGTGAGAGGAGGCAGTGAGGGAGTTTTTGATGCCAGGAAAAGACAGCAAAGGAGAGGTAAGTAGAAGAACGAACAGCATAGTGGCAGCGCTGTGCCTTTAAAAGCGCCGGGCCCCTCCTCCACGGAGCAGAGCAGCACAGCCAAGTGATGCTGGCAGGATCCTGAGCCCCACGATAAACTCTGGCATCAGCTTCCCTTCATCCGGCAGTCAACGAGGACACAGTGAGGGCGCCGGGGCAGAAAGACAGTTGGGGGGGGGACGGCGGGAGAGAGCTTGGAGAGATCGAGAGAGGGAGAGGTGAGCTGGAAAGACAAAGAGGAGAAGCTGTCATCGGGAGTGCTCAGGATCCCACCTGCCTCCTGGTGTAAGCAGCGCTGATGTGGATGACGGCTGGTTTTCAGCAGTGGCATGCTTATCTGAATGATGGTAGCAGCCTCTGCAGCGGCGTCAAAATCTGGAGCAGGACCTCTCTTCACTGCTGTTAGTCATCTTCAGCCTCTTCAGAGTGCTATCAGGGTCATCCACCGCTCCCATGCCTCCTCCTCTACCTCCTCCACAGCTTCATCCTCCAGTTCTACTCCTCCTCTGATGAGCCACAGCTTCAGAGTGAAATAACCCTGCTGATAGAAGCTGTCTCTGTCAAGGCAGTAAGTAGGGGAGGGAGGGAGAGAAGTGAGTGAGAGAGAGAGTGAGAGTGAGAGAGAGAGAGAGGGAGGGGTAGAGCAGTTTGAAGGTGTTAGTGTGTGCACAGGAAGGGCTGAGGTTGCGTGGAACTTGGATGCTGAGCTGTAGACAAAGTGATGTGCAGCAAAGGTGAGTGTGTTTCCAGAGGAGAAGGCGAGTGATGCATTTTAACAAGCGCTACAAAAAATGAGTTCATCCCTCTCTTCTTCACTCCATTGTTGCATGTTTGGCTTCAGCGAGGCCGGAAAAGAACGCCGGAATGGACGCTGTGAGGATGAGAGGAAAAGCGCATTAGAAAATAAGTGATTGCTTTCTGCACTCTGTCTCTCCAGGTGCCCTGTGCGGTTGGCCAGCACACCCTGTGGCCGTGGCATTGCCCCGTATTCGTCGTGAAGCCGTCTACCCTGCTGCTCCACTGGAGCTCCTGGGTGAAGCTTGCACGGGATTTATCAGGTCCTGCCTAATGGGAAAGAACTCGCCACCTCTCTGAAAAGACTCCACATAGAAAACATATGCCACACGGATAAGAAGTAAAATAATTATCCAATCACAGCACAAGGAGGCAGACCAGGTTCCCTTAGCAACAACTGAAGACGAGGAGAGAATCCTCTTCTCTTTTTTCTGCCTTGTTGGAGCTTTTTTGGGGGGCGGGGGAGCACACCCTTGTGGACTGCTGTGGGTCAGTGTTCATGAGAGAAGGGTGTTGCATAAGACAAGCTGCCAACAAAATTCCACAGGAAGGTGCTCACTCGCCGCCAACCTCCCAGCCGCTTGTACCGCTTCAGCTGCGCCGTGATGTTTTGTTATCCCTCCACAAATTCTCATCACAAGTGACGTTCCGCTGGCTTAGAAATCAATTAATTCTGATCCCACGCCAACTGGAATAAGCCCAGCTTTGGGGGAGATTGGACAAATTATGAAAAGACCCACACCCATACACCTACGTTCTGCCTTTTCACGGACAAGCGATAAAGGACAAGGCGATTAAGTCTTCATCTGCAAAGAAAACTGATGCAAAGCCAAATTTACTATAATGCGAGTTTCTATTGAGGTTCCTTTTTGTTTTGTACACTTGTCCACACTGAGGAGCTTCATTTCAGAGGCAGATCTTACCTCTGCTGGACATCAGTAATGTAGAAAATTATAATTTTTAAAAAGCGGGCTACTGCTGGAAGTTGCATTTTTTTAAAACTTGTGTGAAATAGGCTATGCTAAGAGGTCAACGTAAGCCTTGCTTTTCACATTTCTATGTTAGCCTGCCATTATGCCACTGTGTTTCACCACTAAAAATGACTGTACAGGACAAAAAGGACATTCCCTGCGCAGACAGGAAATTTAAATAGCATCGCCGTGGGAGCAGTTTTAGACGTACACACTGACACGAGATGAGTTGGCTCAACACGATTATGTAAGAGTCTGAGACCAGCTTTAGTCTATTTTCCCTCTTTATTTTCCATGGATTTACTGTGCTTGACTCCTCAGAGGCTTGTTTTCACATTATTTTTGGAAGCATTAATCAGAAGGCATGAATGTCAGAGTGTGACCCCGTGCCGAGAGTGTGGGCTAGGCAAGGTGTTCTGGCTGCCCAGGTGCTTTTAAGATGTTGAGGTCTCCCTGCGTGGCTGGGGCCCCTGTTTGGATTAGTAGCACTGAGGCTCCTTGTAGCCAAAGACATGGACCCCGACTCGGCTCCCCCACGCCCTCAGCCTGCTGGCCACTGGCCCCACTCTGCCCTGTAAAGGATGTCCCTCAGCAGAGCTCCAGCCCAGGACACCTCTGAGACCCCCAGCCCGAGAGAACGTATCCGAAGCCACATGAAGATGGTGATCGACCAGCTGGAAGGCATTCTTAAAGAGCTCAAGGATGTGGCCAAGGAACTCCGGGAGGTGAGGTTTGAAATCAACAAACACATCAAGGTTTAGGATAATGAGGATAAAGTGAAAGAAAGGAATGTGGAAAGGAAGAAAGGGAGGCAGGAATAAATAGGTGCCAGGTGGGGTGTGCTTCTTCAGGAGTCTATTTAATTAAGTGCAAAAATCTTTTCGCAGCATGGAGATTTTAAGATTGGAATGCCGAGAGATCTCGCTTTTGTTTTTGTCGCAGGTTAACAGTTGCTTATCTCAGACGTCTTTCATGTGTTCAGTGATGTCTTACGGGAACTGCATTTAGATGGGAAGAGCTGCTGAGGAGAAGCATGAAAAGGCCCACAGAGGGTGGCTTAGATACAAAAAAAATGGTTATGCAACCATTTTATTAAGGTGGATTACTACTGCACTTACTGTACTTTACAACTGTCATGGTAACATGGGTAGGGTATAAAGACTTCTTTTGCTATTTTCTGACTTACATCTATTCATAAGTGAATGCCAAGAAAGTAAAAACCAACATCATCCAGTATCTTTGGGATCTTCCCCTTGCAGTGTCCTTAACGCTGAACATTTGTCTTGCAGAGATAAAAGCAGATGGACAGGCAGAGATAAATGAACACTGAGTTCTGTTTGACTCATTCCACTTCATGAAAGCACAACACAGCATGAACCTTTCTAGTGTGCATGTGCTTGAAGTGACATAACGTCCGTTTCCACCTCCAGACATAGACCTACTTTGCAGATGTTGCAAACATTTCTAGGAATGGGCCCGTAATGGACTTTTTCACCCGTTGTGTCTCCATTGGGGCTCATGAAGCTACGTATCCAGTGACGTAATAATTCTGTGACAATTTCGGCCAAAATGCCAGTTCCCTCATTACTCTTTCACAACTCGAATCTTCACTGGACCTCTTTCGTCAAGAAGAAACTAACATCTACCATGCATCCTCATCGGTCCATCTGCCGCCACTGCTGTCTATATTTCTATGTTTCTGATCTTCTGGTCTTGCTTTTGTTTTGCTAGTCTGGCTTGGTGCTTGTTGATGTGTTCTCCCGACTTAATTACCAAATTTAAGGTTTATCAGAGTAGCTCAAAAGTGCCTACCCTGGAACAGGGACTTATCTCGTCTCCCAAAAAGGCCCCAAAAATCACCTTTCAGGAGTTGTCCATGAGGTGGAGACATGAAAAGATGTTAGTTCCCCATAAAATGTCCTGCAAGTTCCTGCATAGGAAACAGACTTATAACAAATATGTGCACATGTAATGAGGGGGGGACTATGGACAAAGTGCCATAATTCACTCCATCACTCCTGACTCTGTCCCACTCACCTGCTTTATGTACTTGCACAGTCGAAGGTGCAAGGGCACAGCTCACCGTGCACCTTCCCTCTGGTGAGCACGAGAAGGCACTGTGCGCAGGAGTGATTGATGATTATGGGACAACTGCAAGTGGAATAATGCTGGCTAGAGCTATTTATAAACAAAAACAAAGGCCTGTGCCTCTGCCAGCTCCAGCACATATTGCCATTCTTATCCCAGACCCAATTAGAGAAGCCTCTACACAGCGGCTCAAATGTCTTTTTTTTTTCCTTTTTTTATTAGTAAACAAATTAGTAGTCTAACCAGATCCTTACTCTGGATGGCATTACCCTGACCTCTAGTAATACTGTGAGAAATCTTGGAGTCATTTTTGATCAGGATATGTCATTCAAAGCGCATATTAAACAAATATGTAGGACTGCTTTTTTGCATTTACGCAATATCTCTAAAATTAGAAAGGTCTTGTCTCAGAGTGATGCTGATTCCCATGATGCACTGAGTGTTTCTTTCTCTTTTTGCTCTGTATGCACCACTCTGCATTTAATCATTAGTGATCGATCTCTGCTCCCCTCCACAGCATGTCTTTTTCCTGGTTCTCTCCCTCAGCCCCAACCAGTCCCAGCAGAAGACTGCCCCTCCCTGAGCCTGGTTCTGCTGGAGGTTTCTTCCTGTTAAAAGGGAGTTTTTCCTTCCCACTGTCGCCAAGTGCTTGCTCACAGGGGGTCGTTTTGACCGTTGGGGTTTTTGCGTAATTATTGTATGGCCTTGCCTTACAATATAAAGCACCTTGGGGCAACTGTTTGTTGTGATTTGGCGCTATATAAATAAAATTGATTGATTGATTAGTAGAGCACTATCCTGCATATTGAAATGTTTTAGAATCACACTATCTGCAGTTGTAGTCACGACTCTAGTATCAATATCCTGTGATTAGCTGACCTGTGAGGCTGCAGACTGTATCAAAGGGAAGTTGAAGAAACAGAATTAGTGCGACACTGTCTGATGTGTGCATGCCTAATGTTGCATAAAGGCTCTCATTTTGTCCACCAGAAAGAATCACCATAACAGATAACAACTGTCACATAAATAAATGATGAACTGCTGTGTGAATGTATTGACAGATATAACTCAGTGAGGAAGCAGTAATAACTGATTAGCACCCACAAGGTCTCTGGGGAACTGCGATTACTTCAGTACTGTCACGAGTTCAGCTTATACTGCAAAGTCCAAGACTACACAGATATGAGAAATTAATGTATGGATTTCGTCAACTGAGATCACAAAATGTCAGCTTCCCCATGGGTGGGTCCAGAAGGTGACATTGGGCCTCATGTATCAATGTTGCGCACTTGTGGCGTAAATTTACGGCGTAAACTTGAAATACACCAAAGTCGCCATGACATGTATCAAGCAGTGCGCACCTGCCCATTTCTGGCATATGCCTGACGTGATCTTGATAAATGCGGCGGGTGGAAACGATCGTAATTATAATAAACACGCCCATAAATATTCAGACTCCGCTTCAGACACACCCTCATTTTACGACACTGAAGCCGGGAAGACGGCAATGAAAAAGAACTTCACCAGTCACGACGTGTGCCAATAGAGCGTCAAAAGCGGCCGTCGTATCAATTGTTTTGTATATAATCAATAAAGTGTTACAGTGGCCCCTCATTAATCGCTGGAGTTACGTTCTAAAAAATAGCCCGAAATACGCGAAACCGCGACGTAGTCAGCGTTATTTTTTACAATTATTATAGACATTTCAAAGCTGTAAAACCCTTCACTACACAGTTTATACACTTTCTCAATCAGGCATGAACATTTTCTCACTTTTCACTCGTGTGTAAACACTCAAAGTTCAAACCTTAGTAGGAAAATAATACCAAACTGTTTTCAGGCCCAAACATTTGTTTGAGAAATAAAAATAGAAAGTTTTCCTATAAATAATTATGATGGCATTAGAATAACGAATTAATTTAACGATCAACGAACGAGGTCGGACACATAAGAAATTATTAATAGTGACTGACCAGTATGTCACAGATTGGGCCTCTGTGTCCTGGTGCTGCGCCTTTTTCCCACTCACAACCTGGCTGCCAGCAGGTGTTTGTTTCCGTGTGACAAACACAGTTATGAGTAGTTGTTGGCGCTCTTTTTTCTTCTGGGCGACAAGATTCTTATAAACAGATACACAGAACACAGAACACTGTAAAAAAAAGGCATGCAAAATTGGACTAAATACTCCGTGAGACTCCAAGGCCACGACAGGTGAACGGCGTTATAGCGAGGGACCACTGTATTCTCTTTTCACGTCAATAATTCTTGACGTGGATATTTGCTCGCTCAATTAATAAGACACGCCTAATCTGTCAGATTTCTTATTTTTTAAATGTATTTCTGTATTTATTTTATTGTGACAAGCCGAATGGAGACGACAAAACCTGGTTGCAGCACGGGCGAATTAGGGAATGACGAAACTACAGTTGTTATTATCAACTGTCTTTGCGGTCAGCACTGTAGCCACGGATCGTGCTCCATAACAATCCCGCAAAAGCGGGATTTGTATTGATTATTATGTAGTATAATCAGGAAAGTGTTATTTATGTAACATATGCATTGATTTGTATAATGGCACTGTTTATCATGTTGATGATCTTCATTTTTATGTGGATTCCAGCGCTGGTTCATTTTGGTGTATACTTTATGCCACCTCTCAACCTGGTGTATATTTTCAGCGTAGCGTACGCCAACGACTACATTGATAAATGCCAAGTAGCGCAGCCGTTTTGGCGAACACCCCATATACGCTCAAATATCGCTGTACGCAACGTTGATACATGAGGCCCATTGGGTGGTATACACCAGTCTGGTAAGTGATCTGAGGTGCCACCCATTAACTGTAAACTATGATTGGCTATCTATCCACTGGCTAGACTTAGACTGAACTGTTTGATGATAATCTTCTATATGTCAATATAGAGGTGCAACAGTAAGTTAGTCCCTTCGGCTGTTCCTTGTTTTACTTGGGGTTGCCACAGTAGATCCGAGATGGAACATGCATGTTGCTTGGGCACAAGATTTATGCCGGGTGCCATTCATGATGCAGTGTCACATGATGTGGAGAATAGACAGGGGTGGCTTTGAACTGGCCACCAGCCAGAGATGCAATAATCATTATATGGCTATACCATGCTACATGCGCTCTGATTGGCTGATTTCCGCTCTGATATTTTCCCATATAGACCATTACCATGACAATTGGTCATGCATCAAATTCGTTACAAACCAGAAAGCTAAAAACACGATTAGAAAAATCAAGTTGAACATGAACATACTCCATAAATATTTAAACAGCATTGGAAAAAAACGCACAGACTGAAAGCTTACCAGCTAAAGACCAGACCAGCTGTTAGCAAGTTCTTTACAGAGGTGAAGTGAACACGTCTGACTATGAGCCCTAAAGCTTCAGCAGCTTTCATATTCAGGCCATACTGTAAGTTTGCATGTTTATATACTAGGTGCTGGTCATATAATTAGAATATCATGAAAAAGTTAATTTATTTCAGTAATTCCATTCAAAAAGTGAAACTTGTATATTATATTCATTCATTCCACACAGACTGATATATTTCAAATGTTTATTTATTTTAATTTTGATGATTATAACTGACAATTAATGAAAACCCCAAATTCAGTATCTCAGAAAATTAGAATATTGTGAAAAGGTTCAATATTGAAGACACCTGGTGGCACAATCTAATCAACTAATTAACCCTCTGGGGTCCGAGGGCATTTTTTGGACAGTTCACTCGCCTGGCATAAATGTTTTATTATTGCTGTTAATAGCTCTGCCTGCATCCCACAATCAAGTTTTATGTCTCTCTTTTTTCAGGACAACCTGTGCTTTCAGAATATATATGGTTTTGTTGTGTTTTATAAGTGTAATAAAGGTATACAATCAAAAATAGGCAAGGAAAAAATAAAGCGAAAAATAATTTTACACACACATTTATTCAAAACACACAGCAAACTATAGCAAAGAACTGTTTTGACACTTTATAAAGGTAATTAGAGGTATTGTGTGAAAGACTGTACAACAAAAAGGTTAAAAAAATAAACACAAATGCACATTTATTTTGATATTTTGATATAGTAAACAGTGCTTTACACAGAGAAAGCAACAGAGTTAGCCAGTAACATTCACATGCAAACTAGTGGAGCAACCCTGATAGTTACACTCTCTTTGTTTGAGCACGTGAGATTGTCATCAGAGGCTTTCCGTCTGCTTCATTGATCACTGTGTGTAATGGTGCAGGGCGCAGTGAGTATGTACTAATAGTATGTACTCATTGGAGCACCCAGGGGGCTATTCAAACGGACCAACTAGTAATATATCACTTCTGAAAATGATCTTTGGCTTTTCACGTGAGGTAAATCTGCCCTACGATTGGATTTTGGAAAACCATGTGACGGTGAACCAATTCCGATTGGACACTCACATTGCGCACGTTTTATGAACATGCGCAATGTTCTCCTCATAGAACACAGGTTCTATGAGGAGTACAAAGATAGCCGATGGCTGGCTCGAACGTCCGCGGAGTTAACTTTTCAGCAAAAAAAAAAGTAAGTTTCTATCTCATATCATTCAAAAGTTATTTATAATGTAGTAAAGCTTGGTCTTATCCGTCGTATACGACGGCGTCGGCCCCAGGGGATTAACTCAAACACCTACAAAGGCCTTTAACTGGTCTTTCAGTCTAGTTCTGTAGGCTACACAATCATGGGGAAGACTGTTGACTTGACGTCTTGCCTGGGCTAAAGACAAAAAGGACTGGACTGCTGCTGAGTGGTCCAAAGTTATGTTCTCTGATGAAAGTAAATTTTGCATTCCCTTTGGAAATGAAGGTCCAAGAGTCTGGAGGAATTGAGGAGAGGCACAGAATCCATGTTGCTTGAGGTCCAGTGTAAAGTTTCCACAGTCAGTGGTGGTTTAGGGTACCATGTCATCTGCTGGTGTTGGTCCACTGTGTTTTTTGAGGGCCAAGGTCAACACAGCCGTCTACCAGGAAATTGTAGAGCACTTCATGCTTCCTGCTGCTGACCAACTTTATGGAGATGCAGATTTCATTTTCCAACAGGACTTGGCACCTGCACACAGTGCCAAAGCTACCAGTACCTGGTTAAGGACCATGGTATGCCTGTTCTTAATTGGCCAGCAAACTCGCCTAACCTTAACCCCATAGAAAATATTGTGAAGTATAGTATTGTGAAGAGGAAGATGCGACACGCCAGACCCAACAATGCAGAAGAACTGAAGGCCACTATCAGAGCAACCTGAGCTCTCATACCACCTGATCAGTGCCATAGACTGATCAACTCCATGCCACGCCGCATTGCTGCAGTAATTCAGGCAAAAGGAGCCCCAAATACATATAGAGTGCTGTACATGCTCATACTTTTCATGTTCATACTTTTCAGTTGGCCAACATTTCTAAAAATCCTTTTTTTGTATTGGTCTTAAGTAATATTCTAATTTTCTGAGATACTGAACTTGGGATTTTCATTAGTTGTCAGTTATAATCATCAAAATTAAAAGAAATAAACACTTGAAATTTATCAGTCTGTGTGTAATGAATGGATATAATATACAAGTTTCACTTTTTGAATGGAATTACTGAAATAAATCAACTTTTTCATGACATTCTAATTATATGACCAGCACCTTTATATGATAGCCATATGATAAACAGATCATTAACCTCACAGTTAATAATCTTTTATGCTAGTTTGGTCTTCTCATTTAGGCATCATACCACTTATCCTGCTTGTTAAAAAGCTGATTTAAGTTATGTTTTGTTTTTAACCCCTTGACGCCCCAATTTATATAGCTGTATATAAAAAAATGTTTTGTGTGTGTTTTTGCCTTTAAGTAGATGGTAAATAATGTTGAGATTATTAATTTCACTTTTGCACAAAAACTAGATAGTAATATTGGGTATTCTGGTAATGACTTTATGTTATAATGTTATAATAATAATGATGGTATATTGCAAATTTGCGACAACAGGCATACAGGACAATTTGGTAAGTTGCATATTTGAGTCAGAGATTGTAGCATATATGCGACGACGGGCGTTAAGGGGTTAATAAAGTAAAATAAATGTAATGTGTGTGTTTGTATGTGCACTTATACTTCATGTTATCGTATAATTCAATAATTGCCCCCCCCCTTCCTTGGGCCACCCCACTCAAATACGTCTCAACAAACCACCGATTACATCATACACACAAGAGCGGCTGCTCTTTTTGTTACAGCTAAAGGTCCAAAACTTGTCACTAATTTTCACAATGCAATAGAAAATGCATCAGTGATGATATCATTAAAAAAAAAAAAACTGTACATAGCTTTGTCAATTTCTATTTGCAGTACTTTGCTCCACAAATGGCATTTTGGTAGTGTTGAATATTAGTAACATTTAATTGTATTATGGATTAATATACTTCTTGTAGTTAGGTTGGAGAACAAACTAACTGTGATGGTTTGACTCATAAAGGAGTAGTTTTACTTAAAATGTATTTAAAAAGTCAAGGTACTATTTTATTTTCATTGCACAGTTTTACTTTGTTGGGATCGAGTCGGGATGTGTTGATTTACCACACATTTTACAACTGAAGCCTTCTTGACAACTCCAGATGTATATGGTGAATGGGTATGAATGTCCTTGAACCCAGGACCTTCTCCCTGAAGCAACCACACCAAGCACTTGCACAACTGTACTGCCCTTATATATATATATATATATATATATATATATATATATATATATATATATATATATATATATATATATATATATATATATATATATATATATATATATAATATTGGGGGGGGGGGGGTCACCAATTTTTGCTTGGAGTTATCACAGCGGATCCAGTATGGATCTCCATGTTGGCCTGGTACAAGTTTTACACCAAATGACTTCTTGCCACAACTGTACATGGATAATGGTGGAGTGTCCTTGAACAGAGGACGTTCTAACTGGGATGCAAGCACACTAACCGCTTGCACCACCACACTGTCCTTATTTCTTTTGGATTCTCCCTTATTTGCTTGGGGTCAGTGTTGTGGATCCAGTGTGAATCCACATGGGGATTTGACACATTTTACATTGGATGTCCTTCACTGTTGCATCTGCAAATGCATAGAGTAAGAGAATATGGCTCAGGTGGCCTTGAGTGCACAAACCACCATGCAGCAAAAATACCAAATATAAGTAATCTTTCAAAGAAATTACTTCATCATCTACTTGATATGAAATAATTCCCTTCAGCTGCTACCTTTTTTTTTCTCTCACGGCAACTACAGCAGATCCAAGGTGGGTCTGCAAGTTGATTTGGCACACGTTTTACACCGGATGCCTATCCTGCCGCAACTCCACAATACATGGAGAAATGTGGCAGGGGTGGGGTTTGAACCGGCAACCTTCTGTACTGAAACCAAGTTCACTAACCACTTGGACACCACTCCTGCTCATCATTTATTTGATGACACTTGCAAATTAACTTGGTAACCAAAGTGATTTAATTTTGAATGCAGTCATGATGATAATTAAATGGAAATGAAGCATGGTTTGAAAACAATGAACTGACCTTTTGTAGAGAGCATCACCTGCAGCCATACAGCCCAAATTGGTTTGTCTTCCTCATAAAGGCAATGGGAGGTTAAAAATGGGCAATAATTTATGTTGCTTTGGTGCCACCTTTTATCATCATCATTACTGAACATCCAAACATCCCTATCCCAAAAGACACATGCTGTCCCTGAATAACTTTTAATAAATTTAACTTCTTTTTTTTTTTTTTTTTTGCAATAGAGTTTGGATCACTATGAGCTGTGGTGAGGATACAAGATGTGTGTTTTCTGTATGAACTTTCCATAACACCCAGAAACTGAAGATAAAATCCGTGATGATGGTGGCATGGCAGCTGTATCATTTAAACAGTATTAAGTCTTGTGCTTAAACAGACTATATTTAAATTTACCAAACACTGTCAGTCAGTTTGGGAACAAAATTAGCATTTGCAAATGCTGAACAGAACAGCTGTGCATGGAACATTTTAAGCACTGAAAGAAAAGAAAAAAAAAATCATGTACATGTCAGTAATCATGTTGAGAAAAGTGCAAAACAGAACCTTCATATTTTTTATCTCGTCAGCTGCTGGCTCTTTCTCGCTTCACGGTTTGGTGTTTGGTCTCTTCCCTGTGTTTTGTTTGATGAGTTTTTGTTGGGCTTCTCCTGCAGCTCTGGTGAGCTGTAGGGATGTTGTGTTACCCCTGGTCAATGGAAGAGGGCCACTGGGTTGTGGGTGGTTTTGATATTAAGTTCAAGTTCAAGTTTATTTGCCATTTGCAGTATTAAAACCACATTGGAAAAATGGTGCAAGGAGCTCAAAAGTGCACTAGCAAGACATACACAAACAATAAAAAGACATAAAAGAACATAAAAATGCCATAAAAATGACAAAGCCACAAAATAATTTAAGATATATTTAAAACTAATCAAAGAGTGTTGATCATTGCTACGGCTTGTGGGAAGAAATTTTTTTATAACGTGATGTCCTACATTTAATAGACCGATAACGCCTACCCGAAGGTAGAAGCTCAAACAGGTCCCTGGCAGGATGCAGGAGATCCTTAGTAATAGCCAAAGACCGGGACTTAAGCCTTTTTTTGTAAATGTCCTCCAGGACAGACAGTTCCACACCAATAGTTCTACTGGCTGAACGAACCACTCTATTCAAAGCCTTCCTTTCTTTAGCAGTGGCATTTCCAAACCATGCAGTTATAGCATTTGTAAGAAGACCTTCAATGCAGCTGTGATAAAAATGTAATAGAATATTCTTGTTCAAAGTAAATTCTTTCAGCTTACGCAGAAAAAAAAGCCGTTGTCGAGACTTTTTAACAATTCCGTTGGTGTTATAATTCCAGCTCAAGTCATCAGATAATAACAATCCCAGAAATTTACAGTTTTCAGCTGTTTTCACCTCAGTGCCATTTAATATGATGGGAGCATAAGATTAATTTTTACTGATGTCAACAACCAACTCAAAAGTTTTTGCAGTGTTTAACTTCAAATTGTTTTCCTCGCTCCAGGAAACCACGTTTTGCACTTCAGATCTATACAAAGAGTCATCATGAGAAGAGATCAAACCAATAATAGTTGTGTCATCTGCATACTTAATTATCAAATTATTATGAAAGGACGCAACACAGATATGAGTTCTCTGTAGCTCTGCCTTAACATCTGTACCCCCCTCTAGTTTGTATGTCCTGTCAATGCCGCACAGTTGCACGTCATGCTGATGCATGACAAAAGGGTGGCTTTTTGGGTTAGGTGAAGTGAAGGGGTTCTGCCGTCATCAGTCTTGTAATTGGGGTGGACATCCATGACCTTCTTTCTTAGCTGGGTCTCTGTTGGTCCTGATTTTGAACCTATGGGCTGGGCTTTAGTACAATGGATGTAGGCTGTGAAAGGGGCATGGAGGGGCCTGTGGGTGTGGTACATTTGCAGAGGGAGTGACAGTTTTGGATAGGGGAACTGTATTTGGATGGTTTGCTGTTGTGTGGGTGGCTTTATTTGGTAGAAGCAGCATGTGTTTGGTGTTTGGGTATCATCTCTGGCTGCTTCCAGTATGATGGACTCTTTTGCAGTTGTGTCTTATGGCTGGTGTCTTTTTGCTCACGGCCCCTGCTGTTGGTCCTCCAGTTAAGATTCTACTGAGTTCACCATTTCTGGACCTATGCCAGTTCTCTTTTCTATGTCCTTAGCCCACAGGTACCTTCTGTATCTACTTGGTGTGAAAGACCGGTATTTTGAACGTTTTGCCAACTGTGCAGCCCTGAGCCTAGGCTAGCCTGGACTGGCCTGGGGGTGCCTGTGATCATTGCTCTTGGGGCCTGGGGCCCATTTGTGTGTCTGAGACTCCCTTGCCTTCTGGTCCTGTATCATTGTCCTGACCTCAGTACTGCAATACAATAGTCCATGGTGGTGATTAGATCAACAACCCCACCCCCACCCCACTGTGTTTGACTTGTCTTGATTGTTCCATCTTGCACACAAATTTGAAATGGGAATAATGACAGTGGCACAGATTGGGGAAAGGAAACAATAGTGAGCTCCACACCTTTAAATGGAACCACACTACAATGATGATGTATGTAATTATAGTGCAGTCATACTATAAGCACCCTGCACTGTATGTCTATGCTCAGCTTAAGACAAAAACACAGGAAGGCAATCAAAACCCACAAAATTAAACCCTCAAGTGAGAGCTGTGAATATGTGCTTGACAACGAGCAATTATTGACAGCAGAATAAAGCACATCTGGCACACAGAGTCTGCCTAAGGAGAGTGTGTCTGTACGTTTTCATCGTAATGCTGCAAGACTGAACTTCAGGTCTGAAGCCAAAAGTCAGCAGTAAATGGTGTCAGGTGAAAAATGTCTTCTAAATGCCAACTTATTTGAGCCAAATGTTACGTATTTAGACTTGGACTGAGTCCCCAAACTTTTTTTTTTTGCTTTTTTTGAATAATTGCATAATTTTTGAAATAGTCCATGTTCTTGATCAAGAATCATCAAGAATGTCTCAGGAACAAGCAGCAACCTTTTGTGGTAAAAAAAACAAAGTAAAACAACACTGTCGGGTGAAAACCTGCAATTCCTTGAATGGCCACTTGACGCTGGCTCAAAAAACAAGTCAGTCCCCATAAAAGCCTGTGTTATAAATACCAACTTTACAGCACAAATATGCTTCCAGCCTGGTACAAAGACTGTTTGAGTCTATATGTGACAGAGGTCAGCAGGAGTCACTATGCAATAGTAGTCAGTAAACCTCATTCTCCAATAGCTAATCAGACTCTGGCACCAGGTTTTAGTCTTCTGGTTAGAGCGTCTGCCTCCCTCACTGGAGATAGTGAGTTCATGTTCAGCGTGGAGCAAGTGTCAATGATCAGCAATGCAGAAGAGAGAGTACAGCCACTACATATAAAAGATAATTTTCTCATTTATGAGAACCAAATTTTTATATAACTCATCAGTTTTAGCTATTTTAGCCATGACATTATGAATAACTGAGCCAAAAGGTGAAGTTCTCGATCTACGTCACTTTTCTTTCCTACTCTCACCTATGGTCATGAGGGTCAGATCAGAGCCATTGCTCCTTCACATTGAAAGGAGCCAGCTGAGGTGGTTTGGGCATCTGCTAAGGATGCCTCCTTGGCATCTTCCTAGGGAGGTGTTCCAGGCACGTCCACCTGGGAGGAGACCCCAGGGAAGACCCAGGACTAGGTTGGAGAGATTATATCTCCACAGTGGCCTGGGAATGCCTCGGGATCCCCCAGTCAGAGGTGGTCAAAGTGGCACGGGAGAGGGAAGTCTGGGGTCCCCTGCTAGAGCTGTTGCCCCAGCGACCCGATCTCGGATAAGGGGTTCAAGATGAGTGATGAGTTATGAATAATTAAGGGTGTACTCGCTTTAAGTGACAGCTAGTGTGCCGGCTTAAGGGCCCTGCTAACAGAGGCAGCTAGCTTTTGTGGACTTGACTGTGTTTGTCTTTTTGAATACTTCATTACAAGAGATAACATGGCTTTCTGAACAGTTAATTGTACTAACAATCTAGCAAGTCTATGTTACTGTAGTTTCATTGAGAGAAATTTTAGTATTATTTAATTTGCATGTCAGTTCCATTAGGATGAATTTGCATGTATTGATAACTAGGTGATGTTAGGTACTGAAAGGTCTTAGTCATAGCTTTTAATACCCATACCCAAGTCACCCATTATATGTATAAATCAATCATCCAAATTCATGTGAAAGTGGGAGTTCATTATCGGATTATCTTTTCAGATAACTTTGAAAACCATTATCGGACTAATTATCTTCCGATAAATTTTTGCCTGATAACTTTTAGACCACTAACATGGTAAACAAAAGTGAACAGATGTGTAGTTCTACCCTCTGCAAACAGAGAAGAGCTGCTTCTAGGAGAAACCACTCTATTCTCTGCAGGCAAAGGAGAACTGGTCACCAAAAAAAAAAAAAATAATAATTTTTTTAACCCCAAAATGATATACGGCCAATATCACCCAAGTCATCCAGAGGCATACATTTTTAACTTATGGTTCAAATTTTAACCAAACTTATTTCGGACAAGTTATTTAAATTAATGTCACTTCTGAAGTTTTATAAAGTGAAAATATCAGATATATGTTTTAGTTTTAAAGTAATGTGCTACTTTTTAAGGTTTTAGTGTGGGGCATGTTGTGTCCTGGTGCGTTATGGGATAGGGTAATCTCAGTACGGTAATCTCAGTACGTTCACGACAGGAGAAATGATTAAATTCCACACATCTTAAACGTAGCAAGTAGCAACACAGATTATGTGGAATTTTGTGTTTGCAAGTTTTCAAGGTCTCTATTACCATCTTCAGGCCAGTAGTGTTCATGGCAGTATTCAAACTGAAGCTGGGCTGATATTTTCAAACCATGTGGAAACTCGTGTTTCCAGAAGCAAAACGTAAACAGAAGCTTTTTTTTTCAAATTTAATTTACAAAAACTCTCGATGGGAGACATCAAAGTTTAAAAAAAAAACAACAACAAAAAATACTGAGAACTGCACTGAGATGCTCTGATCGGGCTGCACTTTAACCGCTGCACATGGACAACACCATTAGCATCGCAACATAAAACTATTTTTATATTGTGCCTAAAACTCTCGTGAATATATTCTCTGGGTTCATAGATGTTGTTATTGCATTTGTTTTTTGTAAACATGCAAGAATCACGGGCTGTCTCTCCGTTATTTTCAATGGGAGCTGCTGTGAGCTACAATTGCTTCCTCATCATGTCGTTCTGGGGGAAAGTGAAGTTTGCTCTTTAACGTCTTGATTATTGTTTTTACAACACTGTTTGTTGTCTTTGTTCCAGACTAATATATATAATAATATATATGTCTGAAATTCGATTTGCGTTTATTAAATTCCACACAGATTAAATGTAGCAGACACGGATTATTTGTTATAATTGTTTTAGCAGGTTTTCAGGGTGTCATGCATGCAGTTTCTTATTAACGTGATGAATACATTTTTGTAGCATAATATTAATTTACAGGTCTGCTCTGTGTCAGCCTGATCCGATCAGATCTCAGAAGCTAAGCAGAGCAGGATCTGGTTAGTACTTGGATGTTAGACCTCTTTGGAACACCAGCGGCTGTGTGTGTTTCTCCAGGTGAAACTGGAGTTGCGTCAGGAAGGGCATCCGGCATAAAACTTGTGCCAATTACCAATGTGGATCTGGCTGTATCTGCTGTGGCGACCCCGAACAAAACTGGGAGCAGCCGAATGAACCACAACATGTGGATTCTCTATATGTTGTTTGACTGCAGCGACTCTCTGGCACGCAAGGGATTGTGGGATATGTCAATAGGGTGAATGGCAGTGTTCTATTTTGACACCAGTTATATCAGACGGTTATCTAATTACAACTTCGCTTTTTTTTTTTTGAAAATGCCTTTTTTTTACAAATAAAAAATGGCATATTTTACAAAAGCACATTTATCTGTAAACACCAGCACACGACACACCTCACATTAACGTGTTGGTTTACATAGAATGACTCATCCAATCAGTGTGAGCAGAGGCACATTTTACTCAGAATGCCATCTGTCTGTGTTTGTTACAAAACTTCAGAATTAGTGCATTTTCAACATTAAAAGATATATGTTATATCTTAACTTTGCACAAATGACAGAACTGACATTAATGGAGTTATTCTATCAGTATTCATTGTATTTATACACCAAACCATAACTCAGCAGGGCTTTATTTTCCAAGACCTCCACCTGACAGCAGTGCCGTGATTGGGTAGAGAGTTGAGCTGTGCTGGAAGCCATGTAGTAAACAGAAGCTTCCAGCAAGAGGCAGGATGCTCAAAGACAGAAGTCATCGCTTTTGATGCTTCCAAAAGCGATCGTGGTGTTAAAATTCAAAATCAGCTTGTTAGTAGTTATAAGTGTACCGGAGACAATACTGGAATTTATTGGTTATCTGTAACTTCCGATACATTTTTGGGGGGTTTATCATTTTATCTTTATCAAAGATAACTTTTCAGTTATCTAAAGTTATTTATTTATTTATTGTTATCTGTGCCCACCACTGTCCAAACGCTGGCAGTTTTTTTTAATCCTATTTTTTCAAGTACCAATTTTGGGGCACTTAAATGTTATTTTACAACAATAGTAACACAGCCAACACTGAGACTGGAACTAGAGAGCAACATTGGGATTGGGACCCAATGCAAACCTTACAGGAGCGGGTGGTCAGAACTTCGCAGCGGGCGGGAGTCACAGCGCAGCAAGTCTGTGTGTGTCTCTCGCTGTCACAATGCAATGAGTTACTGCATGCCTAGGGAGGGGTATCAAGAACCGGTTCCTTTCGGGTATCGTTAAGAAATGATTCGATCCAATGACATCAGTAACCTTTTTGCTTAACAATTCCCTTATCGGCCCTTCAGAGTGGCCATTGTTTTTTGGGGGTGTTTGTCAGGAAAATGATCATTTCTCTACATTGATTACAGACCCTGCAGCGGGTCTGTAATCAACTTTTCAGCAGCGCAGCTTTGCTTTGAACCTTGAACCAACTTAAGCAGTGATTCGCAGATCAAAGCAGTGCTTCGATCTGTGAAGCACTGCTTCACGCACCAGGTGCTTTGTTGATTCATTGTTTTATTTTGCTTTATCTTAATTGTTCCCCTCTAAAACCCTAAAGAGCATATGTCTGTGAGTAATATTTACCTTTTATGTTAAACAGACCTGTTTTGGTCTTCTGAAACAGTTGATAGATGTATTTTAGAACTTAAAAACAGGACTGATACTAATGCGTTAGCTTGTCTATGGCGTTTTCAGTGTTAAAGTTAGCATTAAGCTGTTTGCATCTCAGCACGTTTGTGTGCATGTTTTCTGTATAATAATTAATGGCTCAGCATTTGTTGTTGTAAAAGAGTCAAACTGTATTTTTTTATTTTTTTTTATTCATATATTAATAATAATAGCAACAACAACAGTAATAGTAATAATAAATAATGCTACAATACAATTTTAGAGAAAGAGACAAAAAACCTGATTAAACAAAACACAACAGAAAAGATAAAACCAACTAACAATGAAAATAAATAAATACATATAGAAATAAATAACTGTTTCCTGTGAACACCTCGTGACTCTTACACCTCCACTTCATCCCTGTTTTATTTCAATTTAATGACAATTTGTTTCGGTCAAACCATATTTTCAATTTGTTAATTTCTTCAGTGATAAAGAGCAGAATACTACTGGAATGAATTTAGTGAAACGCTATTTAAATCAAATGACACCTCTTTCCAAACACTGTAATATAAACAAAGTGCAATCGATCAAAACGTTCTTCCTCCCAAAATGAGACGTCCTGCACTGACGTGCAGCAGCCGGCTGAGCTCAGCTCAGAGGTGTGGAGAGACATTCATGCCAAAATGTCTGAAAGGAAATGGTTTTGACAAAAACTACATATTTTATTTATTTTTATTTATGTCCAGACATCAAGGATCCAGTGACCAATTTAAAATGTTGTTGACATAGAAAACCTGTAAAGCCTACTTTTAGTACACAGAAAATTCACAAGAGGTATCGATAAGGGAATCGATAAGGAATCAGATCGATAAGCGGAATCGACAATGGCATCGATATCAATAAAATCTTATCAATACCCATCCCTATGCATGCCCATATACGGGCATGCAGTAACTGAAGTTTCATAACCAAATAGTAACGCTATTCCTGATCAGTGCATCAAAAGACATACAAGCCAGGGGTTTAACGAAACAAACACTCCCATGAATTTTGTTATTAATAGCCTAAATGTCGCATTTTCTCTTGCGGGACGGGAGAATACACAAAATCAATGTATCTCTATTATTGTGCGCCCAGCGTTTCACAGATGCGGGTGGGACTGAACACACCCATTGTGGGACTGGGCAGGACTGTAACACCCGTTGCGAGTGCAGGTGGGAATGGTCAGAATTTCAGTGGGAAGAAGAATATAGTCCCACACAGGTCTCTAACTTAAACTATGATAAACGTGTGTTGCGTGTTGGACTCTCAAAGACAAATTCTTGGGTTGGCTAAAAGTTAGGTGGAGTCAGGCACTGCCACAATGGCGACATTTGAAGCCACCCCATTTGAGCTTCAAGTCTGCTTTTCCAAAAATCTGTGGGTTTGTCCAGTATGTATACAGTCTGCACTCAGTAACAGTGAGGATTTTGCTTTGCAAGCTTACTCCCCTGGCTGGCACCAAGGTAGACATAATAGCCAAAATAGGCGATCTATTGAATTACAATTCATCACCCACTAACGTGGCATGAGCCCACTGGCCTGGGTGATCAAATCAAAGCTTTAGTGCCGACGTGTCAGAAAAAACAGTTTAAATGACATGATCAGAGCAACTAACACGTGGTTCTCTTTCATGTCTCTGGCACAATTAAATGTCGCATTGTTAGAGCTCAGTATGGAGGGTAAGGCATCCAAACAGCTGGCCTTGGATCAGTCAGTCTGTCAGCCGGTAGTATCTTTTGATGTTGACAGAAAACAGTTATGACATGCTCACATGATGGGGCGCCATGGTGGCTCTCTGTGGAATATTGCCACAGCAGTGCCAAATAAAATCATTTCTAAACTCTGAGGTAGAGGGACAAACACCAGAATCATAAAAGGCTAATTTTGATGTTATTTTTAAAGGGCCATAGCCTCACATTCCCCTGCTGCTGTTACTGCTAAGCATGGTATTGAGCAAAAAAAAAAAAAAAAAAAAGTAAGAATACTTACAACATTTAACCATATGGGTTCCTTTAAAACCACTAAAATATACTACCGGGTTCATTCAAAATATTTGTCAGTATAAAGTACAATTGAATATGTATAATTAAAATAAATAGCATATCATTTTACAAGATAATATTTCAGAAAACGTGCTTATTTAACCAACGAATGGTGTTGACCAAGTGGCAACCTCTGATGTTGAAGGATTAATCAAACAATGAAGTGCCTAAAGCTTGCAGTGCCTCAAATGTCCACTTGAGGGTAATTCCAAAAACCATTTTGGGCGCTATATGGCTAGTTTTGCTATTCATGATAAATTTATAGCGGCTGAAATTTTCCTCTTCAGTACGAGTTATGAAACGATAAAGTTATAGATGTTGTCAAATTGAGAAGGGTTATCTGTGATAATATGGCTTTCTGTGTAGTTAATTGTGGTCCAGCATTTTCTATGAGTGAAATTTGGGCAGGACAAGCCACACCCACACTGTGCATCATGAGGAAAGCCCATATGGGTTTGCTTCTCCTGTGGGCAACCTGGGGCATCAGTTATAGCAGTGGTTCCTAAAGTGCCCTACAAATGGGCTATGACAGGTAGTTAATTAAATCCACCACCGAAGAAGGGCAGAGGTAATTCACCCCTGTTTGTTTATTTGTTTGTGAACAGTCAGTAATCCACATATATCATTATGAAATTTTTACAGAGGATTCATATCTTGATAGGCAAGAACTGATTCAGTTGTCAAGGTCAAAGGTCAAAGTCAGGAAAAATCTTGGAAATGGGAAAGATCCCTATCCTTTAACATTGAATGAATTTTCAAAAATTCCTAACTGTCAAAAAAGATCAAATTTCTTTCATATTTGAGAGTGCGATGTAGGATCATATCCTTCGGTCTTGTTTAACCCTCTGGGGTCCGAGGGCATTTTTGGACAGTTCACTCGCCTGGCATAAATGTTTTATTATGGCTATTAACAGCTCTCCTTGTTGTGTTTTATAAGTGTAATAAAGGTTTACAATCAAAAATAACAAAGTAAAAAGTAAAGCGAAAAATTATTTTCGACACACATTTATTCAAAACACACAGCAAACTATAATAAACAACTGTTTTGACACTTTATAAAGGTAATTTGAGGTCTTGTGTGAAAGACTGTACAACAAAAAAGTTCAAACAATAAACACAAATGCACATTTTGAACAATAAAGAGCGGCCCCTCTCCCTCACCTCATTGATATGGTAAACAGTGCTTTACACCAGAGGGAGAGAGCCACAGAGTAATCCAGTAACATTCAAATGCAAACTAGTGGAGCAATCCTGATAGTTACACACTCTTTGTTTGAGCACGTGAGATTGTCTTGCGAGGCTCCCCATCTGCTTTCACTTTCACTGTGCGTAATGGCGCAGGGCGCATTGGACGTGTTAGGGGGCTATTCAAATGGGCTAACTAGAAAGATAACTCCTGAAAACGATCTTTGGTTTATCACGTGAGGTAAATCTGCCCTACGATTGGAGTTTGGAAAACCATGTGACGGTGAACCAATTCCGATTGGACACTCATATTGCACACGTCATCACACAGCTTCTATGAGGAGTACAAAGATGGCCGACGGTGGATCGAAAGTCCGCGGAGTTAACTTTTCAGCAAAAAAGTAAGTTTCTATCTCATAGCATTAAAACAATTATTTATAATTTAGTAAAGCTTGGTCCCAGCTGTCGTATACGATGGCGTCGGCCCCAGAGGGTTAAAGTACCTCAAAGTGATACTTGAGTGAAAGTACAAGTATCTTACCATAAAATTACTTTGGTAAAAGTTAGTCTCCTTTAAAAATATTGCTTGAATAAAAGTCTTAAAGTATCCGACATTTACTGTACTTAAGTATCAAAGTAAATTTCTCATATAAAATGTACCTTAAGTAAAAGTATTGAGTAAAAGTAAAATCCAAAAGAAGAGGAGCATGAAACGGCATCACGAAAAGAAAGCCAGTGTGGTGTCTGGAGAAACCAGGAGGGGGCTTCAGCCCCTATAAAAGTCTGGATCCACCTCTGGCGGAGCAGTTGGTGTTGGTGACGGGATAAGTGAGCAACAGGTGGATGTATATAGCTGTAAATAAAGCTGCCGTTCTTTTTCTGAAGATGCACAGTCTTTTTCTTGGAAGACCTACACAGTGCTATTTATTTCAAGTAATCCAAATGTATGTACATACATACATGTAATCCACATGTATTCTTTCAAAGTAATCCTACCCAACCTTGTGTACATTTTAGACAAAGCAGAAACATCCCAATGGAGTGAAATACTCCATTATACAACTACTTTATGCCCTGTTTACACCGGACTGAGACCTATATAAGACCTAAAAGATCATGACATTTTGTCAACTCTCACAGGTCTTGGCTGGTCTCCATTGTGATTTGTTATTATTTGTTATATAACGCTGCTGCATCAGATAACAAAGCTTCTGAACTTTCATTTGAAAGTGCTGGCTCTGATTTAAATACGATGTACAGTATCGTATGACACACGACATACGATGTATGTCGTGTGTCATACATCACACTGACAAAGTGAGGAACCTTGGGGTAATTTTTGATCCTTCGTTGTCCTTTGGCCTCCACATTAGAAATATTACTAGGACTGCTTTCTTCCACCTGCGAAATATAGCGAACATTCATCTCATCCTGTCTATGGCTGATGCTGAGACCCTGATCCCTGCATTTATCTCTTCTAGATTGGACTACTGCAGTGTTCTATTTTCTGGTTTACCACACTCTAGCATTAGGGGTCTCCAATTGGTTCAAAATGCTGCAGCCAGACCTTTGACATGAAGCAGAAATTACAACCACATTACACCCATTTTGGCATCCCTTCACTGGCTTCAAGTCCCAGTGAGATAAAATTTTAAGGTTCTGCTACTAACCTATAAAATTATTCATGGACTGGCAGCTCCCTACCTAGCTGACCTAATTAAACCTTGCGTACCGGCTCGGGCTTTACGTTCTCAGGGTGCAGGACTACTTTGTGTCCCTAAGGGGAATAAGAAGTCTGCGGGTCACAGAGATTTCTCTTATCGTGCCCCTGTCCTGTGGAATGATCTCCCTGCATCAATAAAACAGTCAGATTCTGTGGAGATTTTCAAGTCCAGACTTAAGACGCACTTATTTTCCCTTTCATATGGCTAACATACTGGTACAGTTTTGTTTTATGCTTTTTAATCTTTTAATTCATTTAATAGTAATTGGAGCGGGCTGCGGCCTCAACTTTACCTAAATTCTGGGTCTTTTAGTTAAGTTTAGGGCTAGTGGCCAGCGATCATCTTAGTATTTCTCTGTTTTTCTTGTTGTTTAATGCTGGCAAATTATACAGTATTTTTTGTCTTTCTGATGCCTGATTCTGTTTTTTCTCTGTTTAAGTTGCAGCTCCATCCAGAGATGGGAGTTGTATTCATGTTGACGATCCTCCTGTCCTGTGCGCCAATAGCATTTCTTGTATATTGTTCTGTGAATTGTTCTGTAATTTATGTTTGTAGCATGGCCCAAGCAGAGGGTCACCTCTTTGAGTCTGGTCTGCTTGAGGTTTCTTCCTCAGAGGGAGTTTTTCCTTACCACTGTTGCTCTGGGGGTTGGTAAGGTTAGACCTTACCTGTGTGAAGCGCCTTGAGGCAACTCTGTTGTGATTTAGCGCTATATAAATGAAAATAATTTGAAATTGAATTGAAAGAGAGGAGACAACACACTTCACCCCAAAACTGTTTTTCAGAGTGTGTCTGATTTTTTAACCATGTGGTGACACTACTGCTTGTGTCACAGGATGTTGTTTTACTGTTGCCGTGAACATTGATATGGAATGTCTCCACAACGCTGTTTTCAGGCTGCCTGAACACAAAGATGTATTTCTTAGATTTATTTTCAGGAGATAATGGACTTTCTGTCTAACACGCCAGAATCGCGAGCGAATGTAGGGAGCTGCAGTCAGACATTATTCTCTGGCTGCTGATCATGTGCAATCCGTGCATGAGGACTTATAGTGGACCTGGACATTGCTCTCCGGCTGGCGTTTGTACGTTATCCCTGTGTGAGGACTTTTAGTGGATCTGGACATTGTTCTCCAGCTGGCGATCGGGTGCGGTCTGTGCATAAGGACTTATAGTGGACCTGGACATTGTTCTCCAGCTGGCGAGTACATGTGATCTGTGCATGGGGAATTCTTTGGTGGAGTGGATGTTACATATTTAATACTGTAAATCATTCTACAAGTGGTTGAGTGCCCTGTTCAGTATTTTCCCCTTTTGTATTTTTTTTTCTCCTCAGTGGAGCTGGTAAGCTTTATTTTTGTTTTACTTTGAGAGTCTGTCGGATTTTGGATCTTGATGTGTGCAGAGCAGCACTGTGTTTAAATGTGCACGTGGACCTCTCCACTGTTTTTCAGGCTGTCTGATTACACAGATGTATTTTTAAAATTTTTCACAGTTATATCGATGGCAACAATTATAAGTGTGCACAAAGGATTCAAAGGATTCAAAAGAATTTTATTGTCATATGCACATAGGAACATGTTCCCTGCACAATGAAATGTGTCTACTGCATTTAACCCATCCTAATTGCCAGTTAGGAGCAGAAGTCGCCTTTAGGCGCCCGGGGACCAGCTCCAGATGTACTTCCCTGCCTAGGTCAACAGCAGGGCTGAGCAAACCATGACCGGCTCTTTACAGACAACACACACATACACATGAGCCGGCCCGGTACATGAACACATATAAAAGCACACACAAGGTAAAAACGTGGGATAGAAAAACCTTCATAGCTGCTGCATTAAACAGCAGCAATGCAGGAAAAAAAAAAAACATCAGCACAAAAAACAATGATCACACACACAGACAGGAGATGAAAGACGACAACCGAGATTTGAAAGTCCAGTTTATCAGAACACCCGGAGGCAGCCTTTAGGCACCGTCAACGCCTTGTTCATCCATCTGGAAGGAGGAGGGGCTCAGCCCTGAACAGTTCACTGTCCACAGTCACCGTCAGAGCTGGAGAAGCTGAGGGAGGGAGAGACTGGGGAGCGAGGCATAAGTGTTGTCCTTCCTTCAGGAGGTTTTTATCGCAGCGGCCTTGAAGTGCAGCTGTGTTTTTGGGAAGCCAAATGAATATCCAGATTAGCAGATGCCTGAAAGATTCCACAGTCTGAGAACAGAGTGGCTCTCAATACATCTGAATGTAGAAAGGAGATGCGGTCTTACTGACGATCAAAGCGGTTTTCCAGCGCCGCTATCCTCCCGGAGATGGTATCCAACGTGCAGTTAACACCCGCCGATTGAGCTGACACTGCCCTTCCAATCGAATCAATCATGTGGGGCAGCCTGGATGGGCCAATTATTGCTGCTTCCACCTTCTTGAGTTTCCGGTAAACCAGCGCTATGCCCACTCCACACAGCAGAAAGCCGGTCACCACTGAGCCAAATATATACACATTTTCGACGTCCTCCACAGACAGCGTGTAAAGGCACATGACCTGCCATCTCCTCCATGAGTCCATCACATAACCCATCACATGTGTCCCGGCAGGACATGTCGGGTCCTCTGCCCCCGAATGTCTTGTAGAAAAAATAGTGTCAATTGCATTCAGAGACCACTTTAACAGATCCATTTTTGTCGTTTTCCAGAAGAGCAAAGCTGCAGCCTCACAGACAACACGCCACAGAAGCAGGAAAGATAAAGAGGGAGGGAGAAGAGAAAAATGCGTCCGTCTCAGCCGAGTGCAAGCTGGCAAAAAAAAAAAGAAAAAGCTGAGCATCAAGCAGAAACTGTTTTTGACAGGCTGCATTTATGACTATGGCAGTGCAGGTGCACTAAGTCTTCTCACGGCTGCTGTTTTTACTGTGACTCCATCAAAATGAGCAGTTAGCACTTAATCATAACATGACATCACACTTATGTAAACTTTGCAATTAATCTGTGGCTCTGTTCTTGACATTGGCAGCTACATTCTATTCAAACATGCGCTGGGACGTTTTCCTCAAAGCTACATAAACACTGTTGGAAACACTCAGAAAAGTGAGTACTGATGAGTACTTTGTTTTCAGCAGCCTCCGTAGCTGTTTGTTGCGAATGCCATATCGTTTGAAACCGGTCACAGAACTACACAAAGTAACTCCGGTGTATCATCGAATGGTCACTAACATCCTAAATCTAAGTTGTGATTTTGGTGCGACATGTTCTTTAATCAAACATGTCCCAGTCACTCCCATATTTGATAGTGAGGGGCAGAGTGGCATTAAGTATCACCTGTCAAAGTCTGAGCTGGATCTGATCCAGATTGTGGATTTTGTGGACATTAGAATTTAATATTGAAAAGCCCATTTGGTGTACATTTTACATTATATCTCAATTAAAAGTGTCTCAGTCACTCCCATTTGTGACAATGAGGGGCAAACACTAACTCTCAACGAATAAACTAAGTTTGATCTCCATCTGATCCTTATTGCGAATTTAGTGGATATTTGATTTTAACATTGAAAAGTCTTTTTGATCTATATTTTGTATTATATTTTAGCTTATAAGAAGCTACTTTTAACAGAATTTTGACCTTCAAAGTTTTTTTCCAAGGTAAAAATTTTTGGAATTGTCGGTGGAGGTTTATGCTCTACGAGCATGGTGCTCTATTTAAAAGTAAATAAAAAAAAATCTTTATTACATAATTGAAAATCAAAGTTTAAAATTACTTAATATTTGATTATTGTTAAAATGTAACCAGAAATAAACAAAACCAACTAATATCAATTACATTAATCTTTATTTATCTGCCCAACTTAAATGGAAAATGGACTGCATTTATATAGCGCTTTTCCATCTGCATCAGACGCTCAAAGTGCTTTTTACAAATAATGCCTCACATTCACCCCGATGTGAGGCTGCCACCCTCACATCGCACCAAGGGCCCTTACGTGCTGCCCTAGAGCCCTTAGTGATTTTGCGGTCAGGCTGGGATTTGAACCGAGGATCCTCTGGTCTCAAGCCCAACGCTTTACCACTAGAACTTCACCTCCCCTAAATGAGTCCAAAACGAGTGGAGAGTTCAATTTAAACAAACTGTATATGTGGAAATACCTCATCTTATTTTTATTTATCTGATCTACTGTAAAACCCACATATAAACACACACACACACACACACACACACACACACACACACACACACACACACACACACACACACACACACACACACACACACACACACACACACACAAATTTCATTAAGATGTTGTAGGAGGCCTTTGAGGGTGAAAATGAGTTTTTTTTTTTTTATATGTTTTTGTAAGTTTTTATGGAAAGTTGTAATATTGCAACACTGGGCTCTAAGGGGAGCAGAATCTCCTGTATTTGTGGTCATTGTCTGACCACCAATTTATTTGCAGGGTTTTGCTTTTGTGCCAGAACAGTAAAACATGAAAAATAATCTCAGTCATGTCGTTGTGAATAGTCATTTATTGCAAGGCAAGAACTTTGCTATTTATTCACAATGATGATATTCCCAGAAACAGTTCTTGTCCTCTGAAAAACAGAGGTGGACATCACACTTGGCACATTGGGTGTTTGTATACCCTTTACTGCAATGTCTGCAGCGTCCTCTCTTCATCTTCATGGGGAAATGTCCAGTTTGGTCCTTGCGCACATCCTGTGGGAGGTGTGCACATGCTTTCTTTGAAGAGGGATCGTTTGGACTCCCATCACGTGGGGAAGGTCTCTTCCCAGCATTCAGAGGACTCCCATTGGCTGAAGATGCTCATCCTGTCTTTGAAGTTTTTGGTGTTGTGTCCACCTGGAAAGAGAAGAATCAATATTAATAATCAATTCATGTACATGCCAGAAATGCAGGATGATGCAAGTCAAAGATATCACAAACATTGCAAATAGCAGAAATAGGTTCTTACCAAAATGAGTGAAGATGCTAGTGTAGCCTGTTCATTATCTCCTTGTTTGGCACCTTAAGAGATTGGCAGTGCCGCTTGTAGAAGAGCCAGGCGTTGACCACAGCAAGTGTAATGGTGTGCCAGAAGATATACATGTACCAGTGTCGGGATTTCAGGGCAAACTTGTATTTCACTGTGAATGAGTCCAACAAATCCAGGCCTCCCATGTATTTGTTGTAGGTATCCACAATGTAAGGCTGTTCAATGTCAGTGTAGGTTTTGGTAGCTTTGTCCCAGCTTTGGATCTTCTGCACAGGCTCTGGTCCAGCGAAGGATGACACAAGTGTGACGGCTCTGTTGTCATACCATTTGACAGCACAGATGTTGTGTTTCCCCTCCACTCTGTAGTCAAAGCTTCCTCCACCCTTCTTCTTCAAGATCTTTTCATCTTCAAGGTTGCAGTTGGGAAGGCAAACCTGCCTGGCTGTTCCCACATAATGGATTCCTTGTTCAAGGAGCTTCACTACCAATGGAACAGAGGTGAAGTGGTTGTCTATGTAGACCTTGTAGTTCTGACCATTTGGAAGTGTGGAAGCAAGCTTCATCACAACATCACCTGACAATCCAAGTTCAGATTTGAGTCATACTCCAGTGTTCACGCTCCTTTCGTAAACATCAAAGTCAAGCATCATGCCAGAGATTCCAGCTCTCACCCACACTTTGAACCCCCATGGGTGTGGCGTGCCTCGCATATACTGCTTGATGCTACTGAACTTCCCCTTGAAAGGAATCCTCATCTCATCCACAGAATTGCGCTCTTTGGGTACCACCTGCAGATTCTAGATAAACTGCATAAAAAGAGGGGCTGGTGGGGAAATTGATTTCAGTATGAAGTGCTTACACATATAATCAGAGTTTACGATCATTCAGCTATACACTGTTGTGTGTCCAGTTAAATGGGTCAATGGGTTACTTTAGTGCTCTAAAGTAACCCATTGACGCATTTAACTGGACACAACGCATTTAACTCTGATTATCATACTAATAGATGTGCAGGTTGCCTCCAAGTTACAACAACACATTACATTCCTGAGCATCATCACCTGTTACAGAACAATGGAAACATGCACTAGGAAACATCCCCCACTACAGCTTTGAGTGTGAATTGACATGGACTAACAGAATTACTTTGTTAGAAAGTCCTGCTTTATGTGAAAAGGGGAAAATACTGAGTGTTGAAGGTGGTTAAAAATCATAAGTAAATGAAAAAAAATATGGCAATATATCATTGCACACTAGTTTCTACTACAATAATATGCAATCTAATGTAAGGGTAGAGTGTGTAAATCATGTGCAGTTTAAATTTATATTGATGTTCCTCTCAAGACGTTCCTCTCAAAACTGGGTTGTTTTGACTACCACAATCACCCAACGTTGTAACATTGCAACAATTACCAAACAAGCTCTAAATAAAATGTAAGACACATTTTCAATAATGACTACATATGGACATGTTCTAGATGCTGTAACAAACACAAAAAAATTTAAAACATTTTACTTACTTTACACAGATGAATCCAATCCAGTGAATTGAGGGGATGATGGTGTCTCAAAAATCTGGAGGTTGTGTAACTTCTGAACCCCAGGGCAGGCCTTACAGTAGTGTTCAGAATAATAGTAGTGCTATGTGACTAAAAAGATTAATCCAGGATTTGAGTATATTTCTTATTGTTACATGGGAAACAAGGTACCAGTAGATTCAGTAGATTCTCACAAATCCAACAAGACCAAGCATTCATGATATGCACACTCTTAAGGCTGTGAAATTGGGCTATTAGTAAAAAAAAAGTAGAAAAGGGGGTGTTCACAATAATAGTAGCATCTGCTGTTGACGTTACAAACTCAAAACTATTATGTTCAAACTGCTTTTTTAGCAATCCTGTGAATCACTAAACTAGTATTTAGTTGTATAACCACAGTTTTTCATGATTTCTTCACATCTGCGAGGCATTAATTTTGTTGGTTTGGAACCAAGATTTTGCTTGTTTACTAGTGTGCTTGGGGTCATCGTCTTGTTGAAACACCCATTTCAAGGGCATGTCCTCTTCAGCATAATGCAACATGACATCTTCAAGTATTTTGACATATCCATACTGATCCATGATACCTGGTATGCGATATATAGGCCCAAAACCATAGTAGGAGAAACATGCCCATATCATGATGCTTGCACCACCATGCTTCACTGTCTTCACTGTGAACTGTGGCTTGAATTCAGAGTTTGGGGGTCGTCTCACAAACTGTCTGCGGCCCTTGGACCCAAAAAGAACAATTTTACTCTCATCAGTCCACAAAATATTCCTCCATTTCTCTTTAGGCCAGTTGATGTGTTCTTTGGCAAATTGTAACCTCTTCTGCACATGTCTTATTTAACAGAGGGACTCTGCGGGGATTCTTGCAAATAAATTAGCTTCACACAGGCGTCTTCTAACTGTCACAGCACTTACAGGTAACTCCAGACTGTCTTTGATCATCCTGGAGCTGATCAATGGGTGAGCCTTTGCCATTCTGGTTATTCTTCTATCCATTTTGATGGTTGTTTTCCATTTTCTTCCACGCGTCTGGTTTTTTGTCCATTTTACAGCATTGGAGATCATTGTAGATGAACAGCCTATAATTTTTTGCACCTGCGTATAAGTTTCCCCCTCTCCAACCAACTTTTTAATCAAACTACGCTGTTCTTCTGAACAATGTCTTGAACGTCCCATTTTCCTCAGGCTTTCAAAGAGAAAAGCATGTTCAACAGGTGCTTGCTTCATCCTTAAATAGGGAACACCTGATTCACACCTGTTCGTTCCACAAAATTGACAAACTCACTGACTGAATGCCACACTACTATTATTGCGAACACCCCCTTTTCTACTTTTTTTTTACTAAAAGCCCAATTTCATAGCCTTAAGAGTGTGCATATCATGAATGCTTGGTCTTGTTGGATTTGTGAGAATCTACTGAATCTACTGGTACCTTGTTTCCCCTGTAACAATAAGAAATATACTCAAAACCTGGATTAATCTTTTTAATCACATAGCACTACTATTATTCTGAACACTACTGTATATACAAATATATGACCCAATAGCATTCTGAAGCTGAACAATAGTACCAAATGAGTATGTTAATGTGGTTTAACTCCCCCCCCCCCCCCAAAAAAAAAAAAAAACTGACAAAAAAGTTTTTTGGGGATAACAAAAATTGTAATTCTGCAACAGTGGGTCTTATTGCGTATATGGCAATACCTCATGTTATTTTTATTTATCTGACCTAACTTAACCAAATTCCAAATTTTGGAAATATGTCATCTTATCCGAGGCCATCAAATATGGCCATCGGGTATTGCAAAGACTTTGCGTTTGTCCGGCTGTCTGTGCTCAGCATAAATCCAGGCCTCACTCACAGGGCCGGCCCAAGCCTTTATGGGGCCTTAAGCAGAATTTCATTTGGGGGCCCCCCTACATCACCTCAGCACCAGATGCCTCATTATTCCATAGACCACACTGTTATGTGTGTAACGTACCCACAATCATTAGCATTATTCGTAATTATCTTATATCATACAGGTGTCATTCTTGTTTTTAACCTTAAAGGGGTAGCAAACTCATAAATATGTTTTAATTAACTTCTACATACAGAGTGATGTATAAGTATGGCTAATTAATTTAACTATTTGAAAGTAACATCAGCAGGCAGGAGACTGCATTTATAGTAAACACGTTAAATAGTTTTATTTCTTTCAGATGTGCAATGGTGTGCAAAATGTTCAATATCCAAATACAAAATAGAATCAAATGGCATTCACATTATCTTACAGAAAAATAAAGCTGTAATCAAAATGAAATACTTAAATAATAAATAGAATACTTAAATAATCTCCAAAATGAACATAGAAATCCACAACATAACAGCAATGTGTGTGCATAGCAATGCACAAATATTGCACTGGGGGCTATTGCTTTAACTTTGGCCTGCAAACCATTGAGAGCTGAGCTACTTTTCCCCACCTTTTGCACCAAATTAATCTGAGGAGTTGATCTGCCCTGCTGTTTAACTCTAAGTTTTTCTTTGTAAGGAAGACTATCAAATGGCTTCGCCAAAATCCGGTCCACAACATTCAAATTGTCTGCCATTATGTGCAGCTTGCTACCTAGCTAGCTCGCTAGCTGGGACTGGCGCGAGGCTAGTGTGAAGTGTCTCCGCCTGTGAGTGCTTTGTGACGGTGGAGGAGCTCAGCAGCACCCGCTGCTCGGTAGGGACAAAAACTGCGATAGAAGTCAGAAAGAGTGATAGAAGTCAGTCTCCAAACACAAGCAGCTACAAAAAAAACCCACCAGAAATAGAAGCTCGATTTGTCACCCCTTACCAAAAAATAGTACTGGTAAGTATATAAAAAGTAAACTAGAAGTATACTTGAAACATGCTTGCATATACTACTTTTTGGTAAGGGGCTAGTCGTTTTTAACAAAGAATATGCCGCTAAGAGGATTAGGAAAGTCTCTGGTTCAACTCAGAACAGAATGAAAATGCTCCCACGGATGTTTACACCAAAAGATCGCTGATTCGCTCATTTCGCTGTCAATCAAAAAGGCATTCAGCCTCAGACAGATCATCCAATCATCATGCAGAAGCTGAGCGCCCGGGCCAGCCGAGGCCAGCCCACTGCCCCATAGACCCCCAGACACGCTGAGCGTCCGATGGGCGGGACAAAGCCCAGCATTTATCCAATGACTCGTCTCGTTTCGCTGCATACTTTGTGTCGCTATTGAAGTCTGTCTGTGGAAGCTCAGCGTCCACACACTGTTTAAAGCGCTGTGAAGCTGCGGGTTTGAGTGAGAGGAAAGCCGCGTCGTTACCAGTGATAAGAAGCTGATTCTGAACAAAAGTTGAGCACGTTGTAGCGCATATTTAGTCAATGACATGTACACACAACAGTATAAATTTGATCCCTTATTTTTTGACATTTTAGGGGAAGCTGAGCTTCCCCTGCAGTCTTAGAGCAATCGCCTCTGACTTTAAGACACCTAAAGCACTTTACACTAAACGAACGGAGCATTTCGCAAATATTAACAACAAAAATTGTAATATTGCACATGCAAACCTACCTTTGTCTTGTTGTTTTTTCTCGTCTTCAAACTTCTTCTTTTTTCTTTTCTCCGCTCCAGAGGGATAATTTCTTTTCTGAGACATGACTTGCTTCATTCCTCACGATTAGTCATCGACCACCTGACCCAAGTGGTGCATCTAAATTTGCACAACGGTGGCAGCAGCCTACAGGAGGCATCAATTAACCTAGTATTGGTATTTTGTCAAAATGAATTGATTTTTTTCAGGTGTAATACAATTTCATTTAAATTATTCAATATTATTTTAATTTCATGTATATATTTACTTTTTTATCACAATGTCTCAGTGCTTTCGGGGCCCCCTGGTGGCGTGGAGGCCCTAAGCGACCGGGTAGTTGGCGTATGCCTTGGGCCGGCTCTGCTCACTCACAAAGCTGACTCATTAGATCAGGGGTGGGCAACCTGTTCCAGAAAGGGCCAAGAGGGTGCAGGTTTTCTTTGCAGCCACTGATTACACCAGGTGAATTCACTGATTAATATCACTTTGAGCAGGTGGAATCAGTTAATCAGTGAAAACACCTGGTGGAGTCAGTGGCTGCAAAGAAAACCTGCACCCTCTTGGCCCTTTCTGGAACAGGTTGCCCACCCCTGCATTAGATGAACTTTATTCAATTATGGGCATGACTTCCACCTAATAAATATATGTAGTCCCAACTAAATTAAATTAAATTATCTTGCATGGATGTGTTTTAGTTGAGTTGGGGCTACATATATTTATTAGATGGAAATCTTGCTCATCATTCGTTTGAGTTGAGTTTTTTTGAGTGCAGGGAACATTCTTGGGACACAGACCTTGGAGAAGTTCAAATATAGCTAATCTTGACCTATTTTAAGAGGTATTTTAAGAGGTTAAAAAGTCACATTATGTTTCACTCTATTCTGTTTTTCGTTTTGAGTGGCGGAGGTGACAGCCAATCAGAGTAGAGCGGCACTGTGAAGTCAGTGGCGGGTTTCTCTAAAACGCTTCATTTATGTGTTTATATAACATGTTTCTCATATATTCTGTAAAAGCTAGTGAGAAACAAACACTTCTAAAACTGAAAACACTGTTTTTGGAACCTAATAATAGCTCTGAAGTAATTTACAAGACATTTAGCGGACGTCAGTGTGGTGACGTCATAAGCTGGTAACTAGCTGCAAACTCTGTTTCGTTAGTATGTCAATTTGACCTCTTTGTCATATATTATGTAAAAGCTAGCAAAAAATAAACACTTCTAAAACTGATAGCTGATGAACTGATTCCATCTGCTCAAAATGATTTTTATCAGTGAAATCACCTGCTGGAGTCAGTGGCTGCAAAAAAAAACCTTGCACCCTCTTGGCCCTTTCTGGAATACACTGGACACCACTGCTCGAGAGTGATTTAAATGACATTTCGCAGACGTCAGCGTGCACGCAAACCTCCGCTAACTCAAAGCTAATTTCCGCTCTTGTCAAAAGCTCCTAAATAAAATAAATATTGTTTACACTGAAAAAAGCGAATGTTTGAACCCACTTTATAAAAGTGTTACAATTTGTAAAAAAACCTGAATGAATTAAGTTGTTTGAACTCAAGTTTGTAAGTTAGAGTTGATTAAAGTTAAATTATCTCTAACTTACAAACTTAAGTTCAAACAACTTAATTCATGCAGGTTTTTACAAATTGCAACACTTTTTTAAAGTGGGTTCCAACATGCTCTTTTTTCACTGTACGACTGATTGACTGATTGATAGGGGGACTTTATTAAACATGTGCAAAATGTAAGTAAAACAAAAGGATGTTAACCCCTTAACGCCTGAATTTATATAGCTGTATATAAAAAAATGTTTTGTGTGTGTTTTTGCCTTTAAGTAGATGGTAAATAATGTTGAGATTATTAATTACACTTTTGCACAAAAAATAAATAGTAATTTTGGTATTTTGGTAATAATTTATGTTATAATGTTATAATAATAATAATGGTATGTTGCAAATTTGCGACAAAAGGCATACTGGTCAATTTGGTATGTTGCATATTTGAGTCAAATATTGTAGCATATATGCGACAATAGGCATTAAGGGGTTAATAATGTAAATAACAATAAATATATAAAAATTTATATATATATATATATATATATATATATATATATATATATATATATATATATATATATATATATATATATATATACACACACACACACATGCACACTTCACACTGGGATACCAATTAAACATCTGCAAAGAAGACAGTGCTCATGCAGCCAAGGGTATTTTAGCATTAGCACTGCATTATATATATATATATATATAGGTCTGTTAGAAAAGTATCCGACCTTTTTATTTTTTTCAAAGACCATATGGATTTGAATCACGTGTGATTGCATCAGCCAAGCTTGAACCTTTGTGCGCATGCATGAGTTTTTTCACGCCTGTCGGTTGGTCCACCCCTCTCATCGGATTTTTATTGCGAATAAATGTCTGAACGATTTGAAGCTTTGCTGCATCAATTTTTTCCAGAAACTGTGAGAGACCTCCAGGTGGACACCATTTGGAAAATTCTGTTGGCTTTCAGGGATGATTTTATGGGGATTACACAGATTAAGGAGTGCTCCAGCCAGTTTAAAGACTGCCCACAGCTGCTGAGAGCGCGCCGCGCTCTGAGCGCCGATCGACAGGCTGAATCAACCAGATCATTTCCAACGTGACATGCGGAATTCCTCCGCACGTCTGTCTCAATGTGCTGAAAAAGTGCTGATGTCCACGTCTTCCGCAATTCCTGTGCTAGTCAGAGGATGTCCCAGATAAAACACAGCGTCCAGTTTGGAAATGAATGGCACATTCCACTGTTACAGGAGTTTTTGTCATGGAAAAAGCAGCAGAGGAATTCCGCGTGTCGCAGCGGGCGCAAAGCAACGCCGTGATGAAGCCTCACAGGACATGTTCTGGCATGTCCAGCTCATCCCCAATTTCTTGGTTAGTCACACGACTGAAAACCCACCAACAGCCATCTCAAAGCCATCCTGTGAGACCAACATGGAGGTGGTTTTGTGCCGCGCCATGAACGGCACGGTGGCACATCTGTCCGCTTTTCTTTCCATGAAAAAAACTCCTGTAACAGTGGAATGTGCCAAAAAAGTACTGACGTCCACGTCTCCTGCCATTTTTGTGTAAGTCAGACAACGTCCCAGATCAACAAAGCCTTCACGTTGGAAATGATCTGGTTGATTCAGCCTGTCGATCGGCGCTCGGAGCGCGGCGCGCTCTCAGCAACTGTGGGCGGTCTTTAAACCGGCTGGAGCACTCCTTAATCTGTGTAATCCTCATAAAATCGTCCCTGAAAGCCAACAGAATTTTCCGAACGGTGTCCACCTGGAAGGCTCTCACAGTTTCTGGAAAAAATTGATGCAGCAAAGCTCCAAATCGTTCAGACATTTATTCGCAATAAAAATCCAATGAGAGGGGTGGACCACTGCTCACACAAAGCCTGCTCACAGGCAAATGACGCAACCAACAGGCGTGAAAAAACTCACGCATGCGCACGAAGGTTCAAGCTTGGCTGATGCAATCACACGTGATTCAAATCCATATGGTTTTTGAAAAAAATAAAAAGGTCGGCTACTTTTTTAACAGACCTCATATATACAAGGTCTGTTAGAAAAGTATGAAATGTGAAATAACATGCGGTTGGGGACGACACCAAAACTTTTCGTTGTTAGTGCAAATTACTGCCGGCTCACTCAAAACACTGCTTCGAAACATTTTGAAATGCCCATGTTTGAACATTGCTCCATAATCTGAAACAAAAGGAAGATTTGCATTTGGAGTCAAAATTAACAAAGAATTTGTAAGTTAAAAGTAGAACAAAAGAACAGATAAGACATATGGGATGTGCCAAAATGTTTCATTCTTCATCCCAAATTGAAACATCTTCAACAAATGTGTTCACATGGCTAAATGTCACACAAACCTAGTGGCACTTTCTTTCACAGGAATTACTATCACAAAGCTGTGTCCGAGTGAACAGTTTTCCAAAAATCAGCCATTGGATTTTGCTGCCAGCTCTCGTGATATCCACTGAGGAAGTCCAAACCTGTTCTCTACCACAGAATCCATTTACTTCAGATTAAGGCAGGGTTTGGCTCGGTCGCAGACCCGTGAGGGTGCTGATCAAGTGGCTTGCAAGCCAACAGCGCTCACTGGGCGATGCTGAAAGCTTGACAAAGCCACTCACAGATGAATACACCCATCACTGTGGCAAAGCTTGGCCAAAGGGTTTCTTCTCATTAAAGGCCATTTGAAAGAAATGACAAGTACCCGCTTGCTGTGCCTGTCAATTTGTTCCTCCTTGCCCAACCTCTTTTGTGTATGGAAATTAAATTTCTAAATTAAACTTAGTGATGTGCCTCGAGCAGAGTTCTCTTTGCTCAACAAACCAACAAGAAAAAGGTAGCCTTATCTATGCCTGACTGAACACAAAACACCCTGCAATCTCCACACCGCTGATGCTGCCTGAAGCTGAGTGTCGTATAAATTTGTCCATTCTCTGAATTAATCAGAGCCTCAATTATTCTTAGGGCTGATGAAATGCTGCATGACTGTTTAAGATGGAATGTCATGCTATGAATCCATCATGGTGACCCCGTAGCTGCTAAACTAACACAAACACACCCCATCTCTAATTTAATTTTTAAAAAAAGTACTGCAAGGCTACAGTATCACTATCACCCTGATAAGCTTACACTGGTAACAGTCAATTTTTATCAGGGGGGAAGAAAAACCCTTCCGTTCAGCAACTATCAGATAAAAACAAGTGGACTTTGTTGGAAAATATTTTGAAGGTGTTGGTGCGATGACAATGCTGTGCCTACATAACCTACTTACTTATTTGTGTTTTACCACATTGTTATTGTTTTACAAAATGAATATAAAAATAACAACTGTATTTCCTGGAGTATAATTTTTACTGACGTATACATTGCACATATCATGAGCTCTTTAGTTTGACATTTTTATTATTGGCATTTATCTTGTATCATTAGAATGTATTTTGTTTAGTGATTTGGTTCCTTGGAAAGGCCTATATTTCTAGTCATTGTAATTATTTTTATTATTCATGAATGTGTGATGTTTTGGTCACAGGACTTTCCAGATTAGTAAAATAACTTGCAACTTATACTCCAGAAAACACGGCAAATAAATCAGGCTTTTATATTATATATATCAGTGGTCATAATACTTTTGTCATGAAACATCTGAACAAACTACAGTGATTGATTTAATACACAACAGACCTGTGTACCACCTGTCTGACATGTCTGAGCTTGTTGCAGGGAATAATTGAAATATGACATTGAAATTAGGAGCAGGTGCAGTTGAATATACATGTGGCTTGAAATGAGCTTGTTTGTTAGGTTTATTTATTTATTTTCATGTCCAAATCTGAGCTCCAGTGGCCACCACTGCTTGTAAGGGCCCCTTCACACACAGTGCGAACTTGGTGGAGTTGCAGCAAAACAGCGCGAAACAGTTTGAATTAACGAACCACGAAAACATTGTGCCGAAGGGCAGACATGTATGATCCTGCTGCAAAGGTGTCGTCCACGCTCATGCATGAACACAGTGCAAGCAGCTGGATCATGTGTAACCACATGGTGCCACTGTTGTACAATAAATAAATAAATAAAAAACAGCTGGTACCTGTGGAACTACATCATGCTGCTGTGGAAAACAAACTAACAAAAAAAAAACAAACATGCATGCCACCCAAGGGATTCGTACCTGGAATTTACTGATTGCCAGCCCAAAACTTTACCATTGCGCTACTGTCACTGGCCTATAAATGGTGCGGGAAAATGCCTGAAATCAACAGAGTATTTAAAATGTATTTAAAATAAAAAATAAAAACACACACCATAAAAAACCCTCTTATCAAGTATGAACCGTCCGTTCCTCTGTAGATGACCCATCGTCACAGACATACAGTCATGAAATGACATTAATGAAGCAGTGCGCTGTTATCGTCCAGCCAGCCCCACACGTGTGTCTATGTGGAACAGGGCTCACGTGGGTGACAGTTAGATCGCCCACTGCACTGATGGTCCATTGTCACCTGGGGCAGCCTGTCAATGTGCGCGCTGTGGGGGGGACATAACCCTGTCAGTTCAGTGCACACACCAACACACCATCTGTGCATCCATATATCAGGCAAGTGCCCCCCCCCCCCCCCCCCCCAAGCGGTACATGTTTACGGATGGGGGGGGGAACGCAACACGCGCAATTCACACACACAGAACGTGTGGGCAGATTGAGCTGACACTCTGGCCCCTCACGTGTGTTGCTGTTTTGCAAGGCCACACTCGTGGGGCACTTAGACAAATTTCACATCCAGCTTGACAATGATTGCTTGCTGACTGTTTTTGTGATGATAGTGAGAATGGCTACATATTTTCTAAGTGCCACAGCTGGAATTTGGCCGACACCTGCCAAGAGTGTGATGGGCATGCACAGCGCACACTCTGTCTTTCAGCCGCTGGTGTGCTGTAGCATATAGTTGTAGTTGTAGCAACAGGTGTACGAGGCGTTCAAGGCAGCTATGAATTGACATGTTTTGTATACGATTCCTGCTTCATGCGCACTTCGACCAAATTCGCACTATGTGTGAAGGGGCTCTAACCATTGACTCTTTGGAAACAAGTCAAGTTGAGTCATTCGGCACACGTCAGTGCCGAGGTTCAAACATGCAAAGGGGCACATGGAACATCCTTTCACGAATAATTGTGCATGTAGTATGATTATTACTGTTATTTCTACCCAGTTCTTTCATGTAATTTACTGCCCCTTACCAAGAACCAAACCATTGTGTTCCTCATTTTTAGTTTATTAAAGGTCACGACAAAAACCAGGCCTGTGTCCCTCACAGACAGTGTCCATCTAGTGAAGGTGCAGGAAGTAGCTTGTACAACACTTTTATACAATGTGGGTGGCAACAGTGGGTGTGGTTTAGTCTCACATTTCTGTTACTGGCTCTCACCAACAGGGGGAGCTATTCCCTGTATCTGGAACTTGCACATGTGATGGAAGTGAAGCTTAACTCACATTTACACTTTAAACCAGGTTTCAAAAACTTTCAAACAGATAACACAGACAAACACTTGATAGCACTTGGACACCTTTTGGCTGACGTAAAGGACTATAGAAATAAATGTTGATTGATTGAAACATGCATTTCCACCTCACACAAAGTCTTTATGAAAAAGTCTAGTGGACTTTAGGTGAGTTTATTAAGTTTTTCACCCTGCACGTCAGAGAAGTGACAATAGCAGAGTACTGTTTTCAATGGTGTGTGGTTGTGTGTCTGTGGACAAGATGACTGAAACGCTGGACAGGTTTTCTTCAAACTTGGTAGGAATATTATTACCCTGATTTCAAGAGGTGGAGATTTCTGATTAGTTTGTTAAAAGTCACGTAAAACATGGCTGAAAAAAACATGTTTTTGGTATATCTCAACAACCAAGAAGCCTAGGTAGAGCATCTAAATCATATATTGATCAGAAAAATATTTGTGATTGACTGTTATGAATGATATCTCCAAAATGATTGACTGGTATGAATGATTTCATCATGAAGTCACACAGAAGTCATATGATGTAGTCATACATAGGTAAAAACACCATCACAGACATATGTGATGGTAAGTACATGATTAGTCACTTTCGAGTGATGAATAATGGTCACCAAACTAGAAATAGTTTATTGTCATACAAGGTTCCCCATGTTAAAAATTCAGGTGTTAAATCTTTTAAATACACTGCGGTTAAATTGTGGAACAATTTATCTAGCTACATAAAACAGGCTCCCTCTAAAAATGTATTTAAAAAACAAGACAAAAAAAAATTCTTATGTCTCAGGTTTTGTCAGAAGATCATAATAATTTATATTTTATTAATTTGTGTATATAGATGGCCTTGTAGCCATTTTTATTCTTTTTTTTTTTTTGCATCTTTGTTGTTATTCTGTGTTGTCATGGGGACCACAAGTATATGTATGTATATGCAAGTATATGTATGTATATGCAAGTATATGTATGTATATTGTTATTGTTATATCATAGCATGCATTTTGCCAAATCAATCAATCAATGTGTATTTACTTGTGCATTTACATTGTGGTATGTAGAGCGTGCAGGGTAGTATGCATCACTGTTCATCATAGTACAGAAACAGCATTAGTGAAGGTTACAAATGATCTTCTTATGGCCTCGGACAGTGGACTCATCTCTGTGCTTGTTCTGTTAGACCTCAGTGCTGCTTTTGATACTGTTGGCCATAAAATTTTATTACAGAGATTAGAGCATGCCATAGGTATTAAAGGCACTGCGCTGCGGTGGTTTGAATCATATTTGTCTAATAGATTACAATTTGTTCATGTAAATGGGGAATCTTCTTCACAGACTAAAGTTAATTATGGAGTTCCACAAGGTTCTGTGCTAGGACCAATTTTATTCACTTTATACATGCTTCCCTTAGGCAGTATTATTAGACGGTATTGCTTAAATTTTCATTGTTACGCAGATGATACCCAGCTTTATCTATCCATGAAGCCAGAGGACACACACCAATTAGCTAAACTGCAGGATTGTCTTACAGACATAAAGACATGGATGACCTCTAATTTCCTGCTTTTAAACTCAGATAAAACTGAAGTTATTGGCCCCACAAATCTTAGAAACATGGTGTCTAACCAGATCCTTACTCTGGATGGCATTACCCTGACCTCTAGTAATACTGTGAGAAATCTTGGAGTCATTTTTGATCAGGATATGTCATTCAAAGCGCATATTAAACAAATATGTAGGACTGCTTTTTTGCATTTACGCAATATCTCTAAAATCAGAAAGGTCTTGTCTCAGAGTGATGCTGAAAAACTAATTCATGCATTTATTTCCTCTAGGCTGGACTATTGTAATTCATTATTATCAGGTTGTCCTAAAAGTTCCCTAAAAAGCCTTCAGTTAATTCAAAATGCTGCAGCTAGAGTACTGACGGGGACTAGAAGGAGAGAGCATATCTCACCCATATTGGCCTCTTTTCATTGGCTTCCTATTAATTCTAGAATAGAATTTACAATTCTTCTTCTTACTTATAAGGTTTTGAATAATCAGGTCCCATCTTATCTTAGCGACCTCGTAGTACCATATCACCCCAATAGAGCGCTTCGCTCTCAGACTGCAGGCTTACTTGTAGTTCCTAGGGTTTGTAAGAGTAGAATGGGAGGCAGAGCCTTCAGCTTTCAGGCTCCTCTCCTGTGGAACCAGCTCCCAATTCAGATCAGGGAGACAGACACCCTCTCTACTTTTAAGATTAGGCTTAAAACTTTCCTTTTTGCTAAAGCTTATAGTTAGGGCTGGATCAGGTGACCCTGAACCATCCCTTAGTTATGCTGCTATAGACGTAGACTGCTGGGGGGTTCCCATGATGCACTGTTTCTTTCTCTTTTTGCTCTGTATGCACCACTCTGCATTTAATCATTAGTGATCGATCTCTGCTCCCCTCCACAGCATGTCTTTTTCCTGGTTCTCTCCCTCAGCCCCAACCAGTCCCAGCAGAAGACTGCCCCTCCCTGAGCCTGGTTCTGCTGGAGGTTTCTTCCTGTTAAAAGGGAGTTTTTCCTTCCCACTGTAGCCAAGTGCTTGCTCACAGGGGGTTGTTTTGACCGTTGGGGTTTTACATAATTATTGTATGGCCTTGCCTTACAATATAAAGTGCCTTGGGGCGGCTGTTTGTTGTGATTTGGTGCTATATGGAAAAATTGATTGATTGATTGATTGATTGATTGATTGTTAATTTTTCTTTGGCTGCTCCTGTTTGGCTCTAGTACAAATGTGTGTGTGTGTGTGTGTGTGTGTGTGTGTGTGTGTGTGTGTGTGTGTGTGTGTGTGTGTGTGTGTGTGTGTGTGTGTGTGTGTGTGTGTGTGTGTGTGTGTGTGTGTGTGTGCACCTGTGCCGGTCTCACTGCTTAGAATAAAATATGTGCAGCACCATGCAAATATTGTTAGGCTGTAATATAGGAAATACAACACTGGACGTATGGCAAAAGTTTGATTTCATCTCACCAAGACACACTTATGTAACACAAGGGCTGAGCACATGTTGCAACAGGATGGGGGTATCTGTAAGATGTCATATCACTGTGCGGCACAGCTTTAGGATTTGCTATAGTTTACTGATTTACAGAGGGAGATGTTATTCAGAAAAATCTGAACAACCTTTGCTGAGAAACAGTTTTCAGAGATGTTAAAATACTGTCAGTATCAATTAAAAAAAAAAAAACTCAAAAGTGGGACGATACCAGCACTTGAAGAGATGAAGTAAATGAGAAAAGAATAAAAGTGTTGGTCAGTAATGGGTTAAGACTTTAACAGCAGTTAACCTTGAGAGCTGTGGAGAGAAGAAAAGTGTACCAGGCAAAGCATTCCCCTGAGCCTGTGTTAGCGAGCTCTGCTATGGAGCTCCTTTAGGATGTAGGCCCAATTTATTGACGAGCCCATCATGCCTGTAAAACTTGCCGGATTAGCTGAACCTATTGAGATTCTCCATCTGCTCGCTGTGAAGCCTGCGCTCAGCACAGACTGTAATGAGGGTTCGACCTCTGCTGTGGTAAACAATCCGAAAAAATTGTGCTCGTCATGCCTATTGGCTTTCGTCAACCAACACGCCGAGCATGGTTAGAGATGTAGCAGTGGTAATTTTACTGCACGTGTTGACTCGATGAAATAACTGGTGTCTGCAACTGAAATAAGCAAAAGAAAGAGTGGGAGAGATGAACGGTGGATGGAGATAATGGTTTCTTCTGCTGCACAGAATTGCGACAGACTGGGTGGAACAGCTTAGATCAATTGTTGCAATTGTGCTCGTTCGTGGGCGTGTTTAAGATTGTTTTGGCCTGTCTCTGTGCTGTGAATAAAATCAGTAGGCTGTACTTAATGGTGTGAAAAATGGCATCCATCGAAGTGCACAAGCAGCCTCCAAGAATAGCTCCATCATTTCACTGTGTCAAAGCTCACTGTTACACAGAGGGACAGCCTCACACTGGCTGTTTTAACCAGCGATACCAGAAACAGAATACATATAAAGTAAAATAAGACATGCTGTAATTTCTTTTTTCGCCACTGCCGTAAGCTGTGAATGCACAGGGCAGCGTTGGCCAGCCCACTCACTGTGGAGCTGCTTCATCCAGCTACTGTCTTTGGAACAAATGATGCTGAGGGATCATCAGGTTCTTTTGTGGTCTTTTATTTTTAGCCAAAGTCTGATGCATTCTAAAAATCAACCCACTTTAAAGTGCAATTGCTCTCTTTTAACCAGCACAAACAGCTAAACTGAGCTGACACACAACACCTGTCCTCCTAAAAAAGGTGAACAACAAAACTGAGCTTTCACATTCACAAGGTAGATGATACAAATATGATACATAAAGAATAAGAATAAAAATAACTTTATTTATCCCAAAGGAAACTGTTTTGCCAGAGTGCCAAAACAGAATTTTTTTCTTTCTTTCTTTTTCTTTTTTTTACAGTGAGAACAGTGAGTACAACATGTTTATGCAAAATGACTGAAGACACTTACAGTGGAGTAAAAAAGTATTTTGTCAGCCCCTGATTGTGCAAGTTCCCCTACTTAGAAAGATGAGAGAGGACTGTAATTTTCATCATAGGTACACTTCAACTATGAGAGACAAAATGAGAAAAAAAAATCCAGAAAATAACACTGTAGGGTTTTTAAAGAATTTATTTGTAAATGATGGTGGAAAATAAGTATTTGGTCAATAACAAAAGTTCAACTCAATACTTTGTAACATAATCTTGTGGGCACTGACAGAGGTCAAACATTTCCTGTAAGTCTTCACCAGGTTTGCACACACTGTAGCTGGTATTTTGGCCCATTCCTCCATGCAGATCTCCTCTAGAGCAGTGATGTTTTGGGGATGTCGCTGGGCAACACGGACTTTCAACTCCCTCCACAAATTTTCTATGGGGTTGAGGTCTGGAGACTGGCTTGGCCACTCCAAGACCTTGAAATGCTTTTTACGAAGCAGCTCCTTCATTGCTTGAGCAGTGTGTTTGGGATCATTGTCATGTTGGAAGACCCAGCTACGTTGCATCTTCAATGCTCTCACTGATGGAAGGAGGTTTTGGCTTAAAATCTCATGATACATGGCCACATTCATTCTTCCCTTAACACGGATCAGTCGTCCTGTCCCCTTTGCAGAAAAACAACCCCAAACCATGATGTTTCCACCCCCATGCTTCACAGTAGGTATGGTGTTCTTGGGATGCAACTCAGCATTCATCTTCCTCCAAACATGACGAGTTGAGTTTTTACCAAAAAGTTCTATTTTGGTTTCATCTGACCACATGATATTCTCCCAATCCTCTTCTGGATCATCCGTGTGCTGTCTGGCAAACTTCAGACGGGCCTGGACATGTACTGGCTTAAGCAGGGGCACACACCTGGCACGGCAGGATTTTAGTCCCTCTCTGTGTAGTATATAGCCTTTGTTACTTTGGTCCCAGCTCTCTGCCAGCCATTCATCAGGTCCCTCCGTGTAGTTCTGGGATTTTTGCTCACCATTCTCATGATCATTTTGACCCCACGGGATGAGATCTTGCATGGAGCCTCAGATCGAGGGAGATTATCAATGGTCTTGTATTCTTCCATTTTCTTACAATTGCTCCCATAGTTGATTTATTTACACCAACCTGCTTGACTATTGTCCATTCTCTCTTCCCAGCCTGGTGCACATCACACAGCTCTCCTGATGAGCTTGCTGAATTTGTTCATGTCAGCTGCCTTCAGCCTTCTGCCCCAGCACACTATAGCGTAGAACAGGGGTGCCCAAGTTTGGTCCTCGAGATCTACCTTCCTGACACTCTTAGTTGTCTCCCTGTTCCAACACACCTGAATCCAGTGAAAGGCTCATTAAAAGCCTGCTAACGAGTCTTTCATTGGATTCAGGTGTGTTGGAACAGGGAGACAACTAAGAGTGTCAGGAAGGTAGATCTCGAGGACCGAACTTGGGCACCCCTGGAGTAGAAGATGATGCTGGAGACTACAGAGTGATAAAACAGCTGCAACATATTTCTGCAAACATTGCAAGATCTGAGCCTCCTGAGGAAGTACAGTCAGCTCTGACCTTTCTTACACACATCATCTGTGTTTACAGTCCAGTCCAGTTTGCTGTCTATGTGGACATCCAGGTACTTGTAGTGGTCCACATTGTCCATCTCAGTTCCATGAATGGTAACTTGGTTCGGACATGTCTTTCATCTTCTGACGTCCACCATCTGCTCCTTTGTCTTAGATACATTGAGTTGCAGGTGGTTGAGTCCACACCACTCCACAAACCTGTCCACCACACTCCTGTAGATGCAGCCCACAATGGCAGAGTCATTCTGCAGGTGGAAGGACTGTGACCAGATCCTGAAATCTGAGGTGTAGAGTGTGAACAGAAAGGGAGACAGGACCATCCCCTGTGGTGCCCCGTACTGCTCCTGATGGTGTCGGATGTAATGTCTCGAAGCCTCACATGCTGTGGGCGGCTGTGGTAGTTGATAATTCAGGCCACCAGTGGAGCCTCCACCATCATCTCCCATAGCTTATCACTAAGCAAGTCAGGCTGGATGGTGTTGAATGCACCGGAGAAGTCAAAGAACATGACTTTCACAGTGTTGCCTGCCTCCTCCAGGTGAGTGTAAGCTCTGTGCAGCACAAAGATGACAGCATCCTCCACTCCCCTGTTGGGCTGGTATGTATCCAGCGATGGTTCCATGTGCGGAAGTGCCTCAGGATGAGCCTCTCAAGTGACTTCATAATGTGTGATGTTAGGGCCACAGATCTGTAGTCATTCCGTGTGTTGGGGTTCTTCTTCTTGGGCACAGGGACCACACACAGGTTTTCCACCACTCAGGAACAACCATCTGGCTCAGGCTCAAACTGAAGATATGCTGGAAAATCCCACATAGCTGGATAGCACATCCTTTCAGCACTCTGGAGCTGATGCCATCAGCATCTGCAGCCTTTCCTGAACACAGGCGACTAAATTCTGTTCTCTCCTCCTCTGCAGTGATAGTGATGGCAGGTGTTGGGGGAATGAGGGAGTGGTGGAGGGAGGGGAGTGGAGACAGGTTGGTGGGAGGAGGGGGCAGGTAATAACTGGGGTGTGTGGTGAGCGCAGAGGGGAGGGGGTGCAATGAGAGGAGCTCAGGGAAGGGTGGGCACAGTCCATGTTGTCAAACCTGTTAAGAACAGGTATAACTCATTGGCCTCATGTAGGTCTCCTTCCATGATCTGGTCCTCCTTCTCACCGTGACCAGTGGTGGTTCTCATCCCACTCCACAGCTCCCTCATATTGTTCTGTTGGAGCTTGCTCTCCAGCTTCCTCCTGTAACTGTCCTTCCCCTCTACGATCTTCTCCCTCAGTTCAAGCTGTACCCTCTTCAGCTCCTCTCTGTCTCCACTCCTGAATTTAGCCTTCTTCCTGTTCAGTGTCACCTTGAAGTCCTTGGTCACCCACGGTTTGTTATTGGGGTAATGGCACACAGTCTTGGTTGGGATGATATTGTCTCTACAGAAGTTGATATAATTTGTTATGCAGTCCGTAATGCTTTCAATGTCCTCCCCCTGTGCATCAAAGAGCACACCCCAGTCCTTCCCCTCAAAACATACACAAAGACTGGCTTCAGCCTCCTGTGAGCACCTCTATGCCACAGCCAGTGAGTCTGAGGCTGAAAAAAAAAAAATCATATAATCGTATAATTCTTATTGTAAAAATTGAAAACAGGTCCCACACACCCGAACATCATACAAATGTAAAGATTTTGCAAGTGTTCCCATAGAAATTGTGAGTTGTAGCAATATTTGATTAAATGTAACCCAAGAATAATGCCTCCTGTTTTTTCAGTTGTTTGTAGCACAGTGAAAGCATTTTGTAGGCATCATTATATATAACAGCAAGGAAAGGTTAAGAAAAAGCCAGAAAAAAGTAGTAAAACTATAATTTCTTTGCCAAAATAAATAAACTGCATTGCAAAACAACAATCTGTACACTCCATCAGTGAATTTGATACAATGACTGAAAAAGATATGAGGTCTGTCAATAAAGTAACGGTCGTTTTATTTTTTTCAAAAACTATATGGATTTCATTCATATGTTTTTACGTCAGACATGCTTGAACCCTCGTGCGCATGCGTGAGTTTTTCCACGCCTGTCGGTGACGTCATTCACCTGTGAGCATGCCTTGGGAAGGAGTGGTCCCGCCCCCTCGTCGGATTTTCATTGTCTGGAAATGGCAGAATGAAAAGGACTTTTTTTCCCTCAGAATTTTTTCAGAAGCTGTTAGAGACTGGCACCTGGAAACCATTCGAAAAATTTATCTGGCTTTCGGTGAAAATTTTACGTGCTTCACAGAGACTAAGGTCTGTTACTACAGCTTTAAGGACCCCTTTAAGGACGCTCGGTGCGCTGCGCTCCAAGCTGCGACGACGCGGCACAAGCCACTGGACCATTTCTAAATGGATGGCTCTGTGGATACGAGACTGTCGTGTGCTCTTTCTCTGGTTATCACAAGAGCTGGACATCAGCCATTTTCTGGCAGATTTCACTTTTAACAAGAGATTTTGTCATGGAAAGCCGCGCGGAGGCTTCGCACGTAAAGACCGATTCGATTAACAGCTTCAGACTTAAAACAGATTTAATCTGTTTGATTCATGATGCTTTTCACCCAGATTTTAATGTTCAGTGGACAGATTTTAAAAATGAAATGGTTTTGGAGCCAATAAGATAATTATTAAAGGGGTCATATTGTGCAAAATAAACTTTAACATCTCCAAAAGTCCCATAATTCTATGAGTGGTTTCACAGATGTTCTCCTGATTTCAGCCAATCAGTGATCAGAGGCTCAGTTTACCCATAATGCATTTTGGCATCTGTGTGTGTGTTAATGTTCAAAACTTCAGAATTAGTGCAATATTTTAAAATTAAAAGGTATGTGTTATATTTTCACTTTGTACAAATGACAGAGTTGACATTAATATAGTTAACCCTCTGGGGTCCGAGGGCATTTTTTGGACAGTTCACTCGCCTGGCATAATTGTTTTATTATTGCTGTTAACAGCGCTCCCTGCATCCCACAATCAAGTTTTATGTGTCTTTTTTTCAGTACAACCTGTGCTTTCAGAATATATGTTTTTGTTGTGTTTTATAAGTGTAATAAAGGTTTACAATCAAAAATAGGCAAGGAAAAAAATAAAGCGAAAAATAATTTTCCACACACTTTTATTCAAAACCCACAGCAAACTATAATAAACAACTGTTTTCACACTTTATAAAAGTAATTTGAGGTCTTGTGTGAAAGAATGAACAACAAAAAGGTTCAAACAATAAACACAAATGCACATTTTGAACAATATATACAAAATGGTCTATGCGTTTTGTTGTCCATTGATAAGGTAAACAGTGCTTTATGCAGAGAAAGCAACAGAGTTATCCAGTAACATTCACATGCAAACTAGTGGAGCAATCCTGATAGTTACACACTTTTTGTTTGAGCATGTGAGATTGCAGTGTTGTACAGTAATGAAGTAAAAATACTTCACTACTGTACTTAAGTACATTTTGGGAGACTTTGTACTTTACTTGAGTTTTTTTTTAATTCAGCTTACTTTCACTTTTACTTCACTACATTTCCGACCTTAATTGAATACTTCTACTCCGATACATTTTCTACGCACCATGCCATTACTTGTTACAAAAAAAAAACAAAACACACACACACAAAAAAGTCGTGTTTTCACCCAGGTGGTGACTGCAATGAAGTCAGGCCGATTTGTCATGAGGCATTTCCGGTAGGCTTTTTTGCAGTTGCGCACTTGCGCACTTGTTTATCAGGAAAATTAACATTTCTCTATTACAGACCTGCAGCGGGTCGGTAATCAACTTTTCTACAGTGCAGCTTTGCTTTGCACTGCTTCGACCTGCGAATCACTGCTTCGATCTATGATTCATGGATTGATTGCTATATTTCACTTTATCCTAATTTTTCCCCGCTAAAACCCCTAACAGCATATGTCTGAGTAATATTTAATATTTTTATGTTAAACCGACCTGTTATGGTCTTCTGAAACAGTTGATAGATGTATTTTATAACTTAAAAACGGGACCTATGCTAATGCGTTAGCATGTCTATGATGTTTTCAATGTTAAGTTAGCATTAAGCTGTTCGCATCAGCACGTTTGTGTTGATTTGTTTTCTGTATAATTAATGGCTCAGCGTTCGTTGTCGTAAAAGAGTCAAATTGTATTTTCTTTTATTTATTTTTACTCATATAGCAACAAAAATAATAGTCTACATAATAGTCAATAACAATAGACTAATAATGTTACAATACAAATTTATAAAAAGAGACAAAAAGAACCCAATGAAACAAAATTTTGTTTTGGCCTATAGTATAGTATAGGGCATACTTACAATTGGTGTTTTGGGGAATTAGTTCACATGTTAACTATTTATTGGTCACATGATCTTTGACTTAGGGTGACCTTGAAAGCAAGGTCATAACTGTTTAACTCAGTCTGGAAATAGTTCAGATTAACTTTGGGTTAGTCAGGTTCAGTTTTGGTTAGACAAGATCAAATGTCAAGACCACACAGAACCAGTGAATATGCTATCACTGAATCACAAAGAATGGATGTCACAGTACAGTGTTACAACACTGCTATCTGTACTGAGCAAAGTACACAAAAGGGTCATATTTAACAGGATCCAATCCCAGTTACTTGCCACTTGCCTGGGGAATTTCAGCTTCATGCCCAACAAGTCATCCATTGACCACGTCGTAGCTCTTTGAGCACTCATTGAACACAAGCATGAATATTAACAGTGTGTCTTTGTAGCCAATAATGATATTCGCAAACTGTTTAATTCAGCTGATCAGGCTGCTCTGTGGGATATCCTTACCTCCTGTAGGGTTGCCAGTACTATGTAGGACATCAAAGTCAAGCCCCTTTCACACCGGGCCTGCTTGGAGTTGTGTCATGCGGCGTCATGACGACACCACGTTGATGCAACCTAGTGCCGAGTTGATGCAGCTCAACGCCACAACACAGTGAGGGATGCAAAGGGCAAAGCGAAACGGATGCCAAAAATGAAACATTTAATTTTTTCTGCATTGAGCACAGGATGCAGAAAGGAAGTAGTTTTCTCACAAGTTGAGGCAACTTAACGGTACTTAACCTGATTGGATGCCACACCCACACAATGTGGCATTACCCGACGCCAATTCATGATTCATGCTGTGCTCCATTGTTGCTGAGCTATAAATCACCCAGGATTGTTGTCGAACTTTTTATACCATGTACACAATGCAGTAAAACTACAACGCTCAAAGAACACATGTGAACAATTAAAAGAAAAAAAATGATCATTGCAGCCTGGCTGCAGCTCCTCGCTCTCACCTCATCAAATTATCTCACAATTGTGTTAAATAAAGTCCATAAAGGTCCTGCTCACAGACTGATTGACAGAGACAGGATACATCCACGTCCATTCATGGTTCACACGCGCGCGTGTGCGTGCGAATGCCAGCTGCAGTTCTGCGGTCACAGGAAGAAATATAAACTAGAAGATTGTATGATTGTTAGACAAGTGCTAACCACTGACCTAAGGCAACGACGAACTTTCTTTGACTCTCTTGGGGATTATGACCCTCTGGCAATTTTGGAATGACTGAGTCAAACAAATGGTTGCTTAGATACTCAAATGAGGCACACTACTTGCATTTTGATGACAATATGGCTACATGGAACGCTTCCTTGAGCATATTCTTGCCAGCATGTGTTTCAGTGATGAGAACCCCCCCACTCCCTCAACTGGAAAAAGGCAAGGGGGTGCCCAAATATCATATGATTGTGGCAGATAAATGGCTGCATTTGACAGATGACGATGGACTGGTTGTCTGGGTAGTTACAAACCATGACCCAGAGTGATTCCACAGTGAACTGAATTTTGATGTTCATAAAGTTGCTGTGCCCTGCAACAGACTGGCATCCTGTCCAGGGTGTACTCTGCCTCATGCCCCATGACTGCTGGCATAGGCTCCAGCCCCCCATGACCCATAATTGGCATAGTAAGTGGGTATAGAAAATGGATGGATAAAGTTGCTGAATGATAAGAAATGGGTTACAAAGATTCAGTGATGTACACTGAACAAAAATATAAATGCAACACTTTTGGTTTTGCTCCCATTTTTCTTGAGCTGAACTCAAACATCTAAAACATTTTCTATACACACAAAATACCTATTTTACTCAAATATTGTTCACAAATCTGTCTAAATCCATGTTAGTGAGTACTTCTCAGTGATGCCAGTAAGGCATTAGAGCCCCTTCACACATAACACGATTGAAGCCGACTACTGCACAAAGGAGGAATTGCATGCCAGTCCTGAAAAATCAGAGCCACCTCTAACACCTCGTACACCTGTCGATACAACTATTCGTGCAGTGGTAAAGTTTCTGTCTGTTAATCAGAGCTTTTGTAAATTGCAGGTTCAAATCCTGCGAGTGGCATTTATTTAACCAAGGTTATTTAACCACAGGGTTCTGTATTGGGTCCCCTTTTATTTATTATTTATATAAATTTTCACTAATTATACACCAGTATCTAATCTATCAGTATCCGGTGATTGTAGTAATTATTTATATACCTGGCAGGACATACGAGTAATAAGATATAATGAGAGCGCACTGCCTCATTCATGTCATTTCATGACTGTACGTCTGTGACCATGGGTCATATACTGAGGCACAGAGGGCTCATACTTGTATTGTCCGCACAATGAGAGGGATTAAATATTGGAAACTGCAATGTTTTATATGATGTGTGGTTTTCATTTTCTTTCTTCAGCGCAGGAGCGTGATGTGGTGCAACACGCTCTAGCTGCTGGCACTGTGTTCCGTCGCAGCGGAATCATTCACACGTGTCTGACAGTGTGTCCCTCCCGACGTTTTTATGGTTCAGCTGATTAGCATGCATTAAGATATACTAACGCTTGTTTTTTCCACGCAAATGCGCCTAAAGACTGAAAACGATGAAAAACGTGAAAAAAATTCCTACCTGTGAATCTGGTCGTTCTTTTTCCATAAATACACATTGTCAGTTCTTCCTGCTCAGATGGCCATCCAGGGGCAAATCCAGCCCTAAATTAAAGGTCCACTTTTTAAGACAATTTCTCATACTGCTACTACTACGACGACGACTACTACTACTAATATAATAATAATAATAGTAATAATAATAATTTTAACAATTAAAATGTTGAGAAAGAATTTAAATGTTAAAAAAATGTTAGCAAGAATTTAATAGTTACATGTATAACCAATGTAGATTATAAATTGTAAGTTTTCCGTTACAGTGCGGTCAACAGTTAAACACAAGGTCACAAAAGATGTCTATATTATATTTTTATAAAACAAGTATTTATGTTCATTGAAGTCAAGAAAGGGTGACTATAAAGTGAATACTGTCAAATTAGCACATTATCATTTTCATATTGAGATGGCAGGGAGTGTTGTTACTTTCAGCAGCTGCTGAAAGTAACTAATAAAGTAACTAGTAATCTAACTTATTTACTTTTAAAATTGAGTAATCAATAAAGTAACTACGTTACTTTTTCAAGGAATAACCAGATTACTTTTTCAAAGTAACTGTGGCAACACTGCTTCTCCTTTGCTGAGATAATCCATCCCACCTCACAGTTGTGACATATCAAGATGCTGATTAGACAGCATGATTATTGCACAGGTGTGTCTTAGGCTGGCCACAATAATTCAGCTAATAAATCAAAAGTTCAGCTCATAAAAAATAGGAGCAAAAACAAAAGTGCTGCATTTATATTTTGTTCCTTGTAGTTATTCACCCCTTCTTGACTTTTCCTCATTCAAAAATAAGTAAATAAATAAGCTATTTAAAATAAAAAGGGATCTGCTTAAAAGAATACAGTATGTGCACTTTCTACATAGGTTATGTAATCACTTTTGTTTGTTTGGGTGTTTTGGCGTTTATATTATATCCACACACACCCTCACACACACAACAAAAGTGGTTTATAAATAAGAACACTTGCAAAGAGTGGGCCTCTTGGTGAATGAAGAGCCAAGCGAAGTCTTTGTCTTCTTTCCTCAATTTCTTTAATATTATGAGGTAGAGATTCTTCTTTTCCTCCAACCTTATTTGACTTCTCTTTTTCACCCTTTGAAATCTGATGGAGATAAAGGTCAGAATTCTAATGATGCTTCCCTGTCAGTAGAGTGAGGTGTACACCAGCAGCATTTATATTTCTTTTTACTTTTTTATTGATGAATCAGGAGGAGTGGTGGCAGTGCAGTGGTCTCACTGCAGAAGGTTCCCAGTTCAAACCCCACCCCTGTCACATTTCTTCATGTAATGATTTGATTTTTAAATGGACCACAATGGAAATAAGTATTTTTAGTTTCTTGTGTAATCAATGTACTTTTATGTATTTACAGTTATATTATGCACTTGGGTTAGGACTAGGCACTTGGGTTTTCAGCTTGGGACTCTGGCAAGGACTTTCGCATTCCTCCCCTCTCCTCTCCTCCTTTCTGTTTTCTATCTCTGTTTCGACCTTCAAAGTCCCAGCTTCACCAAACTGTGAATTCTTCAAATTTAGATTTGGATTAACCATGGAATTGATCAGCTGGTGTTTCAGTGCTATTGACACCATTTTTTTCGACAAGGAAATCAGCTGGTGGACCCTGTCTGCCCTGATGGAACCTACCCAGCGGGCTATGCTCTCGACACCTGAGAGAATGAAGTGTGACATGCTTGGCTCCACTCTCTGTGGAAAACGTTGAGGATTTATTTCGATTCGCATTTTATTGTGGGAGGTTTGGTGCTGATTGGTTTGTGCGCTGCCCTGACCCACAGGAATATTACAAAGATGGCTGCTTCCAGAGTTTTGTCCCCTCATCTGTCCATCATGATTAATGAGTTGGGGAATACTGTGAAATCTGAGACTGCATGAACTCTTGAACTCAAACGCAAAATAGATACCATCTTGGAGCATATCGCTGCATTGCAAAGGAATGTGCTGCTGAGGACCGGAGAATATTCTTCATAAATTTGTACTGTAGATGGTCAGAGGTGCAGTAAATGTAATTCTGTATCTCTCCGCCTAACATCAACATGGCAGCCTTATTGGCTCCTGAAGGCCAAATACCCTGCTCTTCCCCCAGAAGGATCTTTGGCCTTGGTGAAGGAATTCGGCTCCCCCTTCTCATCTATCTACCCCCGCCCCCCACGGGGCGTGTGGTGGGCACAATGTGAGTGATTGGATGCCACACTCACATTGTGTGGGTGTGGCATCCAATCAGGCACGGACAACACGGACAGAAACTGACAGAAACTTATCTGCACACGATGCATGTCTCCCTCCCTCCATCCCTATTACCCCCCGTGTCTCTCCACTCCCCTCGCCGTGGCTTCCTCCCAGCCACCCTGGAGGCAGTGCGGTTTTTACTGCTGCAGCCTTCAACTCCCCAAGCTGGGCGGTGCTGGCCCCTCCTGCTGCAGCCTTCACCCACTTTGTCTCAATTCAGATGACGGACTGCTTCAAGTTTAGTGCACATAAACAATGTCAAATGTATATGTGTTGTCTTTAATTCTGATGTGTGCCATTATTATGGTAAACAATAATAATTGTGGATTAATTGCTGTAACTTGTCTGAGGTAATTGGAGTGTTAACATAATTTTGTTGTTGTTGCACTCATGTAATGACAATGACAATGAATCTCATCTAATCTAATCCACTTACATTGAACTTACTAAATAAAATCACGCACACACACACACACACACTTAATGTAAAGATGATTTAACTGCTGGAATGGCACGTGAGTCCAGACTGTAAATAGCAAAGTCCATTGTTGGTAGTTAATATCTGTAGTCTCTCCAAAAATATCAGTCCAATAAGTGTTCCGTTTTGGCAGTGTTCATCCTTGAAGCAATATACATAAGCATAAAAATGGTAAATGTCAGCTCTCAGTTATGCACACACCCAGAGCTTTTTGTCTTTTCTGCATTCTGCCACAAGCAGGTGCTTCTAATTTTATACATGCACAGAGACGGCGGCGGAAGACATCAAATGTAGTACCGTTTTCTCTCATGATAATGGCAACATGACAATTAACTAAACTGACTAAACCAATTGAACTACAAAAACACAATAAATCAATAACACTAACAACACTGTTAAATTAACATGAACCACAGTAACAATAATTAAAACTCCAAAAATCCAGAGCTCCCAGGGTGCATTATAGCACAATGTCCATTGTTTCCTACTGTTAGCTAATATCGGTAATTTCACAAATATTATTCTGATCAACCCCCTGTTTTCGCAGCATTCATCTTTGATCCAAAATGCAAAAGCATACCAAATGGCAAATGTCAGCACTCCCCAGTTTCTCCATGATCAAACACAGTAAAATCACTAGTGTTAAATTAACGCTGAAAGTGAACATATGGTCCCACTCTGACCAGAGTAGAACCATATGTACAATGGCAGTGTTAATTTAACACCGTCAGTGTTAGTTTTACACTGGTTACAGCCTTATTTCAAAATGGAGTAAATTATTTTTTTTCTCTCCAACTTCTACTCACAACACCCCATAATGACAAAATTATTTTTTTATTTTTTGCAAATTTATTAAAAATAAAAAACTAAGGAATCACGTGCATGTAAGTATTCACACTTTGCTCAGTACTTTGTTGGTCCACCTTTGTCAGCAATTACAGGCTCAAGTCGTCTTGAATATGATGGCACAAGCTTGGCGCACCTATCTTTGGGCAGTTTTGCCCATTCCTCTTTGCAGCACCTCTCAAGCTCCATCAGGTTGGGTGGAGAGCATTGGTGCACATTCATTTTCAGATCTCTCCGGAGATATTCAACAGGATTCAGGTCTGGACATTCACAGAGTTGTAATGGAGCCACTCCTGTGATAGCTTGGCTGTGTGTTTCGGGACATTCTCCTGCTGAAAGATGAACCTTCACACCAGTCTGAGGTCAAGAGCGCTCTGGAGCAGGTTTTTATCCAGGATGTCTCTGCATTCATCTTTCCCTCAATCCTGACTAGTCTCCCAGTTCCTGCTGCTTACAAACATCCCCACAGCATGATGTTGCCACCACCATGCTTCACTGTAGGGGTGGCATTGGCTAGGTCAGGGGTGGGCAATCATGTGACATGAAGGGCCAACACACTGCAGGTTTCCATTTCTACCGATCACTTCAGCAGGTGTCTTCATTGATGATCAGGTGTTTATGTTCAGGGGAGAAGCTGATCAGCAAACCCACCTGCTGTGGTGATTGGTTGCAAAGAAAACCTGCACTGTCTTAGCCCTCGTTGCTCCCTCCTGGGCTAGGTGATGAGTGGTGCCTGGTTTCCTCCAAACATGATGCCTGGCATTCACGCCAAAGAATTCAATCTTTGTCTCATCAGACCAGAGAATTTTGTTTTTGGTCTGAGAATCCTTCAGGTGCTTTTTAACAAACTCCAGGCAGGTTCCTTTGTGTCTTTAACTAAGGAGTGGCTTCCGTCTGGCCACTATACCATACAGGCCTGATTGGCGGATTGCTGCAGAGATGGTTGTCCTTCTGGAAGGTTCTCCTCCGTCCACAGAGGAATGCCTGAGCTCTGATAGAGTGACCATCAGGTTCTTGGTCACCTCCCTGACGCCCTTCTCCCCCCGATTGCTCAGTTTATTTGGGCAGCCAGCTCTAGGAAGAGTCCTGGTGAATCCGAACCACTTCCATTTATGGATGATGGATGCTACTGTGCAAATTGGAACCTTCAAAGCAGCAGAAATATTTCTGTACCCTTCTCCAGATTTGTGCTTCAAGACAATCCTGTTTTGGAGGTCTACAGACAATTCCTTTGACTTCATGCTTGGTTTGTGCTCTGACCTACACTGTCATCTGTGGGACCTTATATGTAGACAGGCGTGTGCCTTTCCAAATCATGCCAACTGAATTTATCCCAGGTGAACTCCAGTTAAGCTGTAGAAACATCTCAAGGATGATTAGTGGAAACAGGATGCACCTGAGCTCAATTTTGATCTTCATGTCAAAGGCTGTGAATAATTATGTACACGTGATTTTTTTTTCTTTGTTTTTTTGTTTGTCTGTTTTTTGTTTTTGTTTTTTTGTTTTTTTTTTTACCTTTAATAAATTTGCAAAAATCTAAAAATTTTGTTCACATTTTCATTATGGGGTATTGTGTGTAGAATTTTGAAAAAAAAAAATCTGCCATTTTGGAATAAGGCTGTAAGATAAAAAGTGGAAAAAGTGCAGCGCTGTGAATAGTTTCTGGATGTGCTGTAAGCCCTACATAGGCCCTGGGAGCAGTGTGCAGCTCCAGTTTCTGTAGCCTGAAGTGGATGGAAAGTCTATTGAGGCTTTTCAGGTTTCAAATCCCGCAAAACCTCGGAGAGGTCGCTGCGCTGCGAGATCTCAGTAACATTGAGAACTGCATTGATGCGCTCTGATCACGCTTCACTTTAACTGCTGCATACGGACAACACAATTAACATCACAACATAAAACTATTTTTATATTGTGCCTAAAACTCCTGTGAATATAGTCTCTGGGTTTTTAGACGTTGTTATTGCGTTTATTTTATGTAAACATGCGAGAATCACAGGCTGTCTCTCCATTATTTTCAATGGGAGCTGCTGTGAGCTACGCTCGCTTCCTGTTCATGTCGTTCTGGGGGAAAGTGAAGTTTGCTCTTTAACGTCTTGATTATTGTTCTTTACAACACTGTTTGTCCTCTTTGTTCCAGAGTAATATATATAATATGTCTGAAATTCGGTTTGCGCTTATTAAATTCCACACAGATTAAATGTAGCAGACGTGGATTTTGTTATAATTGTTTTAGCAAGTTTTCAGGGTATCATGCAGCAGTCTCTTATTAATGTGATGAAAAGCATAAAAAAATGACATTTTTGTAGTATAATATTCATTTACAATTGTCATCATGTGGATTCTCTATGTTGTTTTGACTGCAGCGACTCTCTGGCACGCAAGGGATTATGGGATACGTGAAAACCCCGAAGGGGTGGGTTTCCATTCCCTCCAAATTGCGCAACTTGGAGTAGAAAATTGAAAACATGCTGAATGGAAACCTGTATTTCATTATAAAAACTCAAATATTGCAAAAACATTTTTATGCTCACATGAGCTGGTTTTAACAGGTTATTTAAAAAAGCCTTATGACAAAAATTATATGTGTATATATGTTTTATAGTATATATGTTTAATATATGTAAACATTTTTCCTCAATCAAAGAGCCATGGCATAGGACAAATACATGGCAAAGTATGTAGAGAAGAAGTACAAGATTGAGAACTTGTTAAATGTTTTGAGATGATGTTATGGCAGTATTAGATTTTTACAAAAAAATAACAAAATGGCAAAAACTAGTGGGACATAACCTTCCGTCACTAAGAGGACAAAACTCAACACTGGCATTCAGTCACTCAGTGGAATCAAATGTCATTTTGTTATTACCTTTGTTGACATTCTGTAAATATTACGTTTTCACAAATCTGTAATGGAAAGGTAGCTATTGACTCCCTTGAGTGGGACACCAGCCTGATGCAGGTTACTTCCCCAGGCAAAGTGGGATCCATTGGATGAACTGAGTTCAATTTAGTTGAGCTGAAAATCCTAAACATATGACTGGATTTACATTCTGTGCAACTTAAATGACATCAAAGCCCAGCTGTTATTGTGTTTAAAAAAAGAACAAAATTTTCATGTTCTGCTGATGTTAGGTGGAATTTGTCATCATAATGTTTTTGTACATGTTTTGCCAATGGGCTTTCTGTCAACCGCCACAGCTGTGATTTTCAGTAAAAATCTGTGAATTGGCACTCTAACTGCGGTAGCATATTATTTCTGTTTGTGGAAAACAAAACATGTTTTGTTGCCTTACAAAGGCAAGTCACACTCTGCCGATGGCAATGCACGATAGGTTGACACTACCGTCATTGTCAATAGCATGACAAAGCATCAGCTAATCCGGGGCAGGGCCAGATGAAGGATGCACAGCAGAGAGGACAGTGTGATTATTCAGACAGCTAAGAGCAGGACACAGTATGTCAACAAAGTGACTCATTAATATTTTTGTCACCACTTTTATCCCCAAAATGAGTTTTTATAGTTTTGATGTCTCTGCTTAGCAGTCAGGGTGGCTTTTTTGTGGTGCTGTTTTCTGAAGGACATTGGAAAAATGAGTGGAACATCAGGTGTGCTGTGGATTTTTTTGGAGAGAAGAAATGACCGTTCTTGTTGTGCAGAAAGTGGACTAGCTATAATAATTCAAAAACTATCATTCTGATGATCACGAGGTAGCAAATTCAAAGACTTGAGCTTATTTTTTGGTTGCCCTTGGTTGCAGTGGGTGTACAGCAGTTGCCATCACAGACTGTGTAATATACACTGGACAAACCCTCTGTGGTGTCACCCATGTTTTCTGAAAAGCAGTTTTGAAACTGAAATGTGCCAGCTCTGGATATCGGCATCTTGGTAGGAAAACCCATAAATTGACAAAGAGGTGGAGCATGGGCAAGACTGGAGTGACCTCAGCAGGATGAATGAACTCCTAACATGCCCTCCATCATGGAGTTCACAAACAAGCAAAGGCTAAAAGGCTAAGCTTGGATTCTGCATTTGATTAACGCATATTTTTGCAGATTCATCACTGGATTTCATAATGGATGACTTGGGGCAGCGATAAGAAATTGCAACAGTAACAGTTGGACCATCAGTGTCACCTAGCTATTGACCCCTGCAAACAGTGCTGATGGTGCTAGCATACACTTTAAATAATACAAAATATTAATATTAAGTCAGATATTTGTAATAAAATGCTGAGAAAGTACAAACAGTCATTCTACAGCAGCTAGCAGCCACTGTCCTGTAATTATGACTTAAAATATTTTAAAGTGATAATTATGTACCAATACGTATGTGTGCGGTGCACAAAGATTTGAGGTTTGGCTGTAGGCTGTTCCTAAGTAACACAAAAGTAATGAGTAATGTAACAAGCTACTTTCCACAGACAATAAAGAAGTGAAGTAATGTTTGACATTTTCTTTAAAGTAGGAAGTTTTGTATGTCACATCATGTAGCAGCCTAAATGCAATTTTAGCTTATTAATATTTGGACAATAATTTGAGTACATTAAACATGGCCATCGGGTACTGCAAAGACTTTGCATCTGTCAGTCCGGCCGTCTCTCCATTCGGCTGTCTGTGCTCAGCACAAGTCCAGTCCTGTTACTGCCAGAGTCTTCAAATTCACAGAGAACATTCTTGGGACACAGACCTTGGACAAGTTCAAAGAGGACTAACCTGGATGTATTTTAAGAGGTCAAAAAAAATTGCATTCTGTTCCTATTTTTATGTCATGATCTCACGAACATTAGTGTGGTGACATCACTCTTGGTGTCATTAGCTGCAAACTTCACTTTATTTTTGGCTAAATATAACACCTTTATCATATATTATGTAAAAGCTAGCAAGAAATAATCACTTTGAAAACTGGAAACACTGTTTTTGTAACTTGATAACATTTGTGGACTGATTTACAAGACATTTAGGAGATGTTAGCGTGGTGACACCACTTCCTGGTCTAATTAGCTGCTAACCACTTTGTTTGTGTTTAAATATAACATTTTTGTCATATATTATGTAAAAGCTAGCAAAAAATAAACACTTCTAAAAGTGGAAATGTTTGCGTAACCTGATAACACCTCTCAACTGATTTAGAAGACATTTTGCGGGCATTAGCATGCACGCTAACGTGCAATAACTCAAAGCTAACATTTACTATTGTCAAAAGCTCATAAACGTAAACATTATACAGATGTATGTAAAGGTTTGGGCACCCCTGATGATTTCCATGATTTTCCTTTATAAATCATTGGTTGTGGCAATGGCAATGGCAAGGAGGGAGTGGCAAGATGGCGCCTGTGTGTTTGGCATGCCGTCAGCCCTGTCTTTACCGCTTGTCGAGTTTTTTGTTATTTGTTGCTGTGTTTTTGCTCTGTGTGTTCTGCCGGGACACCTTTGCCTTGCTTGTGTATAATCGTCAGTCTCTCTTGGACATTAATGCTCTTTATGAGCCGCTGCTATCGTCTGGGTCCGGGCTGGGAGGGCCCCGCCCCCCGCCCTGCTCTGCCACCTGTGCTCGCGGACGTCCCACTGCACCTGCTCCATTTTCCTTGCGCTGCTCTTCGGAGGAGGCGCTTTAGAAGGTGCGGAAAGCGGAGCGGTGCATCAGTGAAATTTAAGTTTTACCTGGCAGCCTTCACTAGAGGGTCTGATCCTCGCCTCCTATGGGATGGACGATATTTTTGGGCGTGGGAGTGCGCGCTGCGTACGAGAGGCTGCTGGATTCGTCCTGTTGTTCCTCGACTGTCCTCTCCGATGACCGGATGGGCTCCGCTAAAGCTGTGCCCGTTTGTGCCGCAGCTTCCTGCTGCTGCCTCTCACCGGGCTGTGGAGTTTTTACGCCGGTGCTGTCGTCTGCGGGCTCGCAGACGCGGTGTTTCACCTGAGCTCCTCCGGCCGCTGAAACACGCTGCGTCACTGGCTGCTGAGGAGCAGAACTTCCGCATGACTTAAAATCTGCTGATCCCACCGAGATCCTTAGTTTGGGTCTCATTAACATCAGATCATTGTCTCTGAAGTCATTGCTGGTGAATGACTTAATTGTGGATCATCGTCTGGATATGCTTGGATTATGTGAAACCTGGCTTAAATCCACAGCTGTCCTTCCTCTGAATGAGGCCTGCCCACCTGTGTACACTTTTAGTCATGTTTCACGTGATGTGAGGAAAGGCGAGGGTGTTGCTTTTATTTATAAATCCAGGTCTACTTTAGTAACTGTTGGGGGTCATAAATATAATTCATTTGAGCATCTGATTCTCCGATATGCCCATGATGCTAAGTACTGTCAAGGTCATAAAACTGGAAATCAGCTATGTTATATTGTCACTGTCTACAGGCCTCCTGGCCCATATTCTGATTTTTTAGATGAATTTGGCGCGTTCATCTCTAGTCTTTCAACTAGTGTAGACAATATTTTGATTATTGGTGACTTTAACATTCATATAAATAAGCCCTCTGATCCCCTTGGTAAATCATTTATGGAAATCATGGATGCACTAGGATTTCAGCAGTTCATTCATGGTTCAACGCATATCAGTGTAATACTCTGGATTTGGTTCTTGCACGTGGCCTTGCTGTCACAAATATCAACATCCTGCCTCTTGCATCGGTGGTCTCTGACCACTCGCTTATTACGTTTACAATTACGCTGCCACGTTTAGTGGAGCAACAGCCTTGCCTATCATTGCGGCGACGTATTAAACCTTCAACTTTGACTGAACTCAAAGTGAGACTACCAGAAATCTTGACTTCAAGCTTGACGAATTTTCAGTCAGTAGACAGCCTTGTGGATAGCCTGAATTTAGTGCTAAAAGCCACACTCGATAAGACTGCACCTCCTCTATTAAGGCCATGCCTTCCCAAGGCACAGACTCCTTGGTTCAACAGTTATTTGCGTGACCTTAGGCAGAAGGCTAGAGGGTTGGAACGGAAATGGCGTAGTTCCAAACGAGAGGTGTTCCACTTTGCATGGCGTGATGCTGTCTTACATCATAAGCATGCACTACTGGCTACAAAGTGTGCCTATTATTCTGATTTGATCAATAAAAACAAGCATAACTCAAAGGTTTTGTTTGAAACTGTGGCATTTCTCATTCATGGACAGCCACCTGTTATTCACTTTCCCTTTTCAGCACAGGATTTCTTGGACTATTTTGAGAAGAAAATTGAGGATATTAGGTTGAGCATATCTCAGCAGGCTTTGGTCCAACCACTGCATACTGCTATGGAGGTGGATGCACCCACTGAGGTGTTACCCAGATTTACAGATTTTGATGGTATCTCACTTAGCGTGCTGACAAAGCTCATGACGTCTACAAAAAGTATAACTTGTTTACTTGAACCTATACCAACAAAACTATTTAAGGACCTGTGGCCCATTCATGGACCGACTGTGCTGGAAATGATAAATCTCTCATTAACGTCTGGATCTGTTCCTAAATGTTTCAAGTCTGCAGTGATCAAACCATTACTTAAGAAATCCAATCTTGACCCTAGTGTATTGAAGAATTATAGGCCGATATCTAATCTATCATTTTGTTCTAAAATCCTGGAAAAAGTGGTTTCGCGACAGCTCGTGGACTACCTCACTGAGAATAATCTTTTTGAGCCACTGCAGTCTGCTTTTAGAAAATATCACTCCGCAGAGACAGCACTTACTAAAGTAGTGAATGACCTTTTGCGAGCAATGGACTCAGATACCACTACAGTCTTGTTGCTGCTGGATCTCAGTGCTGCGTTTGATACTGTGGATCATCATATTTTACTCAATAGGCTGGAAAATCACTTTGAGATTACTGGAACTGCTCTTGCCTGGTTGACGTCATACCTGTCCAGTCGCTCTTACTGCGTATTGTGTAATGGCATCTCCTCTGATTGTAGGGACATGAAGTTTGGGGTTCACCAGGGATCCGTTTTAGGCCCCTGCTTTTTTCCCTTTATGTAGCACCTCTTGGGAATATCCTGCAGCGCTTTGGGATTTCCTTTCATTGCTATGCTGATGACACTCAATTGTACATGCCAATAACTGCTGGTAATCTCACTCACATAAAATCTTTGGAAGATTGCCTTGCATCAGTAAGAAGTTGGATGTCTAATAACTTCCTACTTTTAAATACTGATAAGACTGAAGTTATGGTTCTTGGTTCAGCGAGGTATCGTCATAAATTTGATCAGCTAGCACTTAGCTTAGGTCCGTGTGTTATACATCATACGGATAAAGTGAGGAACCTTGGAGTAATTTTTGATCCTACGTTGTCTTTTGATCTCCACATTAGAGACATTACGAGGACTGTTTTCTTCCATTTGTGAAATATAGCGAAGATTCGTCCCATCCTGTCTATGGCTGATGCTGAGACTTTGATTCATGCATTTGTCTCTTCTAGACTGGACTATTGTAATGCTCTATTTTCTGGCTTACCGCAGTCCAGGATTAGGGGTCTTCAACTGGTTCAAAACGCTGCTGCCAGACTTTTGACACAAAGCAGAAAGTTTGACCACATTAAACCCGTTTTGGCGTCCCTGCACTGGCTTCCTGTTCCTGCAAGATCGGATTTTAAAGTACTGTTATTAGTTTATAAAATCGTTCATGGACTTGCACCTCCCTATCTGGCTGACCTGGTAAGCCCCTATGTACCAGCTCGGGCCCTGCGTTCTCAGGGTGCAGGACTTCTGTGTGTTCCCAGGGTGAATAAAAAGTCTGTCGGACACAGAGCTTTCTCGTACCGTGCCCCAGCTCTGTGGAACGATCTCCCAGCACACATTCGGCAGTCGGATACTGTGGAGATTTTTAAGTCACGTCTCAAGACTCATTTGTTTTCTCTGTTTTATCATTAGTATTATGAAGTGTTTTTATTATTGTATTCTTTTATGGGTGTCTTTCTTTTATGGTCGTTTTTTTATTATTATTGTATTTTCAATTTTTTAATTGTTTTTTGTGTGAAGCGCCTTGAGACGAATTTATCATGAATTGGCGCTATATAAATTAATAAATTTGAAATTTGTTTGATCAGCAGTTTCAGTTAAATATATCATAGAGCAGACAAACAGTGATATTTGAGAAGTGAAATGAAGTTTATAGGATTTACAGATATTTTGTGTTCATTAGCATGCATGCTAACGTCTGGTAACTCAAAGCTAACTTTGCTCTTTCAAAAGCTCATGAACATAAATATTGTTTATGATTGATTGACTGATTCATAGTGGGGCTTTGCACATGTACAAATTGTAAGTAAGACAACAATATCTTAATAATTAATGTAAATAACAATAAATGTGTGTGTGTATATATATATATATATATATATATATATATATATATATATGAGAGAGAGTTGTATGTAAAGGTTTGGGCACCCCTGATGATTTCCAGGTTGTATCAGCAATTTCAGTTAAATATATCATATAGGAGTTTATAGGATTTACAGAAAGTCTTGTTGAAATATCCAGCCCCAGCACAACTTCACCTTTGTCACTGAATCATGAACATTGTTCTCAAGAATCTGCTGATATTGACTAGAATCCATGTGACTCTCAACTTTAACAAGATTCCCAGTACCTGCACTGGCCACACACCCACACAGCATGAGGGAACAACATCCAAATTTTACTGTAGGTAGCAAGTGTTTTTCTCAGAATGCTGTGTTCTTTTTCAGCCATGCATACCACCCCTTGTTATGTCCAAATAGCTAATTTTTAGTTTCATCAGTCCACAGCACCTTATTCCAAAATGAACCTGGCTTGTCCAAATGTGCATTAGCATACCTCAAGCGACTCTGTTTGTGCCATGTACACAGAAAAGGCCTCCTCTGCATTGCAGCATCATACAGCATCTCTTTGTGCAAAATGCGCTGTATAGATGAACGATGCACAGAGACACTATCTGCAGCAAGATCATGTTGTAGGTCTTTGGAGCAGGTCTGTGGGTTGACTGTGACTGTTCTCACCATCCTTCACTTCAGCTTATATGAGATTTTTCTTGGTCTGCCACTTCAGGCAAGTACTGTGCCTGTGATCTTCCATTTCCTCACTCTGTTCCTCACAGTGGAAGCTGACAGCTGAAATCTCTGAGATAGCCTTTTTATCCTTCCCCTAAACCATGATGTTGAAAAATCTTTGTTTTCAGGACATTTGAGAGTTGTTTAGAGGCTTCCATGTTGCCACTCATTAGAAAAGACGCAAAGAGGGAAAACATTTGCAAATGGCTACCTTAAATACCCTTTCCCATGATTGGATTCACCTGTGTAAGGAGGTCAAGTGTCATTGAACTTACCAAACCTTTTTATGTTCCAATAATTAGTGCTAAATGTATTCAAATCAATAAAATGACAAGGGTGCCCAAATTTATGCACCTGCCTAATTTTGTTTAAATAATTATTGCACGCTTTCTGTAAATACTAGAAACTTCATTTCACTTTTCAAATATCATTGTGTTCATCTGCTATATGACATATTTAACTGAAATTTCTGATTCAGACAACCAATGATTTATAAAGGAAAATCATGAAAATTATCAGGGGTGCCCAAACTTTTGCATACAACTGTGTGTGTGTGTGTGTGTGTCTATATATATATATATATATATATATATATATATATATATATATATATATATATATATATATGGCTGAGGGTATTTTAGTATTGCATTATATTTTTCTCTTTGTGATATATGTTTGTTTTATTTTATTTTATTATTTTATTTCAGTTTTTTAGAGTGAATTATTTCACTTTCAGGGGATCCCATGGAGTTATTCTTTGGTCATTGCTGTGGATTACAACAAAGGAATAATTTGGGTGTCAACCTGCGGCTTCATTAAGAAGGAACCTTCACATTATTGTTGAGTAACAATCCCAACACTTCTACATACCATCCTTGATGAATGTAATAAAAAATGTAAAATATGTCAACATGTCTTCTTTACTCGCCAACAAGTCAGCAAAGTGTCTTATAAGTGTCTTGGGCTTGATTGGACTGTTATTTACAATTTGTGTTGGACTGTTTGGAACCTGTTGATGTCAAAGGACCAGTGATGCACAGCAAAATGTAAGTTCCTTGCTCATTTATAAATTAATAGGCATTATATAAAACAAATATAAACATATTAATACTGACCAGCAAATATATATATATATATATATATATATATATATATATATATATATATATATATATATATATATACAGGGTTGGGAGGGTTACTTTAAAAATGTATTCTGATACCGTTACTAGTTACCTGTTGAAAAATGTAGTCAGTAACATAATCCAAGTACCATAATATTAAAGTAATGTAATTTGATTACTTTCAATTACTTCTGTATTACTCCAATATCAAATATGGTAATACAGACAAAAGAAACTAAATATAAATAGTCTTGACCACATAGTACAGTTTATTAAGCAAAAATAAAACTGTTTCTTTTACATGGCATGCTCTGTTTTGCTTCACATTATGAATTAAGAGCACCCACAATATTGTTTTAAACACGCCCAGTGTTCACCTGCTAAATTTTCAACAAAAAATGTCAAACAAATGGAGGATAATGAAAACTCAGCCGGTGTGTGGATGAATTTGTAATTAAAACTGGCTTGCAGAACAATATACAAAACAAAAAAGAAAGTCTACTACTTGTTCAGTAAACATAAAATTATCTTACTTTAGTCTTTCACATGGCATTTGCACCATGTTTAACATATCAGTCCACTTATTGAACTTTCAAAATAAGAACAAAAGCATAATGAAAACCATTAAGTAAATACCGTCAGTAAGGAGGCGTGATCGCCATTTTAATTCTGGGCAAGTTAGTGATTTGCGCACATAGAAGTTCAAGAAACAGGTGGAATATGCCGGAAAGCTGCGCATGTTGGCAAAGCCACAAACGGAGGAACAAAGGAGACAATATTTCCTTCCATAAGTAAGTGGTTTTGGTTCTTCTTGTCACTTTGTGATATTTGGATGATAAACAGCTGTATGTTTCCTGCCATGTCGCCCGATGACACGGACCATTAACTCTTCACTTATGTCTAGTTGATATTTTCCACTGCTAGACCAATGTCTAGTTAAAATACTTGTCGTTAGTGATTAAAATTGTTCAACAAGACTGGGGATTTTTTTTAAATTTGCACCTTAAAATGAGATTATAATGACCCTGTTGGGAAGGTGTCATGACACGGACCCACAACAGGGGGTGTTAATGAAGGGACAATGGAATAGCCAAAAAGTAACAATTTAATGTTGTGAATGTGCACAACGTAGTACAGACAAATACAAATATTGCGGAATATCAATCTGACACAAGGTGATGTGTGGCAGGCTCGAAGATAGGAGACGTCTGGTGCGAGAAGAGCCGGATCCCACACAGCTTCCACCACCAACGGATCTGAAGAACACCGGAGCCGCCAAGCCTTGCGCCCCAGGTGGCCACTGTCTTCAGCAGTCAGACCCGGTACTGATGGCAGAGAACAGAAACAGTTCTTGGATGAGTGTGAGTTCGCACACTCAGTAATCCCACAGTCTGTATACAGTTAGGAGGGAGAACCTCCACCTCCGATAACACACTCAAACAGCTCCTGAGACAACCACTTATCTGGGTGGGGTGGGAGGTGAAGCCGTCGCAGTCCACACCAAACGCCAACTCAGCAGACAGGGAATCCGTCCCAGGAAAACGGCTGCAAAAGAGATCAGACTAATGCTCGAATAAGGTTCAGCAGAGAAATTACCTGTATGGTAGAAGATTTCTCGGCGAGGAGGTGGAGTTGCAGTCCGGCCTTTGTAGTGATGGTGATGAGTGACAGCTGGTGTTGATAGGTGACAGCTGTCACTTCCAGCGGCTCCGTGCTCCTCTCGTGCTTGGAGCCCGCACTCCAAGCAGGGCGCCATCTGGTGGTGGTGGGCCAGCAGTACCTCCTCTTCAGCGGCCCACACAACAGACCCACGCTGTGCCGCTCACAGTCACACCCACACATAGAGATGTGTACCCACACCACTGACTTCATGAATGAAACTCGGTCAATAAAGGATAATTGTGTAAAAATATAATATGTATATAAATGTATTGTAATGGTTTTAGGAGCCGCGCTGCGTTGAACACAGCAGCAGCTCAGCAGCGCAGCTTAACAGCGCAGATCCGTGTAACTTTCAACACTAATATTTGAGAATATGTGTGTGTCAGAGTAAGTTTAATACTTTCCTGACATAATTTAATATCATTTAATTTTACTGGCTCGATATCCAGGTCAAAATGGCATTTTAACACGTATTTTGCGAGCATTTTTCTGAGTGTGTTCAGTCGCGGATCTCCATTGAAAATGCATTAACATCTGTGTACTTCATCAATATTTTGTCCGGTTAGGAGACGTCATGTCACTGTCCATGAAGGGATGTTTTCATTTCAAAGAAAAAAATATATATACAGATAATATCATAAAATGCATTAAAACTGTAATCCTGCTAACTAATCCCCATTTTTACTAAATATACCTGTAATCTGAATACGTCTTTTGTTCTGTAACTGTAGCGAAATACAGTTACCTTTTTTTGTATCCTAATTACGTAACGCCGTTACATGTATTCCCCCTCCCCCAATCCCCAATTACAATGCTATGTGGATACCCCATGCATGAGGTGACAGAGGATGATGAGGACCAGGAGGAAGAGGAGACAATATGAAGAGCGAAGCACCTCTGTAGACTGACCTCTTTACAGACAGAAGTGGTTATTCTGAAAGGATGACACAGAGGCTCCCATCAGAGCCATGCAGGGATAACAAATGATCAGGAGAGCCAGACATGCTCCACACCAAACATAACGCAAGTTGTAGACTACACTGAGATGGCTCTTCAACAGGCTGTGATAGTGACCAGAACCATCAATATACACAGGAGGTTCCTTCATCACAAAATGCTTGTGCATGATGGAGCTATGGTCCTGTGGGACTTCAACATCCAGATTGATAAACAGGTGCTGGTCAGCCAACCAGACACTGTGGTGGTTAACAAAGAGTCCAAGCAGACAATAGTGACAGATGTATAAATTCCCAAATGACAGTACAATAACAAAGCTGAGACACTTGAGAACCACAGCCTGAAGAAAAAAAAAAAACAATTTGAATGTGAGAAAATGGGAACAAAGTGATCCCATTGGTGAAAGGAAAGATACCATCAGGGTTAAGATCTGCATGCTGAGAGAGTGGCTCCAATAAAGCCCAGGACCAATATCTGGGATATACCATGGGTCATCTACAGAGGAACAGAAGGTTCATACTTGTATTGTGTACTCAAAGAGAGGGATTCAGTTAATTGCAGTGTTTTTTTATGGTGCGTGATTTTTTTTTTCCTACAGCAGCGGCGCCATGTGGTGCCACACGTTCCAGCTGTCGCCCTGTGTTAATGCAAGTGCACGAGCATCTGCGATAAAGTCACCGCTGTATCGTGCACGCCTGTAAAAGCGTGTGTCCCTCCTGACAGCAGGTGGAATGTTTCGCAGTTCCCCATTTCGTTGTTTGTTTGCAGATTTTCTTCCAGTTTCTGTGTCTTTTGCCCAATGCCGTATTATGTGTGAAGAGGCCCTAAGAGATGTGTTAGAGATTGCACTCAGAGTAGAGTGATTGTAACAGCAATAATCCAACTTTATGATTTTGAACTTTTTAAAGTATGACATTTACAAGGTCAATAGTGCAGTTCATGTTATTAATTTAAAAATAAAAATCAACAAATGTTCATTGTAATAAAGCATATCCATCCATTTTGCCAACGATGGTCATCATGATCCTGGTCACTGAACTTTGCACATTAAATATCAGTGATATTACTGATTTCTGCCTCGAAGCTTTGGTTTTCTCATTTTTATCACATTAAGGTTAAATATCAGTGATATTACTGACTTTTGCCTCGAAGCTTTGGTTCTCTCACTTTCACTACATTAAGCACACAATACATCGTGGTCTATATAATAGTCTGTAAAGATTATCAAGCAGATTTTTTATTCAATTCATTATACATATCACACTCATGTTTATGCAGACACAAGTAATACAGTCCACACTATACTTAATTACAGTACAACATGTACTCTATTGATGAGAAGTCTGAGAAGTCAAGCAGCTCAAGCATCCTCACATCAACGATGACTCATTCCCAGTGAGTCAGTTCACATTATTCCATGAGAATGAGACAGTTGGTGGAAGCACTAAGAATATCTTTTTGAAGGGACAAGACATGGACACTTTTATTTTAACTAACTATAAGACACTTTGCTGACATGTTGGTGAGTAAAGAAGACATGTCTACATATTTCACATTTTTATTATATTCACCAAAGATGGTATGTAGCATGTATGGATTGTTTTTTTTTTTTAATTTGTTCAGTTTGATGGTGAATAAGATTACAATAAAGCTAATAATAACAGTATTCATAGGTCTTTTAGGACGGGCTGGAGTACAACATGATCAAAACAATCAGTTAACCCGTTTATGACCAGATTTTTTTTTCTTTTTTTTTTCTTTTTGTAAGTGGAAAAAGTTGCATTAGTACCTTTGAGATTTTCTTTATTGTGAGTAGAAAAAGGCAGTAATACACTTCGGCAACAATTGTTGCCAGTGGGGCAAAACGGGTCAATCTTTGATACTGATTACAGGACCAAAGTGATCAGAGATATCAAAGATATGTCTTGAGGAATCAAAGTAGAGCAAACATTATCAAAGGTCATAGAGCAGAATTAAAGATCAGGATCCGAGTCAAAAGTTCAGTCATCTGGATTAAAGTTAAAAAGTCAGTGAACACAATCAAGCGTCAGGAAAGAGGCTCAGAAGTCATCATGATTAATCAAGATTAAAGTTTAGCAGTTCAGGTATGGGACCATGCACTCGTGCAGTGCTTCCACCACACTATGGAACACACTATGGGTCCTCTATGACAGCCACCAAGGAAGACAATTGGTCCATCAGTACTTCTCAAAAGTAACCATATGGCACAACCAGGATAAATCCTCGTATCCCCTTGACCTTTTCCAGTTTCTGGCTTCCTCAATACTGAGGCACCAACATGTTGCATCATGTCCAGTTAAGCGTGCCACATGACCCAAATGTCACAGCTAATGTTCCTCACAATGCAAGTGATACTCCTCATGTAAGTTACTGTTTGTTTGATGCAAGCATTACTCAAGAGTGCTCAAATGAGACTGAGTGTAAAGGTGATCTAATCAGCGCCGCCGTTCGGCATAAGCAGACTACGCAGCCTGCGTGGGGCACCAACCATGTTGCACTAGTTTGCAGGGCCTCCAACTGACTGAAAAATGTGTTGAAATTATTACAGTATTACCAGTCATGCCGGTGTTACTCTAATCCAGGGGTAGGCAACCTGTTCCAGAAAGAGCCATGAGGGTGCAGGTTTTCTTTGCAGCCACTGACTCCACCAGGTGATTTTACTGATTAATATCACTTTCAGCAGATGGAATCAGTTAATCAGTGAAATCACCTGGTGGAGTCAGTGGCTGCAAAGAAAACCTGCACCCTCATGGCTCTTTCTGGAACAGGTTGCCTACCCCTGCTCTAACCACTTTTTTTTTGTAACGAGTAATCTAACGCGTTAATCTTTCCAAATGAGTAATCAGATTAAAGTTACTTCTCCAAGTCACTGTGCATTACTATTATTTTTGCATTGTGGGTCGATAGCAGCATTAAACTTGGTCTGTGGGCAGGGAGTCGGGGTTCGACTGAACTGCCCACTTTAAACGAGCTTTAAACGAGGAATAAAATTGGTCCTAGCACAGAACCTTGTGGAACTCCATAATTAACCTTAGTCTGTGAAGAAGATTCCGCATTTACATGAACAAATTGTAATCTATTAGATAAATATGATTCAAACCACCGCAGCGCAGTGCCTTTAATACCTATGGCATGCTCTAATCTCTGTAATAAAATTTTATGGTCAACAATATCAAAAGCAGCACTGAGGTCTAACAGAACAAGCACAGAAATGAGTCCACTGTCTGAGGCCATAAGAAGATCATTTGTAACCTTCACTAATGCTGTTTCTGTACTATGATGAATTCTAAAACCTGACTGAAACTCTTCAAATAGACCATTCCTCTGCAGATGATCAGTTAGCTGTTTTACAACTACCCTTTCAAGAATTTTTGAGAGAAAAGGAAGGTTGGAGATTGGCCTATAATTAGCTACGATAGCTGGGTCAAGTGATAGCTTTTTAAGTAATGGTTAATTACTGCCACCTTAAAAGCCTGTGGTACATAGCCAACTAATAAAGATAGATTGATCATATTTAAGATCGAAGCATTAATTAATGGTAGGGCTTCCTTGAGCAGCCTGGTAGGAATGGGGTCTAATAGACATGTTGATGGTTTGGAGGAAGTAACGAATGAAAATAACTCAGACAGAACAATCGGAGAGAAAGAGTCTAACCAGCATCACTGAAAGCAGACAAAGATAACGATACGTCTTTGGGATGGTTATGAGTAATTTTTTCTCTAATAGTTAAAATTTTATTAGCAAAGAAAGTCATGAAGTCATTACTAGTTAAAGTTAAAGGAATACTCGGCTCAATAGAGCTCTGACTCTTTGTCAGCCTGGCTACAGTGCTGAAAAGAAACCTGGGGTTGTTCTTATTTTCTTCAATTAGTGATGAGTAGTAAGATGTCCTAGCTTTACGGAGGGCTTTTTTATAGAGCAACAGACTCTTTTTCCAGGCTAAGTGAAGATCTTCTAAATTAGTGAGATGCCATTTCCTCTCCAACTTACGGGTTATCTGCTTTAACCTGCGAGTTTGTGAGTTATACCACGGAGTCAGGCACTTCTGATTGAAGGCTCTCTTTTTCAGAGGAGCTACAGCATCCAAAGTTGTCTTCAATGAGGATGTAAAACTATTGACGAGATACTCTATCTCACTTACAGAGTTTAGGTAGCTACTCTGCCCTGTGTTGGTATATGGCATTAGAGAACATAAAGAAGGAATCATATCCTTAAACCTAGTTACAGCACTTTCTGAAAGACTTCTAGTGTAATGAAACTTATTCCCCACTGCTGGGTAGTCCATCAGAGTAAATGTAAATGTTATTAAGAAATGGTCAGACAGAAAGGAGTTTTCAGGGAATACTGTTAAGTCTTCAATTTCCATACCATAAGTCAGAACAAGATCTAAGATATGATTAAAGTGGTGGGTGGACTCAGTTACATTTTGAGCAAAGCCAACTGAGTCTAATAATAGATTAAATGCAGTGTTGAGGCTGTCATTCTCAGCATCTGTGTGGATGTTAAAATTGCCCACTATAATTATCTTATCTGAGCCAAGCACTAAGTCAGACAAAAGGTCTGAAAATTCACAGAGAAACTCACAGTAACGACCAGGTGGACGATAGATAATAACAAATAAAACTGGTTTTTAGGACTTCCAATTTGGATGGACAAGACTAAGAGTCAAGCTTTCAAATGAATTAAAGCTCTGTCTGGGTTTTTGATTAATTAATAAGCTGGAGTGGAAGATTGCTGCTAATCCTCCATCTCGGCCCGTGCTACGAGCGTTCTGGCAGTTAGTGTGACTCGGGGGTGTTGACTCATTTAAACTAACATATTCATCCTGCTGTAACCAGGTTTCTGCAAGGCAGAATAAATCAATATGTTGATCAATTATTATATAATTTACTAACAGGGACTTAGAAGAGAGAGATCTAATGTTTAATAGACCACATTTAACTGTTTTAGTCTGTGGTGCAGTTGAAGGTGCTATATTATTTTTTCTTTTTGAATTTTTATGCTTAAATAGATTTTTACTGGTTATTGGTGGTCTGGGAGCAGGCACCGTCTCTACAGGGATGGGGTAATGAGGGGATGGCAGGGGGAGAGAAGCTGCAGAAAGGTGTGTAAGACTACAACTCTGCTTCCTGGTCCCAACCCTGGATAGTCACAGTTTGGAGGATTTAAGAAAATTGGCCAGATTTCTAGAAATGAGAGCTGCTCCATCCAAAGTGGGATGGATGCCGTCTCTCCTAACAAGACCAGGTTTTCCCCAGAAGCTTTGCCAATTATCTATGAAGCCCACCTCATTTTTTGGACACCACTCAGACAGCCAGCAATTCAAGGAGAACATGCGGCTAAACATGTCACTCCCGGTCCGACTGGGGAGGGGCCCAGAGAAAACTACAGAGTCTGACATTGTTTTTGCAAAGTTACACACCGATTCAATGTTAATTTTAGTGACCTCCGACTGGCGTAACCAGGTGTCATTACTGCCGATGTGAATTACAATCTTACCAAATTTACGCTTAGCCTTAGCCAGCAGTTTCAAATTTCCTTCGATGCTCTGCTGTGGCCCCGGGAGACAATTGACTATGGTTGCTGGTGTCGCTAACTTCACATTTCTCAAAACAGAGTTGCCAATAACCAGAGTTTGATCCTCAGTGGGTGTGTCGCCGAGTGGGGAAAAACGGTTAGAAATGTGAACGGGCTGGCGGTGTACATGGGGCTTCTGTTTAGGGCTACGCTTCCTCCTCACAGTCACCCAGTCGGCCTGCTTTCCCGACTGCTCGGGATCTGCCTGAGGGGAACTACCGGTGGCTAAGCTACCTTGGTCCGCACCGACTACAGGGGCCTGGCTAGCTGTAGGATTTTCCAAGGTGCGGAGCCGAGTCTCCAATTCGCCCAGCCTGGCCTCCAAAGCTACGAATAAGCTACACTTATTACAAGTACCATTACTGCTAAAGGAGGCCAAGGAATAACTAAACATTTCACACCCAGAGCAGAAAAGTGCGGGAGAGACAGGAGAAGCCGCCATGCTATGTGTAAATAATTTAGAGGTGATTCAGCAGAGGGAGTGCTTTAGTTAAGGCACGTGAAGATTACACTGTGAAAAAAATCGTTATCTAGTTATCTAGATCAATCTAACTGTGCTACAGCAAAACACCGCTGTGCTCCAGAACAGGAAGTGATACAATACCGCAGTGAGAGCCAGCCACCAGTAGAGGCAAAAATATTAGAATTTAATAGTTACATTTATAAACAATGTAGGTTAGAAATTGCAAGTTTTACTGTTACAGTGCTGTCAACAGTTAAATATGAGGTCAAGAAAGATTATTTTACTTTTGATAAAACAAGTATTTATTTTCATTGATGTCAAGAAAGGGTGACTATAAAGTGAGTTTTGGCAAAACAGGTATCATTGTCATGTTGAGGTGGTAGAGGGCTGTTGTCGGCAGCTTGGGAAAGTAACTAAAAAAGTAACTAGTAATCTAACTTAGTTACTTTTACAATTGAGTAATCAGTAAAGTAACTAAGTTACTTTTTCAAGGAGTAATCAGTAATCAGTAATTGGATTACTTTAGCAAAGTAACTGTGACAACACTGATTATTACATTTCAAAATCATTGTTTTTGTCTTTAAACATTGTGTAGGCCCCTACCCCATTACTTAATTGGGGCAAATTAACAGTTTTTTTTGCCTAATATAAAGCCCCCATCCACCCCCGCCCCGATTCCCTGAAATGGTACAGCCCTGTTTGCGTCTTTCTCTGTTCGCTGTGTCGCCTAACCAGGGTTGCCAGATGTGACGATTTCCAGTCCAATAACTGCTCAAAAATGCATGGAGGCACTAAATCCTGCGCAATTTGAACTGATTTTTAAAATGTGTGTGGCAATTCTATACAAAAAAACTCTTCCAGTGCCATATTTTTACCCTAAACAAACCAATTGGATGGGAAAACACCCAATATGGCAACCCTGCGCCTAACTGAAGTAGCACTGCTAGCCCACATTCGATTCTGACACGAGACGACAAGTTGCCACTATACCACAATTAAACAATGAAGTGACAGCAGGAGTCTGGAGCTGAAAAACGGAAGAAAAAGAAACAAAAAGATGATGCCCGTGCATCCCTTGCTGGTAAGTACGTGTTAAAGGTTTAAATTGTTTTGATTACTTAATGTTCAGTGGTGCTGCTTAAGCTAGGTTGCGTTGGCTTTGCTGATTTGATGTAGCTTTAAACGCTAAACTTAAACGCTTTAATAAATAGTAATGGTTTGAGTAGAACTTTTGTGTGTGTGTGTGTGGGGGGGTTCTCTTGTATGGGGGTGCGGGAGCCTCCCTCACCAGTTATGCTTAGGGCCTCCAAAACCTTAGCAGCGGCCCTGGATCTAATTGTCACCCTAGTTCAGTGGTTAGCGTCCAAGTAAGATAGGAAGCACCAGGACCATAAAGACTTGGACCTCCTGTTGTGTGGGCTGCTGAAGAGGAGGTACTGCTGGCCCACCACCACCAGAGGGCGCCCTGCCTGGAGTGCGGGCTCCAGGCACCAGAGGGCGCTGCCGCATCATGGGAGTAGCCTGGGTGACAGCTGTCACCCATCACCAGACACAGCTGTTCCACTCAGCACAGAGGTATATCAGGAGGACGGCGTCTCCACCTCAGTGCCGAGATATCGCCTAAGACTAAGGTAGTATTCTCTGCATTTATATATCGCATAACCAGCTAAACCCGTTAAACCTTTTCAGGACTGGTGACTACAGATAGCTTCATTGTTTGGATAAGTACTCACCTTCCTGCTGTTCTTTGACAAGAGGTGGAGGTGGCTTCTCCCCTCTCCGTTACTGGGTGCGGTCATCCACGCCTGTGTGTTGTTGCTCTCTCCTGCCAGCAGTACCGGATCCGACGAGCGGAGGCAGTGGCCACCTGGGAATTCGGGACTTGGCGGTTCCAGTATTTCCAGGGTTCGGTGGCAGAGGAGCTCTGGGTGGTTCCGGTTCGACTGAGACAGACGTCTCCTACCTTCGAGCCTGCCCACACGACACCAGCGGATTCGACCCCAAATTGTGTTTGTTATATTAATTGTGCTTGTTTCACAGAAGTAAATCTTGTTATTTACCTTCTCCATTGTCCGTTCATTGCGCCCCCTGTTGTGGGTCCGTGTTCCTACACTTTCACAACACCTCCATTCCCAAACAAAGGTATTGACAATGCCAAACAGCCCCATTCAGCAACTTTATGACTCCATAACATCTTGCCAGGTGTGTCTCAATCCAAAGGCAGAGGACCTAGGGATATGAATGTCACTGCTGAGATAAGTAAGTGTCTCTACAATTTAGACACTTTCCCTGCGCACAGACACCTGTAGGTCCAGGAAGTCACTGAAAGCCTGGATCTTAGACTTGATCCAGGACAATGCAGACCCAGATGCTCGGTCTCCTCATCAAGCTTGTCATGTGCTTCAGTCAGGGCACCTACTGATTCTTCAAAGATCACTGCATTGTCTGAGAGGTCCAGGTCTATAATCCTTTTCTTGCCAACAGATTCACCTAGGCTTTCTCTTTCCATGACCCTACCCAACACCCAGTTCATGCAACCGTAGAACAGTGTGTTAAGGTTAATCAAAAACCAGTAATCAGGATGAGCTGGTTACTTCAGCCACAAACCCAGTGCACTTTGACTTTGCTTAGGCAGTTACAAAATGGACCATGTCACTAGAATTGGGGCTCACTTGAACTTAAATGGCACTATAGGACCTTGATGGAGCTACAGTATGCGTTTTACTGATTGTCAAATAAGTAATATATTTGTTTTCTTCTCTTTGCATTTGAGAACATTTCAAGAACAACACTGTATTTTCCTTGCCACTGAATACTGCATGTGATCCAGGAAGAGTTTTCTGTTCTTTGCAGTTTGTGTGTGACCAAGGACTTAAGGTTAATCATGAGCACAACGAACCTGAACAAAGCTCAATTTTCTTTAACTAACACATAAATCACAGCAGCTGATCTGCAGCTTGTGGTTTATAACTAATTTTGTGTGCAGCTGTCACTTGCCAAAAGAAAACCTATGTGACTAACTGACCTAATGTTTGGAGCCTGTCCTTATTTGGCAATGGACCGCTAGTGTGTATAAAAGGAGAGCCACATCACACAGTGTTGCTGCAACTATGACCTTCAGGGTTGCTATCAAGGTCATAGCAGAATCAGCTGTTGATGTTGACAAAGAGGCCAGTTTGATGAAGTGGTTTGCCCAACGTCAGGACTTTCAGAGTCGGGTGAGGATGAAGACATGCAGGTCATTCATTGTTTGGTCTGAGTGCAGAGGCTTCTGTCAGCACAAAACATGTAGGACAAGGGTAGAGCACAGCACCCAATGTCCTTCTCAGTGTGCATAGGTGTGCAAGGGAGAGAAAACATTTTGAGGCTGAGAATCAAGAAATGAGTGGGGAGGGAGGACGTATTACAGCCAGGTGGAAAAAAAGAGGGAGAAAGAGACAGACACCTGGAGAGAAGGCTTATCTCTGTGCTTGCAGTCAACGATTCTTTTTTTCAGAGCTGGAGCTGTGTGCACGGGCAGTGGCGTGAAAACTTGTGTTCTTCTTCAGGGTGCATGAGCCACAGGGTCAGCAGTTCATCCCATAATTCAATGGCTGCAAGTTAGTCACAGATCCATGACAATGAAAATTGGGTCTCGCTATTTACACCTGTCAGTGGTGCATCTGCAGTGGGTTCTGACTCCAGCAGCTGGTGGCTAAAGCATGCTTGCAAGGCTCATAAAAAAGCATAAATGATTCCACTTTTCCCATTTATGTGCTTATCTCTTTCCTGATTTTTTTTTAACCACATTAGAACTTTTCAGATCCCAGACCTTGAAACCATCTAGTCCATCTGTTTCACACCACTGTCACTGTGCAGAGTCATTTGTAACAACCAGAAATAGCTTTAGTCTACATTTAGGCAAGCTGCTATGACCTAAATTAAGGCGAATCTTAAATGGATTACGTGTAGTTATGTTCATGGTGGCATGTAATATTTAAAAGCACATATACTTTTAATGCATCTGTATTTTTTAAATATGAGGAGGAAAAGAACATTTGCTGAGTTGGAGACAGTTTGAAGAAAGTCTATTTCTGAAGTTGTGTTGAATTTTCAGCTGATACTTGCGCAAGATGTGATGTTGGACACCATCATTCTTAAATGTTCTCCACTCAAATGTTCTCCACTACAGATAAAAATGTAACGAACTTTACATAGGTGAGACTAAGCAACCTTTACACAAAAGGCTATACCAGCACTACAGAGAGGGCACCAGTGGACCTCGGTCTGCAGTTCATCTCCACCTTAAAGACACTAATCACACGTTTGAGGACAAGGAAGTTAAAATATTAGCCAGAGAGAAGAAATGGTTTGAGAGAGGGGTCAAGGAGGCATTCTTTGTGAAACGTTTGAAACCCAGCCTTAACCGGGGAGGGGGTCTGAGACATGCTTTATCCCCTGTTTACAATGGGGTACTCAGGTCAAAGCAGTTTCAGTCTTTTGTTCATGGTAATGAGTCATTCACGTCATCAGCAGAGTCGTCAAGGGAGCCATCAGGAGAGGGTCTGTCCCATCATTAGGAGGGACAGCTGCCCTGTCATTAGGAGGGTGCTAACTAGAGCACAATAGGTGGTAATTAGAGCTATTGTTTAGTCACTAGCCTATAGCAGTCTGCCTCTCAGTAGGAGGGGTCTGGTTAGGTTTAAAACTCCAGCTTTTGTGACTTCTTGATTATTTTTCTCTACAAGAGTCAAGACAGAAGTCAGACCACCAGAGCAAGAATTTTAGCTGAGGAAGCTTCTGCGATTTGAAGCGAAAAGTCCTCGCATCAAGCAACCCAGTCCAGTCGAAGATTCAAGCTTCTCTACTATGGAAACCACCTGGACAACTGAGAGTCTACACAGAAACATTGCGTCCACTCAGATTGCAATAGCCAATCACAGTTTAGCCTTTCTGTCCATCATTTACCTGTATTTTGGCATGCTTGGCGCCAGAAAGTTATGTTGGATCCAAAGGGATCCAAAAAGGCTAGGACCAAAAGTTATATTGGATCGGTTCCCACTGACCAATAGTCAATCAATCAATCAACTTGTTTCTTATATAGCGCCAAATCACAACAAACAGTTGCCCCAAGGCGCTCCACATTGCAAGGCAAGGCCATACAACAATCATGAAAAACCCCAACGGTCAAAACGACCCCCTATGAGCAAGCACTTGGCCACAGTGGGAAGGAAAAACTCCCTTTTAACAGGAAGAAACCTCCAGCAGAACCAGGCTCAGGGAGGGGCAGTCTTCTGCTGAGACTGGTTGGGGCTGAGGGAAAGAACCAGGAAAAAGAGATCGATCACTAATGATTAAATGCAGAGTGATGCATACGGAGCAAAAAGAGAAAGAAACAGTGCATCATGGGAACCCCCCCACAGTCTACGTCTAAAGCAACATAACCAAGGGATGGTCCAGGGTCACCCGATCCAGCCCTAACTATAAGCCTTAGCGAAAAGGAAAGTTTTAAGCCTAATCTTAAAAGTAGAGAGGGTATCTGTCTCCCTGATCTGAATTGGGAGCTGGTTCCACAGGAGAGGAGCCTGAAAGCTGAAGGCTCTGCCTCCCATTCTACTCTTACAAACCCTAGGAACTACAAGTAAGCCCGCAGTCTGAGAGCGAAGCGCTCTAATGGGGTAATATGGTACTACGAGGTCCCTAAGATAAGATGGGACCTGATTATTCAAAACCTTATAAGTAAGAAGAAGAATTTTAAATTCTATTCTAGCATTAACAGGAAGCCAATGAAGGGAGGCCAACACGGGTGAGATATGCTCTCTCCTGCTAGTCCCCGTCAGTACTCTAGCTGCAGCATTCTGAACCAACTGAAGGCTTTTTAGGGAACTTTTAGGACAACCTGATAATAATGAATTACAATAGTCCAGCCTAGAGGAAATAAATGCATGAATTAGTTTTTCAGCATCACTCTGAGACAAGACCTTTCTGATTTTAGAGATATTGCGTAAATGCAAAAAGGCAGTCCTACATATTTGTTTAATATGCGCTTTGAATGACATATCCTGATCAAAAATAACTACAAGATTTCTCACAGTATTACCAGAGATCAGGGAAATGCCATCCAGAGTAACGATCTGGTTAGACACCATGCTTCTAAGATTTGTGGGGCCAAGTACAATAACTTCAGTTTTATCTGAGTTTAAAAGCAGGAAATTAGAGGTCATCCATGTCTTTATGTCTGTAAGACAATCCTGCAGTTTAGCTAATTGGTGTGTATCCTCTGGCTTCATGGATAGATAAAGCTGGGTATCATCTGCGTAACAATGAAAATTTAAGCAATACCGTCTAATAATACTGCCCAAGGGAAGCATGTATAAAGTGAATAAAATTGGTCCTAGCACAGAACCTTGTGGAACTCCATAATTAACTTTAGTCTGTGAAGAAGATTCCCCATTTACATGAACAAACTGTAATCTATTAGACAAATATGATTCAAACCACCGCAGCGCAATGCCTTTAATACCTATGACATGCTCTAATCTCTGTAATAAAATTTTATGGTCAACAGTATCAAAAGCAGCACTGAGGTCCAACAGAACAAGCACAGAGATAAGTCCACTGTCCGAAGCCATAAGAAGATCATTTGTAACCTTCACTAATGCTGTTTCTGTACTATGATGAATTCTAAAACCTGACTGAAACTCTTCAAATAGACCATTCCTCTGCAGGTGATCAGTTAGCTGTTTTACAACTACCCTCTCAAGAATCTTTGAGAGAAATGGAAGGTTGGAGATTGGCCTATAATTAGCTAAGATAGCTGGGTCAAGTGATGGCTTTTTAAGTAATGGTTTAATTACTGCCACCTTAAAGGCCTGTGGTACATAACCAACTAACAAAGATAGATTGATCATATTTAAGATTGAAGCATTAAATAATGGTAGGACTTCCTTGAGCAGCCTGGCAGGAATGGGGTCTAATAAGCATGTTGATGGTTTGGATGAAGTAACTAATGAAAATAACTCAGACAGAACAATCGGAGAGAAAGAGTCTAACCAAATACCGGCATCACTGAAAGCAGCCAAAGATAACGATACATCTTTGGGATGGTTATGAGTAATTTTTTCTCTAATAGTCAAAATTTTGTTAGCAAAGAAAGTCATGAAGTCATTACTAGTTAAAGTTAATGGAATACTCAGCTCAATAGAGCTCTGACTCTTTGTCAGCCTGGCTACAGTGCTGAAAAGAAACCTGGGGTTGTTCTTATTTTCTTCAATTAGTGATGAGTAGAAAGATGTCCTAGCTTCACGAAGGGCTTTCTTATAGAGCAACAAACTCTTTTTCCAGGCTAAGTGAAGATCTTCTAAATTAGTGAGACGCCATTTCCTCTCCAACTTACGGGTTATCTGCTTTAAGCTACGAGTTTGTGAGTTATACCACGGAGTCAGACACTTCTGATTTAAAGCTCTCTTTTTCAGAGGAGCTACAGCATCCAAAGTTGTCTTCAATAAGGATGTAAAACTATTGACAAGATACTCTAACTCCCTTACAGAGTTTAGGTAGCTACTCTGCTCTGTGTTGGTATATGACATTAGAGAACATAAAGAAGGAATCATATCCTTAAACCTAGTTACAGCGCTTTCTGAAAGACTTCTAGTGTAATGAAACTAATTCCCCACTGCAGGGTAGTCCATCAGGGTAAATGTAAATGTTATTAAAAAATGATCAGACAAAAGGGAGTTTTCAGGGAATACTGTTAAGTCTTCTATTTCCATACCATAAGTCAGAACAAGATCTAAAATATGATTAAAGTGGTGGGTGGACTCATTTACTTTTTGAGCAAAGCCGATAGAGTCTAATAATAGATTAAATGCAGTGTTGAGGCTGTCATTCTCAGCATCTGTGTGGATGTTAAAATCGCCCACTATAATTATCTTATCTGAGCTAAGCACTAAGTCAAACAAAAGGTCTGAAAATTCACAGAGAAACTCACAGTAACGACCAGGTGGACGATAGATAATAACAAATAAAACTGGTTTTTGGGACTTCCAATTTGGATGGACAAGACTAAGAGACAAGCTTTCAAATGAATTAAAGCTCTGTCTAGGTTTTTGATTAATTAATAAGCTGGAATGGAAGATTGCTACTAATCCTCCGCCCCGGCCCGTGCTACGAGCATTCTGACAGTTAGTGTGACTCGGGGGTGTTGACTCATTTAAACTAACATATTCATCCTGCTGTAACCAAGTTTCTGTTAGGCAGAATAAATCAATACGTTGATCAATTATTATATCATTTACCAACAGGGACTTAGAAGAAAGAGACCTAATGTTTAATAGACCACATTTAACTGTTTTAGTCTGTGGTGCAATTGAAGGTGCTATATTATTTTTTCTTTTTGAATTTTTATGCTTAAATAGATTTTTGCTAGTTATTGGTGGTCTGGGAGCAGGCACCGTCTCTACGGGGATGGGGTAATAAGGGGATGGCAGGGGGAGAGAAGCTGCAGAGAGGTGTATAAGACCACAGCTCTGCCTCCTGGTCCCAATGCTAGACAGTCACAGTTTGGAGGATCCCAAAAAATTGGCCAGATTTCTAGAAATGAGAGCTGCTCCATCTAAAGTGGGATGGATGCCGTCTCTCCTAACAAGACCAGGTTTTCCCCAGAAGCTTTGCCAATTATCAATGAAGCCCACTCATTTTTTGGACACCACTCAGACAGCCAGCAATTCAAGGAGAACATGCGGCTAAACATGTCACTCCCGGTCTGATTGGGGAGGGGCCCAGAGAAAACAACAGAGTCCGACATTGTTTTTGCAAAGTTACACACCGATTCAATGTTAATTTTAGTGACCTCCGATTGGCGTAACCGAGTGTCATTACTGCCGACGTGAATTACAATCTTACCAAATTTACGCTTAGCCTTAGCCAGCAATTTCAAATGTCCTTCGATGTCGCCTGCTCTGGCCCCTGGAAGACAATTGACAATGGTTGCTGGTGTCGCTAACTTCACATTTCTCAAAACAGAGTCGCCAATAACCAGAGTTTGATCCTCGGCGAGTGTATCGTCGAGTGGGGAAAAACGGTTAGAGATGTGAACGGGTTGACGGTGTACACGGGGCTTCTGTTTAGGGCTACGCTTCCTCCTCACAGTCACCCAGTCAGCCTGCCTTCCCGACTGCACGGGGTCTGCCAGGGGGGAACTAACGGCGGCTAAGCTACCTTGGTCCGCACCGACTACAGGGGCCTGGCTAGCTGTAGAATTTTCCACGGTGCGGAGCCGAGCCTCCAATTCGCCCAGCCTGGCCTCCAAAGCTACGAATAAGCTGCACTTACTACAAGTACCGTTACTGCTAAAAGAGGCCGAGGAATAACTAAACATTTCACACCCAGAGCAGAAAAGTACGGGAGAGACAGGAGAAGCCGCCATGCTAAAACGGCTAAGAGCTAGTAGCTACGCTAAGCTAGCGGATTCCCAAACAGGGAATCCGACACTAGACAGGCTGTGGAGCAGCACAGGTAACGCACGACAACAGTGCTAAAATAAAATAAAAATCCACTAGACAGGCTGTGGAGCAGCACAGGTAACGCACAACAGTGCTAAAAAATAAAATAAAATAAAAATAAAAATCCACTGGACAGGCTGTGGAGCAGCACAGGTAACGCACGACAACAGTGCTAAAAAAAATAAATAAAATAAAATAGAATAAAAATCAAAATCCACTGGACAGGCTGTGGAGCAGCACAGGTAACGCACGACAACGGTGCCAAAACAAAACAAAAAACCACTAGACAGGCTGTGGAGCAGCACAGGTAACGCACGACAACAGTGGTAAAAAATAAAATAAAAATCCACTGGACAGGCTGTGGAGCAGCACAGGTAACGCACGACAACAGTGGTAAAAAATAAAATAAAAATCCACTGGACAGGCTGTGGAGCAGCACAGGTAACGCACGACAACAGTGCTAAAAAATAAAATAAAAATCCACTGGACAGGCTGTGGAGCAGCACAGGTAACGCACGACAACAGTGCTAAAAAATAAAATAAAAATCCACTGGACAGGCTGTGGAGCAGCACAGGTAACGCACGACAACAGTGCCAAAAAAAAATAAATAAAAATCCACTAGACAGGCTGTGGAGCAGCACAGGTAACACACGACAAGTGCTAAAAAAAATAAAATAAAAATCAAAATCCACTGGACAGGCTGTGGAGCAGCACAGGTAACACACGACAACAGTGCTAAAAAATAAAATAAAAATCCACTGAACAGGCTGTGGAGCAGCACAGGTAACGCACGACAACAGTGCTAAAAAATAAAATAAAAATCCACTGGACAGGCTGTGGAGCAGCACAGGTAACACACGACAACAGTGCTAAAATAAAATAAAAATCCACTAGGCAGGCTGTGGAGCAGCACGACAACAGTGCTAAAAAATAAAATAAAAATCCACTGAACAAGCTGTGGAGCAGCACAGGTAACACACGACAACAGTGCTAAAAAATAAAATAAAAATCCACTGAACAAGCTGTGGAGCAGCACAGGTAACACACGACAACAGTGCTAAAAAATAAAATAAAAATCCACTGAACAGGCTGTGGAGCAGCACAGGTAACGCACGACAACAGCGCTAAAAAATAAAATAAAAATCCACTAGGCAGGCTGTGGAGCAGCACGACAACAGTGCTAAAAAATAAAATAAAAATCCACTGAACAAGCTGTGGAGCAGCACAGGTAACACACGACAACAGTGCTAAAAAATAAAATAAAAATCCACTGGACAGGCTGTGGAGCAGCACAGGTAACGCACGACAACAGCGCTAAAATAAAATAAAAATCCACTAGGCAGGCTGTGGAGCAGCACGACAACAGTGCTAAAAAATAAAATAAAAACGAAAGCGTTAGCAAGCTAGTTAGCTTGCCAACGCTGATGAAGGTTAGCTGATAAAAGTGCTCCGTCGCGATGCTTCGACCATTAGAGGTCTTCTTTAGGCGTTGGAGCACGGTGAAAAAGTAAAAAAAAAGTAAAAAAGTCTTGAAAAAGACTGTTAATTCAAAGAACTCAAACAGCTCAGTTCAAACAGCTAACAGATACAGCAGAACACCGCTGTGCTCCAAATTATTTTTTGTTTACCAAAAAATAAGTGTACCATTTCGGGCGGATGCCCTTTGTCAGGCTGACAAAGGGCGTCTGTGTAAAGATTCATTTTTTTGCAAATAATTTTTTTTTTTTTTTTTTGTCTGGGAGTGCTGTGGCTGTGCGGATCATTTGGTTTTTCTCTGAAAATGAGACAACCCATATGACAAAAGACAACCCCTCTTTCTCCAAATATGTCTTGGAAAAAAGACAGGCTGTACTTTGTCATATGGGTTGTCTCATTTTCAGAACAACACCTAGTCAACAGTCATATCTCACTGTGTTATAGTTGAGAACATCATTCTGTCATCAACAGTCAAAACTTTACACATTCTGGAGAAATGTTGGTTTCTCAGAATGCAAAAGATGGAGAACTGCGTCTTATTTTTTCTGTCTCAGGCTCACAACTTGTCATTCGCCCCTCTTACCACTCCTTTCCAGGTAAAGTAACAGAAGCAGGTATTTTATGCCACATTTCCAGTGGCACTTCAACCTGCCAGAACCAGGGGGTCAACATGTTTCAGCTGACGTTGAAAGCACATCAGACTAGTACCAAGTCTGAGTTCAATCCATGTTGAGATCTATGCTCAGAAGCAAGTTCAAGAGATGGCTGGACCCACACACAGCCTGGCTGGTCTCTGATTAATCGAATAGTGACAGTGATGTCTGGTGAAAGTGACAGAATGAAGAAATCTAAGCTCTGGACCGAGGACAAGATCCAGTATGAGCCGGGAATGTCTGTAAGTGCTGAGACAGAAAAACAAACAAGATTACATCACTGGCAGGTGTGAACGTTCTACGGCAGACTCCACATAGTGCTAGACCCTGTGCTGTGGAAGCACAAATGTTGGACAGCTTGGGCTAATAGAGAGTAATCTGACCTCGGTACAGCCTCGCCTTTCACAGCCAGCAAAAACAGCACTACAGACCTGAAAATGTTTCTTTGGTCTGCATCACTTCAGTGGCTATAGGGTCTTTTTTGCAATAAATATTTATTGTAAATTACCCCTGCTGACCTGCATTGGCTTGCTGGAAAGGTGTATAATATGACAACTTCAAGTAACCTGACTAGAAAAGCAGTCAGAATTCATAAAGTAGGGCCATACAGGTGCTACAGCACTTGCATTGCATTTGGAAGTGTTGTAACAGACACCCCCCCCCCACCCCACCCCCCAGCCCCGAGGCATCCATTTCCTATGCCTGCTTACTCCTAATAAGGGTCTCCTGCACACACACTGAAATATATCACTCAGTGATCTTCAACCGCTTACTCCATCATGGGGTGGGGGCTGGAGCCTATCCCTGCAGTCATAGAATGTGAGGCGGGGTACAACCTGGACAGAACGCCAGTCTGTCGCAGGGCCATATGAAAGTGTTCATCAAGTCAAGATCAAAGCTCAGTGAGCATTTGTAAATTTCGCCTTCCTGTCTCTGTGGTCACAGAAGCATCTTCCTCAGTGAGACTGTCCGGTGTCCTGCACGTAGCATCTTAGCGTGATGCTACATGCACAAACCACAAACACAGCCAGTTCCACGCTTTCGGAAGAGGAAAACACACTTTGCTAAGAATTTTCTCCCCACCACATAAGAGGACAGAATCAAATTTTTGAAAACCATTCACACGCTGTGCTGGGCTTCACTTCTGCTGTTTGTCCAAGATGTGCAAAATAAACCTCTGACTTTCCTCATACAGATATTATGTTTAAAAGAAAAATCTGTCCACTTAATCAGCAACACTAGTCATTTTAGTGCTCCCTCGTAAAACACTTTTTTTTTTTTTTTTTTTTACCATTTTGACGTATTCAAAGTAAAAAAAAAGTCCACAAAAAATGCTGATTTCACACTACAAAAAAATTCAGGTTTCCCCTACTCATTTCAGTAGAGCATCTCGAGCAGCATGGCATGATGATGTCATCAAAGTCCACATTCCTCAGCTTGATGTTTCTTAGTGTTTATCAGCAGGTGAAATCAGGCTAATTTCCCCATGTTTATGACTTTATTTCTCAGGGCTTATGGCACAAAAAAGAAAATGCAATACATCAATATTATAATTATTTATTTATTTTGAATCTGTGACAGACTGGCGTCCTGTCCTGGGTGTACCCCACCTTGCGCTCTATGACTGCTGGGATAGGCCCCAGCCCCCTGAGACCCTTAATTGAACTAAGCGGTTGAAGATGAGTGTGTATTTATTTGGAATAGTCAGCTCATTTGACATTTACTAGTGATATGCACTTTAAGATAGCCAGCATGCAATGTCTTCCTTTTTATATCATTTTCGGAACAGCATTTCTAAACATGGTGTTGTAAAGTTTTTAAAACAACCAGATAAGATTTTCACACTTGTCATCACTTTTTTAAAGTACCAACAAATACATTTGGGGCCATCCCCAACCACACTCAAAAAATGGCTCTTTGGATGAACTCAATTCAATTATGTGCAGGATTTCCATCTAATAAATATATGTAGCCCAACTCAAAGAAAACACATCCATCTACATCTACATATATTCATTAGATGGAATCCAACCCAATGAGTCTTTTCTACTTTTTTTTTTTTTACTAATAGCCCAATTTCATAGCCTTAAGAGTCTTGTTGGATTTGTGAGAATCTACTGAATCTACTGGTACCTTGTTTCCCATGTAACAATAACAAATATACTCAAAACCTGGATTAATCTTTTTAGTCACATAGCACTACTATTATTCTGATCACTACTGTATATTTATTAGATGGAAATCCTGCACATAATTGAATTGAGTTCAGCCAATGCATCAGTTTTTTGAGTGCACATGTTCTATTTTTTAATTCAGGATTTTGTTTCCCATTCAGTTGCCCACATAATAGGCATCATGTTTCTCCTTGTGGTTGTTAGTTTAAATTGCTAGGTGGGTGGAGCACACCAGTGAGTATGACATATCCAGTCTTCAGGATACACACAAACTTTGTGAGTTCACACGCAGCTGGTTATAATTTTCACTAACCATCCAGCAGGTGGCAGACATGTCTGTAGGATAATACAGAGGTAAAACAATGTTGCTTCTTTGATTGATGTGGTGCATCAAAGTTCACCACATACAATTTGCTACTTTTTTTGCCGACTTGCCCATCTTTTAATTTGGGGAGCTACAAGGTGACAGCATGTAGGACAAGCGATCTGGAGCAGGGTTGGTGCCTCCTGTTTTATAGAGATGGTTCCCATCACAGACATTGTTTTAATAGATTACTGAATATTTTGACATTCTTTGAGCAGAACATAAGCAAGAACTCATTTATCAGAATGTGCCATTTCTCTCTTTCTCTCTCTCTGTGATGCTGCACTTTGATTTTTCAAAAAGACATTTTCTTAAATTCCTTTTTTTTTCTTTTTTTGTGATTGACTCAGATTTTGAAGCTTCATAACAAAAAGGTAAACTCTTTTGCAATTCAACTCAACTTTCTGTCATTGAAGCAGAGAAATTGTGTGAAAATTAAGAGAGTGGTGCATCTCAAGGAGTAAAATTAAAGACATGTTAAAGTGATTGTAGTTTATAAACTGTTATATTGACACAAACAGGAAACAACATGTCCGTAGTCCCTAATGTACTGTCGCTGTCAATGTAAATCTTGCACAAGGCTTTGTAACTCCACTAATTGATGCTTGCAGCAAAAAAGACCAGAAAAAAAACAGCTTTGACACCCACATATGAAGAATTTGATTGCACATCAGAGAATTTAGTCTGTCAAATGCCCTCTCCTCAACATGTGGAAGACACCATGAACATCACCATCAGCCTGACTGCACTGATGCAGACATAGGCTGCACAATTTGGCTTCTGAGGAGTTTCCAGGGTCTTGATCCTCTGAAATTCATTCTGACAGACCGCGTCTGGTCGTCTGATTAAGAAAGGTTGACTGTGTCCTTTCTTCAAGCCAAGTGGACATCCGCTTGTTCCTGTTGTTGCTTGTCCCTCACGGTTACTGGATTCTGGTGTTAGAGAGTGGAAAAGAGCTCAGGAAACGTTTTGTTTTGGGAGTGTGTCTAACCGTAACTGTTGGTGGTCAGGCAATTAGATATACAAAGTGCAAACCACGGCTTCATGCTGCTCGCAGCCCACTCCTGCTGGAACGCCCTGCCTCACTATGATGCCATATCAGTAGTCATTACTTCTGCCAAGCACCTTAGATAAACATCATCTGCAGGTTATTGCCAACAAATATCAATGGATTACTTTATGGATTTTTAGATCAGACCTGATCAGATATATATATACACACACACACACACACCTATATATATATATATATATATATACACACACACACACACATAGTGCATGCAGAACGTATCCTCAGCGCTTCACTTTTTCCACATTTTGTTATGATGCAGCGTTATTCCAAAATAGAGTAAATTATTTTTTTCCTCAAAATTCTACTCACAACACCCCATAATGACAAAATTGAACAGGTGTTTGAATTTTTTGCAAATTTATATAAAAAAACAAACTAAGAAATCACGTGTACTTAAGTATTCACACCCTTTTTATAATACTTTCTTGATGCCCCTTTGAGAGCAATTACAGCCTCAAGTCTTCTTGAATATAATACGACAAGCTTGGCACTAGGGAAGTCCCGATCAGGTTTTTTTGGCCCCGATCTGAATTCGAGTCATCTGATTTTGAGTATCTGCAGATACCGAGTCCTGATCCGATACTTTAAAAAACTGAATGAACAATGAACAAATGCTAAATATATAATATTTTCATTTTAATCACCTTATTTTATTATGTATCACTTAAACAGTGCACTTCTCCTTGAGGTAGCTTGAACAATTAAGTAATAATCTACCAGACTTAAAAAATTGGACAAATTTCCATTATTTTATTTGTCTAAAAATAAATGTTCAAGGTTCCTTTTGTTAAACAAGAAATTATCTGAAATAACAGGTGGTTTTAATTTACAAATGAAAGATTTCTAAAGAACCATTTATTGATTTAGCTATTTTAATTGCAAGTGTTCTAAACTTTTTAAACAGTAATCAGAAATTTTGAGGTAACAAACAACAACAACAATCAACATTTCCAAGGATTTTTCTTCAGAAAACTGCTCTGTGAATGAGCAGTTCTGTCACGTTTCTGTTTTGTACAGATCAGTGCAGTTTTGTACAGATCAGTGGTTTCTGCACCGATCTGTTTTGTAGAGATCAGTGGTCTCTGCTACTACAACCCCTGGCAATAATTATGGAATCACCGGCCTTGGAGGATGTTCATTCAGTTGTTTAATTTTGTAGAAAAAAGCAGATCACAGACATGACACAAAACTAAAGTCATTTCAAATGGCAACTTTCTGGCTTTAAGAAACACTATAAGAAATCAGGAAAAATAATTGTGGCAGTCAGTAATGGTTACTTTTTTAGACCAAGCAGAGGGAAAAAAATATGGACTCACTCAATTCTGAGGAATATATTATGGAATCACCCTGGAAATTTTCATCCCCAAAACGAACACCTGCATCAAATCAGATCTGCTTGTTAGTCTGCATCTAAAAAGGAGTGTTCACACCTTGGAGAGCTGTTGCACCAAGTGGACTGACATGAATCATGGCTCCAACACGAGAGATGTCAATTGAAACAAAGGAGAGGATTATCAAACTCTTAAAAGAGGGTAAATCATCACGCAATGTTGAAGATACAGGCTGTTGGAATACCTGCTGGGCATTGCTGCCTGACGCACCTCCACCAGTGCACTCTATGCAAGAAAAAGATGTTGGTTGTTCACAGTCAGCTGTGTCTAAACTCTGGACCAAATACGAACAACATGGGAAGGTTGTTAAAGGCAAACATACTGGTAGACCAAGGAAGACATCAAAGCATCAAGACAGAAAACTTAAAGCAATATGTCTCAAAAATCGAAAATGCACAACAAAACAAATGAGGAACGAATGGGAGGAAACTGGAGTCAACATCTGTGACCGAACTGTAAGAAACTGCCTAAAGGAAATGGGATTTAAATACAGAAAAGCTAAACGAAAGCCATCATTAACACCTAAACAGAAAAAAACAAGGTTACAGTGGGCTAAGGAAAAGCAATCGTGGACTGTGGATGACTGGATGAAAGTCATATTCAGTGATGAATCTCGAATCTGCATTGGGCAAGGTGGTGATGCTGGAACTTTTGTTTGGTGCCGTTCCAGTGAGATTTATAAAGATGACTGCCTGAAGAGAACATGTAAATTTCCACAGTCATTGATGATATGGGGCTGCATGTCAGGTAAAGGCACTGGGGAGATGGCTGTCATTACATCATCAATAAATGCACAAGTTTACGTTGATATTTTGGACACTTTTCTTATCCCATCAATTGAAACGATGTTTGGGGATGATGAAATCATTTTTCAAGATGATAATGCATCGTGCCATAGAGCAAAAACTGTGAAAACATTCCTTGCAAAAAGACACATAGGGTCAATGTCATGGCCTGCAAATAGTCTGAATCTTAATCCAATTGAAAATCTTTGGTGGAAGTTGAAGAAAATGGTCCACGACAAGGCTCCAACCTGCAAAGCTGATCTGGCAACAGCAATCAGAGAAAGCTGGAGTCAGATTGATGAAGAGTACTGTTTGTCACTCATTAAGTCCATGCCTCCGAGACTGCAAGCTGTTAGAAAAGCCAGAGGTGGTGCAACAAAATACTAGTGATGTGTTGGAGCGTTCTTTTGTTTTTCATGATTCCATAATTTTTTTCCTCAGAATTGAGTGATTCCATATTTTTTTCCCTCTGCTTGGTCTAAAAAAGTAACCGTTACTGACTGCCACAATTTTTATTCCTGATTTCTTATAGTGTTTCTTAAAGCCAGAAAGTTATCATTTGAAATGACTTTAGTTTTGTGTCATGTCTGTGATCTGCTTTTTTCTACAAAATTAAACAACTGAATGAACATCCTCCGAGGCCGGTGATTCCATAATTTTTGCCAGGGGTTGTAGTCTTCCGTGTTTTGGTCCAACACAGCGTTCCTATTGGACTGCGCGAAGCTACGTCACAGCTCAGAGCATTGAAAGTTGGATTGGGTTGAACTTTGACCGCGTCAGCCTGCCAAAAAGCAGTGGTGGGCATAGATAACCAAAAAATTAACTTCGATAACAGATATTGAAAAGTTATCTTCGATAAAGATAAAACAATAAACCTGCCAAAAATGTATGAAGTTACAGATAACCGATAAATTCCAATATTATCGCTGGCACATTTACAACTACTAGTAAAACAAATTTAATAGCTTCTAGTAATATTAAAAATAACAATAGACCCAAACAATGAGACCGCACTTTTTTTCTTTCAACATTCTGCCCCTGCTAGAAGCTCTTGTTTACTACAGCACTCCCAGCACAGAGACACCCCGAGAGCAGCCATAAAGCCAGCTTTCTATCAATTACAATGCTCCGGTCAGGCGGAGGTCTTGAAAAATAAAGTCATGCTGAGTTATGGTTTTGATTTATAAATAACATTAATACCGATAGAATAACTCCATTAATGTCAATTCTGTCATTTGTACAAAGTTAAAATATAACATATATCTTTTAATGTTGAATAATGTACTAATTCTGAGGTTTTGTAACAGACAGATCGCAAAGGATTCTGTGTAAAAGTGCCTCTGCTAAACACTGATTGGTTCTGTCATTCATTATGTAAACCAACACATTGATGTGACGTCTGCCATGTGTTGGTGCTTAAAGATAAATGTGCTTTTGTAAATTTTTTTATTTGTAAAAATAGGCATTTTTACGGAGTCCTGTAAGTGTCATCGCAAAATGTTTTGCATGTGGAGAGAATGTGCGCACGTTTTATGATGTTGTAAAACATGATGATTTTTCATGCAGGAATTTTTTGGACCAAGTTTCAGGTTAATTGTGCGTCCTGCATCGTGTAGTGTACGTGGAGTATCAAGCTGCGGTCAACATCTGACGACTACCTCCTGATCGCTGGTCGTATGGTCGAATGAGAATCAAACCTGTTTGTTATATTATTGTGGTCAGCCGTCGTGAGGGTTTCCTGCTGCTGAAAAGCTACAAGCATCCAAACACCTGCACTGTGCCTGTGCAAACACTGCAGAGCTGGCTTGTAATGTTATTATTATTATTATTATTATTTTGCTGTTGTTTTGTTTTGTTTTTAAACTTCATTTGTTAAAAAAAAAGCCATTTGCAAAGCCAAAAAGTTGATTTGACAATCATCTGATATAACCGGGGTCAAAATAAATAGAACACTGCCATCTACTGGTTCCCAGACGCTTAGTACTTAGGGCGAATACTGCCATGAACACTACTGGCCAGTAGATGGCAGTAGAGGCCTTGAAAAAAAATCCAGATAATCCCTGTCTGCTACATTTAAAATGCATGGAATTTAACAAACGCAAATACGAAACCAACATCTATAAACACAGAGAATATATTCAAAAGAGTTTTAGGCACTAGAGTTTAATGCTGTTGTCCGTGGAGCCTGAACAGAGTGTCTGAAATGCATTTGTCCTGTTGTGACGTACTGAGATTACATCATCGTACCCATAATGCACTGCGGGGCACAGCATGTGCTCACAAAACCTTAAAAATTAGCACATTACTTTAAAACTAAAACAGATATCTGATATTTTCACTTTATAAAACTTCAGACATGACAGTAATTTTAAACCATAAGTGAACCATAAGTTAAAAATGTATGCCTCTGGATGACTTAGGTGATATTGCCAGCATATGTTATGGTATTAAAGGAAATGTGTTTTTTTTGTGGCCATTTTTCCTTTCTCTGTAGAGGGTTGAGACACTTTTCATACAAGCAGTTCTCTTCTGTTTGTAGAGGTTATAAATGTGCATCTGTTACAAAACTTTTAACAGGTGGGTGCTGAACTGATTTTAAATTTAAAAAATGCTTGTTGTTGTTCAGCTTTGTTTACTTTGTTTATCGGTTTAGAAGTTATCGGACAAAAATTAATCGGAAGATAATTGGTCCGATAATGGTTTTTAAAGTTATCTAAAAAGATAATCCGATAACGAAAACATTATCTTCGATAATTATCTGTTATCGGATTATCGGAAGTGTGCCCACCACTGCCGACAAGGCAATGCGTGCTCCTGTCAGAAGCATCGCTTTAGCTCAGCTTTTGACGCGACGCTTCTGACAGCTCTAAAAAGCAACGTGTCTCATTGAAAATAATGCTTTTTGGATCGATTCTTGATGCCTCTGACACGTGAAAGGCCCATTAATCTGCAATAATGAGGTTGAAATAGCATTGATCAAAATAATGAGGATAAAATCTATATCGGGTTCCTGATCGGGATGCAAAGTCCAATTTCGATCAAGTCTGAAACCACGTGATCGGCCCGATTTCTGACCAAGTGATTAGATTGGGACATCCCTACTTGGCACACCTATATTTTGGCAGTTTTGCCCATTCGTCTTTACAGGAGTTCACAGCCATTTTCAGATCTCTCCAGAGATGTTCAGTCGGATTCAGGTCTGGACTCTGGCTGGGCCACTCAAGGACAATCAGAGAGTTGCCCTGAAGCCACTCCTTTGATATCTTGCCTGTGTGCTTAGGGTCACTGTCCTGCTGAAAAATGAACCGTCACCCCATGCAGAGGTCAAGAACGCTCCAGAGCAGGTTTCATTCCTGCTGATGAAAAACATCCCCACAGCATGCTTCACTGTAGGGATGTTCACTAGATTCCTCCAAACATGATGCCTGGCATTAAAGCCAAAGAATTTAATCTTTGTCTCATTAGACCAGAGAGTTCTTCAGGTTCCAAGGAAGTCTTTGAAAGGCTGGATCTTTGTCTCCATCCAGGACGATTACAAGCCCAAACACTTAGATTTCTCACTGAGTTTTTCAAGCTCTGTGATCACAGTGTCATCTACAAAGTTCAAGTCACTCAGCTTTTTCTCACCAATAATGGCAACTAAGCTGCTGATTTCCATGCAAGCACTGAACAGTGTAGGAGACAGAGCTCATCCCTGATAAAGGCCAGTTTCCCCTGAAAAAAATCTGTGATTCTGTCCCTGCTTGGCACAGTGGGGTGTCCTGTGCTCTAATATAGTCCTCTCCACCAAATTCCACTGAAATCCATTAATGTGTTCTTGAAATAAAATTGACAATCACCACTTGGACCAGAAACAGGAACTCAGTGATGGAGGTCAAAATGAACAGCCAAAAGGTGGCCTCACCCAAAATAAAAGTCCTGAATCCAAAATCTAGTCAACCCTTCTTTGAGCCAAAGCCCATTCCCTGCAAAATGAAATTTCCTGGTGACAACTCAGCACTGGAATCCTTTTCAGCCTCGGTGACCTATACACTGAGTGGCCTCTGGTTATTGTTTTCAGTTATTCCATTCCTTGTTTTTTCCCTTCATACAAAAGCCGTGGCAGCAGTTATTGACCTACCTTGTGTCATGTGTGTTGTGCCTGCGGCCTCAGTGAGGATTTTAAACCTGGTTTCATGCACTTAAACACGGAAAAGGTTTGACTGAGATCAATAAACACTGCTTTTTCTTGAAAAATATATTGTTGTTTTTGAGGCTGGTACAGGCAGAAGATACATTATTGATCTCTGACTCTAGTGAATATCCTTAAGGGATAACTAACTGGGTTCAGCATCTAGAATATCCAAAACACTTGTTTTTTGGGTGTTTCTGCAACAAGGTGTCAGAATTGAGTGTCAGGAAAATAAAAACCTATACCTGCTAAGCACTGTGATGTCAACATTATTTCAGTGTAACATCTGTAGATGCTGGTGCACCCAAAACCACTTGTAATTTATGAATTCTGGATTATTTTTTCAACCTCTCTCAGTTTTACATGTCCTTTTGTTTGGCCTTACAAGTAGCAGAAGGAAAATCAGCTTGATGTTAAAGATGAAAGAAGGGAAAGCAACTGTCAGTTGCCTCAGGTATCACTTCAATGAGGGGCACTGAGCCATTAAAAGTGGAAAACAAGCTCAGAGAAAAGAAGGGAAAAAGCACCTTGGCAGTGCTAAGCACCATCGCTCAGCACACTGTCCAACTCCGTCCATTCACACCGTATTATCAGAATAACTCGTCAAATGGGATCCGCGCCTCAGAACCGCTGCGAAAAATGTTGGGCTTTGTTGGAGGTGCTGTATGCTCGCAATATATATATATATATATATATATATATATATATATATATATATATATATATATATATAAAATACCATCCATTTGATGAAAGGGTTCGATAAACTGCCTTGGACCATATCACAACTACGAGTCTTTGCAGTGAGGTGAGTGAGGTTCCATTTTGGAGCAGCGGAAAATTATTCCAGAGACAAACCTGCTGTAAAGTTTTTTGACAGCCTGTGGCTGTATTTTTCCATCAGTTTTATAGTTTATTGGATTTCCTTCCTTTGTCTCCTATTGCTGTATTTAGTGTTGATGATTTCCAATGAGAGGAAAAATAGACCATTGGATTCTCTTAATTCGCCACACACTCTCCTTCCTTGTCATTTATTTGATAGATGTGCACTCCCCCCAACACACGCACTCTCTTGCTTCGCACAAAGTTATCCATTTATTGCCACTTTCATTACATGGGGCAGAACGGTGAGCTTTTGAGATCACTGCTGGGTATGGTGAGGATAATGAATTGAGTGGACAGCGGTGACTGCAGCCGCATTTTTCTCTGTGGGGGAACGCTCGCAGAGATTTGATGCTACAATCATCTGCTTTCTGGATGTTATGTTCATATGCTGCGCATTGTCATTCACAAAGGTTTTTATTTTTGTTATTTTAGCTGTTCGTTGCAGCATATTATATCTGAAAACAAATGCAGAAACTGCACCAGGTTTGCAGGTATCACTGGTAGTTTCAGCCCAGTGCCAGCAGGTTAATATCAAACATACTTGCCTGCCATTCACTCTGGGGGTAAGGTTTCACCAATTCACCTACCTGCATGTCTTTGGAAGCAGGAGGAAACCAGAGCTTCCAGAGGGAACTCATGCAAACACGGGGAGAACATGCAAACTCTACACAGAAAAGACCAGGTCAGAAGCAAACCTGGGACCTTCTCGCTGTAAGGCAACAATGCTAATCACTAAGTCCCAAGGCAACATTATGTACATAAAACGGTGAATTAAAAACATAAATTAAAACATGAGAAAACACTTAAATAAATTACCTTGCTGCTTCACTGTTTCACCTCAGGGAGCTGTGGGGTCTGCTATGTACTCTGACAAATGGGCCCTGATCTGTTAATGTTTCAGAAATCCTTTCATTTACATCCCCCTCCTTGATACCATAGAAACAGGCAGGTGGCCCAATCCACTTTAAAGGACAAAGCAACTCTGATCAGTTGATAATGTTTAGACAACATCATATCCATGCCAAATAGGCATGGTAAATCCAACATCTTTGTGCAATCCTGGTTTTGTTTTGGCAGTATTGCCCATTTTTTAAATAGCAAAGTGCACTCAGACACACCCCAAATTCACTCATACTCTCTCTGCAACAAGTAATTTGTATTTGCAATCAAAATACAGCCCTCAGTCTGAATTTAAGCATGCAACCACTTTTACCTGTTGCTTCCCTAGTTTATGGTTTCAGAGTATAAGTTCTATACAGGCCCTGATGCTTATCCATGGAGCATGAAGCAGATCAGAGTGTACATTGTACAACCCCAATTCCAATGAAGTTGGGACATTGTGTAAAATGTAAATAAAAACAGAATACAATTATTTGCAAATCCTCTTCAAGCTATATTCAATTGAATACACCACAAAGACAAGATATTTAATGTTCAAACTGATAAACTTTATTGTTTTTGTGCAAATATTTGCTAATTTTGAATGGATGCCTGCAACATGTTTCAAAAAAGCTGGGACAGTGGTATGTTTACCACTGTGTTACATCACCTTTTCTTCTAACAACACTCAATAAGCATTTGGGAACTGAGGACACTAATTGTTGAAGCTTTGTAGGTGGAATTCTTTCCTATTCATACTTGATGTACGACTTCAGTTGTTCAACAGTCCGGGGTGTCCGTTGTCATATTTTGCGCTTCATTAATCTGCCACACATTTTCAATGGGCGACAGGTCTGGACTGCAGGCAGGCCAGTCTAGTACCTGCACTCTTTTACTACGAAGCCACACTGTTGTAACACGTGCATAATGTGGCTGGGCATTGTCTTGCTGAAATAAGCAGGGACGTCCCTGAAAAAGATGTTGCTTAGGTGGCAGCATGTGTTGCTCGCAAAACCTGGATGTACCTTTCAGCATTGATGGTGTCATCACAGATGTGTAACTTGCCCATGCCATGGGCACTAACACACCCCTATACCATCACAGATGCTGGCTTTTGAACTTTGTGCTGGTAACAATCTGGATGGTCTTTTTACTTGTTTGCCCGGAGGACACGATGTCCATGATTTCCAAAAACAATTTGAAATGTGGACTCATCAGACCACAGCATACTTTTCCACTTTGTGTCTGTCCATTTCAAATGAGCTCAGGCCCAGAGAAGGCAGTGGCATTTCTGGATGTTGTTGATGTATGGCTTTCGCTTTACATGGTAGAGTTCTAACTTGCACTTGTAGCGGCGAACTGTGTTAACTAACAATGGTTTTCTGAAGTGTTCCTGAGGCCACACGGTAAGATCCTTTACCCAATGATGTTGGTTTTTAATGCAGTGCTGCCTGAGGGATCGAAGGTCATGGGCATTCAATGTTGGTTTTCGGCCTTGCTGCTTACGTGTAGAAAGTTCTCCAGATTCTCTGAATCTTCTGATTATATTATGGACTGTAGATGATGGAATCCCTAAATTCCTTGTAGTTGAACGTTGAGAAATATTGTTCTTAAACTGTTGAACTATTTTTTTCACGCAGTTGTTCACAAAGTGGTGATCCTCGCCCCATCTTTGCTTGTGAACGGCTGAGCCTTTTAGGGGTTGCTCCTTTTTATACCCAATCATGACACTCACAATTAGGGTCCTCAGTTACCAAATGCTTACTGAGTGTGGTTAGAAGGAAAGGTGGTGTCACACAGTGGTAAACATACCACTGTCCCATCTTTTTTGAAACGTGTTGCGGGCATCCATTTCAAAATGAGCAAATATTTGCACAAAAACAATAATTTATCAGTTTGAACATTAAATATCTTGCCTTTGTGGTGTATTCAATTGAATATAGGTTGAAGAGGATTTGCAAATCAATGCATTCTGTTTTTATTTACATTTCACACAATGTCCCAACTTCATTGGAATTTGGATTGTACAAAATGGTATTCCAACCCCTATCCCTTTGAACCTCTGTTCTGTTACAGCTTTCACATGTAGTAGCACTGTCAAAACAGTTGTTACAAAGAAGTAATTCAATTTATGTCAAACTCTTCCACATGCCATCTAGTACACCATGGGCCCACTTCTGACAATCTGTGGTGCACTGTCTAAAGTGGATGGTGCAAATCCATTTTGGGTGCATGCCACTTTTATTTCAGTTTGATGACTGAAAAGGAGGAATCTGAGCATTAATGTCTATCCTTACTTGTATAAATGTGTGTGTGTGTGTGTGTGTGTGTGTGTGTGTGTGTGTGTGTGTGTGTGTGTGTGTGTGTGTGTGTGTGTGTGTGTGTGTGTGCGCATGTTGTTGATTTAACAAAAATCGAGCAGACATGACACGTGAAATTGACAGACTTTTTACCTTCTGACAACTTAATGAAAAATGGCATGCATCTGGGCGTGAAACAGATCAACAACTATTCCATCTACATTTGATGTCTTAGAAATGGGCAACCACACACAAAAAGTGTGGTTATTCCTTCATTGTTCACCTATGTTGGATATAGCAGTAAGTGCTACGTACATATATAGGCCCTGGGGCTCACTGGTGCTGGTGCTTTTCCTAGTCCATCTCAGGTTACTTCCCCAGCAAAGGCTGGTACTCAGTTACTGCTGGGTGGACTGGAACTACAACAAAAATAACTACTACTACTTCTACTACTATTACTACTACTACTACTAGTTAATGTCCTGTATACTGCTAGCTTTGAAGCCAGTTGGGGCCCTTACTTAATCCTGTATTCCATAGCATAATATGAATAGGACTCTATGACTCCCCCTGGATTCGATGCATCCATCCCAGGTGACATCACTAGACAAACCCAGTACTCAGTTAAATTCACTGTGGACTTGGAGTACTACCACATCCTAATATGGGCTTTGAGGCCCCTTGGTACTGGTATCCCCAATTTCTTTATCGTGATGCAGATGAGAGTCTGACTTCCACTGGACAGGAGTTAAGTCCATTGCAGGTCACTGTCCTAACCAAGCAACAGTGGTATGATTTACAGCTGAAAGAACTGGGACAATGTACCTGAATTCACTTTTCCACGGACACAAAGAGGCAGGGTGACCAGGAATCAAACCCAGGTCTACAGATTGGTAGCCCAATTCCTATACACTATTTACTGTTACATTCTAAGAAGTGCTTTTTTTTATTAAAATTCAAAAACCCTTCACTAATCTCAAAGTATACATGGACCTAACTATATATCACACACAATAAGAATTGTTTGAAATGTTTTTGGCCCTCCTTTCATTTGTTCCCATTCATTCCAAAGTCCCAGTGTCCAAATGTTTAATGTACAGGAGCAGATGGAAGCATTTTAATATAAAATATGCAGATAAATCCTCTTGAGACATTGATTTCCATGTTTACTCATACCACTAATTAAAGTATACCCCCCAATGCTGCTGAACTTGAACTGTGTTATCTCAGAGGCAAATCTCAGCCATACAGTAGTATGCTGTGTGGATCTATAACGTTGCCTGACAGCAGCACTGAGGCATGTCATTTGAAGGAGCCAATCAAGCCGAGACACAATATTGTTGCCAGAACTGTAGCCAGAGGCAGAAACACAAATATTGTTCTTCCAGCAGGTAACAGTTCAGGACCGGTCAGCTCTGTTCTCTGAGTTGGAAGGGAAGTCCAGTTTCTTATTTGTATTGACTAAATTTAGACTGGTGCCCTACACTGGAGAGAGAATACTAATCAGGCCATGGCGAAGCCAGAGAGGGCTGCTGCTCCTCCATTCTGCCTCCATTTCTGCTGCATTACAGCTTTCACGAGCACCTGTGAAGTAACTAAGTTTAACCAGATATTTTGGGCAAGATCTGAAATATCCAAGATATTTTAGTAACACATTAAAATCATTTAATGGGACACCGATTTTTCACTAGAATATCCAAAAAAAGAGAGGTCTGAGCCTTTACAAATGTATTTCATGTTGACGAGCAGGAGTCTGAATATTATTTATTGACCTGCTCATGCTGCAGTGAGAGTGAATACTTTTGACAGCCAATCAGTTATTTGTTTGTGACAGCATGAATTATTGATTAGGTACACTATATCCACATGAATAATTGAGACACTGGAGTTGCGGATGGGAAAAAAAAGATCAGCATTTTATGTGTTTCCCACTCAGTCATATTCAAAAATGGCTGTTTTGTTTCCAGAAAATGTTAATGAAAATAACTGTCATTATTCCATCCACTTTGTGCAATGCACCAGTACCATGTTCAGCAAAACTGCCCCAGAGCATGATGCTACTGCTATCATGCTTGACAGATAGCACAGTGATTTTCAGCTTGAAAGCTTCACCTTCACTTCTAAAAACATACCCTTTCTCATTGTGACCAAATAGCTCAATCTTCGGCTCGTCTCACTATAAAACTTTTCTCCAGAAGGCATTTGGCTTGGGCAGCTGAAAATTTCAGTCTCGCTTGAAGATGTCAATTTGGGAGAAGTTCTTTGTTGTTCGGCACCCTCTGAGTCCATGGCAATATAAAATTTGCTTCACTGTGGACAATGATGCTGGCATTCCAGCACTTTCCAGTTCATGGCAGGCCTGACCTTACTTTGTTCCTGAACATACTAACCCATTTCCTCTCATCTGCTGTTAACAGTTTGGGTCTTCTTTCAGACTTTGGTAAAGTGGTGACACATGTGCCTAAGTTGTACTTATGTACCGTTGTTTGAACTGATGATCTTGGAGTCTGCAGTTGTTTAAAAATGGCTTCAAGAGACCTTCTCAATGTGTGTAAATCTACAATTCTCCTTTTTAGATCTTCAATGAGTTTCTTTTATTTTCTCATTGTTCTGAGTCTTGGTCAGTCCAATGAGTGCGGTCAAACACATCCTTTTTATGCTGGCAAAGAGAAACTACCAGTTGACATCAGTCATGATCACGAACGAGGAGTTAATAGGCCGTGGCTTGTTAAATTGTAGAACCTTCAGCACCACTTATTAAAAGATTTAAGTGTATGTATGTATAGTTTTGACCCTATGTGGATGAGAGATCCAAAATAAATTCAAACTTGTGCTCACAATTCTTTTTTTTTTTTTTATCCTTAATGATATATGCTGTACAGTCATTCCACAAAAGAACAGTTCAAAGTTCATCATTTAAAGCTCAAAATTACCCAACCTGGTCTCACGGCAAGTTGTGATTCAGAAGCATGAAATATACATTAATCTATTGGTTCGTGATATTGTGACGAAAAGCGCCTCATTTTCATCACGGCAGCACAAATTCATTCTAATTCATTCCGTGATGGCTGCATGAAATTAAAAGTGAAGCGGGGGGGTCGGGGTGGTTATGGTTCAGATTGGGGGTAGGACTAGGGTTAGTAATAGTGAGTTTAAAAAAAAACCCTCCGTCATGAAAATTTGACTCATTTTGCAACCTGGTCTCACGGCAAGTTGTGATTCAGCAGCATGAAATATCCATTAATCTATTGGCTCGTGATATTGTGACGAAAAGAGCCTCATTTTCATCACGGCAGCATGAATTCATTCTCATTCATTCCGTGATGGTTACCCAAAATCAAATTCAAAATCAAATCAAATTTATTAATTTATATAGCGCCAATTGATGATGACATTGTCTCAAGGCACTTCACACAACATAAAAAAAACCCAATTAAAAATTTAAAACACAATAAAAAGATGACCATAAAAGAATACAAAAATAAAAACACATAACACTAATGATAAAACAGGGAAAACAAATGAGTCTTTAAACATGACTTAAAAGTCTCCACAGTATCCGACTGCCGAATGTGTGCTAAGAGATCGTTCCACAGAGCTGGGGCACGGTACGAGAAAACTCTGTGACCGGCAGAATTTTATTCACCCTGGGAACACACAGAAGTCCTGCACCCTGAGAACGCAGAGCCCGAGCTGGTACATAGGGGCTTACCAGGTCAGCCAGATAGGGAGGTGCAAGTCCATGAACAATTTTATAAACTAACAACAGTACTTTAAAATCCAATCTTGCAGGAACAGGAAGCCAGTGCAGGGACGCCAAAATGGGCGTAATGTGGTCAAACTTTCTGCTTTGTGTCAAAAGTCTGGCAGCAGCGTTTTGAACCAGTTGAAGACCCCTAATCCTGGACTGCGGTAAGACAGAAAATAGAGCATTACAGTAGTCCAGTCTAGAAGAGACAAATGCATGAATCAAAGTCTCAGCATCAGCCATAGACAGGATGGGACGAATCTTCGCTGTATTTCGCAAATGGAAGAAAGCAGTCCTCGTAATGTCTCTAATGTGGAGATCAAAGGACAACGTAGGATTAAAAATTACTATAAGGTTCCTCACTTTATCCGTATGATGTATAACACACGAACCTAAGCTAAGTGCTAGCTCATCAAATTGATGCCGATACCTCGCTGGACCAAGAACCATAACTTCAGTCTTATCAGAATTTAAAAGTAGGAAGTTACTAGACATCCAACTTCTTACTGATGCAAGGCAATCTTCCAAAGATTTTATGTGAATGACATTACCAGCAGTTATTGGCATGTACAATTGAGTGTCATCAGCATAGCAATGAAAGGGAATCCCAAAGTGCCGCAGGATATTCCCAAGGGGTGCTACATAAAGGGAAAAAAGCAGGGGGCCTAAAACGGATCCCTGCAGAACCCCAAACTTCATGTCCCTACGATCAGAGGAGATGCCATTACACAATACGCAGTAAGAGCGACTGGACAGGTATGACGTCAACCAGGCAAGAGCAGTTCCAGTAATCCCAAAGTGATTTTCCAGCCTATTGAGTAAAATATGATGATCCACAGTATCAAACGCAGCACTAAGATCCAGCAGCACCAAGACTGTAGTGGTATCTGAGTCCATTGCTCGCAAAAGGTCATTCACTACTTTAGTAAGTGCTGTCTCTGTGGAGTGATATTTTCTAAAAGCAGACTGCAGTGGCTCAAAAAGATTATTCTCAGTGAGGCAGTCCACGAGCTGTCGCGAAACCACTTTTTCCAGGATTTTAGAACAAAATGATAGATTGATATCGGTCTATAATTCTTCAATACATTAGGGTCGAGATTGGATTTCTTAAGTAATGGTTTAATCACTGCAGACTTGAAACATTTAGGAACAGATCCAGAAGTTAATGGGAGATTTATAATTTCCAGCACAGTTGGTCCAAGAATGGGCCACAGGTCCTTAAACAGTTTTGTTGGTATAGGATCAAATAAACAGGTTGTGCTTTTAGTAGACATCATGAGCTTCGTCAGTGTGTCTAGCGAGATACCATCAAAATCTGTAAATCTGGGTAACACCTCAGTGGGCACATCCACCTCCATAGCAGTATGCAGTGGTTGGACCAAAGCCTGCTTAGATATGCTCAACCTAATATCCTTAATTTTCTTCTCAAAATAGTCCAAGAAGTCCTGTGCTGAAAAGGGAAAGTGAATAACAGGTGGCTGTCCATGAATGAGAAATGCTACAGTTTCAAACAAAAACTTTGAGTTATGCTTGTTTTTATTGATCAAATAAGAATAATAGGCACGCTTTGTAGCCAGTAGTGCCTGCTTATAATCTAAGACAGCATCACGCTATGCAAGGTGGAACACCTCTAATTTAGAACTACGCCATTTCTGTTCCAAACCTCGAGCCTTCTGCCTAAGGTCACACAAGTAACCACTGAACCAAGGCGACTGTGCCTTGGGAAGGCGTGGCCTTAAAAGAGGAGGCGCAACCTTATCCAGTGTAGCCTTGAGCGCTGAATTCAAGCCATCCGCAAGACTATCCACTGATTGAATATTCTCCAACCCTGAAGCCAAAATTTCAGGCAGTCTGGCTTCGAGTTCAGTCATAGTTGAGGGATTAATGTGTCGCCGCAGAGATAGACAAGGCTTTCGGTCCACTAAACGCAGCAACATAAATGCACACCTAATAAATGAGTGGTCAGAGACCACCGAGGCAAGAGGCAAAATGTCAATGTTCGTGACAGCAAGGCCACATGTGAGAACCAAATCAAGGGTATTTCCACTAATGTGCGTTGAATCCTGAATGCACTGCTGGAATCCCAACGCATCCACAAGTTCCATAAATGACTTGCAAAGGGGGATCAGAGGGCTTATTTATATGAATGTTAAAGTCACCAATAATCAAAATGTTGTCTGCACTAGCTGACAGGCTAGAGATGAATGCACCAAATTCATCTAAGAATTCAGAGTATGGGCCAGGAGGCCAATAAACAATGACAAAATAACATGACTGATTTCCATACTTCTGACCCTGACAATATGTAGCATCATGAGCAGAGCAGAGAGTCAGATGCTCAAATTAATTATATTTATGACCCCCAACAGTCAAGAAGGTAAACCTGGATTTACAAATAAAAGCAACAACCCCGCCTTGCTTTGCACCATGAGACATGTGACCAAATGTGTACCCTGGTAGGCAGGCCTCATTCAGAGGAAGAACAGTTGTGGGTTTGAGCCAGGTTTCACATAACCCAATCATGTCCTAGTAATGATCCATAATTAGATTGTTGATCAACAGGGATTTTGAGGACAGTGATCTGATGTTAATGAGACCCAAACTGAAGACTTCTGTCGATTTGACAGACTGATATCTTTGAATAGGCCTGAGTAGCTTAAAATCCACTCCACATTTTCCATCCAGCGCTCGGAGAGTGTCAGAAACTGCTATCGTCACATCAGGACTATAAGTCCCAGAAGCTGCAGCGCTCTGATGACGTGGGCGCCGAGCGCCGATGCGCTCAGCTGACCAGATAACCGGCACAGATGACCCAATACAAACCTTCTCCGGGAGCCTCTGTGGATGCAGCGAGGCCGGCGGAGCAAACCAAGCTCTCTGATAGCGAGAATGTCCCAAGGGACATTGTTGTTGTTCAGGCTCCGTAGCTCAGCTGCAGAGTAGCTTAGCATCGCGCTAGCCGAGGGAGTGAAGTGCGGCGTCATACAGCGCAAAAAAGGCACTAAACAATCAAAAATGGTTAAAAATGCACACTGAAGGACCAAGAACCACGTCAAGTACATACACAAACATAAAAAAAAATTACATAAATGTTACAAAATGTTACAAAAATAAATGTTACAAAATTACACTAAAAACCAAGTTACAAATGAGAAAAAGGAGGAGCGGCAAACACAGAATGCCAGTCTCACCATCAAACAATTCTTCGACGAAACTAAAAGTGAAGCGGGGGTGTCAGGGTGGTTATGGTTAGGGTGGGGGGGGGGGGAGTAAGATTACGTTATCCGCCCTTTTCAGGTTTCAAATCCCGCAAAACTTCGGAGAGGTTGCTGCGCTGCTCCACTCCATTGAGACGCTCTGATCACACTGCACTTATCCGCTGCACACGGACAACAGCATTAACATCGCAACATAAAACTATTTTTATATTGTGCTTAAAACGCTCATGAATATATTCTCTGGGTTTATAGACGTTGTTATTGCGTTTGTTTTATGTAAACGTGAGAATCACAGGCTGTCTCCCCGTTATTTTCAGTGGGAGCTGCTGTGAGCTACGCTCGCTTCATGATCATATCGTTCTGGGTGAGAGTCAAGTTTGCTCTTTAACGTCTTGATTATTGTCCTTTACAACACTGTTTGTCCTCTTTTTTCCAGACTAATATGTATAATATGTCTGAAATTCGGTTTATGTTTATTAAATTCCACGCAGATTAAACGTAGCAGACACAGATTATTCGTTAGCAAGTTTTCAGAGCATCATGCAGCAGTCTCTTATTAATGATGAAAAGCATAAAAAAACATTTTTGTAGTATAATATTCATTTATAATTGTCATCATGTGAATTTTCTATGTTGTTTTGACTGCAGCGACTCTCTGGCACACAAGGGATTATGGGATACATGCAAATCCTGGATGGTTAAGGTTAGGGTCGGGGGTGGGAGTAGGGTTAGGAATACTGATTTAAAAAAAGCTATGTCACGAAAATTTGACTCATTTCATCTCGGGGGCATGAAAATAAAATGTGGGCTGAAATTACCATGACACTCATGCCCATGTGTGGCTGAGAATGTGTGTGTGTGTGTGTATGTATATATATATATATATATATATATATATATATATATATATATATATATATATATATATATATATATATATATATATACATTAAAAAAATCTCCTTTAACAGTGGAATATCCGGATAAAATGCTGAAACCGACTTCTTCTGAAACTTCTCTGTTCTCTCACGACGTCCTGGATCACTAGAGCCTGAAATGTGGAGGTTTTCAGCTTGAAACAGACTGATGACGGCGCCTGGGAGTGCTGCACGACGTCTCGCTCCGTGGGAAGTCCTTAAAGCGACAGTATCACCTCAAAATCTCTCATCAGCCGTTAAAATTTTCACTGAAAACCAGCTTAATTTTTCGAACCGTGTCCACTTCGATGTGTCTCACAGGTTTAGAAAAAATTTTGATCAAACAAAGCACCAGTCTCTCAGCAACTTCTCAGACAAAGGAATTCTGACGAGGGGCTGGACGACTCCTCCCACAAGGAGTGCTCACAGGCGAATGACGTCACCGACAGGCGTGGAAAAACTCACGCATGCGCACGAGGGTTCAAGCATGTCTGACGTAAAAACATATGAATGAAATCCATATAGTTTTTGAAAAAATAAAAAGGACCTATACTTTATTGACAGACCTCGTATTACTCTGGAACAAAGAGGACAGACAGTGTTTGACATAAGCAAGAGCAAACAGGAAGCGATTGCAGCTCACAATGATTCCAACTAAAAATAATGGAGAAGCAACCTGAGCTTCTTCTGGCATTTTTACATAAAACAAATACAATAACAATGTCTATAAACCCAAAGAATATATTCACGAGAGTTTTAGGCACAATATACAAAGCGTTTAATGCTGTTTTCCGTGTGCAGCCTGATCAGAGCGTCTCAAATGCATTTCTCCCGTCGTGAATGTACTGAGATTACCCATAATGCACTTTGTGGAGACAGCATGTCCACACTAAAACCTTCAAAATTAGAGCATTATTTTAAAACTAAAACATATATGTGATATTTTCACTTTATAAAACTTCAGAAGTGACGATCATTTAAATAACTTGTATGAAATTAAATTAATTAATAAAATTAATAAAAAATTTATAAAATTTTAACCACAAGTTAAAACTGCATGCCTCTGGATGACTTGGGTGATATTGCCAGCAAGTCAGTATGGGGGTTTCTTCTGGAACCAGCTCTTCTCTGTGTGCAGAGGATAGAACTGTACATCTACTACAAAACATTTAATAGGTAGGTACTCAAATCTTTGATGTTAGACTTTATAAATGTTTGTAATTGTTAAGCTTTGTTCACGCCTGCAAAAGTATATTAGCGGTCTAAAAGTTATCAGGCATAAATTTCTCGGTAGATAATTAGTCCGCTGATGGTTTTCAGAATTATCTGAAAAGCTAATCCGATTGTGAAAACATTAGCTTCGATAATTAGCGGTTAGCGGAACTGTGCCCACCACTATAATGAGTAGTAACACTACTATATAAGCACACTCAAGCCTGTGTTCATGCTGTAGTAATAAAGTCAGCCAATTGCCAACAAAACCAGCTATGACACAACCTGCCAAGTTAAGAAAAAAAGAGATGAATGGCATCAAGCTGTCAAGAATGAATTAATTTCAGAAGCGGATTTAGTTTTGTACACAATACAAAGTTCCCACCTGGAAGCTGACCAGTGTCACCTTCATCTGATCTGTTGGTGCATGAGCACCTGGACTTGGGGGATTTTGCAAAAGGGCACCTCAGTTATAGAAATACTGCACTTCTGGTTCCCTCATCCAGTCACAATGAATTAGTCAAATTCAGGAAACCATGAATGATGAAATCAATACATTCACATTAAGACATTTGACAGATATTTTGATTGAAAATGACTTGCAGTCACATTTGTTCACATCCTAAAGTGTAAACACTGGAAGACATGTGGGTCTTGCTCAAGCACACAGAGAAACACATGCACAGGCATTGAACTGCCAGCTCTTGGGTTTGCAACTGCAATTTGCTTTTTTTTTTTTTTTTGCAAATTAGTCTCTTAACATACAATCTAACATCAATTTTGTTACCAGGAACTATTGAGTTGGAAGATATAGTATCTGTAAAGGAACATACCAAAGAACCAAACAGGAGTTATGGTGGCACAGCAGTGATGCTTTTGTCTCTAAACAAAAAGTGCCCAAATATCCATGTTCATCTGGAGTTGTATCAGGAACAGCATAAACAGCATAAAAACTTTGCCAGATCCATGCAAGATCTACTGTGGTGACCAATCAAGCAAAAACAGGGGAAGCCAAAAGAAAATCAATCAATCACAAGATAGGTCAAGTCTTGGACATGGACGTCTGCTTCAGAACTTCTTGGGTCCTGGATGGCAACCACCATTCCAGACAGCCTGTCCATCCTTACCTGGCAGGGGCGATACCATGATCAAGAAGGTGGTTCACCCAAAGTGAGGTTCAGCCATTGCACTGTGGCTGACTGACCCCAAATGTGGGAATCTCAACTGCATAATTCATGGCAGCACATAAAACACACACATAAACAATTTCCTTCAGGATTAATAAAGTTCTTATTCATCCCCACATCACAAAAGTAACCTATTTGCTACAGCCAGGTAAATCCTAATAACTCCCTTGGCCTTCTACATCTGCTGGGGCTGTGAACACTGAGTTGTTGGACAAAGACACGAGTCAGTTTCAAAATGTCATCAGAGACATTCCCTCACAATGCAAGTGATAATCCTCATCTTGTTCTGAAGTTACAGTTCATTTGACACAAAGTCAAACCAAGAGTACCCAAAGATCCTCTGAAGAGACCTAATACCAAAGACATCCAGTTGTCACCTTAGGTCACTGGTTAGCATCCAAGTATCACAACTGTTCATTAAGATAGGAAGCAACAGGGTCCTAAAGACTTGGACATTCAGTCTCAGGCAAAGATGTCCAGTGACCTGGTGACACCATAGGGTTTTCCTGGGCATCTCTCAATCTCAAATGATGAGAACCCAGAGGGATAAATGAAGTACAACATGAGTACAAAAATAAAGACTCAACAATAACATGTCTGCACCCCAGTATATTGATTAAAATGAAGTACTTCTTTTTCTACCATCAGAGGGTCAACAGAATTCTACTTAGACAAATGTCAAAATGATCTGTTTGTTTATGTGTATACACCCAAATTTTAAACATGTTAAGTAGAAATTAGTTTTACATTAATCTCATTTAAAAACTTTAAAATTCAGTTCTCTAACTTTACACAATTCATGTTATGTGACTTATGGCCCAGTAACATGACATATGACAATTCCTGAACGAAGGGAAAGAAGTCAAAAATCACAATTTGTTGAGAAAGTGGACGAACAAGCTTTATCACTGAATAACCTGCGAATCAAGAGCGCAAAAGGGACGAAAGAGGAACAAAACGAAACCGAAGCTAACATTGATCTCCACGCATTAAACGCAACGTGCCTGGAGCCACAGCTGGAGCAGTGTGTGTCTGCATCTCTGAGTTCCAGGACTCAGCGCTGGGACGCAGCTCATAGCGCCTGAGTCCTGGAGAAACGGCAAAGAGAAGCATGTGATCTGAACCAGTGTGGACATCTGTGCAGATGTCGGTTGATCCACCTGCTCTGGTTCCTTGTCCAGAACAAAAGAGGGACCATCTTCTCATCGTCAGAATCCTCACTGTCTGATGACACGCTACACGCTCTGTCTTGCTCCAATTTTTTTTTTTAAATCCTCTGGTGTGCCATGGTGGCTGCTGTATCACTGTATTACGTTACTAGGCTATATATATTGATTTATAACAGAAAACGTCAAAAGGGGGAATAAATCTAAGTGTAAAGATGATTGAATATATCAGAGCAGTAAACTGATCAGTCCATGTGTGCAGTTACAAGGTCTGTCAGAAAAGTATCTGACTTTTTTATTTTTTTCAAAAACCATATGGATTTGAATCACGTGTGATTGCATCAGCCAAGCTTGAACCTTCGTGCGCATGCGTGAGTTTTTTCACGCCTCTCAGTTGCGTCATTCGCCTGTGAGCAGGCTTTGAGTGAGCAGTGGTCCACCCCTCTCATCGGATTTTTATTGCGAATAAATGTCTGAACGATTTGGAGCTTTGCTGCATCAATTTTTTCCAGAAACTGTGAGAGACCTCCAGGTGGACACCGTTCGGAAAATTCTGTTGGCTTTCAGGGACGATTTTAGGGGGATTACACAGATTAAGGAGTGCTCCAGCCGGTTTAAAGACCGCCCACAGCTGCTGAGAGCGCACTGCGCTCTGAGCGCCGATCGACAGGCTGAATCAACCAGATCATTTCCAATGTGAAGGCTTTGTTGATCCGGGACGTTGTCTGACTTTCACAAAAATGGCAGGAGACGTGGACATCAGTACTTTTTTGGCACATTCCACTGTTACAGGAGTTTTTTTCATGGAAAGAAAAGCAGACGGATGCGCCACTGTACCGTTCATGGCGCGGGACAAAACCACCTCCGTGTTGGTCTCACAGGACAGCTTTGAGATGGCTTTCAGATGGCTGTCGGTGGGTTTTCAGTCGTGTGACTAACCGAGAAATTGTGGATGAGCCTGGACATGCCAGAACATGTCCTGTGAGGCTTCATCACGGCGTTGCTTTGCGCCATGTGGCTCCACCGCGACGCGCGGAATTCCTCCGGTCCTCTTTCCATGACAAAAACTCCTGTAACAGTGGAATGTGCCGTTCATTTCCAAACTGAATGCTGTGTTTTATCCGGGACGTCCTCTGACTAGCACAGGAATTGCGGAAGACGTGGACATCAGCACTTTTTCGGCACATTGAGACAGATGTGCGGAAGAATTCCACACGCCGCGGTGGAGCCGCATGGCGCAAAGCAACGCCGTGATGAAGCCTCACAGGACATGTTCTGGCATGTCCAGGCTCATCCACAATTTCTCGGTTAGTCACACGACTGAAAACCCATCGACAGCCATCTGAAAGCCATTTCAAAGCTGTCCTGTGAGACCAACACAGAGGTGGTTTTGTCCTGCGCCATGAGCGGCATGGTGGCGCATCCGTCCGCTTTTCTTTCCATGAAAAAAACTCCTTTAACAATGGAATGTGCCGAAAAAGTGCTGATGTCCACGCCTTCGGCCTTTTTTTGTGGAAGTCAGACGACGTCCTGGATCAACAAAGCCTTCACGTTGGAAATGATCTGGTTGATTCAGCCTGTCGATCAGCGCTCGGAGCGCGGCACGCTCTCAGCAGCTGTGGGCGGTCTTTAAACCGGCTGGAGCACTCCTTAATCTGTGTAATCCCCATAAAATCATCCCTGAAAGCCAACAGAATTTTCCGAATGTGTCCACCTGGAGGTCTCTCACAGTTTCTGGAAAAAATTGATGCAGCAAAGCTCCAAATCGTTCAGACATTTATTCGCAATAAAAATCCGATGAGAGGGGTGGACCACTGCTCACACAAAGCCTGCTCACAGGCGAATGACGCAACCGACAGGCGTGAAAAAACGCATGCATGCGCACGAAGGTTCAAGCTTGGCTGATGCAATCACACGTGATTCAAATCCATATGGTTTTTGAAAAAAATAAAAAGGTCCGATACTTTTCTGACAGACCTCGTATTTCCACCAGCTGCCACCGAGCAGCTGATCCACAACTCGTCGGTCACGTTGAACCGTGGCCGATCTCGGCTGGAGTCCAGGTGTCACCCATGAACATCCAACACCACTCGTGGGGCACTTAGAAAAGGCGGGGCCATTTGCACTGCCCGCATGAAAATAGAGAGCAGGTGACCACTTTCGAGCTGGATGTGCAAATGGCCCCACATTTTCTAAGCACCCCACGAATGTGTTACCAAGCAACACAAATGGCATTGGGTGTGCCACCCCCCCACCCCCACTGCAACACAATTGGCATGTGAGTGCCCCCCATACACACAAACCAGGAGCCTACAAACGAGGTGCGGCTGAGGTTGCGGATGGTGGCTGCAGTCCAGTGTGATCACGGTCAGCAAAGTGCACACAGCTGACAGCTGTGGAACATGGCATATCGCAAACCCACACCACCACAACAGAGATGCAATTAAGAACCCAGCCTGGTTGCATGCCATACCGTCAGCATGCCAGCCGACCAGACACGGCATGTCATGTGACACGCGATTGCAGGGTCCACGGTCCGCACATCATGTGACAGCCTGACTAACAGCCTCACGAAAACATGGCGTGGCCAGCTCAGTTCCACAGCCTGGAGCCGTGAGCCCATCTATGTGAGCACGTTGCTGGAATGGGAAGGTGGGCGTGTCACGTGTTGATCATGCATTGATTGACATGGTCACATACGCACACACGTACTACAGTTATGTGTTTGTCCAAGACCAATCTACTTACACAGTGAAGTCAAGTCTGGTCTGTGTTTCCACCATGTCTATTGGGAGTAATCAGGTCAATACCACAGAATCCCAAAAGCTGGTTTGAGATCAGCTCTGCAGATGACACTTTTGTGTCCATTATAAGTTGTCTCCTAGTTTTACCAACATCCTGGATACCACATTTCATACACGCAAGAAGATAGACAGCATTAGTAGAGCTGGATGTGATCAGTTTGTTTATTTATTTTATACTCTTCAAAACAAAGTTTGAGAACACGTTGACCTTTTTGCTGATGGAGCATGCAGCACAATTCCAGCATAGGAAGAAACCTGTAGGACAGTGAGCCCCCCCAACAGAACAAATTAATGGTTGCACCCCCCCCCCCCCCCACCATGACACACATACACACAATTTCAACATCTTTGTGTGTGTTCTTTTTATTCTTTTACACATCTTAAACACATTTTAAATGTATTTGTGTGTTTTTAAGGAACTGTCTATGCATTTACACATTTTACAGCCTTTGTAAACATTTTAAATATGTTTTTGACAAACTTTCTATTCTTTCACACATTTTACACCCTTTTTAAACATTTAAATGTGTTTTTAAAGAACTTTCTTTTCTTCTATTTTTATCTTTTGTCATATTTTAAACATCATTTTTAAACATTTAAACATCTCTGTGTGTTTCTAAATGTCTTTGGCATAACTAACACATTTTAACATACAACCCCAATTCCAATGAAGTTGGGACGTTGCGTAAAATGTAAATAAAAACAGAATACAATGATTTGCAAATCCTCTTCAACCTATGTTCAATTGAATACACCACAAAGACAAGATATTTAATGTTCAAACTGATAAACGTTGTTATTTTTGTGCAAATATTTGCTCATGTTAAAATGGATGCCTGCAACACATTTCAAAAAAGTTGGGACAGGATAACAAAAGACTTGGAAAGTTGATGAATGCTCAAAGAACACCTAATTGGAAACAGGTGAGTGTCATGATTTGGGCATAAAAGGAGCATCCCCAAAAGGCTCAGCCGTTCACAAGCAAAGATGGGGCAAGGATCACCACTTTGTGAACAACTGCATGAAAAAATAGTCCAACAGTTTAAGAACAATGTTTCTCGATGTTCAATTGTAATGAATTAGGGATTCCATCATCTACAGTCCATAATATAATCAGAAGATTTAGAGAATCTGGAGAACTTTTGACACGTAAGCGGCAAGGCCAAAAGCCAACACAGGTGGCACTGCATTAAAAATCAACATCATTGTGTAAAGGATTTTACAGCGTGGGCTCAGGAACACTTCAGAAACCATTGTTAGTTAACACAGTTCGTTGCTACATCTACAAGTGCAAGTTAAAACTCTACCATTCAAAATGAAAGCCATACATCAACAACATCCAGAAATGCAGCCGCCTTCTGTGGGCCTCATTTGACATGGACAGACGCAAAGTGGAAAAGTGTGCTGTGGTCTGATGAGTCCACATTTCAGATTGTTTTTGGAAATCATGAGTGTCGTGTCCTCTGGACAAAAAGAGGAAAAAGATCATCCAGATTGTTACCAGTGCAAAGTTCAAAAGTCAGTATCTGTGATGGTATGGGGGTGTGTTAGTGCCCATGGCATGGGCAACTTACACATCTGTGATGGCACCATCAATGCTGACAGCAATGTCTTTTTCAGGGATGTCCCTGCTTATTTCAGCAAGACAATGCCAAGCCATTCTGCACATGTTACAACAGCATGACTTCTTAGTAAAAGAGTGCGGGTACTAGACTGACCTGCCTGCCGTACAGACCTGTCACCCATTGTAAATGTGTGGCGCATTATGAAGTGCAAAATATGACAACAGAGACCCCGTACTGTTGAACAACTGAAGTTGTACATCAAGCAAGAATGGGAAAGAATTCCACCTACAAAGCTTCAACCATTAGTGTCCTCAGTTCCCAAACGCTTATTGAGTGTTGTTAGAAGGAAAGATGATATAACACAGTGGTAAACAAACCACTGTCCCAGCTTTTTTGAAATGTGTTGCAGTCATCCATTTCAAAATGAGCAAATATTTGCACAAAAACAATAAAGTTTATCAGTTTGAATGTTAAATATTTTGTCTTTGTGGTGTATTCAATTGAATATAGTTTGAAGAGCATTTGCAAATCATTGATCAAATCTGTTTGTATTTACATTTTACACAACATCCCAACTTCACTGGAATTGGGGTTGTAAATTATAATGGATGGGTATTGATAAGATTTTATCAATATCAATGCCATTATCGATTCCCTTATCAATACCTCCTGTGAGTTTTCTGTGTACTAACAGTTTTTCTGTCAATACATTTTATTGAGTCTTAAAGTAAATAAATATGAAATTGGTCAGTGGATCCTTGATCTCTGGACATAAATAAAAATAAACAATATCTGTAGTTTTTCTCAAAAGCATTTCCTTTCAGACATTAATGGCACAAATCTAACTCCATACCTCCGAACTGAGCTCTTACAGCCGGTTGTGCTGCAAGTCAACATCAATGTAATTCATAAAGAACACAGGACGTCTCATTTTGGGAGGAAAAAACATTTTAGTCTGTTGTCTGTCTTACAATGTTTGGAAAGAGGTAGCATTTGATTTAAATGGCGATTTGCTTTGAAGTTATTAATTCTAGCCGGACTCGAACTTGACTCAGCAGAGAGCAGTGCAGTGTTTGGAGCTGTGCAAACGGAATGGAGAACAATTCTCTTTTTCTTACCTGCAACAAGACAACAGTCCCAGTTAGTGACTTTAATCCACACAAAAGTGACTCAGGATTAGGGATGGGTATAGGGACTGGATCCTTAAACTCTGGACATAAATAAACTCTACATGATGGATCCCTGATCTGTAGACATAAAAAGAAATAAACAAAATATGTAGTTTTTATCAAAAGCATTTCCGTTCAGACATTATTGGCATAAATGTCTTTCCATACATATGAGCTGAGCTCTTGCAGCCAGCTGTGCTGCACGTCAGGATGTAATTCATAAAGAACACTGGATGTCTCATTTTGGGAGGAAAAAAACATTTTAGTCTATTTAGTTTATCTGCATTACAGCATTTTGAAAGAGGTGTCATTCTGACCGGACTCTGTCTCGGCAGAGAACCGCACAGTGTTTGGAGCTGTGCCAACGGAAGGGAAGACGATTCTTGTTTCTTGACTGCAACAAGACAAGAGTCCCAGTTAGTGACTTTAATCCATACAAAAGTGACTCACGATTGACATATTTTAATGGCTTTGAGAGGGGATTAAGAAGCAGACTTGCCGCTTCTAAAGAGCAGCGAATCAAAGAACCAACGAGCCAGCGGATCGAAGCGCTGCTTCATTGGTTCATGCTTCAAAGTGGAGTTGCGCTGCAGAAGCGGTTGATTACAGATCCGCTGCAGGGTCTGTAATCAACGCAGAGAAATTATAATTTTCCCGGCTATTGATGTTGGTGGATTGAATCAATTGTTAACGATACCCGAAAAGAACCGGTTCTCGATACGCAACCCTACTCACAATTGACATTTTTAAATGACTTTGAGAGGGGTTAAGAAGCGGACTTGTCGCTACTGAAAAGCAGCAAAGCAATAAACTGTTGAGCAGGAAAGACCTCCAACTGAACTCCCCTCAAAGTTCTGAACAAAATCTTCTGACAAACTTTGCAGACACCACCTGACAAGGAATTCATTTTGCTGGATGGAAAAAGCACTTTTGTCTGACAAAACTGAACACAACGTGATGGCAGCTACTTTGCCGTGTGCTAGCCACATTGTCACAGAACACTTCCACTTCCCATTTCTTGCACAAGACACTTTCACAATAAGAGCACAGGACAAATGGAGGACATCAAAAGTCGGACACAGAAGATGAGGAAAACACTGTGAATTTTTTTTCTGCTTTTTACAATATGCTAGGGGGTCACAGAATGTTTTTATTAGGTGGGCATTTAATAAACTTTAATATTTAAAAAAATTGGGTGCCCGTTTAACCAACTCTCTTCAAAAAGGGGGTGGGTGGATGCTCGGCCCTGGGTCCCCAGCCGCACAAATATGGTAAGTCACACCCTAATATTAGTTGAATCTGTCCAAAAATCATGAAGAACAAAAAACAAAAGTTGCACTCATCTATACATTGCTTTTATTTTTGAAATGTGGTGCCATTACTTCATGCAGCAAGAAGGAAAATTAATTTAAAAGGTACATTATTTATTTATACTGCAAACACCATGTTATGATGGAGCTACAGAAGTTTAAACAATGGTTTGATTCAAACAAATTATTGCTCCACTTTGGTAAAACAAAGTGTATCATATTTGGAAACAAATCCAGGAATTCCTGCAGAAATTGATCTTTAAATTATATTGAAAATGAAACTGTAACTGATACAAAATTTCTTGGTGTTGTTATTGATGATGAACTGTGCTGGAAAACGCATATTAATTTAGTTAAATCTAAAATGTCAAAAGCCATTACAATTTTGCATAAAGCCCAAGATTTCATTTCCCAACACTCATTAACTATTTTATATCATTCATTGTGTGTTCCATATATGACCTATTGCATTGAGGTATGGGGAAATACATATAAAACTAATACTAATCCAATATTTTTGTTGCAAAAGAAAGCTATAAGAATTATTTGTAACAAATCATATTGCAAGCCAACAAATCCGTTGTTTGCTTGTTTACATATTCTAAAATTCTGGGACTTGGTTGACTAGTGACTACATTACAACCCTAACTGCTGTCACAACATGTCAGTTATAACTTGAGAGGAATTTTGTTTTTTGAGAAATTGAAGATCCGAACTACTGCAAAGAGTCACTGTGTCTCTGTTAACACCTGGAATAACTGTCCTGACAACATTAAAGGGGCTAAAGCCCCTTTAATGTTGTTGAGGCATTGCAAGAATTATAAAATTTCTTGTTATAGTTGAAAACTTGGGTTTATTGTTTTTGTTGTTGCTTCTGGGATTGTGTGTTGTGTGACTGTTTGTCTGGTTGTATTCTGAAAATCGTGTTTATGGCCGCATGTTTGTTTAAATGTGTGTATATATTTTTTATTTTTAGTATAAGGGGTGGGCATTTATAAGCTTTGCTTCTGCCCTCACCCTTTCGGCCACATGTGATCTTTGTAAAGTTGTTTTGTTATGAGTTTTTTGTTGTCGAACTGTGTGCCAAATAAATTCATTCATTCATTAAGAAGCTAATGACACTATATGAGACACAAAGAATGCAAGAGTAAACCACTTCTTGTGACCACTGAACACATGAAAATGTCTGGTCAGTGGTTCTGTTTAGAGCTGAACATGTGCACTAATTGTAATTACATTTTTAAAACTTGCATGCATTAAAACATTGTAATTATCCTTACCAGAGCTTAGCTGTCCTCCTTGTTGCTGTTCTGGCTTTCCCACTCAGTCCAAACAAGTTGGCTGCCAAACAGTGTGAATGTTATTCTCTTTTGTTAATTAAAGAGTTCAGTTTGAGAGCATGATTTATTTATCTCACTTAAACTCTAATACCCAGCACATCCTTCTCATTCAGATGTTCTTCTTCTTCTTGTTTTATAGTGGTTGGCATCTTGCTTAATGATGCATTACCACCACCTTCTGCTATGAATCAATGTACATCTTTCAAATCAGTATACAGTAGCAGCTTTTCACGTGTTGATGTGCCATCTTGCGGACATAGATAACAATGTAGTACTTTTTCATGTATAAGCTGCTTGGAAATATAAGTCACAGGGCAAGCAAAACAAATTTACAAATGTGAATTATAGCTCCATAAAATATGGTAATGATAAATGTTATATATCCATCAGTTTTTCATGATTAATTGTACTTAAAGCCTTTGTACAGTACTTTGGATGTGACAGTTGTGCCGCAGACAAAGGTGTGACTAACATTTCTGTGCAACATTGACAAATCAAAAGATAAAGCAGATGGAATAACACTTGTGATTCAACTTGAACAACTTGCTCCATCTTTTTTCTCCCTTAGAAATGAGAGCAGATGCAGTGTGTAACCTATTAAGCAGAGCAGTAGTGAATACGAAATAACTGTAACCAGGCCACACTGGGAGACTATTTAGAGCAATGTACATATTTTAGCATTCCATTTTGTGTTATTCCAGGTCAAAGTGTGGGCAAACATTTGTGCAAACGTACACTACAACATGGACTAAGGAACGGCATTGATGGTTTGAGTGATTTTTCTGGACAGTTTAAGGGTCAGATGTTGGGCTCAGGCTGTCTCTTCCTTTTCCCTTCTCTCTTTTCCTTGTTCCTTTTTAAAATCATCTTCATCTTGTTCTTGAATACCACAGAGACCAGATATTTTAGAGTGGGATCTAATGTCCAGAGCAGAGAACATGGTACATGTACATCAACCATGCAGAGCTGCAGAGAGAGAGAGTCGTGTTCGAAGGGTGAGGAAAAGGCTGAGACGATGGAGCTAAAAACAGGATGGGGGAGTTTACAGGTGCTTTATCATCCCTGGTGACAACTACATGTAAAAAAGAAGCAAAGTACATGTCCACTTACAATCTGCAACCTTCTCCAGCAGGCTTGCCAGCTAGCGGTCACCTCACAGACGTCTGGCCAAAGCCATCTATTAACCCACAGCAGCTGGCCGTGTTCCAGCTCCAGAGAAGGCACTTTTAACTGTGCTCATGTTCTTTGGGAAAAAGAAGAGGTTTTCTCAAATTACATTTACAGATTGATCATTACCAAACAGTCTCACCAACAGAAAAAAAAAAAACTATAAATGCAACACCTTTGTATTTGTTCCATTTTTCATGTATTGAATTAAAAGTCCTTACATTTCTTTTATATCCATTGAATTTTGCTCATAAATTTGTCCCTGAGATTGTTCATCCACCTGGTATGTGTGGTAGATCCAGATGCTGATCAAACATCATGATTACTCCAATTAAGGGTCGCGGGGGTCTGGAGCCTATCCCAACAGTCACAGAGCATGAGGCGGGGTACACCCTGGACAGGACGCCAGTCTGTCACAGGGCCACATATAGACAAACAAACACATTCACACCCGCACACACACCACAATTTAAAGTCCCCAGTCCACCTAACCTGCATGTCTTTGAATGTGGGAGGAAGCCAGAGCACCCGGAGAGAACCTACACAAACATGGGGAGAACATGCAAACTCCACACAGAAATGCCACAGGTGGGAATCGAACCCATGACCTCCTTGCTGTGAGGCAACAGTGCTAACCACTAATCCACTGTACTGCCACTAACAAGAACCTAAACAATTTATGAATACATTAAGACAGTAAATTAACATAAAATAACTAGAAGCACTCAGAGAGTACAAACCTCCGCCAAGGCCATGGGGTCACTGACGCCATAACATCTACATGCCGTGGAATCATTGAACCTAAAAAAGTCTAACAATGATGTTTGCTCAGTAGTAAAAAAAGTTTCATCTGTTGTGACTGGATAGTATGCATCCTTAGCGCTTGGCATCACAGTTTATTGCAACTTGCACCTTTCCCAGAAGATACTGTCATCTGAGCACTGATATTGATATTGCATGTGCTTATAGACAAAAACAAATAAGAGACAAAATTAAATTTATTATTCAACTAAACTGCAAATATATGAATTTTTTTAACATTTATGAAACAATTCTCTAAATAAATAACGGTAAATTCTGAAATAGAACTATTTTTAAGTGTTGCATGTGCTACATAATGAAGTGCACCTTCTATATATTCAGTGAAGTGCACAGAAGCAGAATATATGCGACAGTAAGGTGCTGATGTCAGCCTCTGGGTTTTCTGGATCCTAGGCGTGATTCATCAACACCTGGGAGTGGGTTTTGCACCTTGTGTACTTTGTTCAGTTATGTGCACTGAACCAGAACTTAACCACTGCTGAGTATACTGCTGACTCATCACTTTGCTTTTGCTAAGTGAAGTAATGTGGATAGTGATATTCATTGCCACTAAAATATAATAATGCCAAATGATAGTCCTTCATCTAATAAATTCATTGTGCTCCCCAGCTCTGTATAGTTTGTCATGAGGGATTTCCTCTTTGCAGTGTGTTGTATTTGACATCATTTACTAACAAGGCCATAGAGTCACTGACCCTAAAGAGATTCCCTCCTTGGCACAGTGATCTATTCAACAATTGAGTGTTACAACCAAAACTATGATACATACACTTTTCTTTCCTTTATATTTGACATCCTTGACCACGAAAACATACCACTAGAACCTGTAATCACTTTTATGTCTTTATTAGTTCAAAAGTTATTGTATAAAAATTATTTTTCAGTAATGGCAGTTTTCTTCTGGATCTAGCTCCATAACATTTGAAGCTACATCAAATCTGATGACCAGTGATGCCGGTACTCTAATCTAGCCACTTTTTTTAGTAACGAGTAATCTAACGCGTTAATCTTTCCAAGTCAGTAATCAGATTAAAGTTACTTCTCCAAGTCACTGTGCGTTACTATTATTTTTACATTGTGGATCGATAGCAGCATTAAACTTGGTCCGTGGGCAGGAGGTCGGGGTTCGACTGAACTGCCCACTTTAAGTGAGCTGTGAGCTTTTCATCCATGGTTTTTTGCAGCAGCTATGAGTCGTCCTCCTCACCTATTAAAGCACGGTGAAAACAGCACACCTGCACTGAGCTTTACAAAGACATTTTTATGCTTTTTTTTCCTCCTTTATTTAGAATTCTGAGCTGAGTCGCTCTGTATCGTCTTGTTAAAAACAACTGATCCTCTGCGACGCGTCAACAACTAACACTATGTTCCACTCAAAAGCACGTAAACTCTCTTTCTGAGGACCACATGATGTGAAAACACAATAAAACTTCCTTACCTGTAAATCTGGTCATGTTTTCTGTATAAATAAATGTTATCCATTCTTTGTGCTCAAACGCCAAAGCAGGGGCGAATCCAGATGGAATGGGGGCGTGAGGTAGGGATGTACCCCCCATAACACCCCTAGATTAAAGGTCCAGTTTTGAAGTCGTTTTTTACTACAACTACTAATACTACTTAAAATAATAATAATTTCGACAAGTAAAATGTTGTTAAAATGTTTAAACGTTAGAATGAATTTAATAGTTACATTTATAAACAATGCAGGTTAGAAATTGCACGTTTTACTGTTACAATGCTGTCAACAGTTAAATATGAGGTCAAGAAAGAGGTCTTTATTTTACTTTTTATAAAACAAGTATTGTTTTATAAAGGGTGACTATAAAGTGAGTTTTGGCAAAACAGGTCATGTTGAGGTGGCAGAGGGTTGTTGTCGGCAGCTGGGAAAAGTAACTAAAAAAGTAACTCGTAATCTAACTTAGTTACTTTTCCAATTGAGTAATCAGTAAAGTAACTAAGTTACTTTTTCAAGGAGTAATCAGTAATTGAATTACTTTTTCAAAGTAACTGTGGCAACACTGCTGATGACACCTTACTGAATCAGTACAGATTCAGCTACAATTTGGTGTTAGTTGTGCATCTCTAGCTTCATTTATCACCTCACACTGACACATTTTCTATTTTCCCTATATTTTTGCATATTCTGGATCACCAGATCCGGAATCTGGACTACATATATATATATATATATATATATATATATATATATATATATATATATATATATATATATATATATATATATATATATGCAATCCATTTACCAATTCATAGACATTTCTTAGGATTTTTCCTTGGTAAGATGAAAGTTGTCTGCACAGCACCTTTGGCCTTTGGCCAAGGGAAAATTCAAAAAAATGTCTAAGAATTTTAGGAATTCTAAGATTTTTTTAGAATAATGTCACTAGGAACTGTTTGTGGCCTTAGGCTGCTTCGTGGATACGGGCTCAGGTTTTAGAGTGGGCTTTTACTGTGCTGTTTAAACATTGTTTTCACATGCTACACCAACCAGATGAACTAAGTTCTATATAGATCTCAAGGCCCATTGGTGTTGGTGTTTATCTCCGGATGCTGTAGCATGAACCGGAGGAGAGTCTAAGACTCCCCTTGGATGGGACACCAGTCTGATGAAGGTTGCTTCTCCAACCAAGGCTGGTATCCATTTTTACAGCTGGGTGGACTGAAACCATCCAGATTAAGTCACTTGTCCAAGGAGACAGACAGGTAGTATAGTGTAGTGAGTGGGCTTTAAACCTAGGTCAATATATTGGCAGACTATGCCCTTATCCACTGGGCTACCTGCTCTACATCACCTACAAGGTGGATGGATCATCCTTGTAAACGTGGAATGTTCACCATTACGAATTAAAAAAACAATTGTGAGCAAAATTTGAGGGAAATAAAGCTTTTGTTTGCGTAGTACATGTCTGAGATACCTTAATTCAACTCATGAAAATTGAAAGGGAATACGAAAATGTTGCATTTCTATTTTTGTTCAGTAAAATACTATATATTGGGAGGTTGAGGGTCCTCTGCAGCATTTTAGCCCTTCCTTGGACTGCACTCTTCTATATAGAGACCTCATATGTTTTACTTCAAATTTGTTGGAGCCATTCTGAGACCTCCTTGTTCCTTGTCAACCACCACTATGTCTGACTAGTTGCCAGCATCTGTTTGTCTGGAAGTTGAAGTACCACAGTGTCTTAGATCTACTGTTTTCAACCAACCTTTGCTGGTGTTCACATGTGGATTTTTTTTTTTTTTTTTTTTTGCCAGTTCATATTTGGAAATGGGTGTTTCAACAAGACAATGACCCCAAGCACACTAGTAAACGAGCAAAATCTTGGTTCCAAACCAACAAAATTAATGCCTCGCAGATGTGGAGAAATCATGAAAAACTGTGGTTATACAACTAAATACTAGTTTAGTGATTCACAGGATTGCTAAAAAAGCAGTTTGAACATAATAGTTTTGAGTTTGTAGTGTCAACAGCAGATGCTACTATTATTGTGAACACCCCCTTTTCTACTTTTTTTTTTTTACTAATAGCCCAATTTCATAGCCTTAAGAGTGTGCATATCATGAATGCTTGGTCTTGTTGGATTTGTGAGAATCTACTGGTATCTTGTTTCCCATGTAACAATAAGAAATATACTCAAAACCTGGATTAATCTTTTTAGTCACATGGCACTACTATTATTCTGATCACTACTGTACATAGAATGAAATTTGTCCTGTGCATTTAACCCAGCCTGATCACAGTTAGACACAATCCAATAACTAGGAGCATTGGTCAGCCAAATTCTGGTGCTCAGGGACAAATTCCAGACATACACATACACACATAGATATGTATGTGTGTGTGTGCGTGTGTGTGTATGTATAATAGTTGCAGAAAAAATGCATTTTTAATAACCTTCACCCCATCATATGCGCACTCTGAATCCTGTCTATGTGGCAGAATATGTCAGCATCTACAAAATACAACAAAACTAATTTCCTTGTCTTCTACTTTTTCTGACTCTCGAGAAGATGAAAATATTCATTGCCGTTGTCCTGAAAACAGCATAATCATCTAGGATTTATGGTTCTAGCTTGTATCAAATTAATTGTGCATGGAGTGAGGAGGGTCGAGAAAATGTTCTCCTCGAAGAGGATTTGCCGTCTCTTCACACTAATGCATAAACTACACTTTTTGTTTTCTTCACTTTCATCCTGGCAAAGTTGCCACATTAACTGTTAGAAATTCTGGTGCAGTGACCCCCAAAGAGCCAATTAACTGATCAGTTCATTATATTTTGTATTTAATAAATGTGTGAACATGTTTCTCAAATTGGCGCTGCTTTTTCTTGTAGTTTTGTCATTTGATTTACATATGCAAATATTTTATATAAACTGTTGTTTTGATGTTATCTGAAAATGTGTTTTGGTAGATTTTATTTGCATTATTTGCATTTCTCACTCCCAACTCAACACATAGTTATGCTTGGACAGTGCCCCTCTCTCTATGTGACACATTATTCAACCCCGTCACATCATTTACTGGCGTGCAGGGGAACACTTTATTTATTTATTTATTACAACATACTTTTTACAGACAGAACAATCTACTTGAGTTCACCATCATCAGGGAACAGTCATCTGTCTACATTTGAGTTATGGTCAGTGCTTCATTTGTAAAGTGGGAGGTCCCGGAGCGCAGAGGATGGGTGGCTCCGGTGCAGAAAAAAAAAAGGGCGGGGGGGGCTTGCGAACAACGCTGTGCGCCACACCGAAAATAAACTGGGCATGTATTGTAGGCCTAATAACACTAGTAGTCACACCAAATCTGGATAGAGTACAAATTCCTGTTTAATGATGTACAGTGGTCCCTCGTTTATCGTGGGAGTTACGTTCTCCGTGTTCACACCGGGCGCGACGTGAGCGACTGCAGCCACAGGTTGCCATGTAATCCCTATGTAAGGACGCGTTTTGGCGCCAAACCGCGCAGCACGACGCGAGTGAAGCGATTTTGAGCATTTTGCACGTGTGTGGCGCAATATTGTGTCACGTCACGTCGTGTTGCCCTCCTCCCCAAGTTGAAAAATCTGAACTTTTTCGTCTCGTCGCGCCGTGATGACCAATCAGGGACTGAATATGTGGTGACGTGGAGATGTCTGGAGTTTCACTGAGGATGTGAACATGTCCTGTATCTGGTAGCAGCCTGTGAGCAGGACTTATGTCTCTTTTGTCCTTTATTTCACAATTATGAGAGAGTTTTTGGAGCGAGCAGCAGCCCCACAGCAGGGGGAGCGGACTTTCTTTTTCTTTTTTTTTACATGCGCGCGCGAGGGAATCATCCATGGAGATTATTTTACTTATTAACTACACAGATGTATAATAAAGCAAATGGTGACTGGTTTCTAAAGACAATTATGACAGTTTTTTGGGGAAAGAGCGAGGAGCAGCCTCACAGCAACCAGCGGAGTTTCGTTCTTTCTTGCGCGTGCACGCGTGAGCGAATCGTCTGTGTGGAGAATATTTTATTAATTAACTACACAGATGTATAATAAAGCAAATGGTGACTGGTTTCTAAACACAATTTGACAGAGTTTTTTGGGGGAGGAGCGAGCTGCAGCAAGCAGCGGAGTTTCTTTTTTTTAAAATTGTTTACATGTGTGCGCGTGAACAGGACAGTTGGTCCTCAAACTGGGTCCCGCAGAGGCAGAAGGACCGCTGAAAGTGGCCGTCATCCAGACGCAGCTCCTGCAGCAAATAATGATACTCTCTGTATTGGGAGCTTTTCACAACACCTCGCTCCGTGTGATCAAGGTCCATCATGATGACTTGACGCCGAGCGGAATGGAAGCTCCTCCTATTTGATGACAGCGAAAATCCACCCAAGCAGAGCGACACACTGGGCGAAGGAGGTGCGTCCGTCGCCATGCGACCCCCGCGAATTTGTAGCGTCTGATTGCGCCCGGTGTGAACGCGGCATTAAATCCGCAAAGTAGCGCTACACTTATTATAGATGCTTTAAGGCTGTAAAACCCCTCACTACACACTTTTCTCAAACAAGCATTAACATTTTCTGACTTTTCTCTCTTGTGTAAATACTCTCTTTTTTCTTCTGTGGGAGAAGATTATAAACAGACACACGCAGAACACAATGCACGTGCTCTCCCTTCGCTCATGCCTCCGGGGGTACGGATGCGGGACCCGCAAAGAATCCAAGTCCTCTCTCGGTGACCACGGAGCTCTGCGGCTACGGTCAACATCCGGATCAAAACATCGAGCGTAGCTTCTGGACCTGTTGCCAGATTTGGCGCAATTCCACACAGCAGACAGGAGGGCGGCGGTGTGATTGGCAGTGAGAGCAATCGCGGTGATTTTCTTAAAATATTTTGTTAGTCAAGAGAGGTGGCGGATCACGGATCCAGTATAAATAGCTGGCGGAGCCAACGTCAGAGGTTCCGGAGCATACGTCCGAGGTTCCGGAGCGCGCTCTGGCTTGCTCCCCCTCAAATTAAGCCCTGGTTATGGTCACTGATCATATTAGGGTTAGTGTTTCCCCGTGCATCATTAAATGGCATGAAGAGACTACCCAACTCGTCACATATTGACATTCAGTCCAAAAAAAAAAGACAAGTTATGAAGGAGAATGCTTTGATTGTCAGGATATCTTGTCCAATACTTATGACACCTTTGTGCCACATCAGCCTCCACCCTCATGTGGGTTACAGCTAGCTGGAGGTTTTACAGTCTGTAGAGTGCCAATCCTGCTACCAACAATCTGGAAACAACATTCATTCATTCATTTTCTATTCCCACTTATTCCAGTTCAGGGTCACAGAGGAGCTCGAGCCTATCCCAATGGTCACTGGGCGAGAGGCAGAGTACACCCTTGACATGCCGCCAGTCTGTCACAGGGTTGACAAACAGACTCATTCACAAGTCAAGTCACATCTCAGATTAAGCACTGGTACTGCCCTTTGCCACATCCATGACACCGCCTGGGGTCTTGCGTGGCAACCACACAGACAGACAACCGGTCCATTCCAACATCTCTTACGAAACATGGGCATGCCCTTGGCTTTTTCCAGATACCAGGGTCTTCAGTACACTGGCACCTGCCTGCTGGATCATGCACAAACATGCCACCAAAATGTCAAAGCTGACACTCCCTCACAATGCAAGTGATACTCATCATTTTAGTCTCACTTAGTGCTTAGGGTGAGGATCCAAATACCACAGTACCAAAGACACCAAGTTGTCACCTTAGGTGACTGGTTAGTGTCCAAGTCTTACAACCATACAGGAAGACAGGCAGCACCAGGACCCTAAAGACTTGGACCTTTGTTCACCTGCAAAGACATCGGCATCACCAAACACCACTGTCCATTGACCTCATGACTCCATAAGCTCTCCCCAGACACCTCTAGATCTCAAAGGCCAAGGGCCCAGAGACATGAATGTCACTGCCAAGATAAGTGGCTGTTTCTACATGTTCAACACTTTCACCACATACAGATACACGTCTGATGGCTGAGTTCAGGAAGCCTCTCAATCCGGGACAATCTCAAACCCATTCAAACTTGCACTCAAACCTACAGTCAATTCAGTGTTTCCATTTCACCTACTGTGTCTGTCTTTGGAGGCAACCCAGTCTCATGGCAAGTTGTGATTCAGCAGCACAAAATATACATGAATCTATTGGTTCGTGATTTTGTGACAAAAAGCACCTCATTTTCATCACGGCAACACAAATGCGTTCTAATTCATTCCGTGATGACTGCATGAAATTAAAAGTGAAGCGGTGGGGGGGGGGGGGGGGGGGGGGGGGGTTGGGGGGGGTTATGGTTAGGGTGGGGGCAAGAAGTATGATTAGGTTATGGTTAAGGTTAGTGTTCGGGATAGCAGTAATGTCAGTAACAGTGAGTTTAAAAAAGTCACGAAAATTTGACTCATTTTGTGACAGGAGGATGAAAAAAAACCGTGAGACTGGGGCTGTTGGAGGAGGGAACAATCCAGGATCCAAGGCATAGTATTTTCAGAGCTATAGAGTGTGTTATTGGAGCATTACTGGTATTAAATCTATCTGGATTTGAATAATGTCACAGAACATGAGCTGTGCTGAGGCAAGAACCCTGATGACGTTCCTGTTGATCTGAGTGCAGAAGCCATATCCAAGAGATGAACTGCATCCTTTTGTACTTCTACACCGGCTTTAGCTGTCAGTCACCATGGCTGCATTTTAAGCACATCACTCTGTAACAGCCTCAACAATCTTTGTGAAAGACTATTCTGACTCTCCTCCCATGAATGATGCACCTTTTTTTCCTTGCATTCATTCACTGTTATGTAGTGAGTACACTCTGTATGCCGTGAAAGATTTGCATTCAGTGTAATGAGACAGTGATCAAAGAGAACCTTTCTGGAACTCTGTTACTAATACTGATGTTGAACTATGCCTCAGCATACAAGGGATGTGCTTGTCCATGATCCTCACACTTGTGGGTCCTTAGTTGTGTTTGAAATGCAAATGGATTTAATATTTATACCAGGTTTTAACATTTACACATTAAGGAAGGATTTATAAACACACATTGTGCTACTTAAGCTACTATGTCAACCAAATCTTTTTTAATTTTTATTTTATTATATTTATTTATTTTTGACGGGGTGAGGCGACTTTGTAAATCATTAGCATCATTTCTCAAAAACATATGAACCAATTTAAAAAAAAAATTATACTGAGGACTCCCACACTTCCCTGTCCTCTGCCAAATCCTCTAAATATTATTGAGCGATGTCAAGGCATTCCCAATCCAGTTGAGAAATATAATCCCTCCTGTCTTTCCCGGACCTCCTCCCAGTTGGACGTGTCTCAAAAATCTTGCTAGGGTGACAAACAGAGGGAGTCCTTACCAGGGGCATCATGTACCCCCTACCTCCCCTCCTGCCCACATCACACACCCATCCCGGCCACCGCTTATGCCACCCCTTTTCCCCTCTGGGGGCTGCACAGTTTTAGCTGCGGCAGGTCCCCGTTCCCCCAAAACTGGCGGTGGCATACACACACAGTATATGATGTTACTACAAAATGTGAAACAGGTTAAGGGTGCATAAAGTTTGAAACATCACTGTGTAATATCCCCCAATGATATCTCTTTCTCTCACCCACACACACACACACACACACACACACACACACACACACACACACACACACACACACACACACACACACACACACACACACACACACACCAATGGCCCAGGATTACCCCTTGGCTTGAAAATCTTTGGGGTGTGGGGGGTTTGACGCTGATATGCCAAGTAAGAATTCCTGCATATGTTTTGTACTTCGAGTTGGGAAATAACTTTAACATGCATAATAGATACTTATTTAAAAGATACTTATGGGCCAGAATGTATTTCTGGCCCATAAGTATCCTTTTTTTGTGTATGTGTAATTTTGCCTCTGCACAACATCACAATGGAGTTGAAAGGAAGCAATCAAGATGCCAGATATGATTGTACTTTTAATTTTCATACAAGGGGTTTCATGAAAATAGTGCAGTTACCATTTAGAAATTACAGTCATTTGCAGCAGAATGGCCAGTTTCTTCAAATCACAACCACAGAAGCCCACAGGTCATTCAGAGTTGCCATGGGTGTCTAAATGGCTTCTCTCACTAGCCTCCTTCTTGTCCAGTCCTCCTGTGCAGTACCACACTGATTGATGAAAACGAAGTCCAACATATATTCAGTGACTTGGAAATATTCATGTAATCATCACCTGACTTGTCAAAAGAAAACTGTAAAATAGATGATTTGCATTCACAATAATTAACGATCATCAGTTTGTCCATTTGCTTTTGCCTGAACATGGAGGAACTGTACATTAAAAAATGGCTGTAATTCCTTGATGATTGTCATATTTTTGTTAAACCCCTTGAATTACAGCTGAGAGTCGACAGTCCTAGAAGATCTGGATTGCTTCATTTCAACTCCATTGTAATGGTGTACAGAATTACAAAATTACACAACACAAGCTGTCTCAATACTTATGGACCTGACTGTTAAATTACAAATACCATACATTTACTGTACCACACTTGCAAATCCCAGTTGCAAAATTTTCTACTATAATTGCAATGTGGCTCTTTCTTTAGATCGTGCACCCCGAGTTTACAAGTGGAGAGGTCAAGGTTTAACATTGTTGCTATTCTCTGAGATGAGAGTCAACATCTTTGTCTCTTGGCTGATGACCATCAACAATGTGCACTGTACCAGACTACACGACTGCACTGTCCTGTGTGCAATGAAGCCTAACCCATGGGAGTGACATAAAGAAGGACCCAGTCATCATAAGTGATAGTGTAGAAGTAAGCGAGGAAAGAGAAGACCGTCCAACATTTATAAGATGAGAAAAGGGGAGGGGTTGATTGTAAACCCTGTAATTCCATTTGGTTTTTCAGACATGGAAGGATGGAATGGAACTGACAATAGCTTGAGGGGCCAGTGCTCTGCGAAGTGAATACCAGAGCAGAGGAGAGGAGGGGAAAATAAATAAAGAACGTGTCACCTAGTGGGAGGAGGTACCGAGGAAGGATGTGTCAGAGCTGTGCTGCTGTCTGCAGATTAGATCTGGAGCTATTTAAAGACAGAGAGCACGTTAAAGCTTCCATCGCCAGTGCCCACACTGTATCCACCGGCGCTTAGCAATCATTGGCAGCCATCACCTTGTGACAAAAAAAAAAAACATCAAACAGCTACAAAGGAGCGCTGCAGCTGCAGCTCTGCTGTGGCTGACCCGATCATATTGTAAATTCCCTGTTATGTGGAGTCACTGTGAAAAAAAAAAAAATCCAAGGTCACTTTGCCAACTGCATATAGTGCTATGCACCCCCCACCACCCCCCGCTTCCAGGGTTATTGTTGGCATCAAAATAAAACAGCAACCCTGATCTTAGACACACATGCTGCCATCAAAATAATGATGATGTTTTCTTCAGGATCAAAGCGGCCTGATTTGGCCCGTTAGACCTTTTATATAAATTTACTGTGCCTAATGTCAGGGTTTGGATTTTATGGACCGTGTTTGTTGTTTTTGTTATCTAGTTTGGACTGTTTTTCTATGTGGTGATTTTTCTTGCTTGTCCTTTGTCCTGCTTAGGTTTCTCTGTCTCTATTTCTCTTGTCTGTCTCTTGGTGTTTGGCGGTGGGCGTTTCACTCTGTCTGGCCACGCCTTCATTCTGGTTCTTTCTCACACACCTGTTTCTCATCTGTAGCTCATCACCTGGGTGTATTTAAGCCTCACCTGGTCCACCTTTTCCCTTCGAGGTCAATGCGTCTTGTGCCTTCGTGGTCAGCCTTGTCCCTAGTGTTGTCTCATGTTGCTTGCCTCCTTGTATTTTTTGACCATCTGCCTGTTTATTCACCTACACCTTTTGTCTCATGAACTTGGTATTGTTGCTTATTTTGAACTGTCTTTTTGTGTACCGGATCCAGCTTATGACCACAGTAAACTGTCTTAATCCTAAGTGCTTTTTGTCCTAGTCCTGCAGTTGTGTCCTGTCATTTCCTACTGCAAGACTTTTGATAAATAATAAACTGTGGAATTGTATTCATTAGTATGTAAAAGGGCTGACCACTTCTGGGACACACTGTAAAAAAAAAAACATTTATCCTGTTTGCAACTACATGTGGGTGGAGAATGGTGTGGCGGAAAGGTGTCAATCTCTTATTAATTCAAAAATGCACAACAGAGTGTTCCTCAATCTGAGGTCCTTTCAAAAGTGTCCTGCAGGTTATATAAGTGTCCTGCAGGTTCAAGCAAATTACAACAAAAAACAATTTTTTTCCACAGGAATATAGACTGTCCTCCGCCAATAAATGTTTCCACAAGTCGTTTAAATAAGCACCTCATTATGACCCGTAGTTACATTTTAAAATTAAGCCACTTCTCGGCTCTGCGGCTATCAACAACCAGTCCAAGGCAATGTTTCCAATACACTCCAAATTTTGCAGTTGAAATAGTAAACCAAAACATGTATTAAACCCTCTCCAATATTGCAAAAAAAGTTATTGCATGAGGTTGTTTTCAAGTGATTTGAAAAACTGTACTTGTAAAAACTGCAATGAAACAATATTTTCAATATAATAAATAGGTCACAGGACACACAGTCATATGAAATCTAAAATACAGTACGCCGTGGATGGAGGAAGAGGACAGAGGCTTGTTAAACATTGTAAGAAATGATGTTATGGTGAAAAGAACAATATGGCAATATTTAGTAGGAGTTACCCAACCATTGCCATGAGTACTGAAATGAAGATCTCAAGAGGACAAAACCCAGCAGTCACATTCCATGACTTCATGGAAACACTGTCATTCCTGTGTTTTGTCTGCATTCTGAAAATAATGCTGAACCTTTGTGCCCATCTGTAATGGAAACACAGCTACAGTGGGGAATCCCTGCCGTTACTTAAGCCTGGGTCCCACCGAATAATGAAGGATGAATAATGAGCCACGCAGCTTCCTTTCTTTGCTATGAGAGGGTTTCTTCAACTATCGTGGGAGAATGGTGGCTCTTAGAGGCATTATCTTCAGTTAACGAGGCTCCTCTCTGAGCGTGATGCTAATTTCAAGATGTTAAAAATTTAGCAACAGTGTGGGGCAGTTTGTGTACAAGGTTTTAGAGGCATGTGCCTGGTGCTTATGAGGCTGCTAAAAGCCCATTATCCATGCGCCTGGCACGCAGGACCACAGGGGCTATTTTTGGAGCAGCTGCCCTCTTCTGCACACAATTCCACCTGCTCTGTGCGCTGGACGCTGGATATAAATAATTATTTTGTAGCGGATTAAACATTTTCTGCCAACCTTGGATGCTGAAAACTAGAGGGTGGGCAATACCGGGAATTTTGGTATTGATCCGATACCAAGTAAATACAGGCCCAGTATTGCCGATACCGATACCAATACTTTTTCATATTTAAGCTTCATAGATACAAAGGATCCAAAAGACCTAGGACAGAATTTCGCCAAACATTGTACGTGACAACAAAATACTTTATTATCACAATCAACATTTTTGTTTAAAAAAATATCACTCAACACAACTTAAAACAAAATCTCCTGAGGTAGAGGGCTGACAAACCACAATACAAGGGTGCACTGCTCCGTGTTGTGTGACACAGCGCAGCACTGCTCTTACAGAGAGCAGAATTTGATGAATCTGCGTGTGCAGCAGTCACTGCTTGCGGGAGAGGAAAAAAAGCTTTGAGTATCGATCTTTTTACATGAGGATCGTTCAGTATCAATACCAGCTTTATTATCGATATTAGGATCGATCCACCCACCTCTACTGAAAAAACAGGACTGTTTCATCTGGATGTTTTTTTCCTCTCTTTCCTGCTCCATGTGGAATGTATTTTGAACAGCTTAAGCTGTAAAAGTATGGTTGACTTTAATATCTTGTTGATGGATCACATGAGCTGCGCTGTGTGTGCGCACTGACTCATCACGCTCCAAAGGAGAATTTAGGCAGAAGCCAGGTCACAAAAGAGTGATTTTTCAGTACATAATGGATGAACACAAAGTTAAAATTTGGATGACTGCGTGAAAGTGGATGTGTGTATAGCCGCGGAAGAAATAACTCCTGTGAAGCCACTAAAAAAAACCTCGTACACAAACTGCCCCACGCTGTTGTTGGTAAATTTTGAACATCTTGAAATTAGCACCACACTCAGAGAGAAGCCTCATTAACTGAAGATAACGCCCCTAAGAGCCTCTCAGAGCCACCATTCTCCCACGATAGTTGAAGAAACCCTTTCGTAGCAAAGAAAACATACTGCATGGCTTATTACTCATCCTTCATTATTCGGTGAGACCCATGCTTTAGCAATCAGTCATAGCGCAGCAGAACATCAGTGTCTCAGGTGTCTCCTTATCATATATGAGCCAAAACATTTATTGTGAGGGATTTGTGGCACATAATGTGAAATGCTATTGTTCTTGTGGTCTAACAGAATTTTGATTGTTGAACCAGCAAACAGCTTTTTCTGTGCTGTACCATTTCTGTCTCTGGGTCCTCAGCCTTTAAGATACCTGGGAAGAGACACTGGAGTCATGAGGTTGCTGGACAGAGCTGTTTGGCAACTTGGATACCTTTTGTTTGTTTATGGTCCTGGTGCTTCCTTTCATAATGTATGGTTGTGAAACTTCAACACTAACCAGTGATCTAAGGTGATGGCTAGATACTTATGGAAATGGGTCTCTTTTGAGGATGCTGTGGGTACTGCTGGAATGAGTTTGTCAAACCAACAGTTACTTATTTATGGACTGCATTGGTGATGTAAAACTATGGTTAACACAGAATTTTCTCCATTTAAAATAGGATAAAACTGATTTTTTTATTGTTTGGTGACTCAGTAACATCTGATTTTGGCTTGTTGTCATCTCACTTTAAATTTGCTGTGAGAAACCTTGATGGCACTTTAAGATTGGATAAACAGATTGAGACCCAATGTGTTAGACCAAGTTTTTATCAACTGCATCTTTTAACCAAAGTGAAGCCTTTTTTAAATCACACACACCTAACTGGAGGTGGTGACCAAGTGGTTAATGCGCTTGGTTTCAGTTCAGAAGGTTCCGGGTTCAAATCCACCCCTGCCACATTTCTCCATATAATGTGGAGTTGCGTCAGGAAGGGCATCCGGCGTAAAACCTGTGCCAATTCAACATGCAGATCCACCTTGGATTTGCTGTGGCGACTCCGAGTGCAAACAAGGGAGGAGCCGAAGGGACTTACTTACAGACCTTGAGAAAACTATTCATGCTTTAATAAGCTCGAGAATAGACTATTGTAATGCACTTTATTTTGGGGTTTCCCAGTGCTGTCTTGGTCATCTTCAACTGTTGCAAAATGCGGCGGCCCGTTTTTTAACAAATACAAAGCGACGTCAACACATCACACCAGTCCTTTTATTCTTTGCATTGGCTTCCTGTTTCTTTTAGAGTTGATTTTAAAATTGCACTGTTTTAAAGCCCAAACAGCCTTGCCCCTTCTTATCTGTCTGAACTTCTAAATGTTCACAACTCAGACCGAGCCTTGAGGTCCACCAATCAGTTGCTACTGGAGTTCCCCAGAACCAAGTCTAAGCACTGGGGGATCGGACCTTCTCTGTTGCTGGGCCCAGACTCTGAAATAAACTGCCGTCTGATATGTGTTCTATAACTGATGTTGGTCTTTTTAAGTCAAGGCTCAAACCTTATTTATTCATGCTGGCTTTTAAACACTGAGTAGCACACTGACACGTTATCTTCTATTGTGTTTTCTTGTTTTAATGTGTTTTTTTTTCTATATATTTTTTTTATTTCACTGTAAAGCACGTTGGTCACCATAAGTGTTGTAAAGAGCTCTATAAATAAACATTGATTGATTAGGTGGTGCCATTTGGTGATGAGTAGGGAGACAGATTTTTTTTTTTCTTCACTTCAGTATCATCAAGCAACATTTACAATGCATCCAGAAAGTATTCACAGTGCTGCACATTTTCCAAACAACAAAATGTGGAAAAAAAAAAAAGTGGTGAATACTTTCTGGATGCACTGTAAACGTTGCCTGATGCTGAAGTGATGGTGAAGGTTTTGGTTGGGATTAGATGTTTGGTCAGAATAAACAATTAGCATCAAAATATGATAATGGCAGCATAGTGTATTAGTGGTTAGCACTGTTGCCTCACAGCAAGAAGGTCATGGGTTCGATTCCCACCTGTAGCATTTGCATGTTCTCCCTGTGTTTGCGTGGGTTTCCTCCAGGTGCTCCAGTTTCCTCCCACATTTAAAGGCATGCAGGTTTGGTGAATTGGAAACCTTAGAATTGTCCAGGTCTCCCTGGACAGGCAAAAGAAGTCTCAGTTTCAATGGAACTAACCTGATCATATTAAAATTAAACTTGGGTGTGAGACGGCACTGAAACAACAGAAAAAAATATTCTTGATTGAAAGAAGCAATAGAGTTTTCGAGTTCTGCCCAGCATCATGTTAAAACAGGAAGCCCTGACTCTGATGGTAGCTTAAAAAGTCAGCTTTGGCATCCTGTTAACATTGCAATGTGTTTTACATTTTCATGTGGACAGAAAATCCCTATGTATACGTGTGTGTGGGATTTATCAGTGCCCAAATATGTATATTTGGACCTAACTAAAGGACAATGTGAATTTATTTGCAACAAAGTAAAAAAACAAAAAAAAAAACAAAACAAAACCCAAAAAGACCATGATTGATGGATGTGTTTTCCAGGAATATGTGCCAGAAGGTATGAGAGTGGCTGTGGGAATGTGAGTGCATGAAACAGTGATGTGGATGCTTATTGTAGGTGTTTGTGGGCTTCCATGAGAGCATGTGCACGTATGTGTGCATACACACATGTGCTTTTTCTCTCCTCCCACAGTAGATTGATTAGATGCATCGCCGGCGGTGTGTTTTGTCACGTTATTCCGACTCTGTTGGTGTTTCCCTCCCATCAGCCAAAGTCATGTTTGCGTCCCAAACACAAAACCGCAGATGATGAAGCTGCGCACACGGCATGACACACTCACCAACTGAAAGGCCTCATTTACCACCAGATACCTTCTTACTCTCTTCCCGCTCCTCTGCTCCCATTTCCATCTCCTCCCGCGGGCTGTGGCGGCAGACTACTCTCCGCTACTGAGTCATTCTCAGCCAGTCACTTATCTCTCCATCCAGCCCTCAGATTTCACCACTCCTTTTGTTGTCATCAATCAAAGCTTGGCTGCCGGAGAGCGAGCGAGGGAGGCGGGGAGAGGAACCGTGAAAGGTGTCAAAACAGCGGCCAATGAAGGACTTGCTTTTGTAACTTGGCTCTGCTTTCAAGCACGGACACAGATTCCATAGATTATTGATGCCGCACCCTTTTTCAATGTTTCCTGGAATGGTGCAGAAGACCGTGTGAAAAGTGAGCCGCTTGCATCAGTGCATGCTCGCACGAACAACAGCTATTGCATCACTCGCACTTGCAAACAGGCACTACAGCATGTTTGGAGATTTGCTGGCAGGCTGAGCACAGGAGAAGGTCATGCAGAAACACCGCTGAAGCGAAGGAAGCTCAGCAGAAGAGACTCTCTCGGATGTTGCCCGCAGATGGTTCCGCCAGGCGACAACTACCTGCTAATTACACACCTCGCCCAACTTCACGCTCTTCCCTTCCTTCTGATGCCAGCTTCGGTGGAAAGATGAATATGCTTTAGGAGGAACACTCCTGCACACTGTCCAATTTCTGTCAACAGAGCAGTACAATAGACTCGCTGTTTATGGACCAGCATTTGTAATCGTGAAAGCGAGAGATGAAGTGAGGAGTAAAGGATCGGAAATTGCCTCTCCTGTTCTCCGCTGCGTATTTTTCTGTGGTAATTGGCTCTTTTAATGTTTCTGGAGGATGCAGGTGGAGAACCCCACAGTGTTACGGTCTTATTCTAACAAATTAGAAAAAAACAGTTGTGGCAGATGGACAAAACCATTGATGGATGGATGCTTTCTGCTTCATAATGCTCTGAATTCCTTGGTAGCTACTCTCAGGTTTAAAGCCATCCATCACATCCACCATATGTGATGATTCAGGTTCATATTCTCCAGTTCTTTAATTGTCTTGTCACTGGATAGTAATTTGTATGTCAGATACAAATTAAATGTGTTTTTTTTTTGGGGGGGGGGGGGGGGGGGGTAATCTGAGAAAGTCAGTTCAGTCAGACAACTCATGTTTGACTAGCTGTATTGCAACAGCAACATATATAGTCAGAGTTTGGTGTCTAGACTCCAACCTCATCACTCCGACAGATTATTACTTGCAATATTGGGAGTGATGATTAGATATACAAATCATTCCCCCATTGGAGTCCACTGGTGGGGGGCGAGGCTGACAGCAGGCAGTCACATTTATGCAGCAATGGTAGCATTTATAGGCAGAGAAGAGAGCTGGGAAAGTGAGTCTTAAATAGACCTTGCTATTTCCTTGCAGGAAATGTCTGAGTAGATGAGGAGAGTGAGGTACGACACGTCAATGTAGAGTAAAGCAGCTCATGTTGTCTACCAGAAGGAACTCAGAATCGGAATCAGAATCAAATTTATTGCCGTGTAAGTTCTCAAATACAAAGAATTTGATCTGGTGTCATTGGTGTATGAAAAGAAAAGGAAAAGAATATTTCTGTAAGAAGTAATCAGTGCATAAACAACAATAGAAATAACATGAAAAATACTTCTGTAAGAAGTGAAGGAGTCAATAGACAAAATGGGCAAAACTATGTTCACTTCAAATATAACATAGTGGTATGGGGCTGTGCAAGGTGTGGGGATAGATGTGCAGGGATTTGGACAGCGACCCAGGCTTTGCCCCTGTACAATATAGCTGAAATGAAACGGTCACAATGTACTTTCTGTGTAAAATTTGTTTTAATTGAAGGAATTTAAGAAGAACACTGCATGAACTATTTTGAAATTAAAACCATTGTTGTCCACAGTCCCTCTATTAATTGCACAAATTAAATTTCAGGCTTACTGTTCATACAGATTTTCAGTTTTACAGCCAGGTTTCTTCAGAAAGGTCAGGGGTGGGTAGATGAATATGTCCAAGTCAGTGATTTTTGTCTTGGACGTCATTTACGCCAATCATTAAGAAATACAAACAATATGGCACTGAATGGTAATGGTAATGGTAATAAAACTGGAGGGTTCTCAAAAACTGAGTGAACATGCAAGAAGGAAATGAGTGATGGAAGCTAACAAGACAACTCTGTGTGGGAGGTGTCTCTGGCTCTGATTAGAGAAAATGCATCTTTTGTCTGGTGTATCACCAGTTATATACAGCTTCACAGATGTGAAATCTCATTAACAGCTTGCTAGAAGGCACATAGGAGATTTGAGTCTACATTGTTTGGTCAAACCTTCTCTGTGCTTCTCCACCATGAAGCAGTGATAAGTGGGGCAAAAGACAAACTTTGCACTGTTCAGTCATGGAAGCCTGAATTTACTTAAGAGTTGTTACAGGTTCCTTGGTGGCTTCCCTCACTTATCTTCTTGGTGGATGGTCACTCAGTTTTTGAGAACTGCCTACTCCAGACAAATTGACCATACTGTGTCTCTTAATTACGGAACCCGGGAGAGGTCACTTAAAGTGATATTTTTTCTGGCCATGATAATTTGTGCACACATTTTCCTTTAATTGAGCCCACAAATTAATAAAACACGCTCTCAAATTAATAAAACTTGTGCACATTTTCCTGGCCGTGATAATTCATGCATACGTTTTCCTTTAATTGGACCCTCGAATTAATAAAACATGCACACGTTTTACTTTAATTGGACCCTCGAATTAATAAAACGTGCGCATGTTTTCCTTTCGTTCAAAATAAACTCCATAATATGACCTAAATTGTCATCCTGATGACAGGGAGACGCTTCGCCCTCAGCATCCTTTTTAATGTACTTAAACTCCAGGTGATGTCATGCTGGGTAGCTGGAGTTCTCTATGTGCGCCCAAACCATGATACACCCTGACCAGATCCATTTCTAATGGGGAAATGTATTACACTGTCTCCTGGTTTGTTGGCTAATAGCCACCATTTATGTCAAGACAATATTGAGTAATTTACAAACTGTGGCCACGTTTAAGTAGATTGTGCCCTTGTTTTACTCAAATGATGCTCAAAACGTGCGCACATTCTCTCCACATGCAAAACATTTTGCGATGATACTTCCAGGGCTCCGTATTTAATAAGTAATATAAATGAAGTCCAAGACATATTCAGTGATTTGGACATGTTCTTATATCCATCCCCTGAATTGTCTGAAGTGATAGCTCAACTAAACATTAACACTGCTGACAGATAGATTAAAAAAAAAAAATGTAAAAACATTCATTATTTGTTTTATATAATGGCTAAAATAGGTTCTTGTCATTTTATATTATATTAATTTACAAACAACCAAAAAGGGACTTACATTTTGGTACCTCCTCAGTGCAGCAAAAAAAATGATGTCAGAAATTATTCCAGCTTTGGTGTGTCACTGCTGCTTTGACATCAACAAGCCAACGCAAACTTTAAATAGAAGTTGAATAGTTGGTTTGACATGAACAAATTGTCATTAAATTGGTCTAAAACTAAAATGATCTCATTTGGAAATTATAAACAGGATGTACAAATACAGTTAAATATACTTGGGGTAAATATAGATTGTGTCAAGGAGAATAAGTTGTTAGGTGTGATTATTGATGATTAGAATTAACTGGAAAGCATCCAACATATCCAAAAGAAAATTTCTAAAAGTATTGCAGTACAATACTTTGTATTGTGCATTGATTACACCTTACTTGACTTACTGTGCTGACGTTTGGGGTAATAACTATAAAACTACATTACAATCATTATTCATCCTTCAAAAAACAGCATTAAGAATAATTCACAATTCAGGGTTTCGGGATCATACCAATCCGTTTATTAAACAAATTATATTAAAACTTTATGATTTCATTTAAGACTGTTCAGTTGATGCATAAAGCAAAAAATAAACAATTACCTTTCACAATTCCAGAATATTTTATGCAGAAAGAAGGAATGCATAATTTAAGGGATTCGTATTATTTTTAAATTGCTAGTGCTAGGGCGACTTGCAGGTGCTTTTGTGGCCCAAAAATTTTTTATAATTTACCGGAGAGACTTAAGCGATGTCCAGATATCAACTGGTTCAAATATTTATACAAGAAATGGTATTTTCTAGATATGTATTAGATGAATATGGTTGAGTTGTGTTATATGTATGCTGTTATACTGGAACCTTTGTTTTTTTTTAAAGATTGTTTTGGTGCTGTCTGGAGAAATATTTAATTAACTTCTTTTATCTGTACCTATGTGCTGTTGTTGTTCAGATTGTGTTTGGCTATAAACATCTATGATTAGGCATATGCCTGGTTTGATTTGACTTTACACGGGGTTGTAGGCATTGATAAGCATTGCTTCTGCCTACGCCTTTAGGCACCATGTATTTAGTTTATTTTCTTATTTCTTTTCACCTTTGACTTTTCTGTTATGAGTTTGGTTGTTTGTATATGAGTGAATTTCTGTTATGCATGGGTGTCTAATAGATTCAAAATTAAATAGGAGTCCAAAAATAATTCTGACGATGAAGTCTGCCATGCCGTGCATCAGCTCGTTGTCCATCAGCAAAACAAACTCCGCCGTGTTTGTTTAAAAGCTAAGTGCCACCCGGCTTGTGTGCACGCTCACACAAGTGGGAAGGCACTTGTGCATGCGTGTACTACCAAAAAAAAAAAGACTATTTCCTCAGTGCAGCAAAAAAAATCACGTCAAATGGCTTACAGCGCAGTGGATTTGTGTTGTGTTGTGTGTATGTGTGTGTGTGTGTGTGTGTGTGTGTGTGTGTGTGTGTGTGTGTGTGTGTGTGTGTGTGTGTGTGTGTGTGTGTGTGTGTGTGTGTGTGCAGAGTGCAATGGTACCAAACGTATGGAAGCAAATTTGCACTCTAAATGGAACCAAATTGCACTCTAAATACAATGCAACACAAATGGGATGAAGCACCAATCAAATGACAAGGATCCACTCAGCTGTTATTTTCTATATATATATATATTAATTCTTAAATGGTTAGTGAAATATTTTAATATTGTTAAACCCCTTGACTTAAAACTGAAATTTCAAAGTTGACACTACACATCTGGATTGTTTCATTTCACCTCTGTGCTGGCGCACAGTGGTAAAATAACCAAAATTGTGTCACTGTCCAAATACTATTGGACTTGACTGTATGAACAATGATTCTGTGAAGCAGATGAGTAATTACTCATTTGGAACCTTTACATTTACAGATAAGTTTTATTTCAGTTTTTGGTGACAGTTATCCATCGGGCTTAAAGGGTTTTGTGTCATGAAACACACATTAAAAAGCAAATCAAGAGAATTGTTTGGAGAAAAATCTACTGTGCTCCAATATCCCACATATATATATATATTTCCTCAGCAATCTGCATCCAATCGATGTGTTTTATGGTTTATGAGTAACATTTCAATATATAATTAAATGAGCTGATCCATGCACATTGACTAATTGTTCTGACAATGAGATGGCTGATGAAATCCATCCACAAAATGGAGAGAATGATAAAGAGATTTGCCAAGGCATCTGGATTTTGATGACTTATTTTACACTCTGGCAGAATTTTACATCGGAATTGTGTTAACATTCATTATCGCTCTGGGAGGATAAATGACTGGATTTGGCATCAGTGGAAGGAAGACTGTGTATTATTGCATTTCCAAAATGAAAGGCATCGAAGGGCCTGTGCATACCCTGCATTTGCACATAATAAATGTAGTTTTGGATCTACAGTGACATCATTTCATGCTGTTTTAGTGATGTCACATTCACTATATAATGACAAATGATTAGCTAAAAGATAAAAACTTTGGCTCACCTATGTAGCACTATTGGTTGTGGAGATATCCGGGAAATGTGCTTTTCAGACAATTATGACATCAGTTTATCATGCCTTTGTGATGTTATTATACCATCATGGCTTTTATCAAAGTAAATGCAAGAGGTTGCATTTACTTTGAAGAAAGATGAATTGATTATAATTGTTTAATGCTGACCACTAGGTGTCCAGTAATTCAATTTCAATTTAATGCACCAAATCACAGCAAAGGTGCTTCACACAAGTAAGGTCTGACCTTACCAACCCCTAGAGAGTAATGGTAGCTAAATGTGTGACAAGATGAAAGAGAAGGTAGTAGTACATGCTTCTCTCCAGTTGGTGGTGATAAAGCTGCTAACCACCAATAAACTCCACAAAAGAAGAAGAGAGTGTCATGGTGCTAGTAGTAGTAGAAGACTCGATAAACAAAATATACTGAGTAAAGCGACACCCTTTAAAAATACTTTTGCCTATTACAAGCAAAGCAAATCCAAACGTTTCCCATAGCATTTTGTGACCGCATCATGAAAAGTACATTGATCTATTGGTTTGTAATACTGTCATGAAAACCGCCACATTTTTGTGATGATGCAGTGGGGGTTATGGTTAAGGGAAGGGAGAGGGTTAGGTTAGGGTTTGGGGAAGAGAAATGGGTGGAGCTAGAAATGGTAAAATAAAAAAAAATACATCATGAAAATGTGAGTTATTTCGTGACGGGAGCACGAAAAAATAAAGCGTGAGACTGGGTTGAGCAAATCATACCAGAACAAGCCCCAACCTCTGGTCCACGTAAATGGGGCAAATGTGATTGCAGTTCTTCAATGGCCACCTGAAACTGGCTCCAAAAGCGGGTCACTCTCTACTGAACTCCACGTTAAGCTGTCAAACATAGTTACAGCCTTGTACAAAAATGGATTTGGTTTCCACAGCTCCTTTCGTCTTTCATGACAAATGTCTGTAGGTGCATTTTGTGTTTTAAAACTTATCAGTTTAAGACATTTTAAGCTATAAAGTGATGAATAATTAGGGGCATGGTAACTCTGAATGAGCGGTAAGGTGCTAGTAAGCTGTGTCCAGCGCCCCACGAGCAGACGCCGCTAACTGTTGTGGACCACCAATGTCTGTTCTTTAAGATAAATTCATTACAAAAATCTGAGGTAACATGACTTACTATGTCATACATAATCTGTACTACAGTATTTCCATTAGGTGAAATTTTCACGTTATTTAATTTGGATGTTAGTCCTGTGGGCACTGTCAGCAGGTTTTGCTAGGCGATAGGTAGCTAGGTGACATTAGCGCCGCTGTTTCTCCAAGTTTACTGAGGCAATAAGCCAGTCATAATTTTTAATACCTATGCCAAAGCCTGTCATGAACACCACTGCCCAATTCGCAAAAATATGTGTTAATAACACACCTGAACCAACCTTAGCATGTTAGCTATGGCTTGTTTGGTATCGCTGAGACACAGCCCTGTTTGGGCTTCATTCATGTCACCCAGATCACACGGGTCTTACCAACACTCCACCTGTACTCATTGTTACGTAATGCCTACATGGCAACATCAGACCCAACTTATTTATTAAGCCTTAAAACCACTTTTCAGAAAACATATTTATTTTTATAACAAATTTATTTTTATAACAAATTTATCCAAAAAATACATTTTGTAGTGTGATGGAGGTGATTATTTCCTTTCACTGTTAAAATGAAATGGCAATAAAAAAGTTGATTATTTAAAAAAAAAATTCCTCACATCCGCCATCAGCAGGGTTGGGCCATTTTAGACATATCATCGTTCAAACCTGGTAAAACCACCTTGGCGAAAACAGGTTTTACAGAGTTTTTACTGGTGAAAACACACACATTTTCAACTGTATACTCCATGTAAGGATCACACGATGCTGGAGCCTATCCCAGCAGTCACAGGGCGGGTGGCAGGGTACACCCTGGACAGGGTGCCAGTCTGTCACAGGGCCACATATAGAGAAACAAACGCATTCATACCCACACGCACGGACAATTTAAAGTTTACAAACCTCTTAAGCTGCATGTCTTTGGATGTGGGAGGAAACCGGAGCACTTGGAGGGAATCCACACAAACACAGGGAGAACATGCAAACTCCACACACAAAGGCCCCAGGAGAGAATCGATCCCATGACCTTCTTGGTGTGATGCAACAGTGCTACCCGCTAATCCAGCATGCTGCCCGGTGAAAACGCGTCTAAAACAGGAAAAACATAGTTTTGAAGTCTGTCTCAAAGTAAAACAATCACATAAGAATACTTAAATATGGTCACAAAATGCTGTGACAATCATGGTAATGTGCAACATTATAGTTAGACTAATATGTATGGGAACTCTCTACCTTCCAGTATGTGGCAAAACATAGTGTGACAAAATATAATTGGAAAAGTTTAATTGTCCAAACATCTTGTCTATAGGTTTCTCACATCTACTTCAAAAGACGTGGCAAAAACACATTTCTCTTTGATTATGTCCAGGGACGCAACTTCAAGAGGAGTGAAAAACAAAATAGGTGTTTGATTTTGACACCTACTTCAAAGAGGCAGGATCCTTTCATCTCTGCATAAACATTGGTTAAAGGTGCTCTGACACTTGCACGACTTTGATCCGGGCACTTGCATGCAGTTCATCGTGAGGATCCCACCTGCTGTCTTCCCAGCTTGATGCCGTGCTTTGTTCTGTTGGATGCTGCGTATATAAAACAATTATTTTCTCTGAGTTCGCTGTTGAAAACACCCCTAATCACTTCCGGAATCACAGAGGACCGTTTCAGCTGCAGCTTTTCTTTCTCTCTCTCTCTCTCTCGTTCACTTCATGAGGAACATATTTGGAACAGTCTAAAAGGTAATTATTTGTAATGTTTATGTTGTAGTAGCTTGGTAAAACAGTTGCAAGTTCATTCCTTCTTATGAGTAGCTGTAAAATTATGTTTATGATTGATTTAACATCTCGTTATAATCGTTCAGATGAGCGGTGCTCTAATACAGTATGCTGACGCAATCACTCGCACGCAGTGTTTTGGAATTGTTTGTGTAGTGTTCACGTGAATTTCACGTAATTAATGTGTGATGGAGATTTTGAACATTTCAAAATTTTGTTTGCATACTTGCACGAACCCGCACATTCACAATGAGTTTATGACAGGTTTACTCTTGTGCATGGCAGAGTGTGTGCAACTATCAGGGCACCTTTACTTGACAACAAAAATCAGTTTCACTTGGTTATGCAGAACAAACACATCTGCTGATATACACCTTGAGCGTACAGTGCTGCTATCATCAATTACAATTATAATTTTTAGTTGGTGATTTCTTAGAAATCATGCTGGTAGTAACTCACATTGTAATGTTAGTAATTATATGATGTGATTGTGTTGCTTCTGTTATAAAGGCTTCTGTTATAAACATTCTAAAACAAGTGTTATCCATCAGTTTGCATGTTATTAATATTGTACCAATTTGCCCCTTCCCTATAATCTAAATTCTCCATACTATAACACCAACCTAATGTTTTTGCCATATTATGCAAGTTTTTTTCCACATTATAGTCTGGAAACTGGTCTAAAATGATCAAACAGGTATAGATGGTAGTACATCAAGTAAGAGGTACACATCAAGTGTATGACAGTTAAATGAAAGCTTATATGAGGACTTGAGAGGTTTTTGTAGGTCATTTTCTGTACCTGCTTCCTCCAATCAAGGGTAGCAGAGAGGCTGGCGCTTATCTCAGCATTTATAGGGCATGAGGCGGGATACATCCTGGATAGGACACGAGTCTATCGCAGGGCCACATATGTATAGACAGACAAAGGCATTTCCCAGTTTTAGATGTGCTAAATTGTCTAAAACTGGTTTTAGGCAGGTTTATGCTGGCGTCCTGATGGAAACAGGCTTTGGACAGTCTACGAGGGTAGGCTGAAAAGTTCTAAGGCTCACTATGATACAGTTAATGCATTAACTGCATCATAGTGAGCCTTAGAACTTTTCAGCCTCACTATGATACAGTTAATGCATTAACTGCATCATAGTGAGCCTTAGAACTTTTCAGCCTACCCTCATATAATTTAATTTAATTTATTAATTTATATAGCGGCAAATCACGACAACGTCACACCAAGGTGATTCACATAATTCACAACAACACAAATTAATCTAAATTCAAAATTAATGCTTCACATAATTCACAACAACACAAATTAATCTAAATTCAAAATTAAAAGCAAGAAAAGCACAGTTAAAAGATAAAACACAGTAGAATAAAAAGAAATTACAAAGCAAATACAAACAGATTAAAAAATTAATGATAAGACAGTCTAAAAAAGTGGGTCTTCAGTCTTGATTTAAAAATCTCCACCGTGTCAGACTGCCGAATAACAGCAGGTAGATCATTCCAAAGAGCCGGACCACGGTAGGAGAAGGCTCTATACCCCACAGACTTTTTGTTCATCCTCGGAACACACAGAAGCCCTGCACCCTGCGAATGCAAAGGCCTCGCAGGTACGTAGGGCTTAACCAAGTCCACCAAGTAGGAAGGCGCCAGTCCATGAACAATTTTATAAACCAACAATAAAACTTTAAAATCCAATCTGGCAGAAACCGGTAGCCAATGAAGGGATGCCAGAATGGGAGTAATGTGGTCAAACCTTCTACTTTGTGTCAAAATTCTGGCAGCAGCATTCTCCACCAACTGAAGTCCTTGAATGCTAGACTGAGGCAGACCACAAAATAAAGCATTACAATAATCCAATCTAGAAGAGACAAATGCGTGAATCAGAGTCTCAGCATCAGCCATAGACAGGATGGGGCGAATCTTTGCTATATTTCTCAGATGAAAGAAAGCAGTCCTCGTAATGTCCCTAATGTGGAGGTCAAAGGACAACGTAGGATCAAAGATTACCCCAAGGTTCCTCACTTTGTCAGTATGATGTATAACACATGAACCTAGGCTAAGCGCCAGCTGATCAAATTGGTGCAGATGTCTTGCTGGGCCAAGAACCATCATTTCAGTCTTATCAGAGTTCAAAAGTAGAAAGTTGCTAGACATCCAACTTCTCACTGCTGCAAGACAGTCCTGTAAAGATTTTATGTGGACAGGATTTCCAGCAGCTATCGGCATATACAACTGAGTATCATCAGCATAACAATGAAAAGCAACCCCGAAACGCCGCAAAATGTTCCCAAGGGGTGCCATATACAGGGAAAAAAGCAAGGGACCCAGAACGGATCCCTGCGGAACCCCGAACTTCATGCCCTTAAAGTCAGAGGTAGTGTCATTGCACAAAACACAATGGGAACGACCAGACAGATAAGACGTCAGCCACACAAGAGCAGTTCCAGTAATCCCGAAACAGTTTTCTAGCCTATCAAGTAGAATATGATGATCAACTGTGTCAAACGCAGCACTGAGATCCAACAACACCAATGCTGTAGTAGTATCCGAGTCCACTGCTCGCAGAAGATCATTAACTACTTTAATAAGTGCTGTTTCTGTGGAGTGATGTCTTCTAAAAGCAGACTGCAGTGGCTCAAAAAGGTCATTCTCAGTAAGATAGTCCACAAGCTGCCGTGAAACCACCTTTTCCAGAATTTTAGAGCAGAATGATAGATTTGATATCAGCCTATAATTTTTCAATTCACCAGGATCAAGATTAGATTTCTTGAGTAGTGGTTTAACCACTGCAGATTTAAAACAATTTGGAACAGATCCAGAGTTTAAAGAAAGGTTAACAATTTCCAGCACAGTCGGCCCAAGAATGGGCCAAAGATCCTTAAACAATTTTGTTGGTATAGGATCAAATAAACAAGTTGTGCTTCTAGTAGACATCACAAGTTTCATCAGCACACCTTGTGAGATACTGTTAAATTCTGTGAATCTAGGTAGCACCTCAGTAGTAGTCCCCAGCTCAGTAGCTGGATACAATGATTCAACCAAAATATGCTGAGATGTGCTCAACCTAATATCTTCTATTTTCTTTTCAAAATAGTCCAGAAAGTCCTGTGCTGAAAAAGGAGAACGACCAACAGGTGGCTGTCCATGAATAAGAAATGCCACCGTATCAAACAAGAACTTTGAGTTATGTTTGTTTTTGTTGATCAATTCAGAATACCAAGTCCTGAGCAGTGCATTGGGACAAAAAAAAAAGTTGTTTTCTAAAATTTGCCAGACAATAGTTTAAGCACTGCCCATACAGTATGACATTTGAACCAATGTAGCTCCAATGACAAATGGTTCTGTATCAGGCTAAGGCAGTGTGGACTTCTTCAAAGTCCAGCACACACCAACAACTTTGAAAGTATGCATCTCTGTCAAGGCTCCCAAAGACTCCTTCACTGAGGAATGCATATCAATGAGCCTCACACCGATGATCAGGGTTCAGCCTCCCATCTAACAAGAGACACTAACTGCTTCACTGATAAGTCTGATAGCCCAATCGTGAATGGCAGCTGATGTGTTGTATCACAAACTCTTTATTCATGTGAAATCACATCCTCCTCTTCGCTCAGACCAAGCTAAAAATAGCGAAAGAGTTCAGAAACGACAAAGGTCATTGCAGGCCTCACTGTTTCCACAAGGTCTGGCAAAGAGCTAGCTGATTGTTCACTTCTTTTGAAGATGATACATGCATTATGGACCAATGTGTTGACATGTGTCACCCTGATGTTTAGTTGCCTGAAGGAGATTCATCAGTCTGCTGGATTTTAGTTTTACACAATGTGCTGTGTGGGCGGGTGGACACCACAGCATCTAAAAATAGGGAAGTGGTTGATTGTGAGGGTGTGATAGAAGCAGGTATGCACTGCAACCAGATGGTGCCTTGTGGGGGAATGTCTCACAGTGATTTTGTTTGCAAATAGGTCTCCATAAAGTCAGCCGTTTCCCTCGTTCAACTTGCCTGCCCTTACCAAAAAGTAGTATATGCAAGTATGTTTCAAGTATATTTCCAGTTTACTTTTTATATACTTATCAGTACTAGTTTTTGGTAAGGGTGCTGTTATAAGCAAAAGCTTTAGAAGCTGCCATATCTGATAAAGGCGGTCCAGGCTCAAAGATGTCCTGCCGCTTGCCAGAGAAAGAGCGAACGTGACAGACTGTGACAGGTTTGTCAGTCTCTACGCCGACTGCCCTACAGATTGTCACCGATAGAAATGGCACAACCCTGGAAGGAGTGACAAATTGTTTAGAGAGAAAGGAGGAGAGCAAGTCGTGCCAATATCTGCCAACTCTTTCAACAAGGGGGCAGTGAGGGTGCAGAGTTATGCCATCAATCTTGAGCTTTTGTTTTCACTTCCCATTATCTTTGTGTCGCCATCATGTCCTGAAGTAAACTGGTAAGTAAACTTTGATTATGGAAATGTGTAGCAACGCCATTGTGGGTTTTTTCAGTGGTGTTGGTGAGGCTGATCTTTGTGAAATGTTTATATGTAATATTCATCACGTCATGCTTATTGTGTATCTGAAACCGAGCTGCAACTCTGTCAAACATATGACGCACCACCTTAAAACTACAGTGTGGGGGATTTAGTGCCATCAAGTGGAGAAGTTCTAAATTGCACTATGCAATTAAAGGTTTTGCTCCACTTCATGGTGACAGAGACTGATGGTCCCTTGCCTCATCTTTTGATAAGTAATATGTGTGATCCTCTTTTGCACAAGCGTGTTAAACTGTTCTAGCAACAAGTAGTGTTTATAGGGGAACAATCACTGATTCTCTACTTTTTTCTTCACTCTTCCGGCTGTGCTGCAGCAGGGGCATTGAATACCATCCATATTGGAATTTGGTATCGCGGGGGATTGTGGGAAATGTGTGCCTGCTGCGGACACAGAGACAAGGTCAAAGAGTAAAAAAAAAATGGCTCCGAATGCTGGGATTACTTGTTGTGTCTCTGGATGCTTCAATAACCATCATGCGAACTTGTATGTTTTTCATAAGAATGCAACGCTTAGAAAAAGTAGATTCACAATATTGGAAGGGCTGTAAATAAGAGGAAGTTTAGTAAGTTGAAGCCAACATCAATCCACACTCTGTAGCAGCCAGAAAACTTACATGGTAGACACATCAATGGTTTTTCCACTCAAACTACTTCCATCAAAACCACAAATATAGTTTTGCCCACAACTTTGTGGCCGCCCTTTGGCATGTAACTTATTAAATCCCTCTCGAAATCACCCTCTATTCACCCAGAGCAGCTTTCTCCTGCTGTGTTTTAGTGCAGAAACAACTCTCTTTCTCTCTTTTTCTTTCCCCTGAGGTTTGGAGTATCATCCACCAAGAAGTGCATGTGCTTGGCTCAGCACAGAGACGATGCAGTGCACACTTACTACTCTGAATCATCTCAAAGATGCATAGACAAGATTATCTCCATTACAACAGTTTGTGGAAAAAGGCCAAATATTAATCATTTAATGAACATCTATATTCTAATAGCCAAGTGTGCGTGTGTGTGTGTATGGCTTTGATCACGCAAAACCAGAGAGAGCTGACCTTTATTGTTTGGTATGCTTATCTATTTTGGGTCAAGGATAAATGCTGCGAAAACAGAAAATTGATAGGACAAATGTTTTTTGAGAAATTTGCAATTTTAGCTAACTGGAAAACAATGGACTTTGTGCTGCAATGCACCATGGGAGTTTGAGGTTTTAAATGTTATTGTGGTTCATGTTAGTTTATCAGTGTTGTTAGTGTTATTGATTTATTATATTTTTGTAGTTTCATTGGTTTAGTCACTTTAGTTAGGGCCCGGTCCCACTGGGGAGAGGATTAATTGCGCATGAATTGAGTATACAAATTACGGGCATTCGTTGTCATCCGCAACAAAAATGGCCAAAAATGACAAATGTGCCAGTATGAATTATGGATATATTAATAATATATAGCGACTATACGAGGTCTGTCCGAAAGGTAACGGACCTTTTTATTTTTTTCAAAAACTATATGGATTTGAATCTTGCTTGCATCAGCCAAGTTTGAACCTTCGTGCGCATGCGTGAGTTTTTTTCGCACCTGTTGGTTGCGTCATTCGCCTGTGGGCAGGCTTTGAGTGAGCACTGGTCCAGCCCCCTCATCGGATTTTCATTGTCAGGGAAATGGCAGAGCGACTGCCGCTTTGCTCCATGAATTTTTTTTCAGAAACTGTTAGAGACAGCCAGTTGGAAACCATTCGAAAGATTCAGATGGCTTTCGGTGAAGATTCTGTCGGTGTCACAGGGATTAAGGAGTGTTAAAACCTTTTTAAAGATGGCCCACAGCGGCGGAGGGCGCGCGGCGCACTGAGCGGCCATCGACAGGCTGGAACGACCAGATCATTTCCAAACTGAACGCTGTGTTGATCCGGGACATCGTGTGACTACCACAGAAATGGCAAGAGAGCTGGACATAGCACTTTTGTGGCACATTCCACTATTACAGGAGATTTTGTAATGAAAGATGTGTGGAGGAATTTGCGCGTCGGCATGGAGCCACTCATGGCACGCAGCAAAAAAAACACCTCTGTGTTGGAAACCATTCGGAAGATTCAGACGGCTTTCGATGGCTTTTCAGTCGAGTGAGTATCCGAAAATTGTGTAACAGCTGGACATGCCACAACATGTCCTGTGAGACTTCCAACACGGAGGTGTTTTTTTGTTGCGCGCCATGAGCGGCTTTGTGCTGACGCGCGAATTCCTCCGCACGTCTTTCATTACAAAATCTCCTGTAACAGTGGAATGTGCCACAAAAGTGCTAATTCCAGCTCTCTTGCCATTTCTGTGGTAGTCACACGATGTCCCGGATCAACACAGCGTTCAGTTTGGAAATGATCTGGTCGTTCCAGCCTGTCGATGGCCGCTCGGTGTGCCACGCGCCCTCCATCGCTGTGGGCCGTCTTTAAAAAGGTTTTAACACTCCTTAATCCGTGTGACGCCGACAGAATCTTCACCGAAAGCCATCTGAATCTTTCGAATGGTTTCCAACTGGCTGTCTCTAACAGTTTCTGAAAAAAATTTCATGGAGCAAAGCGGCAGTCGCGCTGCCATTTCTGTGACAATAAAAATCAGATGAGGGGGTGGACCAGTGCTCACTCAAAGCCTGCCCACAGGCGAATGACACAACCGACAGGCGTGGAAAAAACTCACGCATGCGCACGAAGGTTCAAGCTTGGCTGATGCAATCACATGTGATTCAAATCCATATAGTTTTTGAAAAAAATATAAAGGTCCGTTACTTTTCGGACAGACCTCGTATGATGAACAATCACAGTTGTATAACGTATGTAGTGAGGAAACAGATACAACGCATTGTGATTATCACGGCAGTATTACGGGTGTATTATGAATGCATCGCGCACGTGTTGTGCGTGCATGGCATCTGCATTGCGGTCATAAAAGAAGCACACTCGGGCCGTCGGCATCACTATTCACATCAACAATACAGGCTTTGGAGCATTTGCTGGACTTGGACAAGTTGATTGGAGTAAACAAGCAGTGAACAGGGCGAGTGGTGACGTCAGCGGATCGTACCAGAGCACAGCTCATCTGAACGATTATAACAAGAAGTTAAATCTGTTATAAACAAAGGAATAAATACTGTAACAGCTGCAGACAAGAAGGAAAAAACACGCAACTGTTTTATCAAGCCCTGACAATGTAAACAAATCAAATAATTACCTTTTAAGATGGCTCAAAATGCTTTCTGCAGCTTGTTGGCCATTCGCGCGCGCGTGCAGCTTCCTCTGTGATTCAGGAGGTGATTAGAGCCGTTTTCAACAGCCAATTTGCAGAATAAAATGATTAATCCGCCACAAAATAATTATTTTATATACACAGCATCCAGCGCAGAGCGCATGGCAGCTGGTAGAACAAAGAACGGTGTCCAGCTGTGAACACATCTGATTTACATTCGCCACAAATCAGATGCAAAGCAGACGTAATAAAAATGCTTTATTCGTGGCCAGTCTGTATGCAGTCGCTACAACTTATTTTAGTTCGTGATGTGGACATGATGGGCAACCAAAATATTCGTTTTACACACTGTGGCAGTCCGCTGCCAAGCCGCAAATCCCTGTCAGTTGCGGATATCAGCAGATGACGGCGAATATACATCGCATAGATTGACTACGTATATGTATGTATTGAGTATGTATGAAGTATGTAAGGCAGATGTCATCCGCTGCCAAAACTTTCTGCAGCTCAAAAATCCTGGCAATGGAAAAACGTGCCTCTGCGGATAATTGCAGACATGTGCGGGTATCAGCTGACTCATACAAGCATGTTTCACAGATATTGCAGATGTTAAGCGAATATGAGCCAATTTTGTGCGCAATCCATATGCAAATCCTCCTAAACACCAGTGGGACCGGGCCCTTAAGCAACTTAAGTGTGATGTTGGTACCATGAGTGAAATGTGTATTGCTTTTAATGTCTTCCACTACCATCTCTGTTTGTCAAATTAAAAGCACATGCTTACTCCAAAAAAGACAGTAAGATCTGTGTGTTCATGCGTGTGTGCAATTTTTTTTATAATGCACAAGCTGTGGAGAGCTGACATTTGCCATTTGGTATGTTTATGGGTTTTGGGTCAAGGATGAATGGCACCAAAACTGAACGTTGATAGGATTAAGGTTTTGAGAGAAGCTACAAATACAAACACTAAACAGTGGACATTGATATTAACATTCTGGACTCCACCACAATCCAGCATGGGGCGCTAAATCATCTATATTTTGAAAGCATGAGTCTGTGTGTGTGCGTGGGTGATTTTATTTAGTAAGTTCAATGTAAGTACATAATATAATTGTAAATATGTTTAAAAAACATGGATGACACAAGAAAGTGAAAACATTTATTTCCATTGTGGTCCATTTAAAAATCAAAAGTAGAACAAAATGACAAAATAGAAGTAATAACTCTGGTATACAAATATTTAGTTGTCTGCTTCAGAAATAAAATGTGCTATATATTATGGATTTTGGCATGTTGAATTCAAATATGACAATAACAATGGCTAATTGGCTACTGTTTCCAAGATATACAGGGTTTTACATTTTGTGCCTACATAATTATATTGTGTTAACAGCAGAGTTTTCATGAAAAATCATAAACATACATCTTTATGTTTCTCTGACTGTTTGTGCAATATTTCACCTGTTCTCTTTTTGTAACACTTTAACAGTCCAGCAAATGGATTATATATTAATTCTTAGTAGCACAGTAGTAGCACTTCTTAAAACTACAGCCAATCAACAATTTAAAACATTTTCATTCTTCGTGGCCCAAAATTAGTAAAGTTTGACTATATTTCAGAATCATTTCAGCTGTAGACCAGTGTAATAACATTTAATAATAATAGTGTATATGATAACAACAACCTAAACAATTTATAAATGCATTAAGACAGTAAATTAACATTCAAAAATATGTAATTAACAGGAAATAAAAGGGTTGAGTTCTTCAAAAACTGTTGAGGTCTAAGGTTCTAAAAACATTCTGGACTCACACACCATTCCAACTCATTATAGAAACTTTGCACAATTTATTACCACCCTTAAAAATGTCAGCTACCTATTTTGTAAACACTACGCTATCTAGAGTCCGTGGATCACCTAGATTGATATAAAAACTCTAAATATGTGGAGTTTACACCATCACTCACAAGGTAATAACTCAAAGAAGCAAGTTAGTTGGAAATTACCTCTCTATCAGATCCTTATTCTTGCCTTTTTAAACTTGCAATTCTGCACTTTAACCATCTTTAGTTCCACTACTGTTGGGTGAGTTATTAATGGTAAGTTAATAACAGCTCCAGGTACATCTTCTGGTTCCAAATTTGGCTTAAAAGTGTCACATCCCCTCTTTGTCTATAGGCATAAATGCTGGCTGTAGAGTATCCCATGATGCATTGCGCGAGGGCTACTTCCAGGCATGTGCACTGGCACATGCAGTCCCCCAGTTGCAAAAGGCAGAGTCACTATGTCCCTTTTGAGCAACATGGTGGTGCAACACGGTGGCCTCCACGAGGTTCCCGGGTTCCATATATCTATGACGGGCTCATGTTAAGCTTATGAAAACTCATAGTCTCTGATACAGGTCATTATATACTAATGAACACATAGTTATGAATGCTATTTTCCATTTCTGCTCATAAAACCCCTAAATCCTGCACACTAACTTTAACAACACATCATTCAGATTGTCCCTTTTCCATGGCTTTCAATGTTCAACTTTAAAGGTGCCCTAAATGCAGCGGTGGGCATAGTTCCACTAACCGCTAATTATCAAAGATAATGCTTTCATTATCGGATTAGCTTTTCAGATAACTTTGAAAACTATCATCGGACCAATTATCTTCTGATAAGTTTTGGTCCGATAATTTTGAGACCGCTAACATTTTTGCAGACATAGTTTTTTTGTAGTAGATCTGCAGTTCTATACTCTACAAACAGAAAAGCTGGTTCCAGAATAAACTGCTCTATCCTGTGCAGGCAAAGGAGAACTGGTTATAGAAAAGGGAAAAAAAAAAAAAATTTCTTTTGATCTCATACTAACATGCTGGCAATACCACCCAAGTCATCCAGAGGCATAGAGTTTTAACTTACGGTTAGAATTTTAATCAACCCAATTTTGGGCAAGTTATTTAAATTAACGTCATGTCTGAAGTTTTATGAAGTGAAAATATCAGATATATGTTTTAGTTTTAAAGTAATGCACGAATTTTGAAGGTTTTAGTGTGGACATGGTGTGTGCGCAGTGCATTGTGGGTAAAAGTTCATGACAGGAAAAATGCATTTGAGACACTCTGATTAGGCTCCACACGGACAACAGCATTAAACTCTTTGTATAATGTGTCTAAAACTCTCGTGAAGAAGAAGCCCAGGTTGCTTTACCAAAAGCCAAACTTGTGATTCAGGCCATGTGATATAACCGGCGTCAAAATGCATAGAACACTGCCATCTACTGGCACCCGGTTATATCACAGTGTTGTCGACCACAGCATTTTAAAATTATCTGTAGGTTCCCAAAACCTGACAGATCACACAGGTGGAGATAAAAACAAATCATAGATCTGACAGGTTTAGTTGTACAGTGTGTGGTGTCAGCCACACAGTAAAAACAACACACAAACAGATTTCACACACGAACATTCCCAGGTCAGACACTTTGCTTTCTAATTGGCTCCATGTCACATTTAGCTCCTCACATCCTTCTGAGCAGATCAGAGCGCGCTTACAAACCACACACGGCAGGAATATCTGATATGATTATATTTAGCATCATCACTATTGCCGGGGCATCCTTAAGATTGTCAGAAGGGGAAGATTGGGTCCGATATTTGCCTAATTATCTTGCCATGTGAACCAGGCTTGATGTTATGACGCCTCACGGAGTGACTGCACCGAACATGTTTTCACTATTATTTGATTTCTTTGTGCGACTGATATCATTATTCAAGCATTCAAAATGCGATTCCTATCGCCACATAACTCCAACCACACATGAGAAAGTTTTTTGACAGAAACATTGTCTCCTTAACCGGATAGAGTTGTGATGTCATTGTGCGTGTGCTTAGGTGCTGTCTAGCGGGATCTTGAAAATTTTTTTCTTTTTTTTATACAAATAAAAAAAAATGACATTTTACAAAAGCACATTTATTTGTAAACACCAACACGTTCCATTGATTCACTTGTGTTGGTTTTTACATAGAATGAATCAACCAATCAGTATGAGTGGAGGCTTATGAATCAACCAATCAGTATGAGCGGAGGCTTAGTTACCCATAATCCCCTTTGGGAATCTGTGTGTTAATGTTCAAATCTTCAGAATTAGTGCATTATTTTAAAATTAACAGATGTGTTATATCACTTTGTACATTTTAAGAGTTTACATTTATGTAGTTATTCTATCCGGAATAATTTTGTTTTTAAAGCAAAACCATAATTCAAACCTGCTTTCCATTTCAAGACCTTTGCCTCATTGCAGGACCACTGTATCTGCATGGAGAGGCATTACAGATTTTCATATATGGTTCGAGAGATCCAGCAACTGGAAGGGTGGGTTTTGGTATTTATGTTCATCGTTTTGAGTTCAGTCTGTGTTGCTGTTTGTCTGACGGCATTTCTGTATTTACAGCTGAGTTGATTGCAATCCTCTGGGCACTGTGGTGGGTAGAGGAAGCTGGACTTAAACGTGTGGTAATTTGTTCTGATTCTCTGTCTTCGCTGATGTCTTTAGTGGGTGGAGGGTGCGTGGCTAGAGCGGATGTAGATAATGAAATTTTGATGTTGCTTTTTAAACTTGGGGAGACTGTGTGTTGTGTTGGTTTTCTGTGGGTCCCGGCCTACGTGGGAATTCATGGGAATGAAATGGCTGATGCTGCTGCTAAGGCCAGCCTAAGACACTGGACACCATCTTGTTTAATGTTCCTTTTAGTAGAATGGAGTGCTGTTTTGTTACTGTTAGTATTCACCAGCAATGGCAGCACATTTGGGATACTGAGACCAGGGGAAGGCACCTTCACCCTATTGCATGGGTTAAAGCAATAAATTTTCATCTGACTGAAATTTTTTCCTGGCAAAAATCAATGCCAGCAATTCCATAAAATGTGGCGTAGTGGGGGCACACACTCTTTTTTCCTCAGTAAATACAATAAACACATTATACAGCATACAAATCTATTCTAAATAGCCTTTAAGGAGAGACAGACAAAGCATAAAAAGAATGCAAAACTTGAACATAAAGGTACATAAAGGGTGGTGGGGGGCTGGGTATAGTCTTGATTCTAGAGGTGCTCCCCCAGAACATTTTATAAAGACCAAGTCAAATTTTGTGTATTCTGGTGAATTTTAACAGGTACAAAACCCTCTGAAACAAATAAAAGTCACTTCAAAGTGTAGAGTAAAAACACACTATTGATTATGGGGGGTCTGGGGGTGCTCCCCCAGAAATTTTTTAAAAGAGCAAGTCAAATTTTGTATATACTAGTGAATTTTAATGGGTATGAAGTCCCCTGAAACAAAGAAAACTCACTTCAAACTGTCAAGTAAAAATTCTTTGTCTTCTGAGGTATTTTGATTTGTTCTAATCCGGTGAATGCACCAAATGGGTGCTGTGTTTCTGGCTGTACAGTCAACGGAATACAAAATTAGGGCCTAAAGCAACTGACAACGTTGTTCTGCTGTGCACAAAGTAACACTGTCACCACTTTCGAAAATGCATGCGCACTGAGAAACTCAAAACTGGCGTATTCACATTTAATCGGTAAAATGCTTTCACTCGTTAAAACATACTAGGGCTGCAACTAACGATTATTTTAGTAATCGATTAATCTTTTTTTTGTTGTTTGTTTTGTTTTTTGTTTTTTTTACTTACTTGTGAATTTTGCCATTATTTCTTGAAGTGAGTTATTATTAAACGGCCTTTGTCACGCAACATCAACATTTGAGCTTGTAATAAAATTATCAAATCAAATCAATTTTATTTATATAGCGCCAAATCACAACACACAGTTGCCCCAAGGCACTTTATACGTATTGTAAGGCAAAAGCCATACAATAATTACAGAAAAACCCCAACAGTCAAAACAACCCCCTGTGAGCAAGCACTTGGCGACAGTGGGAAGGAAAAACTCCCTTTTAACAGGAAGAAACCTCCAACAGAACCAGGCACAGGGAGGGGCAGTCTTCTGCTGGGACTGGTTGGGGTTGCGGGGAGAGAATCAGGAAAAAGACATGCAGTGGAAGACAGCAGAGATCAATCACTAATGATTAAATGCAGAGTGGTGCATACAGAGCAAAAAGAGAAAGAAACACTCAGTGCATCATGGGAACCCAGCAGTCTATGTCTATAGCAGTATAACTAAGGGATGGTTCAGGGTCACCTGATCCAGCCCTAACTATAAGCTTTAGCAAAAAGGAAAGTTTTAAGCCTAATCTTAAAAGTAGAGAGGGTATCTGTCTCCCTGATCCGAATTGGGAACTGGTTCCAGAGGAGAGGAGCCTGAAAGCTGAAGGCTCTGCCTCCCATTCTACTCTTAAAAACCCTAGGAACTACAGGTAAGCCTGCAGTCTAAGAGCGAAGCGCTCTATTGGGGTGATATGGTACTATCTAAGATAAGATGGGACCTGATTATTCAAAACCTTATAAGTAAGAAGAAGAATTTTAAATTCTATTCTAGAATTAACAGGAAGCCAATGAAGAGAGGCCAATATGGGTGAAATATGCTCTCTCCTTCTAGTCCCCGTCAGTACTCTAGCTGCAGCATTTTGAATTAACTGAAGGCTTTTCAGGGAACTTTTAGGACAACCTGATAATAATGAATTACAATAGTTCAGCCTAGAGGAAATAAATGCATGAATTAGTTTTTCAGCATCACTCTGAGACATTATGATGTTATATTCTCATCAAAAACATACCTGGAGTAATGTTTTGTTTTATTTTGCACATACATACACACCACAGAGATTTCCTTCAGGTTTCACCCGATTATGAGCATTTTTAGATGCCTACAGCAACTATCTCAACCACTGATATCATATTACAGCAAGAGTCCACAAAAGTATTTTAAAGGCCTGAAGTGTAATATGTGATCTTTAATAAGTTATTTTCATGAAAAAAGACACAAATGTGCAGTTTACTGCATTTTACTTTTTCTTGTATAAAAACACAGCTTAGATGTGGTTTGACTGAAACAAATTGTCATTTAAACAAATAAAACAGGGATGAAGTTGAGGTTTAAGAGTCACTCGGTGTTCACAGGAAACAGTTATTTCCATACTTATTTATGTTCATTGTTAGTTGGTTTTACCTTTTCTGTTGTTTTTGTTTTATCAGGTTCTTTTTGTCTGTTTCTCTAAATTTGTATTGTAGCAATATTAGTTATTATTACTTTTGTTGTTGTTGGTACAGTCACTTGCCCAGTTCTGGATCACTGCTGTAGTATTTGCGCTGCCGTTTCTCATAATCAGCGCGAATAAGCTAATACTTGGTACCAATAGAAAGGCTGATGTTTTGTCTACAAACGAACACAAGCTCGACCGGTTCCAGCCATCTTTGTGATCAGCAGAGGAATCAAAACATCAGGTCTCAGTGGTGTGCGTGCGTTTTCTGACTCACTCATTCCTGCAAGTGTGAAAGTGATGAACTCTATTCTAAGTATCTAAGTAGCAAATCTAAGTAGCAAAGGTGAGAAGAAATGGTTTGAGAGAGGTGTCAAGGAAGCATTCTTTGTAAAACAGTTGAAACCCAGCCTTAACCGCGGAGCGGGTCTCAGACACGCTTTGTCCCCTGTTTACAATGTGGTACTCAGGTCAAAGCAGTTTCAGTCTTTTTTCATGGTAATGAGTCATTCACGTCATCAGGAGAGAGTCGTCAAGGGAGCCATCAGGGGAGGCTTCCATCCTGTCATTAGGAGAGTGCTAACTAGAGCACAATAGGTGCTAATTAAAGCTATTGTTTAGTCACTAGCCTATAGCAGTCAGCCTCTCGGTAGGTGGGGTCTGGTTAGGTTAAAAAACTCCAGCTTTTGTTGGCTTCTGGTTTATTCTTCTCTACAAGAGTCAAGACAGAAGTCAGACTACCAGAGCAAGAATTTTAGCTGAGGAAGCTTCTGTGATTTAAAGCAAAACGTCCTCACGTCAAGCAACCCAGTCCAGTCAAAGATTCAAGCTTCTCTACTATGGAAACGACCTGGACAACTGAGAGCTTACACAGAAACATTCAGTGTCATTGGTTCTAGAGTGGGAAAATACTTACTTACTTGGGTAGAAAATGTCAGTGCGGCGCCATCCATGCAGACATTGCTGCTGCTTTGATTAGCGCAGAATGGGATGTTGCTTTGACAGTGAGAGTATCATATTTCAGCCCCAAAACACACATGACACCACGTGCGCAAGCGTATGTGTGGTTAAATTTTCCAAATGACGGAAATCCGTCGCGGTGACGGAGAACTTTAACCCATGCACTATTGTTTCAAAAATAAAGCAGGGTAATATGTCACTGGGTGTCTCACGTCACGATGATGTGAAGTTGGCAAGGCTTAGGCTGGGTCACTGTGGATTAAACACTGGGCTGTATGTGCTTGGGAAACACCTGGACGGTTGCTGTCATTTTTGCGGCGTCTCTGAATCTGTTCTTCATGTGTTAATACAATGCCCTTTGTATGCAGAGAATACAACGGTCATGTTTGGTGGTTTGGTAGATTTGGGTTATAGTACCTTTTCCTTGAGGACATTACTAGGGCATGGAGCCTCCCCAAAAGTGAGAGCGAATTTGGTGCTTTGTTTTTTAAAAACTTGAGGCTTGTATTACAAAATATAGAAGTGCTGTCTCTATCTCATTGACGTTTAATAGGTGTTCTGTGTCTTATGCCCTGAGGGGAGCAGCAGTGCACTGAACGTGCCTAGCCTGCCCACAACCAAGAAGAAGAAGACCACTGTATCCTGTCAGGGTAAATGAGGCTTTCCTACAGCAGGGGGCAGAGTGCACAAAGACAAGCACTGGCTCATTGGCTGTTTGGGTTTGTGATCGCCGTTGGGTCTGTCAGAAGCTTTGGCGGTAGTAGCTGAGAGTGTATGGGAAGCAAAATTTAAAGTTATCGGTTATCTGTAGCTTCCAATAAGTTTTTAGGCAGTTTATCAGTTTAGTGTTTAAAAAAAGCTAACTTTTCAATTAGATGATTACCAGTTATCAAAGCTAACCTTTTGGTTAGCTGTGCCCACCACTGCCTAAATGACATTTTGCATATTAATATAGCAGTCAACAACTATTTGCAACTATTTACCACAACTATGTAAAAATTTTGTAAGTTCCTAGTGTCGTGTGCAGAGAATGAAGAAACACTCCCTCTGTGCTCTGAGTATTTCTGTCTGGTTTACATTCTGTAGTTGGGCTACACATGCATGCTCAGTGCATGAGATTTCCATGTGCACACAAATTTAGTGAATGACTCACCCTGTGAAACTGTTGCGCGGAACTCGATTTATAAAGACACATTAGTTCTCACTACTCACCATATAGATGCTGAATTTCGTTTAAGATGGCGGACGTCAATGAATTTCCACAAAAACAAGTAAGTCCCTTCAGCTGTTTAAATTGCATTTGGGGTCACCACAGCAAATGTGTATCTGTGTGTTGGATTGACACAAGCTTCACGCTAGATGACCTTCCTGACGCAACTCCACTTTACATGAAGAAATGTGGCAGGGGTGGGGTTTGAACCACAAACCTTCTGCACTGAAACCAAGTGCATTAACCACTTGGCCACCACCCTGCAATGAATTTCCACAAACACCTCCAAAAATAACACTTAGAGACTAAAAATACCTCTGACCAAGGATATGGTCAGACTGTTATACACATATGTCAGTTTTTGTTGTTTTTTTGTTTGTTTTCTCACCTTGAGAGTAGCTAAACATGTTGAAAGGCTCCAACTGGTGTCCCTTCTGCTCGATGTGGAGAACAGAAGGGGATGTAGGGAGGGTTGAGGAAGAGTGTCCAGGAAAGGAAGCTTTATTTTCAGCCTGCAAATTGTGCTAGTGCAACATCCAGTGGCAGAGGAAAAACAAAACAAAACAATCATTTAGGGCAGATTTAAAGAGTGACCTCTGCAGAAAAGCAATGGCAAACTTAAGGAAAAACTTAAGGATTCCAGTGGGGATTCCAGGCATGAAACATATCATTGTAGCAGAAAGGTGGTTATACTTACATTAGGCACCTACTGAAGATGGGTGGTTGCTATGGCAACATTAGTTCCTTGTGCTGAGCAAAGCTCAAGGCATTAAAAGTGCAGATAGTGAGGTAACGGCTGACCAGACGTCATTCCATGCCACTAAAACAAGCAAATAAACAAACAAAACAAACATGTCATATGTAATCAAGCAAATGCCAATCTATGTTTAAGATGTTATTAAGGACTAGTGAACCTTAATAACAGAAACATTGTGCTTTTGAGGAATCAAGGAATGTAGCTACTGTCTAACACAGACATGACCATCATCCTGCTCCAAAGAATGACATTTTAATCACAAAAAGGCCATGCAATGTTAAGTTCAGATTTGTTTTTAGTTCCAGTTAAGTTGTTTTTGTTTTTTTTAACTTTTACCCTCACTTGTCACAGCAAATCCAGCACAGATCGGTTTTGGTATTTTTTTTCTTTTCCCATTGGATACATCCTGATGCAACTCCAGCTCTACAGGCAAAAATATGGTCACAGCTCCTCATTTTTCGATGTGGTTTCTAAGCAAAGTACTTGTTAAGACCTACTGTGCCTCACCTCTGAGGTCTTAATGGACCAGGTGTGATCAGAGCGGCATGGCTATAGATTTAGCTGAGAAAATGTTATGGTCTTGATCCAAACCTTGCTTTATTTATTTTCTTTGTCAATTTTAACCCCTTAACGCCCAAATTTATATAGCTGTATATAAAAAAATGTTTTGTGTGTGTTTTTGCCTTTAAGTAGATGGTAAATAATGTTGAGATGATTCATTTCACTTTTGCACAAAAACTAGATAGTAATATTGGGTATTCTGGTAATTACTTTATGTTATAATGTTATAATAATAATGATGGTATGTTGCAGGCATACAGGTCAATTTGGTAAGTTGCATATTTGAGTCAGAGATTGTAGCATATATGCAACGATGGCCGTTAAGGGGTTAACAGTATGTTCATGTGATATGGTTTATTTATTGCAAAAAACAAGAATGGATGATGATATGGAACTTTTTCAAATGTCAAATATATAATAATGTGAATGGCATGAAAAAGCATATCAACAGTTGAACATTATAGAAATTGTTATTGTTGTTATTGTCGTCTGGTATAATTTTTCTTCATTCGTAATCGTGACACTGTTTTGTTGTGACTGTTAACAAAAGCATTTAAAAAAGCACGCATTGCAGCCACATAAAGGGACACATCAGATTTTATCCATATGTCAGATAAGATGCAGAATAAAACCCTGTTAATTAGCTAAAAAATCAAAATAATAACAAAAATACAATAAATAATTTGACCTGAAAAATGATTATAATCTGAACGGCTGTGATGATTTTACATGGACAGAGCACAGCTGCATGAACGGTCATATTCAGGAGCCAAACCTCTGCAGTGGAAACACACCTGACAGGATGGCATCACGATGATGGTGACACAATGTAAAATAAAGTGACAATTGACATCGTTGAGCTGAAAAACAGATCACATATTAAATCATGTACCTGTGCATTTGTGCATAAATGCCCATCTCATTTCTTGTGAGAGTCTTGTGGTATCATCATCTTATTTTAATTGCTGAACTGTGGCTTTTGTGGCACAGTTAGTACACTTGCTTCCAAATGAGGCCATGGGTTAGGGCACCTGTGCCTGATTTTGTACATCTGGAGTTGTCAGGAGGGACATTCATTGTAAAATTTGCATAAAACCGTAAGCAATTTCCATTGCAGTTGTAAATTTAAAGACGAGAACTCTGTGAAACAAATTTCATTTTAAAGCTGATAATCCCTTTTTGCATTTTTCACTGAAGCCTCAAGGAGAAAAATAAAACAAGATGAGCTATCAAACATTTGTTTGCACATTTGTACCTGAAAATTAATACATTTTTAAAACGAACCGCAAAGTTGTCATTTGTTTTTGTTCAAACTGCCTCAGATTATCGTAACTCTGTCAAGCATCTGGAGTTATGTAACGTATTAAACTAAATCATAAACTTGGTCATCCAGAGCACCATGAGAAAAACATAACGCAAAAACAGACTGATTTGATGGCCATGCAGGCCCTTTATGTTTGTGCAGCTGCGCTACAACAAATAAAACACATTTTAGTGTAAAAGCTCAAACAATGATCTAGTTTATTGTGTGATAACTTTTCATTTGGAAAACCTTCATTTAATTACTTTTAATTTTGCCCATAGTAATTGTTTGCATTGTCTCAATTGTAACTCTAAATTATTCATTCTGATTAAATACATAATGAATAATTAATTAATAATTATTATTATTTATTTATTTATTTTTTTTATAACACTCACTCACTCATCTTCAACTGCTTGCTCCAATCAAGGGTCACAGGGGGAGCTGTAGCCTATCCCAGCAGTCTTAGGGCGTGAGGCGGTATGCCCTGGACAGGATGCCAGTCTGTTGCAGAGCTACATATAACACATTTAAGATATGTAAGACCATAAACTGCAGAAATATTTCCAAGATAAATGTTTACCAGTTATTTATTTTTCCACTGCTTTAAAGCCTCACTTAAAGTGAAAGCTGTATTAAGAGAAGTAGTTTTTACAGTTGGGACTTGATCATAGTGTAAGTAAAACGTTTTTATTTTAAACAGCTCACACCTCCAGACTCTGAATCACAGTAACGGCCCTAAGGGGAATCATACTTTGTTGATAAGAGACCAAGACGAGGCCTTTTAAGCTAACAGTGTTATGTTTCGGACGCGGTCGGAGCACCGACCCAGCGTTTGAAAGGACCCAGCATAAAATAAGCAGAGCACGGTTCAAAAGATAACAGAATTTAATAAACATAACAGTGTGTGACGTGCTAAACAACTAAACAGTCCGCGGTCTGGTGAGGTGGAAACACGGTGCGCTCTCAACAGCACAAACGGTCCGGAGCCACAGCAGTTCGGACCCAGGGACCCCGCCGACACCCCCCAGGTGGCCGCGACAAACCAAGTCTGTGAAGAAAGAAAACATGAGGTGAGTCCAACTCCACACAGAGAGACACAACTCAAAGGTGCACGCAATCAGCAAACACTTCCTGGCTTAAATCTATACATCAGCTTCTCACCCTGCAGGCACGGAACAACTCAGTTCAAATCTCCACTGCAGCAGAAGCTGATTAGACAATTAGCATAACGTGACAGCTCACTAACACAAGGTGTGAGGGACACCAAATCCACTGTCATTACTTCATAAAAGTCACCAAAACCAAATTACCTCAGGAAGTGTGCTGAAGAGCGTGAGACCTCACACAATCCTCCTTCACAGACTGTGGCGTCAAACCTGGAGCGGTCTCTGCGTCCGTGATGGTGAGATTGTTCTCCTGACGTCGATCTCACACATCTGCTCACAAGGTTGAGTCTCTGGCAATCACACACTGTGCATTCAAGGTTTAAATGCAGCAATCTCTGATTAAGACAAAATACACCACAGCTGTGAGTCCCGATGACCTGCATGTGAAAACAAGCCTCAGGTGTTCAGGGTGAGGTCCTGATGCTCAGCCACTCAGTCCTGAATGCATACCACCTGGTGGGAGAAACAGAAAACAAAAACCAAGCCAGCCAAACACCCCAGCCCAATGTACAGCAAATGTGCTGTACATTTGACAATGCGCTGAGGTGCATGCTGCACACATCAATTTGTGTCTCATTCAAGGTAACAAGGACGGCGCAGCCCATTTGATGTTTTCATACTGGGACTGTTGTTTTTTTTTTTTTCTGGGCAGTGCCAAGCTTTGTTCTGATCAGTATTTAATTTTAACCTTGATCATGAAATAAATGTCTCCTAAATCAGTACTGAGTAACAGTGCTAAGAACGTATGGTCCACGATCCATTTGGAAGTGGGACTACCTGTCAGCATGAATCTGATTCTGCCCATATAATAATGCCTTAATATAAAGCATGGTCTCCTCTAATGGTCTGCTATGGTTTGGAAGAAATAATGCCTGCAAACAGCAGGTGATAATCACTACAGAGTCCTCAATAAGTGTTTGTGCACAAGTACAAAGCAAAGACAAAGAAGCTGGAGAAGAAATAAGATTGTAGAAGATAAAATTCTTTTGGTCTTTCTCCACCATATAGCAGGAGACATGAAGTTAAAATAACACTATATAGGATGCTCTGTCTCTCTCTAATGCTTGATCAGGCTATATTTGTTGGGTGGTGATGTATGAGTTCACACAATAGAAGAAAATGGGTGTACATCCCATTAAAATAAACACTGCAGGCCACGGAAACCCAGAAATGCCCGAGGTGTACTGATGGCATGTCCCGTATTAACAGTTGGGATAGATGCTCCTTCCTCAGGCTGGACCTTTCACCCAATGTCATGATGCAAAAGAGTATGTATCAAACAAATCTAACCCAAACTATAATGGAGCACTGCTGTTGAAAAGGCAGTCAGGTGTAACACACAACCTAGCAGTTTGTGGAATATACTCATCTTTAAAATTTAATTCAAGAAATTGCTGTTTCCATTCTGTTTTGTTTGTTAAACTGGCAGTATGTAGGATTTAGCATCATCTGGTGGTGAAGTTGAAGATTACATTATGTACTTTCTGGTCATGATTTTGTTTCTTTGATAGATGATATCTGTGCTTGCTTGCATTTATTTGTGACAGCCAATATGCATGATCCTCCATTTCACCAAAATGAGGGTTCTCAAACTTGTTAGCCTACCGTAGTAATCAGCAGGCAGTATATTGAGGAGCAATCGTTGATTCCTCTTCTTTCTCCATCAGCCTTCCAGCTGCTGTAAAATGCTAATGGGCAACAGTATCACCATGGCAGTGCACCATGGTGGCCTCCACGAGGGGGTCTGCTCCCATGTAAATATCAATAAAGGCCTTATTATAAGCTCATGAAGAAAACATTGATTTGTTTTTTCAGGTAAAGTAATGAACAAATGTTTATTGATAACATAATCTTCAGCTACACCTTGCAGTGCCCTGGGACCCAGAGTAGTGGCACCATCTCAGCTCATTCACCCTCTTCAGCAAAGTTGCACCACCCTTGGGGACCCTGTGTCACACAGATACAGGCACTGACCCCTCCCCCACTAAGTCAACAAGGGACACAACAAGAGATACCACCCCAGATGCTGCCCAAGCTCCTAATTGGCCTGTTGGTCCTACGTGCCCTCAAAAAGATCCCAGCTTGCGGTCTTTAATAGCTGCCAGCAGTACTTTCCCTGCCGTCAGCAGAGCTTTCCCTGCCTGCAGTCACTGGAGCTTTCCCCAGAGTCATTCTAAATACAGGGATTTATAATCTTCAAATATACCTGCAGTGCAGTGGAACCCAGAGTAGTACCATCTCAGTTCACCCCCCAACTTCAGCAACCCTGCATCACACTTGGAGACCATGATGTTAAGTTACATGGATGTAGCCACGTAGAGCACCCCGCACTAAGTTGACAATGGACATAGCCAGTGCACTGGTCAATTTCAGCTAATAAATACCCCTAAATCCTACACACTGTAGCTTTAAGACTCTGACCACCTCTGTCTCCCCCAGCTCCTCTGCCTCTATGTATTACTCTAATATGACTCACATTTGTCACATAGCATTCAGAATATATACAATTTCTATATTGCAACAAAATGCTGGCACTTTTGTTTTTCTTTTCATTTTAATTGGTCACAAAGAAAATGTATAAATAATAATAATGAATATAACTACAGCAACAACGAGAACAAAAATATCCATGACAGAAACAGTGGTGACAATGTCAATATGCTCATGTGTGAGAGCTATAAATCGAACTAAATATAATGGAATGTGTCATAAGATAGTAAATGTGAGGAGCCGCATCAGTGCCACACTGTCCTCACACTACAGGCATGTCCTTCTGCAAGACAGGGATATCCTAGTCACACCAGGCACTCCACACGGCACTCCTACACCAGCCCACATGGGAGAGGACAAGTGTTAAAGACAGGTGGCCCAAGGGTCAGAATCTTACAAAACCAGGAGGCCTGGTAAACCCTCAGGGATCCCAACCAGCCACATAATGGAGAGGCGCACCATGCCATCCCTCAAACAAAAGCAAATCAGGCCTGTGGACACAGGGCATAGGACACAGACCCCTAGGCCCGGTACCACATAGGACCCAAACACCACTGAAAGTGTGGGCCAGCACCCCAGCTGAGATGATTTATATTGACAACCAGTGGGGTACCTTGTAGACATTTAACTGCTTCACCTCTAACAGTCCAGGTTTAGGTCCCTGGATTCAACAGTCACGTAATTCATGTACTTACAGACAGTGATCTGTACTTCTGCCTGACATGAATGCCCCCATGATGATTACATGAATTAATGTGCATAGTGACGGCATCCCACGTGTTTGGGACAAAAAAAAAAGTTAAAGGGTGAAATTAATGTTTACCTGTAGCCAGTACGTCCAGGCAGCAGATGATATAAGGAGTTACTTGACACTGAACCATAAACTTAATGAATGGATACATCTGCCTTTTTATAAATAAATAAATCCTTTTCCAATTACTTATGCAAATAGATGCTGTGTATAAAAATGGCTGCAATGCCAACATGGTTAATTTGATATTATTCTTAAACCCGCAAATACTTCTGGGCCTGTTTCTCTTTGGACCTTTACTATCATTCTATAAGGATTTATGTATTTATGAAAACTCTACTGATTGATTTAATGTGTCGGTGTTGTGTACTTCCTTCTGTGTGACCAGCGTGACCCAACTGTACTTGGGGTCTAATCTGAGCGCTATCTCAGAGAAGCAGACGGCGTGGCTCCGCCATCGTTTTCGGGTCATTACCACCGCTGGGCCTCTCAACACAGACAGAAGCAATGAAGGAGAACCTCAATGAGTGATCAGAGCATCCTGCCAGTACCGATGTGTGCAGCATCTGTTGTATCTTGCAAAGTTGTCATCCTGCTCCCTCACTAATTCTACATCTCATGACTTTCCAAATTTGCAATACAGCAGGTGGCCTGCCCGGTCTAATGGCCTAAATTTGGCTAAGGAAGTAGTTTGTTATCTCACCCTCAAGGACTGCAGAAGCCCACTTCTTCTAAACCCCCAAAGGAAGAAGGATCCATCATAGGAAGTTTGTAATGATGCTTATGATTAGTGAGTTATCAGGAGGTATTGGATCCACACACATCACAGTGTTGGTTCACGGTTTAAGACCTTCATAAAGATGAGGGGTTTTGTTGTGTGCGTGTATGTGTGTGAAAAGATGAAAAAGCAGGAGGCATGTGTCTAATGAAATCTCAGGCTTATAGCTCTCTCATGACAGGATAATTACACCAAATGCTTCCAGCGAACACTTCAAAGGACACTTCATCCCCATGCTAACAGCATGCGCCGAAGCTCACCGATCAAGATGGCCTGGCCTAAATCAGCTCCCACTGCCATGTCTGTGACGCCTCGCTTCCACCAACACCCTGGACTTTTGTAAAGTCAGCTGCACTATAACACTTGTATTTGAATGGGACACCTAAAATACAAGAATTAGTTTTGTGCGTGGCACAGCGTACCACACGGTTTGTCATTTCACAGCAGGGCATTTCTGGGTTCAAACCCGACCTGCTGTGTGAGTTTTCTATTCTGGCTTCCTCCCACAGTCCAAAAACATGCAGCTTAGTGTAATCGGTGACTCCGGTGGCTATGGTGCACATAATCAGACAGCCTGTTTGACTCAAAGTGATTAGAAAACCCTTGCAGCGGGCATTGAGTGCCTTGGCGGTTGCTATCCAAGACTCAAGGTGGTTCCATAGTGTGGTAGATGTGGCGATGCATGGCACTAGCAAAGGATGTCAAACCTGACTTGCTGAATATTTGCTTTCACTTCGTCATCATTACAAGGTCAGGTCAGGTCGCCACATCCACAGAACAATATATACAAAATGGTCTTTGCGTTTTGTTGTCCATTGATACAGTAAACAGTGCTTTACGCAGAGAAAGCAACAGAGTTATCTAGTAACATTCACATGCAAACTAGTGGAGCAATCCTGATAGGTACACACTCTTTGTTTGAGCATGTGAGATTGTCATCAGAGGCTCTCCATCTGCTTTCACTTTCGCTGTGCGTAATGGCGCAGGGCGCATTGGAATAGTATGTACTCATTGGAGCACCCAGGGGGCTATTCAAACGGGCCAACTAGTAACATATCACCCCTGAAAACGATCTTTGGCTTTTCACGTGAGGTAAATCTGCTCTACGATTGGATTTTGGAAAACCATGTGATGGTGAACCAATTCCGATTGGACACTCAGATTGCGCACGTCATCACACAGTTTCTATGAGGAGTACAAAGATGGCTGATGGCTCGAACATCCACAAAGTTAACTTTTCAGCAAATAAAGTAAGTTTCTATCTCATGTCATTAAAAAGTTATTTATAATTTAGTAAAGCTTGGTCTTAGCCGTTGTATACGACAGCGTCGGCCCCAGAGGGTTAACTATTTTTCTTAACATTCGTCTTTATGACATTACTAAGATCTGACTGGGTGAAAGGACACACTTCTGATGCCCTTTTGGAGGAGATGATAATGGGATTGACCATTACCCATCGTGGGAGATATTTGTTTTCTAAATGCCCTCCAAGTGGACTTTGCGAAATGTCACAAACTACAGAAAATCAGTGATCATGGATGAGCAGCAGTGACACAAGAAAAGAAAAAAATATGTTTCAGTAATATACATTTCACAGGTGTGCCCCCAAATAGTTCCAGTAGCCCCAACATATTCCCACCAGATAATGGATAGTTGCCATTAAAATCCTACATTTTCACCCTCGGTTTCTCACCACCACTGTTTTTCTCTGACTGATATGATCCTTTAGTGCCCCATGTTTCTATAGCACCCATGAGATGTTGTTTATGCACTGCTGTGGGATCAACTGAGTGCGTTCATGCCACTCACATAATTCAAAATGTGTTTCTTATCATTATTATGATACGGTTTGCTTGGGCATGCTAGCAAGAAAATGGGAAAATGGAAATTATGTGTCAAACAACTCCATCCAAGAGCCAGAACCTGGTGAAAATGAGAAACAGAAGGATATAAATCCAACATAACAGTATGAGCACAAGCGCCACATTTTCTGACACTGCAATCCCGAGGAACATACAACACCAGCTATCCCCCTTACTTCTAGATGATATGACTTTAAATTTTCAAGTCCTTCCTTGTTGCATCTCTCATCTTAGAAACAGAAACATGCATGAAATAATATGATAACTGGTCCGTCCATGGGACTGTCAGCTGTGAAGAATGGAAAAAAACCAAAGCTGAATGACAGAGGGAGGATTTTTGTTGTTGTTGCTGTTGCTGCTTTTTTTGTTTGTTGCTCTGTGTGTGTGTATGTGTTACTAAATGCACAAATATATTTATCATCATCAGTGTTGCCACAGTTACGTTGAAAAAGTAATCCAATTACTGATTACTCCTTAAAAAAGTAACTTAGTTACTTTACTGATTATTCAATTGTAAAAGTAACTAAGTTAGATTACTAGTTACTTTTTTAGTTACTTTTCCCAGCTGCTGACAACAACCCTCTGCCACCTCAACATGACAATACCTGTTTTGCCAAAACTCACTTTATAGTCACCCTTTCTTGACTTCAATGAAAATATATACTTGTTTTATAAAAAGTAAAATAAAGACCTCTTTCTTAACCTATTTAACTGTTGACAGCACTGTAACAGTAAAACTTGCAATTTCAAACCTACATTGTTTATGAATGTAACTATTAAATTCTTTCTAACATTTTTCTAACATTTAAATTCTCTATAAACATTTTACTTGTCAAAATTATTATTATTATTCTAAGATTATAAGTAGTATTAGTAGTTGTAGTTAAAAAAAAGTCTTCAAAACTGGACCTTTAATCTCGGGGTGTTGTGGGGGGGGGGGGGCACATCCCTGCCCCACGCTCCCATTCCATCTGGATTCGCCCCTGCTTTGGCGTTTGAGCACAAAGAATGGATAACATTTATTTATGCAGAAAACATGACCAGATTTACATGTAAGAAAGTTTTATTGTGTTTTCACATCATGTGCTCCTCAGAAAGAGAGTTTAGGTGCATTTGAGTGGAAAATAGTGTTAGTTGTTGACTCATCGTGGAGGATCAGCTGTTTTGAATGAGCAGATACGGAGCGGCTCAGCTCAGAATTCTAAATAAAGGAGAAAAAGCATAAAAATGTCTTTGTAAAGCTCAGTGCAGGTGTGCTGTTGTCACTGCGCTTTAATAGGTGAGGACAAGTCGTAGCTGCTGCAGAAAACTGTGGATGAAAAGCTCACAGCTCGCTTAAAGTGGGCAGTTCAGTCGAACCCCGACCCCCTGCCCACGGACCAAGTTGGCAACCAACAATGCAAAAATAATAGTAACGCACAGTGACTTGGAGAAGTAACTTTAATCTGATTATTGATTTGGAAAGATTAACGCGTTAGATTACTCATTACTAAAAAAATAGTGGTCAGATTAGAGTAAAGTAACGCGTGACCGGCATCACTGATCATCATTGATTGAAACCGATGAGGCAAACCTTGAAACCAATTCATTCATTTCAGTAATAAAGGTTTTACATGTATCAATCAGGTACAAATTGCACAAAATGCCTTGAAGTTAAACATTAAACATTTGCTATTCTTATTCTTTCTGTTGCATGTTATTTGTGTGTTTGTGACATATATGCAGTATGCACTTAAAGCTTACTTTGAAATACATATTTGCATATTGACTACAAATTTAGTTTACCTCACCAAGAAAATAATTCTGGAACTGCCACTGTTCTACAAAAATGTGTTTTAAGAGTGCATCACACAAATAAAGAGAAATATCCTGACCAATTGGCAGAATCATTTATGGATTTGACAATTTATAGGGACTAGCAGAGTAGTGTAATTTCTACCCTGGTTCATTTTGTAATTTACTGTCCCTTCCCTAAAACCAAACCATTATTTTCCTCATTTTGGGTTTATTAAAGGTCACAAAAAAAAAACCTAGGCCTGGATCATCACAGTGTCCATCTTGTGAAGACCAGGACTGTAGCTTGTACAACACTTCTATACCATGGGGCGTTTACAGTAGGTGTGGTTTAGTCTCACATTTCTAATGTTACTGGCTCACACCAACAGGGGGAGCTCTCCCTGTATCTGGAACTTGCACATGTGATGGAAGTGAAGCTTAGCTCATATATTTACACTCTAAACCAGGTTTCAAAAACTTTCAAACAGATAACACAAACACTTGATAACTAACATAAAATAAGGAATTAGCACATGTATTATCTAACAGTAGCTAACAAGTTTTTAGTGTTTTGTTGTTGTTGTTGTTGTTGTAATAAATAAAATTCAGTACATAGTTGGAATCAGCATATCAATGACATGGTTTTAGGTTACAAATAAACTACAGCACTCACAGGGTGCTCTTGTTCAGTCTTTCAAAAATGCTGTTTGATTATCCTAAAACTATCAAACTTGTGCTGAAGATATTTATTGTACATTTTAATAATTTTATTTTTCCATGTTCTGTATTGTATTGACTTACTACCATGATTCCACACTCCAAAACAGTAGGTGGCACTGTGCACCTCTAAAGCTGGTTTGTGATCCACCACTAAACAGAAAGAAGGTGTTTTTTTATTACCTCCGCCAAGGAGATTATGTTTTCACCGGCTTTTGTGTGTTTAACAAGATAACTGAAAGTTTTGAACGCATTTGAACCAAATTTGGTGGAATGATGGGAAATATGTCCAGGATCAATTGATTAAAATTTGGTGATGAGCCGGATTAAACTAATGTATTAGTTTGCCCTTTTGTGAATCCACATCCTTTGATATTGATATGTGGCGTGGCGGAGGAATGCGCGCTACTGAGTGCCATTCTAGTTTTTATTTATTAATAGGTTTTAAGTTTATTTTCAAACTATGGCAGACAACCTGACCAAGGCTTTAAGGACTGATTTAAAGGAGTGATTCATAATAGATTTATCTTTTCTAAGTCGCAAGTGTCATGCAGTGCAATGTAATGTTAGCATGATTGAATGTGCATTTTATTACAAATCACTGTAATAATTAATGCGGCATGGTGTAGATAATTGGCCGAATGCATCATCTAAGAGGTGTGTGCTGCAGTTCTTCCATCAAGTGACATGCTGGCTTAGGAACACAGAAAGGCACTACACTGAGAATTCCACCTTCCGCACCCTCTTCGAACGACATGTACACACGGGCAAACATTACACACACTTACAGAGTCATAAGGTCATTTATGGTATAAATATATCACTTATAAAAGAAAAAATTGTGATTACACTACACTATTCATGCATTTTCTATACCTGCTTACTTACTCCAATCAAAGGTCACTGGGGGGCAGGAGCCTATCCCAGCAGCCATAGGGTGAGAGGTGGGGTACACCATGGACAGGATGCCAGTCTAGGGTCATATATAGATAAACACATTCAGACTCGCGTGTACACCTATGGACAATTTAGGGTCACTAAGTCACCTAAGCTGAATGCCTTTGGAAGTGGGAGGAACCAGAAGCACCTGCAGGGAACCCACATGAACATGCGACCTCCACACAGAAAAGACCAGGCAGGAAGTGATGGGAAGCAGTGCCAAACCACTCAGGCACCGCAATGCAGTCCCATTTAGTGACTGTGTAAGTCCCTTCAGCTTCTCCCTTGTTTTTTTCTGGGTCACCACAGCAGATCCAATGTTGATTTGGCAAAGGTTTTATGCTGGATGTTCTTCCTGAAGCAACTCCACATGGAGAATGGACAGGGATGGTCTTGAACCGGGAACCTTCAGCACTGGAAACAAGCTCACTTAACCGCTTGGCCACCATCCCTGCCCATTTAGTCACTATAAGGTTTATAATTTAAATTAAAAATTTCATTGCACACAATTTTTCAAGTGGATACAAGAAACACATTCTCCCAGAAAGAAGGTTAAATTCTAAAGCCTGCCGCCACAGTGTGAATGAATACAGAGCCACTCCCTTTCTTCAGTTAAACTGAGGTGGAACTAAGGACGGGGTACCAAGTGAGGAGGAGCTCCAAAACTGCAGGAGCTAACTACATTAAAACAATATTTGTGAATGTTTTACTTTGCAGCCAGCATGTGAGGCCATTTTGATAATTGCAGAGACTTCCTAACCGGCATAAACAGCTTCCAGCGCTGGAAGTGCTGCACAGGGGCAGGCTGGAAATCTACTGTGACATGTTGAGAAAGAAATAACACTTAGACATGTCTGACTGGCTCTGATGAACACATTTCACATTTCCCAATGAGAAAAGCACATCCACTGCTCGACGCTGGGCACTGCATAATTAACAAACAAGCTCTGCAAACTCCTCTGAAAATGACTTGTGCTGTAGGAACAGATGAAGCGAGGCCACTTGAACATGGTGTAATGAAGCAATCAACAGAAAGTTCACTCATATCGCCTGCATTTCAAATGAACACGACTTAAAATCTCTCCGTTGTTGGCAAACTCACACCTGCCGGTAGTTTATTCACCTATGTAGAAACCGCAAATGCGTGACATATTTTTGGACCTTTATCCCCCCAAAATATTACAACATAATATATATATATATATATATATATATATATATATATATATATATATATATATATATATATATATATATATATATAAACCTGGAAAATATGAGTACATGTTTCAGAAAGAAAGCATCCATACAGCACAGGCTGTTAATGTTAAACATTTGTTTAAAGAGCAATCTGGTGATTTAGAACATGGTAAACTATTCCTCTCAACACAAACTATTCACAGAAATTCCAGCATTTGCTGATTTTGACAGCTTGTATTTTTAAGATATATATATATATATATATACACACACACACACACACACACACACACAAAAAAAAAAAAAAAAAACTGATGAATTGGATGAACTCAATTCAATTATGAGCAGCATTTCCATCTAATAAATATATGTAGTCCCAACTAAATTCAATTCAATTTTCTTGCATGGTTGGAACTACATATATTTATTAGATGGAAATCCTGCCCATAACTGAACTGAGTTCATCCAATGAGTCATTTGTTTGTGTAATACACTCAAAACTGACTCATCGGACTGGGTTTCCATTGAATAAATATATGTAGTCCCAACTAAATTAAATTTCATTATCTTGCATGGATGTGTTTTATTACAGTTTCAGTTTATTTTCATTTATAAAGCGCCAAATCACAACAAAGTTGCCTTGAGGCGCTTCACACAAGTTAGGTCAAACCTTACCAACCCCCAGAGCAAGAACACAGGTGACAGTGGTAAGGAAAAACTCCCTCTGATGATTTGAGGAAGAAACCTCAAGCAGACCAGACTCACACTTTGTTTTCTGGATTTTATTGAAATGTACAAAAATGTACCAAAAAACACATCAGAAAACCAAAATATATACAATAGGTACAGGCTACAGTCACTCACAATGACTAACAGTCCCCACACTGCCATGGAAGGTCTTTTCTGCATTTGCCACAAGTATACCTGTCGCATTTCAATACAATTCAGAAAACAAAATTTCATCTCTCCCCCAGGGTAAAGTTATTTATCCACCTAAGTACAAATCAGCAGCCCTTTCAGCTAAGCAGGCACTTCTTCTTCTTCTTCTTCTTTGTCTTTCGGCTGTTCCCGTTAGGGGTCGCCACAGCAGATCAATCGTTTCCATCTCACCCTGTCCTCTGTATCTTCCTTTGTCACACCAACCACCTGCATGTCCTCCCTCAGCACATCCATAAACCTCCTCTTTGTCCTCCCTCTTCTCCTCCTGCCTGGTGGCTCCATCCTCAGCATCCTTCTCCCTATATACCCTGGGTCCCTCCTCTGCACATGTCCAAACCATCTCAATCTCGCCTCTCTGACTTTGTCTCCAAACCGTCCCACCTGAGCTGTCCCTCTGATATGTTCATTCCTAATCTTGTCCATTCTTGTCACTCCCAAAGAGAATCTCAACATCTTCAGCTCTGCCACCTCCAGCTCTGCCTCCTGTCTTTTTGTTAGTGCCACCGTCTCTAAACCATACAACATAGCTGGTCTCACTACTGTTTTGTAAACTTTCCCCTTCACTCTTGCTGATATTCTTCAGTCACAAATCACTCCTGCCACCTTTCTCCACCCACTCCACCCTGCCTGCACTCTCTTCTTCACCTCTCTACCACACTCTCCATTACTTTGAACAGTTGACCCCAAATATTTAAACTCATCTACTTTCACCACTTCTACTCCTTGTAACTGCACTATTCCACTGGGCTCCCTCTCATTCACACACATGTACTCAGTCTTGCTTCTACTGACTTTCATTCCCCTTCTCTCTAAAGCATATCTCCACTTCTCCAGACTAGACTCAACATGCTCTCTACTCTCATTACAGATCACAATGTCATCTGCAAACATCATAGTCCATGGGGACTCCTGTCTGCTCTCATCCGTCAACCTGTCAATCACCACTGCAAACAAGAAAGGACTCAGAGCTGATCCTTGATGTAATCCCACCTCCACCTTGAATGAGTCTCATGCAAACACAAGAATGTGGCTAGCCAAGTCAGGCCCTCCACTGAGGTGTTCTGAGACTTCCTTGTTTACATAACAGAAGTAGCTCTCCACGGGGGATCTTGGGGTCATTTCACTCTTCGTGGACTTTACAGGTAGAAGAGAAAAGCTTGGACCTCCCAGTGTTAAAAGGGTAAAAAGCATAGTACCATACTATGCCAGTATGCTAGCCATACAAAAGGGAAAATAAGTGCATCTTAACTCTGGACTTGAAAGTCTCCACAAAATCTGACTGTTTTATTGATGCAGGGAGATCATTCCATAGAACAGGGGCACAATAAAAGAAAGCTCTGTGACCCGCAGACTTTTTATTCACCCTAGGGACACAAAGTAGTCCTGCACCCTGAGAACACAAAGCCCAGATGTAGGGTTTAATTAGGTAGGGAGGTGCCAGTACATGAACAGATTTATAGGTTAGAAGCAGAACCTTAAAATCTGATCTCAGAGGGACAGGAAGCTGGTGAAGAGATGCCAAAATGGGTGTAATCTGGTCAAATTTTCTGCTTCCTGTCAAAAGTCTGGCAACAGCATTTTGAACCAATTGGAGAGCCCTAATGCTGTACTGCAGCAAACCAGAAAATAGAACACTTCAGTAGTCCAATCCAGAAGAGACAAATGCATGAATCAGGGTTTCATCATCAGCCATAGACAGGATGGGACGATTCTTCGTTATATTTCACAGGTGGAAGAAAGCAGTAGGACAACATAGGTCCCAGTACTTTGACCTCCACATTAGAGAGGTCAAAGGACAATGTAGGATCAAAAATTACCCCAAGGTTCCTCACTTTGTCAGTGTGATGTATGACACATGAGCCTAGGCTAAGCATTAGCTGGTCAAATTGATGCCGATGTCTCACTGGACCAAGAACCATCATTTCTGTCTTGTCAGAGTTTAAAAGTAGGAAACTGCTAGATATCCAGCTTTTCACTGATGCAAGGCAATCTTCTAAGGATTTCATGTGGAAGAGATTCCCAGCAGTTACCGGCATGTATAACTGAATATCATCAGCACAACAATCAAAGATAATCCCAAAACCCCTCAGTATGTGCCCAAGGGGTGCTTTATAAAGGGAGAAAAGCAGGGGGCTAAGACAGACCCCTGTGGAACTCCAAATTTCATGTCACTAAGGTTAGAGGTAGTGTTATTGTATAAAACACAGTGAGAATGACTGGTCAGGTATGATGTCAACCATGCAAGGGCATTCCCAGTAATCCTAAAATGATTCTCCAACCTACTGAGCAGAATATGATGATCCACGGTATCAAATGCAGCACTAAGATCTAATAGCAGCCATAGTGGTGTCTGAATCGATTGCAACCAGAAGATCATTCACCACTTTAGTGAGAGCTGTCTCTGTGGAATAATATTTTCTAAAAGCAGAATGCATTGGCTCAAAAAGATTATTCTCAGTAAGGTGGTCTACAAGCTGCCATGAAACCAGGTTTTCCAGAATTTTAGAGCAAACTGATAGATTTGATATCGACCTATATTTTTTCGATACACTCGGGTCAAGATTAGATTTCTTAAGTAATGGTTTAATCACTGCAGATTTGAAACATTTAGGAACAGATCAGAGGTTAATGAGAGATTAATAATATCCAGCACAGTCGGCCCAAGAGTAGGCCACAGGTTCATAAACAGTTTTGATGGTATGGGATCAAATAAGCAGGTAGTGCTTTTTGTATCAAATTCTGTAAATCTTGGTAATACCTCAGTAATGGCATCCACTTCAATAGTAGGGTGTATTGGCTGGGTTAAGGCATGCTGGGATATGTTTAACCTGATGTCATCTATTTTCTTCCACTTCCAAGTGGTTGTCCATGAATAAGTGTTGCCACCGTGTCAAACAAGAACTTTGAGTTATACTTGTTTTTGCTGATCAAATCACAGTAGTGCATGCTTATAGTCTAAGATAGCATCACGCCACGCGAGGTGGAATACTTCTCATTTTGAACTAAGCCATTTCTGTTCTAGACCTCTAGCCTTATGCTTGAGCACTGCAAACACTGATATCTAAGAAAGTAAATAAGACTTGTTTAAAGAAAATTTGACTTATTTTTTGTCTAAATAGAAAAATATTCTTGTCAAGCATTTTCTACATTAAAAAAATGTCCTATTTTTGGAAAATGTTTGCTAGTTTTGAGAATTCTAACCCAGCAAATTTTTCTTACCTCATTGGCAGATTTTTTTGCTTAATACAAAACACTTTGGCTTATTTTGAGAGGGGCAGTTTTTGCAGTGAGGTCACGCAAGTAATCATTGAACCAAGGTGACTGTGTTTTTTTTTGGGGGGGGGGGTTAATATAGGTAGCACAATCATGTTGAGTGTAGTTTTGAGCACTGATAGTAAACTATACACAAGACTGTCTACCCATTGGCCATTTTCCAAATGTGTAGCTAAGATATCAGGCAGTCTAGCTTCATGTGTCGCTGCAGTAGTAAATAAGGTTGTTGTTCCACTAAACATGGCAGTGAAACTGTAAACCTAATAAGTGAGTGATCAGAGACCACCGATGCAAGACGCATGATGTCCATATTTGTGACAGTGATACCATGTGTGAGAACCAAATCCAGGGTATTTCCACTTGTGTTTTGAATCCTGAATGTAATGTTGAAATCCTAATGCATCCACAATTTCCATAAATGATTTGCAGTGGGGATCAGAAGGCTTATTTATATGAATGTTGAACTCACCAATAATCGGAATGTTATCTGCACTAGTTGACAAGTTAGAGATGAACTCACCAAATTCATCTAAGAATTTAGAGTATAGGCCAGGGGGCCTATATCCAGTGACAAAGTAATACGACTGATTTTTATTTTTCTGACCTTGGCAATACATAGAGTGGAGAATCAGATGTTCAAATGAGTTATATTTGTGACCCCTGACAGCTAATAAACTAAATCTAGATTGATAAATAAGAGCAACCCCCCCCCCCCCCCCCCACACACACACACCTTGCTTCACATCCCGAGGGACATGACTAAATGTCATTTAAGGGGAGGACAGCTGTAGGTTTAAGCCAGGTTTCATATAACCCAATCATCTCTGAGTGATGACCCATAATTAGATCATTAATCAGCAATGATTTTGAGGACAGCATATCCCTCTATGATTTTTATGGATACGTCTGCGGAAACAGGCCACAGTCTCAATTTGACAAATTTCCCTCACTGCCACATATACTGCATTATCACCATAGTAAATTTTCTGCACTAATTTCCCCTCTAAGCTAATGGATTCCACACTCACATTTTGTCAGAAGCCTTGCAGGGTCTCTAATCAACTGCTCTGTGGCCTGCTGTAAAGTCCTAATGTTACCCTCCCTGTGGAGCTCTATCTGTGTTCGCAGACAAGATGGCGGCACCTTCGCCAGTAGGGTGAAGGCCATCCAGCATCAGCAAGCCATGGCAGCCCCAGAACAAAGGCCAGTTATCAATAAAACTAAAGCCTTGCTGTCTACAAAATTGCACCAGCCACCTAGTTAACAATGTCAGCCTGTTAAACGCTTCATCATTATCACAGGAGGGGAGGGGACCAGAGACTATTAATTGATGCCAGCATATCTTTTTTGGCAAGGTCACAAGTCATCTCTATGTCCATTTTTGTGACCTTGGAGTGCTTCATCCTGACATCATTGGTGCCGACGTGAATAACAATGTGCCTGTATCTAGTGTCATGTTCCTTTGTCTGTATGTCCTTCTGCAGTGTCAGCACCCTAAGATGGGAGGCAGTGTCAGGTGCTCTGGCCCCAGGAATACATTTAATGTCAGTTGGCATCTGTAACCTGACTTTTTTGGTGATAGAATCCCCTATCGCTAATGCCCGGTGTTTCAGCCTGGAGATAGGAGTGTAAATGGGCTCAAAGAACTCACAACAGGCTAATCCAAAGGAGAAAACTGGTTCACAGTTCGCAGTGGCGAGTGTGATCGGGGTGCCACAACTGGTCACCAAGCCGTACATGACTTTCTCCGCCTAACCACAGTCCGAAAGCCATCATCCACAGCCGGCATTTCTAGGCTGATGCTAATGGGCACGCTAGCCGGCCCAACACTAACCTCGTTTGGAGTGTCCGTAAAATCTAACTCCACTGAGCTAAGAAACTGTTCTAGCTTACGGACTCGGCTCTCTAGAAGAGTCACCCTATCTGCCAGCATCACGCAGGATTTATGTAAAGTGTAAAGTAGTGTAAAACTAACAGAAGTATTAGACTGGTAGAAACAGTAATAAAAATGGGGGAGAGGAAAAAAAAAGTTGGGGCTACATATGTTTATTAGATGGAAATCCTGTGCATAACTGAATTGAGTTCATCCATTGAGTCATTTTTGAGTGTATGTAACATTTTGTAATGAAGTAAAATTATTTCACTCCTCACACTCTGCTGTGTTTTCAATCAGTATATGAGCACTGGTGTCCATTTGGGGGAAATCGCACTTTATTTTAAGCCCAAGATGGCCATAGGTGCACAAATGAGAGCAATTGTACTGGTTATTAAAACAAAGTGTTTTTTGTTTTCTTCCGAGGAGCCATATTGTGTAAAACCAAAATTTATCTAGCTTTTATACTTAAATATGGAAATATTATTGGGAATTCTTGGTAAACGTCCACAAAGTAGAAGACTGCAGGGCAGCACGGTGGCTTAGTGGTAAGCACTGTTGGCTCACAGCAAGAAAGTCATGGGATCATATCCCACCTATGGCCTTTTTGTGTGGAGTTTGCATATTCTCCCCATGTTTGCATGTGTTTCCTCCAGGTGCTCCGGTTTCCTCCCACATTTAAAGACATGCAGGTTAGGTGGATTGGAAGCTTTATAATTGTCCAGTTCTCTCTTTATAATTGTCCAGTTCTCTCTGGTGATTGTATAATACAATCTGCAACCTCATCAGTAGATGGAACGCGATGATGATGATGATGATTATTATTATTATTATTATTATTATTATTATGGTAGGGGTGGTGGCCAAGTGGTTAATGCACTTGGTTTCAGTGCGGAAGATTCCCGGTTCGAATCCCACGCCTACCACATTTCTCCATGTAATGTGGAGTTGCGTCAGGAAGGGAATCCGGCGTAAAATTTGTGCCAATTCAACATGCAGATCCACCTTAGATTTGCTGTGGCGACCCCGAGTAAAAAACAAGGGAGCAGCTGAGGGGACTTACTATTGTTGTTATTATTAGTAGTATTATTATTAAACCTTTATTTAAACAGGTAAGTTATTAAAAAAAAATTCTTATTTACAATAACGACCTGGTGATTATACACACTGTAGCTTTTATATGCATTCCTAAAACACCTGATGACTTATATTAGCATCCTGAAAATGCGAAAGTCATGACCCTTTTAGAATTACTCAACTTCTTCTTTTTTTTTATCATGCATACTCATTCCCAGTAAATGAATCTGGACACCAGGCTGAACAGAATACTGCAGAGAAGAACTCCAAAATCACAGATGTACTTAAGAAGAGGAGAGTTTTCATCTTACTGTGTGTTGGCCTATGCTTGCCTGTCTTTTCTGTCACAGACAAGGCTTCAAGTGTCATTCTTCACTCTGACCCCCAATTACCCAAGCCAATCATCTCAGACAGGTGTTGAGGTCCAGTAATAAGCCCTCGCCTGATGCTGCTTCAGCTGCCTGTCTTTTAAAGCACCTCTGAGAGCCCTGAAACAGCTGAACTCTTGTGTTGATCAGGTGCTATTACTGCAGTTGACTCGGTGCTGCAGGATTATACTGTGCAGCAGTGGGGGAAAGAAAAACTTCATAATGCCACTTATTGGTCTGTACGGACAGCTCCGAACAGATCAAAGTTTTTATTTCCTTTTCTGATACAAAGGGTCAAAGGGGGCCAAGGCAGTCTGGTGTTTTTTGGTGATATAAGCAGTTTTGGAAGTATACTTTTATTGGTGCTTTTTATTTCTTTTTAGATGGTGTGTTTTCATTTCTTTGTCATACAGAGAACTACAAGTAGGTACCTCCACAGACCCTACTGATCCCTTTAAGACCCAAAGAATGTCCCAATCCTTAGTCCACTGTGACAAATACGCTTGTCCGAAAAATCATTGATATCCACCACGTTGGGGCCATTGTCTGGATCTTAAGCAAAGTACACCTAGGAAACACAAACTCACCTTTGATCCTGATCATAACCTTAATCCTGATTGTTCAAATTTGTTCAAACCGGTTGTTTGCCACAGCGCTTGTCATCCAGGACCCGAGACAGACATGTGGTGTTGTGGATTCTGTGATGCACAGCACCAGTGCATGCTCCCAGACCTGACTTAACTTTCACCTGCATAGCTAAACTTTTATCCTGATCTGTGAGCTTTAATGGTGATTGCTGTCCTGTGGTCTGCCCCTTTTCCACATCCATGCCAAAATTTAATGGATTCTTCCTTGGCCTGTGGCTCACCCTCTGCTGAGTTTTATAAAATTCTATGTTTTGCATTATCCTTATAATCAAACAGCTGAGGATGAAACTGTAACCTCTTTGACTGAGGTAAAAATTTCAATGTATTTATACAGCACCAAATCACACCATGTCAACCAAAGGCACCATACACAAGCATCCACCCAATTAGGAAGCACACCGGTGACAGTGGTAAGGAAAAACACCCTCAGATGATTTTTGATTATGTTAGGTTGAAATTCCCAATTTTTCCCAGGTTATCGGGGAGCGAACTCAGAAGACTCAAAATCTGACAGGAAACAGACTTCAACTTTAGATGTTTATATTCAGCTTGCAAGCTGACCACACACCCCGCACACTGCACTCTCCCAGCCTTTGTTCCTGCTCTCCAGCACTGCCCCCAGACAGGTGGGCCGTTGCCCTCTGTGTGGATCAGTAAAGTTATGTGATTATTTGAAAGATGTTGCATTTATATGTTATATGATTATATTATTTATTTATATGTGGTGACTGCTCATGTTGTGTTAAACGGTTTGTGTAAAAGTAAAACTATGTTTTGTCCGTGTAGTATGATAAGCAGAAGAACAGCATGCATCATGTTATTCCAGAGGAAATATAAACTTATTATTATTATTATTATTATCATGATTTGATATGAAGTTAGCAAAGTAGCAAATTGGCCATGAGACATACTGCCCAACAATTACAAGAAGAAACCTCAAGCAGACCAGACGCAGGCAGGTGACATCTGCTTTGACCATACTAACAACTGTCAGAGTATGCACCGACAGCTAAGCAACAATAGATAGTCCAGTGCTCACACTGATTGATGACCAACAAGACAACCAGGAAGCAAAGACCAGAGTCCCCTCCAAACACACAGTACTAGTAAATTTGTGATTTCATTGATACAAACTGAGTCACTGAATTAGGGCATTCCGAGTTCACAACCTAACTCTGATGCAAATCCAACCCTTCACAAAATGGCCCATATTCCAATAGCAGGTTCTGGGATTCAGAAGCTCAATTGTTGACCGCACATCTCCATGCACAAGATATATAAAAAATGCTTTTTCCCTTATGGTGAAGAGAGAGCTGAGTAGGGGGGCAAAGCTCTTGATTTACCAATCGATCTACGTTCCGGCCCTTACCTATGGTCATGAGATTTGGCTCATGACCGAAAGAATGAGATCGCGAGTACAAACAGCCGAGATGGGTTTCCTCCGCAGGGTGGCTGGGTGCTCCCTTAGAGATAGGGTGAGGAGCTCGGGCACTCGGGAGGAGCTCGGAGTCGAGCCGCTGCTCCTCCACGTCGAAAGGAGCCAGCTGTGGTGGCTCAGGCATCTTTTCTGGATGCCCCCTGGACGCCTCGCTGGAGAGGTGTTCCGGGCACGTCCCATCGGGAGGAGGCCCTGGGGAAGACCCAGGACACGCTGGAGGGACTACGTCTCTCGGCTGGCTTGGGAACACCTCGGGGTTCCCCCGGAGTAACTGGGGGAGGTGTGTGTGGATCGGGGATCTGGGCGGCTTTGGTTGAGCTGCTGCCCCCGCGACCCAACTCCGGATAAAGCGGAAGAAAATGGATGGATGGCTTTTTCCCTTAAAGGTTCTCAGTGGTGCTACAAAAATGTGCCACCATCTGCTCACAGGTTTTGACAGTTTTTTTTTTGTTTTTTTTTGTCAAGCACTTTTATCCTTATGGCACAATGTTGTAGTCATGTCAATAAACCTCAAGTTTGTCTCCAGTCCAAGTTCTGAACGTGAGCACTTCACATTTGCTGTGGCAAAATACAATACCTACTTCTGACCAGTAGGTACCATTAATTTATCACCACTTCAGCTTTACTCATACACACGGGCTCTCACAAAACTTCAGAATTCAACACTTCCAAATGAGATCCCATTTGAATTATATTATTAAATCCATCACTGCAGTAGCTTCAATAGATTCTATTGGATGAAATACCAGTTACTGTGAAGAAAGTTGTCAGGGGAGGCTTTGAAAGTAAATTAAAAACTAACCTGAAACCCTCAGCACTTACATCCATGTTCATACTATACATTACTGTTTAACTGCCTTGCAAATGGAGTCTTTTCAGTCACAAGGATCTGCCATTACTGCTCCATAAACTTTGCAGAGTGATAGCATCATAAAGTGTGGGGGATGCACAGTCTGACTCGAGAGGTTTTGTAGAGCTCCAAGCATTTTTTTAAGCACTCTTGTGCATAACATTTAGAGGAAACAAAAGAAGTGACAACTCAAAACATGTCTTAATTACTAATCACACTAGGAAATGAAATTATACCAGCTGGCTGACTTTGATGGAATCACACCAGTTGTACGGAGCTCTTCATTTAATTGAAACGTTCCCATTAAGGTTCCACACACTCGCAGTCCAACTATCCAGGTCTTTAAAGGCACCCAATCACTTTCCACTATGTGTATCATCTCCTGGTAACATCTCCTGCTATTAACTTATTTTGGCTGAATACAGATGTTTTCCACCGGAATCACCCTGAGCATTGTGGGCATTGTATATCTTAGTCATCTGTTTTACATACTGTGTGATGCTATGTGTTCATAAACACAATCCACCTGTGTCTGTTTACTATTACAAGATCACGAGTGGTGGTACAGTGTTGCACATATGCGACAACTTGCAAACAAGAAGGAAGAGGAATACTTGTGGTTGTAAAACACAGATCTATAAAAAGCAGAAAAGTCTGTTAACAAGTGTTAAGAAATGACAGAAAGCATTTGATTCCAAGAGGGATTAAAGGAGTAGCACTTGGAGGGCAATATGAATGTTGATGTGGAATGAAGCAGTTAACCCATGGAAAGGAGAGATCTGAGTGCTGTGGACCAGCATTTAACTTGTTCCCTCCTCCATTGAAAGATAAGGATCTCCGGTGCTGGATAAAGGTGCTGAATTAGAAAAATCCACTGAAACGTCCCTATGTCTGTTCTTTTTATTTTATGGAGAAAAGCCCACACCACTGGATCTTTACCCAGAGAAATGGTTGGGCTACAACTCTCCATTGAAGAAGCCACGGCGGATTCTAGTGAGACAAACGGGTAAGCTGTGTTTGTAGCATTAGTTGCTATCTAATTTACTCATTTTCTGGCGTTTGATACAACCAACCACTGCATGAAATAATACATACATTAACATTACGTAATCTTGGCATTATGGTGGTACTACTTACTCGGATCGTATTTTAACTTGATTCAAGGATATTGATAGGCTTCAGCACTTTTATAGTTCCTTATAGCTAAACCGTCCACACAAAGTAGTTAACAATATCGGCATACATAAAATCGAGGGCCACTTTTTCATGTCATCTTCCCACTCTCATTCCCTTTGAGCTTTTCAAAAAGGTTTTTGTTTCTACCCATGTAATGACTTACATTTTTCTGTATTGAAAACGCCATTAAGACAAAACGAAAATGCCTCTGTTGGAAAAGTGGCCGGGGCTGAATAAGGTGAATACACCCGTCACACATAGTCAGAATCACGCAAAGTGGCATCAGACTTATGAATCAGCGCTCATCCGAAAGTGTTGGATTTCAATTCCAAAACGCTCTGACAGCCATCTGCGGAAGTCCACACAGTTGGTCAAAATTGGCCGGCGGCCCCAAGTGTGACATACATGTTCAAAACTCTCCGTGTGTGGTCAAGATGTGACACCTATCCAATGGCGGTCCATGTGTTATTTGAGGACCATCTGACAGCAATTTACATATTCCGATGGCGGCAAAATGGGATCTGATGATTTGAGTGCATACGAGGGAACCGCGAGATAGATCTGGCACTGAAAACCCTGCTGGTATGACCTGTGCCACATCTAATAATGTCCACCCTCCCGGAGCACAAGGAACTATTGAAATGTATGTGGCACGCTTCATCACAATAATAATTATGAATTATTATCATGTACAGAGAATGTGAACAGCGGCTATCAAACTGAAACCTCTGTGCTCATGCCGCCACAAATCTGAACAGGCTGTTATATCCACAATAGACCTTACAGTACAGATATTTGTCCATTCCTTCCCATGGGCAACGTAAATGATGTGAACTATTGTCTCCATCATAACACAGGCAGCTGCATCTCTCTGTCATGCTCAGTAACGCGTCATTGTACGTGTCAGGCTCGGAGCTGAACAGATCTCACGCTGTAATAAATGTTCACCTTCTAACTCTGGAGGAGATATAACATGGAACTTGTGGCAGGTAATTACACCATTAATAAACATGAATCTTACCTCCAGTAGTGGTCCAGGAGTGTTTCACAGCGCAAACGTGGACATGAAGCCGGGACGCAGCCTGTGTTTAGAATCCTCTCACCCAAAAGAAAAAAATTAAGTCCATGTGATAATCCAACCATCACGGTGTCCAGAGTTGCATTGTGCTCCTGAAGTGGGCAAACAAGAAAAAAAGAGAGTTCCCTGGAAAGGCGCTCCATCTGAGGGACTGCATGGCCAAATGCCCGCAAACTTTGAGTGAAGCTGTCCAGTGGCAGGTGCGTGCGCAAACTTAGTGGCCCATGCAGCGTTATGCATACACACACACACACACACACACACACACACACACACACACACACACACACACACACACACACACACACACACACACACACACACACACGGCTGAGTCAGTGCATGTGCACCCATGGGTGATGGGGGCATTAATAATGAACTTTGCAGACATCAGCTGACAAACTCATTTTGGTGGATGGGAAAAGGACTTTTGTTGGACATAAACCTGTGACTGTGGACAGTGGCAAGGCTAGCCACATTGCCACACAACACTTCCTGTTTCTTGAACAAGACTCTTTCACAATAAGAACACTGGACAAACGGATGATGTCACAAGTCAGATACTGAAGAGGAGAAAAACATCATGAAAACTCATTATTTTTTTTACTTTTTACAATATTCTGGGGGTCACAGAATTAATTTATTTTAGGTGGCCATTTAATAAACTTTAATTTAATAAAATAATTTAATTTTGGGTGGGCATTTAACCAACTTTCTACAGAAAAGGTGGTGGGCTGATGCTCGGCCGTGGGCCCTCAGATGCCTGAATTATGGTACTTCACCAATCTTAGAATAATGTCTGAACTTCAGCACATCATCTTTCCACATTTTCTGTTTCAAATGCATTGTAACCCTTTGCTAATGGTTTGTTTCTGGTTGTGTTCATTCAACCTCTGTACCAAAAGGAATCTGGTTGCCTGGATCACTCCATGACTCCTTCATCGCACATTCTCTAAGAGGAGAAAAAAAAGGAGAGCTTTAATGTTCATTGTTGCAGCATTCAAGTGCTGCTTTGTGACCTAGAAAGATTCAACAAAGCCTTCAAGCTGAGACAGTCATCAAGCTAAATTAGCCTACATGAGGAGACAGGCACCGGACTTGCCAGCGGTGGAAGCTGGTGCGTCTTCTTAACAATCAGGAATGTGTTGTAAAATGGAAAATGAGCAGAGACACAAAACACTGCATAGGTAAATGAACATTCAGGCAAGATTTTGCCACAAGAAACACTAGTTTTGCAACAACTTCACCCTACTTTTTCACAACAGTCTTTTTACTGAAACAAGAAAAAGTGATGTCTTCTTCATACCTCATTCACTGACTGACAGAAATACATGCTTAGTGTTCATATTTGATTCTTTTTATGAAGATGCACCTTACATGCCGGTGTACATACAGACCATGCACTTACTGTAGCAGTTAAATATATATATTGATGCACCTTTCTGAACTATCCAGCAGGTGTCACTGTGCAGCAGGTGGCAACACAGCACATAATGGTCTCCTTTTCATGCAGACCCAGGAACAATGTTTAAAAGATGTTTCAAAAGATTCAAAATTAACTGAGTGTAAACTAATGTGGCAGGAAACAATGGCAAGATGAAAACCTAGAATGTAAGGGCCCCTTCACACATAGTATGATTAAGCACAAATCTGAGCAGCTCACGGTGGAACAGCTCGTATGAGTGAACAACAAAAACAATGAGCCGATGGGCAGGCATGCACGATTCCGCTGCGACGGTGTCGTGTGAGCAGGAAAACAGTGTGAGCAGCTGGGACAATGTGCACCACATCGCGCCACTGATATGGAGGAAAATAAAATAAAAAACAGCTGTATAATTAGTGAATGTCACTGGGTTGATATAAATAATACATAAAAGGGGATGCAATACAGAACCCTGTGATAAAAAAAAAAAAATACTGCTTATGGGATTTGAACCTATAAGCTCTTTACCAGACAGAAAGTTTACCACTGTGCTATCATCGCTGGCCTGTAATCAGAATGAAAAAATGCCTGAAATCAACAAGTACACGAAGGAGGTGCGCTGAGTGCGCCCACTGCAGTCTGGCGCACAGGCAAAAGATGTTTGATATATTTCCATGTGAGGACAGCAGGCAGAGACATGCGCCTCACGGAGTAATGTTGTAAGTTCATGTCCTTCCAAACATGGAATGTTCTCAAGCTGGGACATCCAGGAGCAGAGATCTTTACAGCCGTGGCTGTGGGCAGACACGCATCCCCTTGTCCGTTCAGCGCCCAGACCAACGTGTCACTCTGTGTTGTTATGTAATTGCATATGTAGGTATTGTCATAATTATATAATTGTCCTGGCGGTGGTTTCTGTGTTTTTAATGTGTGCATTGACCTGTCATCCAGCTGTCAGTGTGCTGTGATCAGCTGACAGGCATCTCTCCGTGCTGTGTGCGATCAGACCTGGCTGTCTGGCCCCCATGTGATTTGATCTGTACATCCATCCATCCATCCATCCATTTTCTTCCACTTATCCTACGTCGGGTCGCGGGGGCAGTAGCACAAGCAAAGCTGCCCAGACCTCCCGATCCACACACACCTCCCCCAGCTCCTCCGGGGAACCCCAAGGCGTTCCCAAGCCAGCTGAGAGACGTAGGCCCTCCAGCGTGATCTGGGTCTTCCCCGGGGCCTCCTCCCGATGGGACGTGCCCGGAACACCTCTCCAGCAAGGCGTCCAGGGGGCATCCGGAAAAGATGCCCGAGCCACCTCAGCTGGCTCCTTTCGACGTAGAGGAGCAGCGGCTCAACTCCGAGCTCCTCCCGAGTACATACATATAAGCATTTTATGCCAAGTGTGCTCCCTGTCCCCCCAACACATCTGGTGTGCCAGGGGTAGCACACTTGCATAAAATGCAAGACACATGCGCACGTGTGGCTTTTTGCAACTCCACACTTATGGGGGCACTTAGACAAATTTCACATCCAGCTCAACAGTGATAGCCAGGTTGGACTACTGTAACGCACTCCTCATCGGGATCCCTGGCAGGAGCATTCAAAAGCTCCAGTATGTCCAGAACAGTGCTGCCAGTGTCCTGGTGAGGGTGCGGAAACATGAGCACATCACCCCCATCCTTCACACCCTCCACTGGCTCCCCATTCACTTCCGTATAGAGTACAAGATCCTTCTGCACACCCACCACTGTCTCCATGGTGATGCCCCCACCTACCTCACTGACCTCCTCACTCCACATACCTCGGGCAGAACCCGGTCAGGCCAACGGCACCGTCTGCTCCCGCCCAGGACATGGCTCAAGACCATGGGGGACCGGGCCTTCGAGGCTGCTGCTCCCCGCCTGTGGAACGCCCTCCCAGACCACCTCAGGGCCCCACAGATGGTGGATGCTTTTAAGAAAGGATTAATAACCTTCCTTTTTAGAAACGCTTACAGCTAGTTTTTAACTAATGAATGTATGATGTATTGTAATTTTATCTTATCTCTTTTATTGCTGTTTTATGTGCACTTTGAGATTTGCATTCAAATATAAAGTGCGGTACAAATAAAATGTATTATTATTATTATTAGTCTGCTGACTGTTTTTGTGATGATAGTGCCACACGTTTTCTAAGTACCAAATGAGCTGTGTTAGATGTTCTTGTGTGTCAGCTGGAATTGGGCTGACCCCTGCTGCGAGATGGTTCGATGGGCTCTCACAGCGCACACTCTGTCTTTCAGCCACTGGTGTGCACAAATACTTGTAGCAACAGGTGTACGAGCTGTTGGAGGCAGCTACGTGTTCACATGTATTGCATAAGATTCCTGCTTCATGCGCACTTCATGCATAATTCGATCACATTCACACGATGTGTGAAGGGGCCCTAAGATGTGCTGGGAGAACAAAGAATTAAAGGAATAATATCTTTTCACGATCTAACTTATTTAAAGATTCTGTAAGAATTGAACTTTTTTCAGTTTGTCACTTATTTATTTAAGATAGGAATGACACTTTGTTCAGACTTTATGCACATTCCTGTACAGCAGGTGGTGGGTGGTATGCATGTAATGTCAGTTGCAATCTGGCAGTAAACTACAAGAAGGAGAATTTGAAATGAACCACTTGTGTACCGATGAGGTCTTTTTGCACCAGCATCCCTCGCCACACGTTCTATTTTAAAAATTTTTACTTTCCCATTCGGCTTTGTATTTCAACCTGTATTGTGACACTTACTTTTTTCTATTTACTTCAGAACTAGGTACAAAAGGATATTTCAAAGGCTTCAATTTTTTTTTGAAGCCTTTAACTTGTACTTTTTAACTTGTACTTTATTTTCCTCTTTCTGTTGAAAATTTCACCTCGAATTCGACCACATACTGGGCATCCTATTTCTGCCATTGTTGGCTAGTTTAATTCTGCTCAATAGCTGATGCTAACATGAGGTGCAGCGCAAACAAATAAGGGATACTAGTACATTGGCAAAACAGCATTGCTTCTGAGATTAATCTGATTCGCAAAAGTTCTCCATAAATGAATCAGTCCATTATTCATCATTTCATGCTCCTTTTAAATTTTGAGATACCAGATGACAGCATTTATTGTTTTTGAGCTATTGTCCACACAAGCTGACTGGTATGGACTAATTCAACACTCAGCAGCATTTTTGCTGCTACCAGCACAGGCAGTAAATTGAGTAATTAAGTAAACAAAGCTAATTGTTGCCATACAGCTTCCAGCAAAATAATAATGCAGGTTATGCTGGTAAATATGAGAAAATCAGATGCTTCCAGACAGCCTGCCAGTACAAAACAAATGTCCATGTACTCATACGATGTACAACCGCCACATCGTTCACACTCCAGTCAGTGTTGTGCATGCAGACACACACAGCTGCAGCCATTATTGTAAAACCATTAATTAAATGACAGTGGTGGCCTCAGGCATGTTTTTTTTTTTTGTTTTTTTTTTGGCAGGTGGGAGTATGATTATTTAATGATGGAGTGACAGAACTTAAAATAAACCTGCAATTATACACTTTAAAATTGTGGCTGACAGAGGCCACAATGCTTCCAAATTATGACAACATGAGCAAATGCAGAAAAAAAATACCTGCATCAATTCAGAAAGTAGTTGCACTCCTGAAAAAAGAGTTTGCAAACCCAAAGAACACAAAAAATAACATGCAGCACATGCAACAATTTCATTTGATAATACATCTGCTGCAAATTCACACATGCTGCAGTAGACATGGGCCGATAACCAGTTTCACGGTATACTGCGGTATGAAAAAGCCACAGTATCAAAACCAGTAAAATTTTCTATTATACCGTCCCTATGGTATGAGCAGGTTATGATCATTCTTGACAGGCAGAGCGGAGGCGGCCGTCACCGCCCTTCACCCTGGTGCGCACTTCTGTCTCTGTTTAAAAAAAGGCAGCTAACGTTAGTTAGCTCTGCATCATGGCTGAAAGAGGCGAAGCCTGCACAGAACTTTTCCCTCCGTCTAAAAGGACCAAGTCGGCTGTATGAGATTACTTCTGTAACAAGGCAGACTCCAGTGAATTGGAGGAAGGAGGTTGTCCAACATTTTTTCATTTTATTTTCCCCGGAACAGCCATTCAAACCAAAAACGGTGGCAACAAGGCACCTGTGTTGGACTCAGAGCAATTCAAGATACCCGCAAAGGATTACATGGAAGGAGTAAACTTTATCCCATCTTTGAAACCACTGAAGTACAAGCGGTGGACTCAAGTTGTGCTTGTGGTCAACCAAATTTCTCCCACAACAAGAAGGATGTTACATGTCAAGAAGGACAATTACATCTTATTCAAAGCACTTTGCTGGTGAAGCTGGGTCAAGTATTGAGCATCCAGAGTTCCGGACATTATTCCAGCCACGTTTCTCCCTAAGCAAGTAAGTCATGTTTCCCACGGGGCAGATGCTACATGTCTAAAAGAGAGACGATCATTTTGGTATTTTCTCTAACGTTATCAGTGGTATAGTGTTTGTAGCAGTAGACATCGTGTGAATTAGTGCGCCTCAATCACGTGTGCTTCATATGCAAATAGCCATAATGTTGTTAAAAGCACATTATAAAGCTATACATATTACTGTGAAAATGTGAAACTGCGGTATTTTTGCCCATGGTTATCATACCGTCTAAATCTCATACTGGCCCATGCCTATGCTGCATGTTCCTTATGTTTGAGTTCTGCGTTTACAGACATTTTCATTTTCATGATGACGGAGGCAACGTTTTTTGTTTGTTTGTATTTGTATGTAGTAGTATTGTGTAAATTTGGAAGTAAAAATTGCATATAATGGATTCAGGTGGACAAGTATTATATGTAGCGTTAAATCCGTTATATATTTAAAATGGACAAAAGCCATTATATGTATGTAATGGATTAGTTACAGTTAGGAGGTGCTGAACGATCCTTGGGGAATCCCCAGCACCAATTAGCCTTATGTATTTCCTACGCCTGACCTTGAATCAGGACCTGCCTCGTGTAATGACCGGGTCAAAACTTTATCTGAAAAGAAAAAAAAAAAAAAAAAAAAAAAACTCCTGCTTTAAATAACTGGACATTTTGTATATTTAACCCTCTGGGGTCAAGGGCATTTTTTGGACAGTTCACTCGCCTGGCATAAATGTTTTATTATTGCTGTTAACAGCTCTCCCTGCATCCCACAATCAAGTTTTATGTCTCTTTTTTTTCAGGACAACCTGTGCTTTCATAATATATGTTTTTGTTGTGTTTTATAAGTGTAATAAAGGTTTACAATCAAAAATAGGTAAGGAAAAAATAAAGCGAAAAATAATTTTCCACACACATTTATTCAAAACACACAGCAAACTATAATAAACAACTGTTTTGACATGTTATAAAGGTAATTTGAGGTCTTGTTTGAAAGGCTGTAGAACAAAAAGGTTCAAACAATAAACACAAATGCACATTTTGAACAATATATACAAAATGGTCTATGTGTTTTGTTGTCCATTGATATGGTAAACAGTGCTTTACGCAGAGAAAGCAACAGAGTTATCCAGTAACATTCACATGCAAACTAGTGGAGCAATCCTGATAGTTACACACTCGAGCACATGAGATTGTCATCTGAGGCTCTCCGTGTGCTCCTGCTGTCACTGATCGCTGTGCGTAATGGCGCAGGGCGCACTGAGTATGTACTAATAGTATGTACTCATTGGAGCACCCAGGGGGTTATTCAGACAGGCCAACTAGTAACATATCACTCCTGAAAATGATCTTTGGCTTTTCACATGAGGCAAATCTGCCCTATGATTGGATTTTGGAAAACCATGTGACGGTGAACCAATTCCGATTGGACACTCACATTGCGCACGTCATTACACAGCTTCTATGAGGAGTACAAAGATGGCCAATGGCTGGCTTGAAAGTTTGCAGAGTTAACTTTTCAGCAAAAAAAAAAAAAAAAGAAGTTTCTATCTCATATCATTCAAAAGTTATTTATAATTTAGTAAAGCTTGGTCGGCCCCAGAGGGTTAAAAGTTTACATTTGGTTGAGTCCACTATGGAGTGGTACCTTAAAATCCTAAAACCTGATTTATGCTTCTGTAACTCTCTTGCCATGCAGTGATGTTGATGTGCACGTGACCCTTTTAAAGTTCTCTGTCACGTCTTTATGCAATTTTCCACAGGAAGAGTGGCTTTTTCTGAATTAATTTGTTCCTCAGCAAGCTCCACTTCTTTATAAAATCATCAACCTCAAAACCAATGGTATGGTATGTACTATTTCTCTCCATGAGTTGCGGGTCATTTGAGCATCTTTTTCTGACTCTGTGTTGTGAAGTTGGTCACATTTGACAACTTTTCTGCCAAACGTATTTGATCCATGATTGAAATGTAATCGCACTGCAAAAACGTTTAAAATATGATGGGAGAGGAAGGAATGAAATCAGAAAAGTTAGAAATCACAGCCCTTTGTGGTGTCCATCGTTTAGCAGGCTCCGGAGAGGCTTCACAGCCACGCAGAGGGCTGTGATCTAAAGTGGTTTTGTTTGTCACACCCAAGGATATGCGTGAGACTTAACACCATATTACAGTGCAGGTAACAAGCAGCATTTTATTCATAATCACCAGCCTTGTGAATACTTATGTACATGTGATTTCTTAGGGTTTTTTTTTATTATTATTATTTGTAAATTTGCATCAAAACAAAAAAAAAACCTTTTTCATGTTGTCATTGTGGAGTGTTGTGAGTAGAATTTTGGAATGAGGCTGTAACACAGCAAAATGTGAAGTGCTGTGAGCAGCTATATCACTGTCTTATGTTTATAAAGTCCAAGCAGCAAGGTGTCTTCTCATAGTTTTTAATTAATTACACAGACGATGAATTCTCATGTTAATTCTTCACAACAAAATTAGATTATGCAGTAAACACATTTTATAGAAAGCAAACACTGCAAATATTTACAGGCAGAAAAATAATGTATCGTGTTGAACAATTCTTACACTTTCTCCTTGAATTCTGCACAGATATTTTGCAGGCACAGTTGTGTTTTAAGAAAAATACTTTTGGAATTTAAAACATGACCTTTAATTGCCGAATGGCTTGGGGAAAATGTATTATTTACAAGCTACACAAGTGTTTTCATTCTCCAATAAATTCTTCTGGAGAGCAGTGTGTACAGATTAAAAGTGCTAAAATTTCAATTATTTAGAGCTTATGTTTGAGGTGTTGTCAGCAAACTGGTGGTGATTTAAGCTGAAATGCTTTTTATTCATCACTCTTCATGAAAAACTGGCTACGGTAAGTCCAGTAATCATTCCTGAGCTTTGACACTGATGAGGGAGGGACGGCATCTTGTGCCTCTGCAATGGAAATCATCTCCTACCGCGATTACTGCCAGCGTGAGCAGAACTGGTAATCAGGTGACAAAAAAAAGCAACACAGGTTAATTTTGAGGTGCCAATAAATTATAGTCTTTCACATTGCAATCAGTGGATTTTATTTCAATTTACATCAAATAGACATATTAAAATATTTGCAAAATATGGCCTGGATTAACACTACATTATTGACACTACATTAAGTTAAATCCCCTTATGACTTCATACAACAACTGACTATGGAGTTACAGTCTTGTGCAGTTTATATATATATATATATATATATATATATATATATATATATATATATATATATATATATATATATATATATGATGCTCTGGCAAACTTTAGTAGAATAGATGCCTATAACTCCTTCAGCGTTCTGGGTGTCAGTGGCTGACTTCTTCTCTTTTTGAAAACTGCCTATGCCAGGCAGATTTACTATACAGTACCATACTGTTAGTATTATTGAATAACTGATGTAAATGAAGTCCAAGACATATTCAGGGACTTGGAAATGTTCATGTATCCATTCTTGACTGAAGCATGTGAAAGTGAGTTGTGTTATACTAAAGGGTGACCATTTTGGCTTTGATATTTTTAGTTAATTTAGAACCGGTTAGAAAGATCTGTTTTCACTGCGATTGTAAAGGACAGAATTTTTAGATGTTTAAAAACCGGAATGCTTTTTGAAAAATTTTGTTGAATAGAGAACTGAAATGTGTAGAAGCCCAAGAGATCCCAAACTTCCAGAAGAAAAACAGGAAGGAGTCAGCTGTGACAAGAAAGATGACTAACACAGAGGACGAGCATGAACTCATGACTGAGAGGGAACGCTGTACCTGTCCACTGCACTGAGAAAGAAAACGACAGTTCCACATTTATCACAGTGGAGCCGTATTGTAGGTGCTTGTCTTTTTATAGAGGCAGGATTTAGAACGCTTCTAATTTCAATTTTTAGTGCCTGGTCGAGATTCTACAGAAGTTCCATCAAGTCACTGCAAACAAAGGTTCTATTGCAAGCTACATGTGCATTTGTCCATGTGTGCATACATAAGCATGGCTGTTAGCTAAAGCATAGCCTCACTGTGATTTGTAGTCGCAGCACAACACATGAAATTAAATGAACAAATTTTGCACGTTTCTATGCAACAACACCTATAATAGTAAGTCCCTTTGGCTGCTTTTTTATTTTAACTCAGGGTTGTCACAGCAAATCTGAAGTGGATCTGCATGTTGATTTGGCACGTTTTACGCTGGATGCCCTTCCTGACCAACTCCACATTGCATGGAGAAATGTGGCAGGGGTGGGTAAATGGTAAATGGACTGCATTTATATAGCGCTTTCCATCTGCATCAGATGCTCAAAGCACTTTACAGTAACTAGGGCAGGGGTGCCCAAGTTTGGTCCTCGAGATCTACCTTCCCGACACTCTTAGTTGTCTCTCTGTTCTAACACACCTGAATCCAATGAAAGTCTTGCTAGCAGGTTTTTAATGAGCCTTTCACTGGATTCAGGTGTGTTGGAGCAGGGAGACAACTAAGAGTGTCAGGAAGGTAGATCTCGAGGACTGAACTTGGGCACCCCTGAACTAGGGGATTAAGGACCTTGCCCAAGGGCCCTTAGTGATTTTCCGGTCAGGCTGAGATTATTGTTATTGTTGCGTCTGTTGTCGTTGTTGCATAAAACCATCCAATTGTTTGAAGTTGTTTATTTTAACTTAATTTTATTGTGTTGTTCATGAACAAAGTCAAAGATATTCTATCTAAATTGCACACTGAATGACTGTGCATTTACACAATGTATTCTTGCTTTTGTTTTGCAGGTGGTGGGTCAAATTGACAAACTTACATCAGACTTTGACTTTGACCTGGAGCCAGATGACTGGACAGTGGCCACAGCCAGCAGCACGTCCAGCAGTGAGCGGGGTCTGGGAGAGGCTTTCAGGCTGGACTTCCTCAATCCAGACGTGCTTTCTGACAGCTGGGAGTTCTGCAGCTACCTGGAGGCCACAGGTGCCTCGGCACGTAGACACGGTGAAAATCCTGGAGACCTACGACAGGACCTGGGCCGGGGAACCATCCCCACACAGACGCAGACACCCACCCTGCCCCCCGCCACTGCCTCCGTCTACTCCCAGATGAATGGAGGTCTGCCCATACCCAATGGGCCCCGCATAATTACGCCAGACTCATCCAGTGAGGAGGCCAGCAGCTCTACGCACAGCCACAAGACTTCCCGCACATCAGGCACAAGAGAAAGGGTGCGTTTCAGTGATAAAATCCTCTACCACGCCTTGTGCTGCGATGACGATGACGACGAGGAAGAGGAACCAGAGGAGCTACAAGATGACAAAAGTGGCTGTGCGACGCCGGACAGTGACAGCGAGCCCAGTCTCCTCACCAGCTCGGTGCCCCCCAAATGTTCTTCCTCTGAGCACCCGCTGCTCCACAAGTTTCTGGACCGCTCTTATGTCTCCTCACCAGTGAAGGTGACAACGGGAGCTCACACGCTACCCAGAAAAGGTCTCCTAAACCCCAGCTGCCGCAAAAAACTCTTACGAAATAGCAGCACACAAACTGTCTCTGACAAGAGCACCCAAACTGTACTACCCTATATTCCAACCAAACAGAAAACAAAGGAGCCCTGAGGAAGTCCCGAGTTTACCATCACAAACATGAAAAGTACTGTGCATTATTTAATATTAAATAGTTCATAGATTAATATACAAATAAATTACTAAATAAATAAATGATATATGGGAAATCACTCGACTACCTAATGTCATTTTGAGGCTCAGGGAAAATACAATGAAATGAAGCAAAGATATTATAGGTGGATTTAAAGGTGCCTGTTCTCACGTTAAAATGTACATCGAATGAATTCCCTGTGTACAGTTGTTTGAAACGAGTACAAAAGCAGTGGTGGGCACAGTGCAGCTAATTAGCAAAGCAAACGTTTTCGCAAGCAATTTATCTTTTCTGTTAATGTCAAAAACCATAACCGGATCAGTTACCTTCCACGAAATTTAGTTCTGCTATCTTTAAGTCAGCCATGTTTTTGAATTTTGTCACATGTCAAAACTCATAGTCAAAAAAACATTTGTAAGCATTAAAAATCATATGCTTGTTCCTGTTGGAGCATGTATACTAATCCAAAAAGTGAAATTTGCACATCACATGAAGGCAACAATGGAGAAAAATGTAGTTCAAAATGGGGATTTAAAGGAAAGGCATTACGGAAACAGACAAAGGCAGGTTGGCCTCAACTAAATGTTTGTTTTGAGATACTGAGTTTCATATCTGAACCCTTCATTTCTTATTATATTTTATTTGTTTAATACTTTATGTATTATGAATAAACTGTATGTTGAATGGAAACCACTGTTTAATTTCATTTGTTCACTTAATTATCCATGTACATCTTGATCATACTTTGATCTTGGCACCTTTTTGGGACATGCTGCTACATTTATGCTGTGTTTACACATAACAGCGACAAGTCACGAATGCCAAGAAGTATACATTCTTGGCCACTGATCACGAATGTGATGATTCGGGGCAGAGGCTTCAAGTGTCCTCGGGAACTGTTGCAACCTGTTACCATGTGTTGCGATTAATGGCACGTGTTCTTGGAGAATTATCAAGAGCCATTACGCACGTTCAAGAATGATGTTCCGTGCTATTGCGAGTAACAGCGCATTAAGTTCTGTCACATTATGAATGAGGCGAATTGTGTCCACACACAACAGCATATTCATCCATCAGCTGCTGAACAATTCAGATCGCTCCAGTTTGCTCCTCAAAATCCACAGCAGAAGAACTTTGTGACTGCATGCTTAGTTGGGCTATGTACCATGGAGTGATGCAGAGAGGAGGAGGAGACAGAGAGAGCCAGATGTGTGGCTCCATGCGGCTCTCGTCTCACTCATTTTCCCAAACATCAGGCACAGCAGCAGGTGGAACACCTGCAGGAGCGCACTGATGAACACTGGAACGAAACTTTTAGCCGACTTGGTGTCACTGTCCTTCTTCAGCATACTGCAGCAATGAAACTGAATGCGGCGCAGCAGGGTTTAATTGTGCGCACGTCAGAGAAGAACACTGTCACGCTCTATTAAGGATCGCAACTAATCAAGACAGATCAACATGTTCAGTTGCAACCTCCACAACATGAGGCAAAATGAGGGTGGTGCGTGACATTCATGGAAGATTTTTCGACTGCCAAAAACATGCTCCACGAAAAGCACAAATATCACGCACCAACACGCACTATTAAGAAACCTAGTCAAATGCGTTAAATCACATTAAGAATGTCAGAAATGTGCCAAGAATGACAGAAATATGACATTCATAACGCGTCTTGCCTATGTGTAAATGCACCATAAATTTTCAGCACTTTAGGATCATTTTTCAGGCTTCTAGGGCCAATAAATAATAATAATAAGCCAAAGCTAAAGTCAAAGTTAGCTGTTAGCAGTAGCTTCAGCTAAATATTTTACCTGCTTATCAGTTATCACAGCTAACTTGTCAGTTAGCAAATTAGCGATTGTTGATGTGAACTTTTAAGTTAGCTGTGCCCACCACTGGACAAAATAATTTTTTTTATGATTATTTTCAATGTGAAATGTGAAGAAGATGATCCCTCATCACACAAAGCATAAGCCGCTCAAAAAAGAGGGGGAAAAAACAAAGCTTGTTGCCATAATGTGGATACAAAACAGCACATTCTGTACGCTGAATCTGTATAAACATTGTCTTTTTCATGTTCCAGTTATTTCAAATGTCAGAGGGATTATTGCTTTCGGGGGGGAATTGTATCTAGATGCACATGTCAAGCCTCTTCCTCTCTTTGATGTCAACAAACAACTTTGAGTGAACAGCCGGAACGCAACACGATTTACCTGCCACTGATTTTATAAATCATTTCAATATAATGTTTTGTTGCTCACTGCAGAGGCCAAAGCATGAGAGCGGAAGCCAGAAAAGCACACGTCTAAAGTCAGGTCCATATTGGTCCATATTCTGACATTTCCAATTTTTTTCTCCTCCACCGCACCAGGAAGTGATGGTGTTCGGCTTAGTGCTTGAACTAAATAGCAGTACACAAAAAAAGTGTTAAAGGTTTTGTCTCTCCATTCAGTTGCCCAGTGGGGAATTGAACTCAGCAGAAGAGCGTTTTTATTCACAGGGCAGACGCCAATAGCCCCGTCTGATCGATATGTTAGAGGGAGGTTGCAGTGAGACCTCGCTCTGCTGAGCATGCATGCAATTCTCCTGGGATCCATGAACAAAATCTCACAGTCAGAACTATTTACTTGCACTGAGTGAAAATTAGAATTGTGGCTTTAACAAACTGACATTTTCCAAAAAAAAAAAAAAAGTGTGAGAGCTGAGTGAGAGTGTCCATTTTCAAAGATTCTTACAGAGCGATGATCTACCCCAGGGAAAGGCTTTCTGTGCTCACTTCCCTCGTTCTAAAAATGAAAATGCCACAGAAAACATCACTGGTGGCTCCTGTGAGTCTAATTACCTGATGTGGACTTAAACATCCACATCTGATTCATAAACAATAATGCTCAAAGCCTTTAGACATACAAGAATGTTGATTAAAAACACAGCATTTGAGTGTGTGTGTGTGTGTGCATTTGAAATGTCAAAACAATTCTACTAACAAATATATGGAAATTAATCATTTACCAAATTACAAAGCACATTTCAGATAATAATAAGCATCACCATAATCATCATCACAATCATCTTAATTTCTTTGTAGGTCTACTGCCTGCTACAACATCACAAAGACAGCTGCAAATGATCACTCAGTAATGAAATAATTGTAAAAACCTGAATGATGCTGATGGATTACATTACCCATTCTTATTTTTCGTTTGACTGCTAATGCTAGCAGTCGCCACAGTAAACCATTTATCTGTACTTGTACTTCATTCTGTCCTCTGTCACAGTAACGACCTCCATGCCTTCCCTCACTACATCCATAAACCAAATCTTTGGCATCCCCATTCTTGTCCTAACTGGTGGCTCCATCCTCAGCATCCTTCTCCTGATATACCCCACATCCTTCCTCTGAACATCCTTAAGGGCCCCTTCACACATAGTACAATCAGGGCTAATCATGGCGGAACAGCTCGTATGAGTGAACCACGAAAACATCAAGCCGATGGCAGGGGTGAACAATGCCATTGCGACGGTTTTGGGCACGCGGGAACACAGCTGCAGCATGTGTAACCACATCGTGCAGTTGATGTGAAAATAAAAATAAAAAATACATGCCACCCACAGGATTCGAACCTGCAATTTCCAGAAGCTCTGATTGCCAGCCAGAAATGTTATCACTGAGCTACCATCACTGTCCTGTAAAAGGTGCGGGAAAATGCCTGATATCAAGAAGGACATGAATGTGTTAAAAAATACAACCACACACCATATAAAAACACTGCATTTTATTGAATCCCTCTTATCAAATGGGCAATACAAGTATGATCTGTCTGTCATCTCCCATGTCCAACTCTGCTTTTCATCTCTTTGACAGCACCATCGCCTCTAAGCCATACAATGTAGCTGGCCTTCCTACTATCTTGTAAACATTCCCTTTCACTTTTGTCGATATCATTCCTACCACTCTTCCTCACCTACTCCATCCTGTCTGCACTCTCTTCTTGTCCTCTGTACCACACTCTCCATTATGTGGAATCATTGATCCAAAGTATTTAAACTCATCTACCCTCACCACCTCCACTTCTTGTAGCTGCACCATTCTCCTGCACACACATTTACTCACTTTACTCAAACAGACTTTCATTCCCCTTCTCTCTAGAGCATATCTCCATGTCTCCAGGCTCATCTCAGCCTGCACTCTCACTACAGATCCCAATGTCATCCACAAAAACATGGAGACTATTCATCACCACAAGAATGGTCTAAGAGCCAGTTGTTGATGCAATCCCATCTCCAGCTTCAAGCCATCACTCCTACCTCATATTAAACTTCCTGCTGAGGCTGAATAACTTTATGCCCCTATAGATTCTGCAACTTCCACATTACCTTGCTATTTAAGAATTGGTAATTGTTCACTTTCCTTCAGTCTGCAGGCATCCACATTGTTTTCAAGATTTTATTAAACAAACTGTTGGGAAGGTGTCGTAGCACGGACCCACAACAGGGGGCGCTAAAGAACGGACAATGAATAAGCCAAAAAGTAACAATTTAATGTTGTGACAACACACAACTAAACACACAAAATCAGTAAAGTCAATTAACACCAGGTGACGTGTGGGCAGGCTCGAAGATAGAAGACCCCCGACGAGAGAGGAGCCGCGTCCCACACGGCTTCCACCACCAACGGTCTGAAGAACACCGGAGCCGCCAAGTCCCGAATCCCCAGGTGGCCTCTGTCTTCGGCTGTCGACCCTGGTACTGCTGGCAGAAAACAAAGACAAGATGAATGAGTGTGAATTCGCACACTCAGTAATCCACAGTCTGCACTCAGTTAGGAGGGAGCACCTCCACCTCCAATCACACACTTGTGCAGCTCCTGTTTAACCACTTATCTTGGTTTGGGGTGTGAGGCGAAGCTGTCGCTGATCACACCAAACGCCAATCCCACAGATAAGGCAGAACACCACAGGATAACGGCTGCAAAAGAAGTTCAGATTATCACTCAACGATTTGAGTCAGCAGAGAATATTACCTCTTCGGTAGTTGATTTCTCGGCAAGGAGGTGGAGTTGCAGTCCGGCCTTTATGGTGATGGTGATGATGAGGAATGAGTGACAGCTGGAGCTGAGGATGAGTGACAGCTGTCACTTCTTCTGGGTCTGGCGCCCTCTCGTGCTTGGAGCCCGCACTCCAAATAGGGCGCCCTCTGGTGGTGGTGGGCCAGCAGTACCTCCTCTTCAGCGGCCCACATAACAGGACCCCCCCCCCCTCAACGGGCGCCTCCTGGCGTCCGTCCAGGCTTGTCCGGGTGTCTCTTGTAAAAATCGGCCAGGAGGGCCAGGTCCAGGATGAAGCTCCTCTTCACCCAGGAGCGTTCTTCAGGTCCATACCCCTCCCAGTCCACCAGATATTGGAACCCCCGGCCCTTATGACGGACGTCCAGGAGCCTGCGGACTGTCCAAGCAGGCTCCCCGTCAATGAGCCGGGCAGGAGGCGGCGTAGGTCCCGGAGCACAGAGGGGCGAGGTGTGGTGTGGTTTGAGGCGGGACACGTGGAACACAGGGTGGATCCGCAGTGAAGCTGGGAGTTGGAGCTTCACTGCGGCCGGGTTGATGATTTTGAGGATCCTGAAGGGTCCTATGAATCTGTCCTTTAATTTTGGGGAGTCCACACAGAGAGGAATGTCCTTCGTCGAGAGCCACACCTCCTGCCCGGGCTGGTACTCCTTTGGCACCGCCAATAGATTGGGGGGGACTTTAACCTCCTCATTAGCCGTCACACCGGGAGGAACCGAGGATCCTAAACACTCCCGGTGGCAGGTTTCGCTCCACTGCGTCACAACCCCGGACGGCCAATCTATCCGGGGATTGTGCTTCACCATCCATGGAAATCCCAAAATCACTCGGGAGGTAGAAGGTGTTACATGGAACACTAGCTCCTCCCTGTGATTTCCAGACACAACCAAGGTCACTGGCTGTGTCTGATGTGTGATTAATGGAAGCAGGGTGCCATCTAGTGCTCGCACCTGCAATGGTGCCGGCAGAGTCACCAGGGGGAGCCCTACTTCCTTTGCCCATCTGCTATCCAGCAGATTCCCTTCCGACCCCGTGTCTACCAGTGCTGGGGCGTGAAGGGTTAGATCCCCACAAAAGATCGTCACTGGGATTCGTGCAGATTTGCGGGATTTCCCCGCGTGCGTGTTATGGCCCACCCTTAGCCCAGTTTCTAAGGACGGGCGTTGTAGTTTGACCGTTTTGGGGCAGTCCTTCTGCATATGCTCACAAGAGCCGCAGACAAAACACTCCCCGCAGGCCAGCCTCCTTTGTCTGACATTTGTTTTTACTTTGGCCCTGCTCGTGTCCATAGCCTCCTCAGCAGGGGGAGCTGTAGCCACACGGAGCTCTCTGGCAGTGAAGCGTGGGGACGACGTCACCCTTTCGGAACCGGAAGGGGGAGGGACGGCTCGTGCCCAGTCACGCCCCCCGGCCTGCTCCCAACGATGCTCATTCAAACGGTTGTCTAAGCATATAACCAAATCGACAAGCCCGTCAAAATCCCGCGGTTCCTCCTTAGCCAGCAGGTGCTCCTTCAGGACCGGAGACAGTCCATTTACGAAGGCGGCGCGGAGCGCAACGTTTTTCCAGCCGGACCTCGCTGCCGCGATGCGGAAGTCGACTGCATACTCGGCTGCGCTGCGACGCCCCTGTCTCATTGACAGCATCACGCTCGAAGCGGTCTTGCCTCTGTTGGGATGGTCAAAAACTTGTTTGAACTCCCGTACAAACCCAGCATAAGACGTTAGGAGCAGTGAATTCTGCTCCCAAAGCGCCGTAGCCCAGGCGCGTGCCTCTCCTCGAAGCAGATTAATAACATAAGCCACCCGGCTGGCGTCTGACTCGTACATGACAGGACGCTGTGAAAAGACGAGCGAACACTGCATGAGGAAGTCTGGGCACATCTCAACACAGCCTCCGTACGGTTCCGGAGGGCTTATGTATGCTTCAGGGGACGGTGGGGCGGGGGGGGGGGTCGTTGAACGACCAGTGGAACGTCTGTTACAGGCCCAGGACCAGCAAGAGGAGTGGCTGCAGCAGCGCCCTGATCACGCGCTTCCACCCTGGCGGTGAGAGCCTCCACCCTCCGGTTAAGGAGAACATTCTGCTCGGTCACTAAATCCAGCCGAGCCGTGAAGGCGGTTAAGATCTGCTGCAGCTCACTCAACACGCCTCCCGCTGACGCCTGCGCTCCTGGCTCTTCCATTGGCCGTTCAAGCTCGGGTTGACGCCCCTCGGAATCCATGACGAATGGCCGAGAAATCCTGTTGGGAAGGTGTCGTAGCACGGACCCACAACAGGGGGCGCTAAAGAACGGACAGTGAATAAGCCAAAAAGTAACAATTTAATGTTGTGACAACACACAACTAAACACACAAAATCAGTAAAGTCAATTAACACCAGGTGACGTGTGGGCAGGCTCGAAGATAGAAGACCCCCGACGAGAGAGGAGCCGCGTCCCACACGGCTTCCACCAAAAACGGTCTGAAGAACACCGGAGCCGCCAAGTCCCGAATCCCCAGGTGGCCTCTGTCTTCGGCTGTTGACCCTGGTACTGCTGGCAGAAAACAAAGACAAGATGAATGAGTGTGAATCCGCACACTCAGTAATCCACAGTCTGCACTCAGTTAGGAGGGAGCACCTCCACCTCCAATCACACACTCGTGCAGCTCCTGTTTAACCACTTATCTTGGTTTGGGGTGTGAGGCGAAGCCGTCGCTGATCACACCAAACGCCAATCCCACAGATAAGGCAGAACACCACAGGATAACGGCTGCAAAAGAAGTTCAGATTATCACTCAACGATTTGAGTCAGCAGAGAATATTACCTCTTCGGTAGTTGATTTCTCGGCAAGGAGGTGGAGTTGCAGTCCGGCCTTTATGGTGATGGTGATGATGAGGAATGAGTGACAGCTGGAGCTGAGGATGAGTGACAGCTGTCACTTCTTCTGGGTTTGGCGCCCTCTCGTGCTTGGAGCCCGCACTCCAAGCAGGGCGCCCTCTGGTGGTGGTGGGCCAGCAGTACCTCCTCTTCAGCGGCCCACATAACACAAACAAAACAAAATATTTAATCAAAACATCATTAGCATCTCTTCTAAACAGCTCTCTGCCTCCACTGGTATCTCATGTGTGCAAACTGCCTTTCTACTATTCTGTCTATAGTAGGGCTGCCATGATTAGTCGACTAGTCAAGATTAAGTCAGCTATCAAAATTGTCAGCGACTAATTTAATAATTGACATCTTAGTTTATTTTTTAAGCTTTGTTTTTCTCTCAAACTGCTGCTGTATCTTCTGCTGCCTTTCTGTTGTTGACGTGCATAGCGCAGTTGTGGTAATCTGGATCAGCCGTGATGTCATGGGAAAAGTTATGCCAAAACAATATCATGGCTTGCCGGCAATGGAGCTAAAAAATGTGGGAGCATTTTAACCAAATTCAACAGAAAAAATATGCCATGCAAAATCTGCAAGGCAGAACTTGCCTTCCACGGCAGTACAACAGCAATGCAGGAACATCTGAGAAGGAAACACGATGGGCCAATTCTGATGAAGCGAGACAGTCATCTTGGTAAGCTAATTGGCTAGTTAGTCGCTAACATTAACATCTATAGTGAGCTACTTAGCTGTAAACGTTAACATTAGCAATGATTTTTTTTCATTAGCATTAGCATGCATATGTGTTTGCTGCAATGTTATAATAGCGATGTCATGTTTGAATAGCAAATGTGATAATGTAAATGTTTTAGAATGCTACAGTATTTACAGTGCTAAAATATACATCCCTCTTCAGTGGATGACTTTAGCAAGTAAAAGTTGAATGAACTATCATGTTAATTGTTGTTTTCAATTAGCACATACCTTAAACACTTCAAGCTTGAAGCTAATGATGGTTGTATAAGAGCAGCTGCATGCTGGTGCGATAAGCCACAATTTACATATGATCCGATTAGTCGACTAATTGCAAAAATAATCGGTGACTAGTCAATCATCAAAATAAACCTTTGTCGCAGGATTCACTCTCTCCTTATCATCTAACTTTCTATCCATCTTTTCATCCACACTGTAAACCTGAATGTTCAGATTAATTAAAAAGATTAAGTAGTGTAAACTCAAATTTAAAAAAAAAAAGCTCTACTTAAATATTTCAACTTTTGATAACATGGTCTTGCTTTTTGAGTAAACTCAGATGTTCAATTGACTTGAACTAATTGTATATTAAGTAAGCAAAACTTCAAAGCATAACTTAAAAGAATTAAGTAATTCTACATTTGAATTCCACTTATTTATATTGCTTCAGCATTACTGCATGATGTCAGCAACATATAATATGTGTGATGAGGGAAGATATAAAAGCACACGTTTATGTATATATGAAAATATTTAAGTTGACTTGATGAACACTTTAGCAGGGGTGGTGGCCAAGTGGTTAGTGCGCATGGTTTTGGAAGATTCCTGGGCATCCATTGTAAAACTTGTGTCAGCTCAACATGCAGATCCATCATGCATCTGCTGTGGTGACCCCAAGTGGAAAACAAGGGAGCAGTTGAAGAGACTTACTTTTATTTAATGAACACTTGAATTGTAATCATGAGATACAAGTAGCATGTAATCGAAACTTGTAAGTTCTGGGAACAATTGACTTTTAACTTTATGAACTCAAAATGTGGCAATAGATTGGCTCAGTATTTTTGAGTTGTGCTAACTGTACAGTGCATTTTTACGATTCACTATTACTACTACTATGACTACTACTACACTGCAAAGAAAGGATGTCTAAAACAAGATTAAAAAAAAAAAAACAAATCGAAGGGAAAAGGTACTCAAAACAAGTGAAATTGTCTGTACATGCAGCAAGATAATTTCACTTGATAAGATTCTTCAATTAAGGTTTTTAAATCAAGAAATAAGCATGTTGAACACTTAAAATAAAAAAAAATGTAACTCTTAAAACAAGATCAGTTATCTAACACGTAAAATCTAAGTTTTTTTCTTGGTAAGAACCAAAAAATTTGCAGTGTACCATTTCCATTTTTTCACTGGTCAGTACATTTCCATATGTATCCTTATTATCAAAACCTGCTACAAATCCTTTCGAGCTTGGTCCTTCAAGCTGGCCTATTGGTACAAGTTCTTTTTTGCCGACCTCTTCCTCTTTATACTTTCCTGTACTTTGTCATTCCACCAACAAGTCTCCTTGTCTCCTTCTGTCCAGGTGCCACACCAAGTATAGTTTTACACATTTCAGAAGTTCCTGGCTAAACTCCCCTTCCACTTGGTGTCTTGAGACAGGTAGACACAGTATGTGTACCTTTTTTATTCACTCTCTTTACCAGTCACAGTGCCAACATTCAAAGTTACAACTCCCACCACCACACTTCAACCCTTCCTGCTCTGCTGGTACCTCTGGATATGCCACATTCCTCTTCATCGCCTCTTAGTTTCCACTTGTCCTCTGCTGTCCCACACTACTGATGGCGATCCTTGTTAAACCAGGTCTCGAGTGATTCAACATGGAAATCTTATTTATGATCAACATATTTGCTTTGGCCAATGATTCACACCAGATGCCCTTCTTGATGCAGATCTTTCAATTTATCTGGGCTCAGCAAAAGAGCCCAGATAAGCATACTGCTTATTTAAAAATAAATAAATTAAATTGCAATTGACAACCAAAAAGAAATATATATATTTTGTTCTGCATAGTACTGTAATTAAGTACTATATTTTGTAGATATATTTTTTGTTAGGCCAGCAATTGTTAAATATTAATCTAAGATTTCTGGTTTTAACCTCCAAACCACAGCCTTAGGTTTCATGCTTTTTTGTGTTAACTATTTTGCTAAATTATATTATTTTGTGCATCACACCCTATGACTGCTGAGATTGGCTCCAGCACCCCGTGACCCTTGATTGGCGTAAGCAGTTATAGAAAATGACTGAATGAATATTATTTTCTTGAACTTTTCAATGTGAAGCTTATGAAAGTAAGACAGCATTTTGGATGAATAAATAAGCAAACTAGTAGTCAAACAGAGAGTGCATATCCCCACCAGGGTCATTTGTTCCTGAATGCTTATAACATCTTCTGTATCCTGGCACTGAAAACAATGCCTCCTTGGTGGAGGTATTGATTCCATGCTTTGATCATAGATTACTGGGATCCACCTAATCTGCCAGTGACCACTGAGCATCACATGTGTAACACACTGTGGTTGATTCAAGGCTTTGGTCTGGAGGAGAAGATCCATGAGACTAAAGTTCTGGATGTTTTGTGTGTTGATGCATGTTTTTAGTCCACCGCTCAGAAGTGTTATGACTGTCTGGAATCAAGAGTCCTGGAAATGGGTGCACACCAGGTAGTGAGGTAGAACCAACACAAACATCAATCAGACTGCAGCTGATGTGCGACTTTGAAGATTTTTAAAGAGATTTCGTCACATTTGCTTTTGTGTTTGTGAACATCTGTAAATCCTGAGCACCTGTGAAGAAAGAGGCAGTGATGGGAGATCAATGGCTCACTCCCTCCAGCATCCACTGCCATTTCCCTGCTAGATTGGGGACCAACGGGTCATCGCAGACATTAGCATAAACAAACAAAATACGCTGGCGCACAGGCAACGCTTCAGTTACAGGAAAACAAACTAAGCCCTTCCTGTGATGCATATACAACCACCAGACATCATTTTAGAAGAACATTCCCCCCTCTGAGTCATAAGTCATGTAAGGAATGAAATCACCTCCTCAAATATAGAGCTGTTTGGCACCAGGGCAGAATACATTATCATTGGGGACAGATTTGAGATATTTGGACAAAACATTAGTAATGTCTCTTTTGCCAAGAGGCTCATTATTCATCTCTAATAGGGCAGAGCGTTGTCCTCGAGTCTCCGCAGGATGAGGATGGGAGGCATCCAAAGGTTATGAAAAACCAAATGATGCCAAAGCACCTGCCTACCAGGAAGAGCACTTTGTGTCGCACACAAAACAGACAAATGTGCATCCGTTATCACAGATTGTTCACACAGAGCGCCACTTATTTTGAATTTAAACTGCCGTTGGATTACTTTCATATTTCAGTTTCACAGCAATTAACGGAGATCAATACAAATATACACCCACATCCCCTCGGACCTCATTTGGCAGGACGTGTCTATCAGAGAAAAAGTGAACAAAATCTCTCTTTTTTGGTCCAAGCAGGCGCTCCAGTGCTGCAAAGTGAGTTGTGCCATCTGCGGTTTGACATCAGCGGTGGACAAGCATTCTCTCACCTCCCTGATCAATCCGCTAATCACCACCCAGGGGTAAATGGACAATTTGATAAATAAGCTGCAGTCAAAACGCCTCATCTAAAAAAAAAAAAGAAAAAAGGTGATAGTGAAACAAATACAAATAAATATCCAAATATCCTCTCACACTGTCACCACACTTCACTGTCTGCTTCTCACCTCCGTTGGCAAGCAGGATACAACAGATGACAGACCGGTGTTTTCTCTGCTGATTGGTAAGGGTCCATGAAACGGTGAGCTCAATGGCGTCACACTGATTACTATAGATTTGCTAACGGCTGGAGCTACCTAAGGTTGATTTGTTTCATCTTTGTGCCATTTATATCCTGTCGCTACGAGAAATAACTATTTCTATTCAATCTGCCTCTCCCCACTCCCCCCTGCTTCCACCCTCCTTTCACCGTGTGCCCTTTCCATTTACGACATCGCTGGTGTCGCCGCACATCTCAATAAGCTCACACAGAAACATAACGATGATTTAGTGTCTCAATTTGAAAAATGTAGGCTGGTTCGTGTTGCTGAGATGTACTTCTAAACCTTTTATCCCCGGCAGTCACACCCCTCGTCTCAACTTTGCGGGAAATCTAAGAGACAACTTGATGAGACAAGGTCAGGGGAACAGTGTGTTAACCATCAAGTGAACTAGGCGGTGTTACAAAGCAGATGGCGCTCCTGTTACTAGTAGTGTGTTGTTGCATAAAACAGGAGTGGAGTCTGCCATGTCCCTCCACCACACACACACACACACAAAACCATCCCATACATACACAACCCCTAACAACAACACAAACAATTAGCTATGGACACCTCTGACAGGCGAGGTGGGAAGTCTTTAAAAACTCAGATTCCTTGCTCGGCTTCTCAAGTGCTTCAATCACGTTATTCATTGATTCCCCAAAGATCATAGTATCATTCACAAAGCCAAGGTCAAGCGTATTCAGTTTTGCATGTGTCGACAAAACTGTAAACCTGTAAGGAAAATGAGTCGATGCACGGCTCTACACACACACACTGAGTGAATTGTTACGTATTTTTTTACAACCCCAATTCCAAAGAAGTTGGGACGTTGTGTAAAATGTAAATAAAAACAGAATACAATGATTTGCAAATCCTCTTCAACCGATATTCAATTGAATACACCACAAAGACAAGATATTTGATGTTCAAAATGATAAAGTTTATTGTTTTTGTGCAAATATTTGCTCATTTTGAAATGGATGCCTGCAACATGTTTACCACTGTGTTACATCACCTTTCCTTCTAACAACACTCAGCAAGCATTTGGGAACTGAGGACACTAATTGTGAGTGTCATGATTGGGTATAACACGAGCATCCCGAAAGTCTCAGCTGTTCGCAAGCAAGATGGGGCGAGGATCACCACTTTGTGAACAACTGCGTGAAAAATAGGCCACATTTTAAGAACGTTTCTCAATGGAATTTAGGGATTCCATCATCTACAGTCCATAATATAATCAGAACATTCAGACAATCTGGAGAACTTTATACACTTAAGCGGCAAGGCCGAAAATCAACACTGAATGCCCGTGACCTTCGATCCCTCAGGCGGCACTGCATTAAAAACCGACATCATTGTGTAAAAGATCTTATCGCGTGGGCTCAGGAACACTTCGGAAACCACTGTCAGTTAACACAGTTCATTGCTACATCTACAAGTGCAAGTTAAAACTCTACCATGCAAAGCAAAAGCCATACATCAACAACATCAAGAAGCGCCACCACCTTCTCTGGGCCCGAGCTCATTTGAAATGGACAGGTGCAAAGTGGGAAATTGTGTTGTGGTCTGATGAGTCCACATTTCAAATTGTTTTTGGATTTTGGAAATCATGGACATTGTGTCCTTCGGACAAAAGAGGAGAAAGACCATCCAGATTGTTACCAGTGCAAAGTTAAAAAGCCAGCATCTACTCTTAATCATATACCTGGTTACTCTTAATCCGACCTCTCTATCCATGGTTAATCACATGGATAGCCGTAGTCTCATCTGGAACTACTCCTCTTGTTCTCTTCCTCGCCCTCCTCCTCTTACCTTTCCAAGTCATCATTTTGCTCTCTTGCTCCTCTTCCAACTCCTCCTCAAATCTGAACTCCCTGTTGTCCTCTGCCTCTTCCCCACCTTACCTTGTTCTCTGCAATGTTGCCATCCATTGTTCAAAACAGATAGCTTGACCTTTGGCCTATTTATAGACCTATATGAAGGCAATGATTGGTTGGTGCTCATTAAGGTACTATCCCACTGGGCTGCAACTGTCAAAGTGCAGTTGGAGATGTGAATTTGTAATCAAACATTCGAATGAGCAACAAATCACAGTTGGTATCTCACTGAAGTGGAACTAATGATACATTAGTGCATGTCACCAGAATGTCGGACGAATGTCAGTTGAATGTTGCACAGACCCGCAGTGAAGCTATCTATACATATCACATGAGTGAATGCAGGATGAAATATGCAGTACCAGTGGGAATAACTCCTGTCTGATACCATATTTAGGAGGTGATGGTCTAGTGGAGAAGCATTGGACTTGAGGCCAGAGGATCCTTTGTTGACACCCCAGGCTGATCGGAAAATCACTAAGGACCCTTGGGCAAGGTTCTTAGTCACCAAGTTGCTCCAGTTGTGTAGTGAGCACCTTGCATGGCTGCACCCTGACATCAGTGTGTGAGTGTGTCTGTGTGAATGCGAGGGATCATTTAAAGTGCTTTGAAATTCTGATTCAGATTGAAAAGCCCTAAATAAATGCAGTCCATTTACTGTCATACACAGATCATGCGTGATGTCCTGCTGTGGACAGATGTCCTCCTCTTTTTTCGAGAATGACCAGTATTCATTCACTGCTGTGCTGAAGCCCACCTCTGTGTACAAGCCCCTGCTGTGGTCCTCCATATAAAAATTAAAGATAATCCCAGTTTGCATGGACAGGTGTGTCAAGCCCCTTGACCATGTGTGGCTCTTCCAGAATTTCAATTTCAATTTATTTTCATTTATAGAGCACCTAATCACAACAAAGTTGCCTCAAGGTGCTTCACACAAGTAAGGTCTCACCTTACTAACCCCCAGAGCAAGCACACAGGCAACAGTGGTAAGGAAAAAGTCCCTCTGAGGAAGAAACCTCAAGCAGACCAGAATGAAAGGGGTGACCCTCTGCTTGGGCCATGCTACAGACTCAATTGGCAAAACAATTCACCAAACAAATATACAGGAAATGTTGCCAGTGCACAGTACAGGAGGGTTTCCGGAACAGACACCACAGCCATCTCTGGATGGAGCCGCACCTCAAACAGAGAGAAGAGAAAAAATAAACAGAATCAGGCATCAGAAAGACAACAAATACAGTATAATTTGTCAACAAGAAAAACAAAAGAAATACTGAGGTGATCACCGGCGACTAGCCCTACGCTTCACTAAAAGACTCAGAATGTGATAAAGTTGAGGCCGGGGCCCCCTCCATTTCTTAATAAAATGAATTAAAAGAGTAAAAAGCATAGTACCATACTATGTCAGTATGCTAGCCATATGAAAGGGAAAATAAGTGCATCTTAAGTCTGGCCTTGAAAGTCTCTACAGAATCTAACTGTTTTATTGACACAGGGAGATCATTCCACAGAACAGGGGCACGATAAGTGAAAGCTCTGTGACCCGCAGACCTTTTATTCACTCTAGGTGCACAAAGTAGTCCTGCACCCTGAGAACGCAAAGCCTGGGCTGGTACGTAGGGTTTAATTAGGTCAGCTAGGTAGGGAGGTGCCAGTCCATGAATAATTTTATAGACTAGTAGCAGAACCTTAAAGTCTGATCTCACTGGGACAGGAAGCCAGTGAAGAGATGCCAAAATGGTTGTAATGTGGTCAAACTTTCTGCTCGTGTCAAAAGTCTGGCAGCAGCATTTTGAACCAATTGGAGAGCCCTAATGCTAGACTGCGGTAAACCAGAAAATAAACATTGCAGTAGTCCAATCTAGAAGAGATAAATGCATGAATCAAGGTCTCAGCATCAGCCATAGACAGGATGAGACAAATTGACTCCAGCAGGTGGTTTCACTCATGAACTCATCACATCTGTTCAAAGTGATGTTTATCAGTGAAATTACCTGCTGGAGTCAGTGGCTGTAAAGACAACCTGCACCCTCTTGGGCCTTTCTGGAATACGCTGGACACCACTGGCCTAAGCAGAGGGTCACTCCTTTAAGTCTGGTCTGCTTAATGCTTCTTCCTCAGTATCATCAGAGGGAGTTTTTCCTGAACACTGTTGCCTGTGTGCTTGCTCTAATGGTTGGTAAGGTTAAATCTTACTTGTGTGAAGCACCTTGAGGTAGCTTTGTTGTGAATTTGCACTATAAAAATGAAATAAATTCAATTAAATACCTTTAAATTTCAAAGAAGTGACATCATGTTAGATTGCTGTGTGGAACAGTGTTTAGTCTTTTGACAAACACTGTGTGTAGTGTAAAAAGTGTGAAGATGAGAATGCCCTTATAATTATGCCAATCTGGACTAAAGTTATGCTCCGTGCATGCTCGGGTGCACTAACTGAGTGGAAGTGGGCATTATTTGTGCGTAAGCAACTGCAAAAAACTGTTAGAGATTTGCAGATTTATTCACACATTAAGTCAACAGATTTGCAGATTTGAGTACACGTGCAGATCTCATCACATACGTATTCACAGTTTTTTTGACACATTTATAAATGTGATTACACACATGCTAATTGAGATTAGCATTTACTCTTGTAAACAGCTTTTCTTCAATAACTGCATACGGTTGCTTGCCTGGGTGGTTGCCATCCAGGACACAAGGCCATTTGCAAACGTTTTTGCTTCTTTGGATGTGGTGGAGTTTCGGGTGTATCCATGCCAGGCAACTGTGACAGGACCAGAAAGGTGGGCACACAGAGATGCAGACGTGTGCCCACCTTTCTGGTCCTGTCACAAACCCGACGCGAGGTACAGAGATGACATTGGCAGCCCTTAATATTTCCTGTGTTTTATTTTATTCATTATTGATTTTTGATGAGTGTGTGTGTGGGACCTTTATGAAAATACACAACAATTTACATCCCATATTGATTCAATTTGGGATGTAACAATTAATTGTCAAAGGACAATTCTGTATTTTAAGGGGTGGGTGGCAACCCTATGTGGATGCCATCTTGAATTTCTAAGTGAGCACCAGGAGGATTCATCAGGATTTTTAATATGTTGTTTAGGATGGGTTGGGGCACCATTAAGTTTTAGTTTGTATAGCATTATACAGCAGAAAATAGCAAAATTTCAATGCTTTTGAGCTACCTCTAAAAATTAATTTATACAAACTAAATTTTACGCAGCATGTTTTTTTTTTCATCAATTGGATCTATTCAGGGTGTCAGAGTACTAAATATCAAAACTTTGCAACATAAGGACCACCCTACCCAAGGCGGTTGCATGGTGTCACAGATGTGGTGAAGCGCAGCAACAATACATGGTCCCAGACTTGAATAATTACCCCATCCATCCATCATGCCTCATGTGACAAGAGTTTGCAGGCAGCTCCTGGAGGATGAAGGAATTGATGCCATTGACTGGTCCCCACATTCACCTGTCCTAAATCTAATAGAACACCTGTGGGACATTATTTTTTTTGGTCCATCCAAGGCCACCAGGTTGCACCAGAGACTGTCCAGGAGTTAAGTGATGCCCTGTTTCAGATCTGGGAGGAGATCCCCCAGAACACCATCCATTATCTCATTAGGCTCATGCTGTCAGGGGTGCACATATGTATGGCCCATACAATCTACTGAGTATCATTTTGAGTTGCTGCAATGAAATTTTGGCAAAATGGACAAGCCTGCCACTTATTTTTTGTTTGTTTTTCGTTTTGATTTTTGGGGGCGTCTATGAATACAGCGCTCTCAAGATTACCAATTGACAGAAAGATATCCAGCATGATTTTTCCCCCATTTAGATCTGATGTGTTTCAAAGTGTTCCTTTTATTTATTTATTTTTTTGAGCACTGTGTGTGTGTGTGTGTGTGTATATGTATGTTTATATATGAAATGCATAAGCTTCAAAATCTGACATAGTTTAAGACATTTAACTATTATTTGATTTTTTTTTTTTTTTTTTTAAATGCGACTAATTTCATGTGAGAAGATGTGTGCCTTTGTTTTGTGAGCCCCTCACAGGTATTGAGTCCATTAATCAATATAGTGAAAGCAGTGTGGTATCTCCCTATGAACTGTATATATAGCTGTGTGGCAGGATCTATAGTGCATTGTGCCGCTGCCAACAAGATGTCAACTCACAGCAGCAGAGGGATGGCTGGACAAGGCCACATCAACCATTAGTCGTCATTTGATTGGACCAGGCTAGTGATTAATGAAGAAGTGTGCAACAGCCGCCGATAAGACGGGACCTTCACAGGTGACAAAGGACGGAGCGTGTGTCTGGGAGTTTGGGGGATTGGCAGCTCCTACCTTCATAAGACTCTGCACACAGTAATTAAAGTTAATGAGAGCGCTGTCACTTTCACATACTCCATAGTGTTTTGAAAGAACAGTGTGTCAGGCAACGCAAACAAAGGTAACAGGATGTGATAATTATTCTATAATAGGTCAAGGAGAAGGCGACAATAAGGCCGTATCAAACACAGTCACCAAATCATTGTGAGTGTTTTGTTTTGGAGCTTACATGTCAATTTTTTACAAACTGTTTTTCTGAAACAAGGTGTCATTATTTTGAAGATGTACGAACAAATCCAAAAACTGCACACACAAAATGCAAAATACCATAAACATACATTTTTGATTATACCATGTACACTGGTGTTCCAAATCTAAAGCTCTGCCAGCTTTTAGGCTTTTGTATAACGGCTGAGTGGATCCTTGTCAATTTGATCAGTGCTTTGTATGTCACGTGACACGGATTAATCGTTTCATTTACCATGCAGTTTGGTTCCATACCTTTTGTACCATTGCACTGCACACTGCAAACCTCACCTACACACACACTAGTGGGGGCAGCATTTAGCTAAATATGGCGGCGTTTGTTGTGCTGATGGACGACAGTGTGAACAAGCTAATGACTGTGGTAATTCTTCTAACACACACAAAACAAATCCACTACTCTAAGCCAGTGATTCGCAACCGGGGTGCCGCGGCACCCTAGGGTGCCGTGATCGATCGTCAGGGGTGCCGTGGGCAATTATCAAATATCACTATTATCGGGTGTATGTGTTGTAATAGTGTGGCAGATGATGTAATGCTCTTTTATTCCAGTAGATGGCAGCAAAGCGCTGTACTATAGTATAATAGTCGAGTTAGTGCTGCGTGACACGTGACATGTAGGGCTGTCACAATTATTACAATATTTGTCAATCGCGATTATTTTTCATATTCGCGATTATTTTTCATATTCGTGATTACCGTGAATTACTTATTTTATCCACAAAGCATAAAACGACTCAGAATCTGACGTCATTGTGCTGCAGCCTCGCTCTCGTATTAAGGCGGGACAATAACATGGAGGCTGAAGAGCGATCCATCCTGCCGTTTGGATATAAGACGGCCGATTTAAAACAGTGGTCATCTTCTTCAAAAGTCGTCTTAAATGCGGAGCTGTCGGTTTGTGTGTGTCTGTGTGTGCGCGCGGAGTCAACAGGCTGCAGACTGCGAGGGAGGGGGTGCGTGAGGGAGATTCCTGAATGCAGGCGCGACACGTTACAGTCTGAGAACCATCAGTGCGCAGCGAGCGCGGAGCAGAGAGAGGATTTTAACCCGAGTGAACATGTTAACAAAACAAAACATGAAGCTGCTTTTACTTCTCTCTGAACTTTCTCTAAAGGTGTGATTCTGCCGTTACCGTCCTGTTCACACCATGTGCGCGTCGTATGCTGAATTTATGAGATCATGAGATGAAATAAACAGTCAAATAGCTTTAAAAACATATTTAAAAAATGAGAATATATGAATGAACTGAGCCACAAAAAAAAAACAATGTTCAGACCCACAGATCACAAAAAGCAGGTGAGAACTCTGAACTTTAACAGCTGTTATTGTCCAAAGGTATTTATTTGTTCAATCTTGAGCTTAATGTAGTGTTTAAGCACAAAACGTGACTGATGAGGAGAAAACAATTCAGAATGCAACAGAAACAACCACAAATCAGAAAAAGTTGGGACTATAAAATGAAGATAAAAATAAAAATGTTGCACCATTCCCATTTTTCCACTCAGAGAAGCCAAACATTCTTCCAGAGTTGTGTAATTATACTACAATAGTAGAATATAAAGAAGGGAAAAAAGAAAAAAAAATAGACAATATATTCGTCAATCACAATTATTTGTCTGACAATTAATCGTCTCCAGGAATTCCTAATCGTGACAGCCCTAGACACATGATGACTACAGCGTGAATCTCAGCTGCTCACGTAGCATGGTTCCTCTGGGGAAGGAGAAACCGCGTTGGCTGTGGAGGTGTGCGGGGAAGGCGGCCTGACCTCCATTGATGTCACCGTGGTCAGACTTGGGCCTTCTCGCTCACAACTGGGTTCGCTGAAGGCAGCCTCTGCGCTCCGTGAATATTAGAGTGGCAGATTATTGTGAATAAAAGTGTTGACATGTCTAAAAAAAACATGAGATCAGAGCGCAAAATGCTTGAGGATTTTCGAAATTCAGTGTTTTCTGTATCGATTTTCTATTGCGATAATTGGGTTTTGCGCAAAACCAGAGGTAATAGAATTATAATATTATTTTGGTTGGTGGTGTGCTGCAGGGTTTTGTAAATATAAAAAGGGTGCCGCGACTCAAAAAAGGTTGAAAATCACTGCTCTAAGCCATCTGGGGTATGAAGAGCTGTTAAGAGGATGAAGCTAGAATGATGTATTGCTGGAGTGAGGAAGTTCAGTTTTTTTTTTTTGTTTTTTTTTAATCACAGACTACATCATCAGAATTATTTTTGGACTCCTATTTACAGCTTGTGTAGGATTGTTGATGTCAAAGCAGCAGTTCTTGTTGTCCATTCGGCTGCTCCAATTGTGTTCAGGGTCGCCACACCAGATACAGCCAGAGCTGCACTGGTATTTGGCACAACTTTCATGCTGGATACCCTTCCTGACGCAACTCCAGTTTTACCCGGAGAAACACACACAACCGCTGGTGTTCTGCAGAGGTCCGCCATCCAAGTACTAACCAGATCCTGCACTGCTTAGCTTCTGAGATCTGATGGGTCAGGTCTGACACAGAGCAGACCACCTGATGTCAAAACAGCAGTGATGCACCAAAATGTAAGTTCCTTTTCGCTTTGTTGAATGGAACATTCCAGCTTTCACCTCATGAAATATTCGTACCATTGAACTCATAAACATTCATTATTTAGATACTATCTGTATTTCCATAAAGTGCTTTACAGTGAAACAAACCCGCTGAGATGGGTTGAAATGTATACAGTAAATACTGCGGCCGTGGTGCCAAGCCCTCTGTGGTGAGTAAGATGGTCAGTTCCTGGATGAGACGGTAGACACAGAGATGACTTAACAGGTCCAGTCTTGACGCACACTGTTTCTGACAGACGCTGCGTGTGGTTGCTGCGAGAAGCTTCTGCCTGTCAGGATCTTGCCCTCTCTCCTTCCTCTCCAATCTCAGCGGTCTTTGGGTGAAAGGCAAGGTGCACCCTGGACAGGCCATCAGTCTATCACAGGGCGACACATTTACACACTCCCACACACACACACACACACACACCTCAGTTTAAAGTTTTCAATTCACTTAACCTGCATGTCTTTAGAAGTGGGAGGTAGTTAGAGCACCTGAAAGGAAACCATGAACACGAGAAGAACATGCAAACTCTACACTGAAAGGACCAAGACCGTAGTGAAGCTGGGGCCTTTTTGCTGTGAACCAACAGTGCTAACCACTAAGATACTGTGGTGCATAATAATAAGAATACTACTACTAATAATAATACATTTTATTTGTGGGCAGCTTTTCAGACACTCAAGGTCACCTTACACAAATTACAGAAACACTATATATCAGCCATGGATTAAAAATAAAAACAATCAACGTACAAGCAAAAAAAAACAAAAAACTGTTGTGGCACTAGTATGAAAGTAACAAACTACCATCTGGCACCTAATTGTGAAACAAACTTACTATTCATGAGTGACGAAGTATTTAAAGGGTCATACCGTGCATTTTTTAAATCTACATTTTAAAAGCACATCATTGGACTCTGTGTTAATCATTCCATAGGTCCCACAGTTTTGTGATTGTACATGTAGACGTTTGTTGAAAATAAAATTTAAGAGTGGAACAACTCACTTTAGGCTTCTGTGACATATGTCACACATACTCTACTGACTTGTGCTCTGTGGTACACGCTCACACAATCTTTGGGAAAGAAATGGGTGGAGGAGGCGGGGCCAATAGCAGCTCCTTTCTATTAAAGCAACAAGCACATAATCAGGTCATCTTACAAATACGCCAGCTTGTTTGTTACCCAAGGCCATCGGGTATTGCGAAGACGTCACTCTGTGAATAAAAATCAGTCCTATTACTGCCATAGTCTTCAAGTCACAGGGAACTTCTATGGACACAGACCTTGGACAAGTCAGATAGCTAACCTTGACCTATTTTAGAGGTTATTTTAAGAGGTTAAAAAGTCAATATTCTGTTTCAATCTGTTCCCATTTTTGTTTTGAGTGGCGGAGGTGACAGCCAATCAGACTAAAGCGGCACTGTGTTATCAGTGGCAGGTGTCTCTAAAAACAATTTGTGTGTTTATATAACATGTTTCTCATATATTGTGTAAAAGCTAGTGAGAAATAAACACTTTTAAACTGAAACACTGTTTTTGGAACCTAATAATATACTTCTTACAAGAAATTTAGTGGACATTAGTGTGGCAACATCATAGGCTGGTGGCTAGCTGCAAACTCTGTTTCGTTTTTGTGTAAATTTAACGTCTTTGTCATATGTTATGTAAAAACTAGCCAGAAATAAACATTTCTCAAACTGAAAATGCTGTTTTGTAACCTAACACCTATAGACTGATTTACAAGACATTAACGGGCACTCAGTGCGAATGCTAACTATCCGCCAACTCAAAGCTAACTTCTGTCTTGTCAAAAGCTCATAAACATTGTAAGTAAGACAATAAGAGCTTAATAATTAATGTAAATAATTATATATATATATATAAACACACACACGCACTGGGATGTCAATTAATCTACTGCAAATTATAAAGAAGAGCAGGCCGAAGGTATTTTAGCATTGCGTTATATTTTTTTTAGGAGGTTATACCACACTGTCCTGTTGACCTATAAGCATGTTTTTTTCCCTCCTGTAAAACCTGATATGTGTTTTTTACTGTGTACAACTGTTTTTGGTATCAGTTTTTAAATCTGCACTGACCTTTGCTACAGACTATTTCTACAGCACTTTCCATATGATGTAATTTTTCAAAGAGCTTTTCCAACAACACCTCGTGCTTACACACTGCCATGCAGTAACTCTGATAATGGACATTGCTCAAGAGCACCTTGTGATTTTCCTATCAGACTGGGGAGCTGAACCAATGGCCTTCCAGCAAACAAGTCTGCTTCGCTAACCTTTAGACCAACACATTTGCTGATGATGTGGTGATATGCAATTTGCAATCACCCTTCCATGCTTTTCAAATCAAGGGAAATGTTGAATGAAAAGACCCAACAGCTAATAAATCAAAGATACTGCATTTCAGCACACTGACAACAAGACACCTGACTGATAATTGGTATATCACCTATGTGAACTTCATACAGGCTGTGGTAGCAGAAAGTCATCACTGAAGCAATTTCTGAGCCAGCGAAAGACAAACATGTAACCTTGTTGCAAGAGTACTGACATGCACAAATTATTTGTGCAATGATACTCTCAGCTGAGTATGGAATACATCAACAGATAATTGAATGGGTCTTGAAAACCACAGAGCTACAGAAAATATCAGTTACACAGATGCCCGGAATGCCTAACTTTCAGTTAAATTTATTTATATTTGAACAAAGGTTTGTGCAGCTCTGAGAATGTGAAATTGAGCATATAACTGATTTGGTCAGTGACATGTTGTTTTTTTTTTGGGGGGGGGGGGGGGTTTCTTGTTTGTTTGGTGTCTATTTTGCCTCGTTCACTACTGCAGTGGAGCTGAAATGGAACAATAGTGATGTGTTAGTTCTGCAGACTTACATTTAAGTGAAGGGATTTAATATGGATACAGCTCAGCTCATCTTCAACTGCCTATCCTGGATCATATCACATGGGCAACAGCCCCAGCAGGCAACCCCATACTTACCTTTCCTGGGCCACATTAACCACCTCTGACTGGGGGATACTGAGGCATTCCCAGGGCAGTGTAGAGATATAATTTCTCCACCTAGTCCTGGGTCTTCCCCAGGGTCTCCTCCCAGATGGACGTGCCTGGAACACCTCCCTAGGGAGGCGCCGAGGAGGCATCCTTACTAGATGCCCAAACCACCTTAGCTGGCTCCTTCAATGTGAAGGCAGCAGCAGCTCTACTCCAAGCTCCTCATGAATGACCGAGTTTCTCACCTTGTCTCTAAGGAAGACAACAGCCACCCTTGTGAGGAAACCCATTCAGCTGCTTGTATCCACAAGCTACAGTGAACAAAAATATAAATGCAACACTTTTGTTTTGCTCCCATTTTTCATGAGCTGAACTCAAACATCTAAATTATTTTCTATATACACAAAAGACCTATTTCTCTGAAATATTGTTTACAAATCTCTCAAAATCTGTGTTAGTGAGCATTTCTGCTTTGCCGAGATAATCCATTCCACCTTATTAGACAGCATGGTTATTGCACAGGTGTGCCTTAGGCTGGCCACAGTAAAAGGCCACTCTGAAATGTGCAGAATAAATGTAAATATTGTTTATGATTTATTGACTGATTGATAGAGGTGCTTTACTGAACATGTACAAATTGTAAATAAGACAACAGGATCTCAATAATTAATGTAAATTATATATATATATATATATATATATATATATACACACACACACACACTTTGCACTGGGATACTTACTGAACAACTGCAAATTACAATCTTGTATAAATTACCTCAAAGTGATACTTGAGTGAAAGTACAAGTATCTTACCATAAAATTACTTTGGCAAAAGTTAAAGTCTCCTTTAAAAATATTGCTTGAGTAAAATGCTTAAAGTATCTGACATTTACTGTACTTAAGAATCACATGTAATTTTTCATATTAAATGTACTTTAAGTAAAAGTAAATCCAAAATGAGTGGAGAGTGAAACAGTGACATGAAAAGAAAGCCAGTATGGTGTCTGGAGAAACAAGGAGGGGACCTCAGCCCCTATAAAAGGCCAGATCCGTCTCTGATGGAGCAATTAGTGTTGGTGACAGGATGAGTGAGCAACAGGTGGATGTATATAGCTGTAAATAAATTGCTGTTCTTTTCTGAAGATGCAGCCTTTTTCCTGGAAGATCCACACACACTTTTCTGTTAAACAGAACAGCCAGTCTCAGTCATTTATAGCTACACAGTTGTGCCAAATTTAAGGAAAAGCAAATAATAATAATAATATGCAAGCATCACCGCCACCAAAAACTGCAAAGCAACCAAACGCAGCGCTCTTTGTGCTCTTGAATCGAAAACACGGTGCCACTTTTACGCAATGCTTCTCCGCGAAAATTTCAAGCAAAATAAATTAAATGAAACAGTCACGCCGGCCAGTTTTGTTGGTTCTGAAGTTTTCTCCTTAAATGTGTGAATCCGAATTGTGTGCTGGACTCCAGCGGGAGCTGATCTGTGTGTATGTGTGTGTGCATCAGTGTGTGCGCATTTGGAGTCCTCACCCTCCAAAGTCTCCTCTTCCTCAGCAGGGGCACAGATTCAACCTGTCATTTTTTTCTTTTTTTTTTGTCTTTTAAACTTGTTTTATGTCAAACACGGCACTTGAAGCTGCAGGAGGCATACCCTGCATACCGCTATACGGCTATAGAGGACTGCATATCTCTTGCCAGTATGCCGTACTGCTGCGCTGTGGCTTACTTTCACCTCTGCAAACAGGCATTGCCCAATCAAATTTTTTCTCCTTTTATATTGTAATAATGAGTAATGAAAATGGTTAAGGGAAATGTATCGTAGTAAAAGTATACATTTTATAGAGGAAATGTAGTGGAGTAAAAGTGAAAGTTGCCAGAAATCTAAATAACGAAGTAAAGTACAGATACATCAAAATTGTACTTACGTATAGTATATTGCTACTTCATTACATTAAAATGCTGGCAAATTATAAAGAAGATTGGTTAATAAGATGCCCCCCCAGCCAGAGGTGTCAAAAGCAGCAGATGTTCACGCTCACGTCAAAGACAGTGCCTCCACAACCAAATACGTAGGTCTGTGATCATTTTTATTTGGCTTAGGTCATGTATTTTCCACCAAATGATTAAAGGAAAGTCATGTTTTTCCCCTTGTAATTGCTGCAGCTAAAGAGGAGGAAAGAGGGAGAGAACCTCCCATTCGTGCAACGTGCAGGACGAAGCAATTGGAATGTAAGCGCAGCTCGTCACATTAACATTCAGGAAATAATTCTGGTGAAATGATTATCATTATTCAAGTTTTACTGGGTCTATCAACAAAATTTAAAAACTGGTATTTTAGTTGAAGTCTGCACTTTCAACAAACATTCCAACGGAAACAGTGTGTGGGGCAATTTGATGGAGGACCACTTAATTTGGTCATGTGACTTTGACACGTCTCCACGGCAAACGACTTCAGACGGTTAAAACATCAATGCTCACACTCACCTCTTGCTGTTTACAGATCACTGACAAGATGTTCCCTCCACCACACTGCCACCATTTAGCCATTTTAGTCCTTGTTCTCTGCCTGGTGGTAGGCTCCACCGGCAGGATTTGCGATCATCACAGCTCTACTGCCATGATGGGGACCAGCACCAAATCCACTACACCATAAACTATACCTTTCTGTACATTATCTCATTGCATTAAAATTAACTTTAACTTGCCTCCTGAGTGTTTTGAACTACCTATCCCACTCAGAATTAACATACAGTGCCATACTCTTTGTATTTCTGAATGACTGATATAAATGAAATCCAAGACATATTCAGTGACATCCCCTGGCTTCTCTCTCTTCAAAAAAGGAAAAAAGAACAAAAAATAAATAAAACAGATGTACTGCAAATAACTGGCCATAACTCCTAAATTGTGAATGGAATATTTTTATTCAAACCCTTGAATTAAGGTGAAAGTCAACATTACAAGCACATTTGTTTCATTTCATCTGCAGTGTGGTGGAAAACAGAAGCAAAAAACAAAACAAAAATCATGTCTCATTGTTCAAATACTTATGGTAGAATTCAACGGGAGGTCGGCAGCAATCTCTTCCAGACAGGTTTGGCAGTCTGTCAACGTGTCCATGGCATTTTGCAGGCAAAGGCCAAGAACACAGGGAATTGCTAAGTGATTAGTAACACTGACAAATAACAGCAAAACGCTGATAAGATAGGTGCAATGTGCAAGACTAGTCCCCAAATGCCCCTCAGTTCACCTTACGAGGGGCTTTCCCCATCGCTCATATTTACTACTTGCTCTAACGCTCGTGTAACGCACTCGCTCACTCACTCTCATCCTCGCTGTGAGTCCCATCAAACTATTTTTTCTCGTGCTCCTGTCTTCTCTGGCTGTAATGAGCTCTCCACTCCTTCACAGGATGCTGTGACTGAGGTCTTCATCAAATGTGCAGTAATCTGCAAGGTCCAAGGACAGGTAAGCCTCATTGTTTGCAGGAGGTGGTAGGAAGCAGAGAGGAAGGGGTGTTAAATTGTGCCGCAGTTCAGGATGCAGCAAGACCATGCTACCAATCAGTTCATGTCAATACAGAAATTGGAAAAAAAAAAAAAAAAGAATCACAGTGGACCTTGAACAAAAAAAGTGTTAGATTGCAAATATTGCTGCTGTATTGTGGAGTGTTTTCACAGTTAAGCTTCCTCGTTTCTCTTCCTGTAAAGTGGGTCACCGGACAGAGAGGGGTGACTGAATGTTTTGTTATGCCGCTGTGCATTTCCAATATATTATCATCCTGATCATTCTCAAATGACTGCAATTAGTCAAATGTCAAATGCGGTGTGCACTCTCACGGTGGCTTGCTGACAAAGTAGCTCAGAGGTAAGTCAAAAGATTAATAGCTGTGAGATTTCATTAAGTCAGATGCTTGAAGGAAGCAGGAGAAATAAACAAAAATTTATTAAAACTTTCTCATAAACATCTTTAACTTTAGCTCTCAATTAGTAATTCTTAAATATTTTCAGTTAACTGAAACTGGTCCGAACTCATTCAAGCTGGGACTTCAGCGAGGGTGGTCGCACCCCCCCACCACCACCACCACCATGGCTGGCTGCGCAGGTAACTGCTGCAGCACATACTAACATTGCCTCAATTCGGATGACGGACTGTTTCAAAGTTTAGCGTACATAAACAATCAAATGTATATGTGCGGTTGTTTTAATTCTGATGTGTGCCATTATTACATTCATCTAGTAATAACTGTGGATCAACTGCTGTATTTTTTTGTCTCAGGTAATTGGGTGTGATATGAATTGCCCTTTTAGGGATCAATAAAGTTGTTTGAATCTTGAATCTTGTCACTGACAAGCTATGCTATAGATATGGATATAGGCCTTTATGCTTATTATTTTCATATTAACTTAAGATAGGTCAAGTCAGATCTGGTTCCACAGCACACTGCATCCACTACACAAGAGAACATCTCTGGATCCTAGTTGGCAACCACCCAGGCAGACAAAAGGAAGACATGGAAAATCAAAAGTAAATTTTCCCCATGCCAGATATTCATAGTGGCATCCGAAAGACCAGTTAAACATGACTTGTTATTATTCGGGGCGCACCATGGACAGGCTGCCAGTCTATTGAAGGCTCCCACAACACACGCAGTCACACCAATGGTGAATTTAAAGTTACCTAACCTGCATGTCTTCGGAAATGGGTGTGAACCAAAAATCTTTCCATCATTTTTCTGTACCCGCTTACTCCAATTAAGAGTCACAGGGGGCTGGAGTCTTTCCCAGTAGTCATAGGGTGTGAGGCGGGGTACAGCCTGGACAGAAAGCCAGTCTATCATAGGGCCACGTAATATAGACGAACACATTCACACCTGCACGCAAACCTACAGACAATTTAAAGTTACCAAATTCACCGAACCTGCATGTCTTTAGATGTGGGGGGAAGCCAGAAATCCCAGAGGGTACCCACGCAAATGTAACCCATGGTTGTTTTGTCCAAGTTACTGTTTTATTTTTATGTTTTCCTTCAAACATTGCAATTTTTGTTGAGTAATTGGTTTATCGCATTTACCATGAATGTACTGTGGTGCTGTTCAGCAGCTCTCTGCTCAGAGCTGAGTCATTTACTTTCACGGCATTGATCTGAGTGAGGTGAGTCTTGCACGTTTGTGGTCATGAAATGTGATTGAAAAAAATACTTCTTGAGTTATAAAACCAGTTGGGATATGCTATTTTGTGGAGAATGTGACTGTTGTAAGTTGCTAAAGATGTGTTAACTGTATAAGCCTTTTAATACTCTCACTCTCTTCCGGGTCTCGTGCGTGAGGTCAAAGAGCATACACTCATCTTTAACCGCTTAGTCCAATCAAGGGTCGCGGGAAGCTGGAGCCTATCCCAGCAGTTATAGGGTGTGAGGCGGGGTACACCCAAGACAGGATGCCAGTCTGTCGCAGGGCAGGTCAAAGAGCAAGAGGTGTAAACTGCAGTTTCCAGGCATCATGACTGACTATGTGGGCAGCGACAATGACAGAGACTTTGATTATTTTTCCCATTGGAGTGTTGATTCCTTGAAGATTTTTTTTGTGAAAACATGGTATGGTGTCCAAGGAAGAAAAACTGAAGCTTATGCTACAGGATTTGCCCAGCTCGACCCACTGCTGACCCAGACAGTGTCTGTTTGTAAACACAGAATCAGTTGATCAGTGATTCCCTTTGCGGACCTCTATAAATCTTGTGCACTACGTTTGTATTTCCGAGAGTGTGAAATAAATTATTCGTGAAGAATAAAATAAAATTAATCATGGATCTAGTTGGTGAATGGCAGCTGAATGGTGTCTCTAGTAAATAATCATGAAGTAGCGGCCTGGCCCATATCCCTGCATGTTCTGTGTTATTTATTAGGCTTATAGGCACATGTGCCTATGATTTGGATCAATGAATAATGAACACAGGTGGGATAAAACACACTGATTTGTTTTACAACAGAGCAAGGCAACAGATTACGCTGCCCTTTTAAAAGATGACGATGGCAAATCATTCCCCGACCCAATATCCAAACTTGAGTCCAACTGGCTTGATGATAAGAGCGGCATGACTCAGTGACATTGCTGCACATTTAACCCACGCTCTGCTGCAGAATTCGGTGGGCCAGTGCGTCCCGCTGGATGCCGCACTGTGTGCTGCTGGATGCTGCATTATATAAAACAATTATTTTGTAGCGGATTAATCATTTGCTCTCAGACATTGGCTGATAAAACCATCTCTAATCACTCTGGAAGCACAGAGAATTTTCTCCAGCAGTTTTTCTTGTGCACTTCAGAGATAGCATTTGGAATAATCTCAAAGGTAATTATTTAAAATATGTATATTGTTATGGCTTGGTAAAACAGTTGCATTTTCACTGCGTCTTATAAGCATCTGTAAAATTATGTTTTTTATGGATTTAGACAGTTGTTTGACTGATGTCACTGACTGACCGAGCGTCTGTTTATGTTTTTACACCTCTCAACCTTTGAAGCAACATGGTTGCACATGGGCATTCCCAGTGTGTGAAAAGCCTTATTAGCTCCATGGAAATTAAGCTAGCGCACCACTGATCTCTATATAACCCTGGATAGCTCATTGGCCAATATTTTTTAAGCAAATCGGCCACCATATTACCACTGGCATGCTCCGCTCCTGAACGCTAAAAAAAAAGCCTTTATGTGCAGCTATAAACTGCGCAAATTGCCAGTTCAGAGGCTGTTGACGAACAATTCACTTGTGAGTGTGATTGATATGGAAAGTAATGAACAATAGTTTGAAAAGTTCTATCCCTTATTCCAGCATATAGGCATAGATAATAATAATAATGATAAGGGCATGGTTTGTGTGTAGCCACATGGTGAGTCACACTTGCATGAAATGCTGATGTGTATTTCAATTTTAATTTCAATTCATTTTCATTTATATAGTGCCAAATTACAACAAAGTTGCTTCAAGGCGCTTCACAAAAGTAAGGTCTACCCTTACCCTATATATAGGGTAAGGTTAGACCTGTATGATAGATGATATGTATGTACAGACTATATATATATATATATATATATATATATATATATATATATATATATATATATATATATATATATATATATATATGGCGGAAGTCATGTGCAGAGGCCCATTGTCTAGATCTGGTACCTGACAACCCCCGAATAGAGCATTTATGGATGATCTCACGGTATCTACAACATCAGTGCCCGGATGTAGGTGGCTTCTTCAAGGGCTTGAACGGCTCATTACATGGGCAAGAATGAGCTTCAAGCTAGCAAAGTCCAGGTCCTTAATCTTGAAGATGGGAAAAATGACGGACCAGTTCCGCTTCACCCTGGGAGAGATTCAGATTCCATTAGTGTCAGAAAAGCCAGTGAAGAGTCACTGACAACCTGAAGGACACCGCTGCATGCCAAGGCACCAGCAATGACCTCAACATGTGGCTCTTGGCTGTGGACAAGTCAGGACTTCCTGGAAAGATCAAGGCCTGGATCTACCAGCATGGCATCCTGCCTCGTCTCCTCTAGCCGCTGCTCCACTATCGTGGAGGGCTTCAATAGGAAGATGAGTCGCTTCCTAAAAAGGTGTCTGGGCCTGCCATGGAGCTTAAGCAGCATTGCGCTCTTTGGGAATAACACCAAGCTGCAGCTTCCGTTCAGTAGTCTGGCAGAGGAGTTCAAAGTCACCCGAGCCAAAGAAGTCCTGCTTTACAGGGACTCTGCTGACACAAAGATCTCCTCAGCAGGGGCGGAGGTCAGAACAGGATGGAAGTGGCATAAAATAAATTAATAAAATCAATTTATATGCTGATGATATCATACTATATCTCCAAGAACCCTCAAAATCACTACAAGAAGTATTTAAACTGATCACCACTTTCTCACAACTATCAGATTACTCTATTAACTGGTCAAAATCGATAATACTTCCTTTAACTGAGGATTCATAGAACCCTTCACCTCAAGACCCACACTATACCTTTCCCACTGGCAATATTAAGTACCTAGGCATAAACATCTCTTCTAAATTAGGAGAGCTGACCCATTTGAACTTCGCCCCACTCACTGACAAAATCTGTAATGATTTGAAACGATGGAACAACCTGCCCATCTCCTTATTAGGACGGATAGCAACTATCAAAATGAAAGTATTACCACAAATTAACTACCTTTTTTCAATGATTCCATTCAAGCCCACAATCAAATGGTTTCAGACTTTAGATTCGGCCATCTCAAGTTTTACTGGAAAAATAAAAAAGCTAAAATTAGTCTCGCTACTCTTCAGAAAAATAGATCTCAAGGAGGTCTGGAAGCACCAAATTTACTCCATTATTATCTGGCTAACCAGATACAATACTTGATTAAATGGATTCATCCTGATCCAGTCCACAACTCCTGGATTGAATTAGAACAGTTAGAATGTAACAACATCAAACTCTCAGATTTACCCTTTATTACTGCTTCCATTAAATGCCATAAATGCTTTAAAAATCCGTTGATTTCTTCCACTTTGACTGCCTGGTGGAAAACCTTAGAAATTACAAACTCACCAATGGAAATCTGTATAGATGCTCCTATTTGGCACAACCCAGACTTTAAGATCAATAAAGTAACTCTTCATGTCAGCACATGGGAACAGAAAGGAATCACACACCTGCATCACCTCTTTCAAAATAAAAGGTTTATACCATTTAACAACTTGATGCAGAGGTTTGAAATTATAGGAGGAAAATTTTATTCATTACCATCAAGTAAAGCATGCTGTGATGTCAAAAATTCAGATGCATCAGTGCCCGCCAGAACCACCCACATTAGTGACAGACATCAAGAACCTCCTCCCAATAAAGAAAACCTTGTCTAAGGTAAATAAGTTAATATCAGGTGTAGACACTGTCTTACATTTACCCAGTTTAAAATGGGGGGTGGACTTCCTCCTCACCTCTGACCCTGACTACTGGACACAGATCTGTAAAAACACATGTTCAATGACAAAAAACACCAACTTACAACTCATCCAATACAAAGTTCTTCATAGAACACACATCACACAATATAAGATGTATAAAATGGGCTTCTCAGACTCTGATGTTTGTTCACAGTGTGAGCTAAACACCACTGATACCTATTATCATGCTCTTTCGCTCTGCTCATCTGTCCAGTGTTTTTGGTCAAAGGTCATTGAAAAATTGTCCTCCATCTCGGGATATAGAATTCCCTTATCTCCTAATTTATGTTTACTTGGAGACATTGAACTGCCAACTAAACAATCTAAAACTATACTTATAGCACTGACTATTACCAAAAAAAAACAATTTTGCTGAATTGGAAAAATAAACAATCAATCAATATTAACCACTGGTCAAACCTCCTTATCGAATATATACCGATGGAAAAAATAGCCGCTTCATCAAAAAACCAAGTACCAAAATTTAATGAAACATGGTCCTTATTTATCAACTCATTAAATTTGAATTTGGAGGGCTAATAAAAAATAAATAAATAAAATAAAATAAAATTCTCTTCTTTTTGCCTGTTTGCACCTGTACTGTATTAATATTAGATTATGATTTGTTCCTATTATTGTTGACCTCCTGACTTTTCTCTCTCTTGTGCCACTGATCCAGGTTGCAGTTCTTTGGGGGTGTCTTGTTGTCAGAGACTGATACTGTGTGTTTTTTTTTTTTTTTTTGTTTCCTCTTCTTTTCTTGAATATGATTGAATTGGTGGAGGAGAGAGATTGTGTCTTTGAGAGTGGCTGGCCCCTCGGGTGCGGCGAGGCTGTGCGGCCTGGCCGTGTGTGGATGGTTTGGTGTCCGGGTGTTGGGTCCTGGACTTGCTGCGGGATTTGGGGTTGAGGCTTGGGGGGGTCTGGGGGGGTTTGCTTCCCGGTGCTGCTGGTTGGCGCAGAGGGCTTCCGGGGGGGGGTTGGATCGGGTGCTGGCCTGCCCTCCCTTCGGCTCCTCCCTTGCGGGGCGTGGGTGCGCCTCTGTGCCTGGGGGGGCTGGCCGGCCCGCCGGTGGGGGCCCGGGGACCTGGGTGCTGCACTGCGGGGCTTCTGGTCCTATTGTCGGTGGGGGTGGCGGGGAGAGAGAGTTTGGCGGCCATCGTTCCTTTTCAGTTGGGTCTGTCTGCTCTACCATTGGTGGGTTGGGGTTCGGTGCTTGGCGGGGGGTAGTGCCTCTCCCCGGGGCTCGGGTGTGCGTGGCTCCATGTGCCCCGGCTTCTCCCTCTGGGTTTGTGGGGCCCGCCTGTCTCCCCTTTGCTCCTCGGCTGCCCCTGCCACTCCGGGGTCTCATCCTGCACCTTCCCTGGTTTGGGGACCTCCGCACGGGGCGGCCCGTCCATCTGCGGCTCCCTGGCCCCGTCCCCCCTGTTGGCTTGCTCCCCCTGGCCTCCAGTGCTCCTCCGGGGCTGCCCACCTCCCCCGTCCCATGGTTTCCTGGCACCTCCACAGGATCTGGGGTTGGACTGGGGGCCCAGTGGGGCCGGTATGGGTGGCCTCCTCCCCTCGCCGCGTCTCTCCCTCCGCCTGCTACTTGGGGTTGGGCCTCACGTGTCACACCCTTTTAATGCACTTCACCAGGTTAGCACCTCCACGCACATCATATTGGGTTGTAAATAGCACATTGTAGGGTTCACATGATATGCGGTAGGGTGTTGGGGATAGGTTTGCAGGGCAGTCTGTGGCGCAGCTGTGCGCTGCAGCCTACCACTGCGATCTCTATCCGCCACCTCTGCGTTGCAATTTTAATGCACACACCTTACTTATACACATTTAGTAAACACCTTCACCAATTTAGAGTCGGGGTCACTAGGCAGTGGTGGGTTTGCAGGGCTGGCTGTGGCACAGCGGTGTGCCGTGGCCACCCACGGCAGTCTGCCACCTGCCGTCTCTTGCCCTGCTTTTAATGCAACACTTTATCTTTGCACACTTAGAGGGTCGTACACAGCAAGGGAGATTAATTGTAACAACTATGGTGGGGTTGGTAGGTAGGGTGAGTGTGGCATGTGGGGTTGGCCCCGGGTGGCTGTGGATGTCTGGGGCTCTGGGGTAGGGGGTCTGCCTCGCCAGTTCTGCTGTGGTCCCCTGGCCCTGCTCTGGGCCTGTGGGGCCCGGGGTCCCGTGGCATGTTGTGGGGTGGGTGGTGGCGGTGGGGCACGGGTGTTGGCACTGGGGGGCCGGCGGCTGCTGGGGAGATGGGGGTCGTGGTCTCCACGGGATGGGTCTCGCTCGGGCGGTCTCCTGGTCATGGGCTTTGGTGGCGGGGGTGGGATATATGGTGAGGGGTAGGTTGGGGGGTGGGGGAGCTTGGGGAACACTGCTGGCTGCATTAGGGGGGCTGGCTGTTGGGGTACCTTGTGCTCTTCCTGGCTCCGGGGTTGGGCCTCACCTCTTGTCTGGGGGCTGGGCCCTGCCCTCGTGTGGCTCGGTGGTCCCTACCTTGTGCTTTGGATTCGGTTACAGTGGCTCCTTTGCTCCCCGTCCTTGCCGACGCTCGCTCGTGCCCTCAGGGTCCGTGGCCCGGGTGGCGTGGTTATGGGGCCCCCCCCTATTGGTGGGCACATGCCGGCACCCTCTGTGCTTCCCTCGGGTTTGGGGCGGCTTCCTGTGACCCTGTGGGGGGGTGTTGTCGGGGGTGCGTTCCGGCGCCGTCAGGGCCGCTCCCCTGTTGGTTTGCTGTGTTGCATGGTGGCTACGGGGGCTGCCTTTCCTGGCCCCCATGCCCTTCCGCTGCCCCTTTTCTCCTGGCTCCCCCGGGGCTCTGCGTCCTGGACCCACTTCCGTCGCCGCTTGTGGCCGGCCGCGTGGCTTCTGATGTGCCGGAGTGGTCCATGTAATATGGTAAGGTTCTGTACTCTTGTCTTGGCCCAACACACCAGCCACAGTAGTGATCAGATATTTAGCTGTGATTTGGGTCTCTGTGTGTGGATGGTCATGTGTTTGTGGCCGTCACCACAATTCGTTTTTTGGGTACTCTTAAGAGGATTAACACTACGGTGTTGTGGTTTAGGGTATGGATGCTCACTAGTTAGACAACAGACTGTTGCTGTCACTGTTTGTTCATGTGTGGTTGTTTGTCATGGTATGTCGTATGGTTGGGGCCCCGTCTCCTCGGTGTCTCACGTCACAGTTATTGTCTTCACCACTTGTCTCTCATTCTTGTCTGTCTTTGTGTTGTTTTGGTGGTCGGCCCTTCCTGATAGAAGTTGTCGGTTGGCTTTGAGTAGGATGTTGTAGGCTGACCGGGAAGGGCGGATGGGGGTCACACACACACCACATTCACTCATGCACTACATACCTTCTGTCTTGCAAGAATAAATTGCATATATGCGTATTAATGTTTATAAATGGTTCTGCCAGTGTGGCACTTACCATTACTATATATGCAGACAGGGGAAGAAAAAGAAAACAGCAAGTGGCAATACCTCACCAAGCGCCCCATCACTTTTGTTCAAACAGGTGAAAAGCCCCAGCCTCCAAACAAGACCCAGGGGGGCCTGCTTGCAACAGCAAGGGACTGGCAACTTCTGGTCGACCTTGGGAGGCAGTTAAGATTTTTGGACATCATTGCAACAACAACAACTCTACGGCCAGACATGGTCTTGATGTCCGGGGTAAGTAAACACGTGGTGCTAACTGTCCCCTGGGAAGGGAGGAAGCACAGTAACAGAAGAAGGCCAAGTATGCTGACCTGGTTGCTGTATGTCGGAGGAAAGGGTGGAAGGCCCACTGCAAGCCAGTTGAAGTGGGTTGCAGGGGCTTCACAGGCCAATCTTTACATCTGGTCCTGGAACTCCTAGGGATCTGCAGATTGCACAGATGGAGAGCCATAAAAAAAACTTAATGGTAGCTGTTGAAAAGGCTTCATGTTGGCTCTGGTTGAAGAGGGGGGATGCGTGGTGTAGTGCGTGGACACAAGTTGGGGCCTGATCACCCCCGGATGGGTCACCCAGGTGAGGGTGTCTGATGTAAGACCCGAAACACCCTATGACCCCGGGTACATCACTGAAGATGTGTCCAGGTTGCACCACACGGTGTATTTTAGAACTATCTATCTATCTATCTATCTATCTATCTATCTATCTATCTATCTATCTATCTATCTATCTATCTATCTATCTATCTATCTATCTATCTATCTATCTATCTATCTATCTATCTATCTATCTATCTATCTATCTATCTATCTATCTATCTATCTATCTATCTATCTATCTATCTATCTATCTATCTATCTATCTATCTATCTATCTATCTATCTATCTATCTATCTATCTATCTATCTATCTATCTATCTCTGTGTGTGTGTATGTATGTATACGGTACTATATGATATGTATGTACAGACATGATCACATGGAGACCAGCCAGGCACATCTGAGCTCACACAGCACGGCAAAACAGCTGATTGCCGGCCATCGACACAATGACAGCTGAAATGACGGCTCAGTGCATGTGACATGTTACATTATAAACACAGACATCAGACAGATGTAGGACAAACACATAATAATACAGCACACTGTCATGCAGGAAATCACCTCACGGGATTCCCCCGTGAGGCACGCGTCACTGTGGGATTTCCCCACATTGTAATAATTAAAACACATATCACATTTGCAGCGGATTACTGCACGCTGGACACACCATGCTGGCTGACATGTGCAGTAATGCACGCAGCAGAATGCCATGCATCATCCCACATAGATAGCTGTGACTTCTGTGCGAATAGCACGGAATCTGTGAGAGACGAGGCGCGCAACTGTTTCCCAGTGGCGGAATGCACAAACAGCTGGCTGGGTGCAGAATGCACAGCTGTGTGCAATCTGTGAGTACAGTTGTGTTTCACAAGGAGATTGCACACAGCGCACAATCTTGCGTGCATCATTCTACACGTTTATTTGTGTGACACATCAATGACGAATTATCATGAGTTGCACAAACATCTACTCATCTACCTATTATGTATTTCTTAAAGAAATAAACATGAAGTAAACCATTAAATCTTTTAAAATGCCTGACATTTACAACAAATGATAGTTTCTTTATTCTGTGTATGAGGAGACATTGGTTTCTGTGCTGCTGGAACCACAGTCTGTCAAGTGCAATCACTTAAAGAGAAGGTTTCAAAGTTGCAAAATAAACACTTTCAGGACCCGCAAAATTTCCTTTGGACCTTGATAAATCATGTTACAGTGCAAACCAAACCTCACCAACTTCCATTCTTGCACACTCATGTGGACAAACCCCAAATAGCATATTCTCAAAGGCAAATGTACTAAATTGACAATACACACCATTTAGTGACAGACGCAATCCATGTTTTTAAGTGTGGTGCAGTTTATACTGTGTATGTATTGAAGTGCAATTCAGTGTTGCAAAACTAGCATTTTTATATGGATTTTTGTCAAAATTTGTATTCCTTGTTCCGTTTATTTCATCATATAAAACTGCTAACTTATATATATATATATATATATATATATATATATATATATATATATATATATATATATATATATATATATATATATATATATATATATGTGTGTGTGTGTGTGTGTGTGTGTGTGTGTGTGTGTGTGTGTGTGTGTGTATTTTATGGCTTTATTTTGACATGAAACACCATTTTTCTGAAAATGTGATCGTATGGAGATAAAAAACCTTTTTCTTTTGTGGAGTATAACGGCAGCCGGCATCCTTATTGTTAAATTACTGCTACCTGCTGCATCAGTCCATTACAGCATTACTACAACCCCAATTCCAATGAAGTTGGGACATTGTGTAAAATGTAAATAAAAACAGAATACAATGATTTGCAAATCCTCTTCAACCTATATCAATCAATCAATCAAGTTTATTTCTAGAGCCCTTTACAACACTCAAAGGGACCAAAGTGCTTTACAACAAATTTAAAAACAAAACATAATAAAAACAAATATCCAACAATAAGACCATTACAGAAACAATTATATAAAAAATGCATAAAAACATTTAATAGCATAAAGTGCCATCATGCTACTGAGTGTTAAAAGCCAGCCTGAACAAAAGCGTCTTGAGCCTGGACTTAAGCTCTGAGAGATGATTTCAGGGGGCAATTTATTCCAAAGTTTGGGCCCAGCAACAGCTGGAGGTGACCCAGCTGATTTACAGACCTCAAAGACCTGTTTGAGACACGAGGATGCAAAAGCTCAGTCAAATAAGGAGGGGCCAGGCCATTATGGGCTTTAAAGACAAACATCAGAATTTTAAAATCAACTCTAAAAGAGACTGGAAGCCAGTGCAAATTAAAAAGAACTGGGGTGATGTGCTGACGTCTTGATATGTTTGTTAAAAATCGGGCTGCAGCGTTTTGCACCAGCTGGAGACGACTCAGAGATGTCTGAGGAACTCCGACATAAAGGGCATTACAATAGTCAATTCTAGAGCTAATCAAATCAAATCAATTTTATTTATATAGCGCCAAATCACAACAAACAGTTGCCCCAAGGCGCTTTATATTGTAAGGCAAAAGCTATACAATAATTACAGAAAAACCCCACCGGTCAAAACGACCCCCTGTGAGCAAGCACTTGGCGACAGTGGGAAGGAAAAACTCCCATTTAACAGGAAGAAACCTCCAGCAGAACCAGGCTCAGGGAGGGGCAGTCTTCTGCTGGGACTGGTTGGGGCTGAGGGGAGAGAATCAGGAAAAAGACATGCAGTGGAAGAGAGCAGAGATCAATCACTAATGATTAAATGCAGAGTGGTGCATACAGAGCAAAAAGAGAAAGAAACACTCAGTGCATCATGGGAACCCCCCAGCAGTCTAAGTCTATAGCAGCATAACTAAGGGATGGTTCGGGGTCACACGATACAGCCCTAACTATAAGCTTTAGCAAAAAGGAAAGTATTAAGCCTAATCTTAAAAGTAGAGAGGGTGTCTGTCTCCCTGATCGGAAGTGGGAGCTGGTTCCACAGGAGAGGAGCCTGAAAGCTGAAGGCTCTGCCTCCTATTCTACTCTTACAAACCCTAGGAACTACAAGTAAGCCTGCAGTCTGAGAGCAAAGCGCTCTATTGGGGTGATATGGTACTATGAGGTCCCTAAGATAAGATGGGACCTGATTATTCAAAACCTTATAAGTAAGAAGAAGAATTTTAAATTCTATTCTAGAATTAATGTTATGTGTCGACGCGGGTTGAGGAGCGGACCTGCGTCAGACAGAACCCAGCGCTAAAAATAACCAGAAAGCGGTTCCAACAACAGAAACAATTTATTTTTCACCTGTGCATAATAATGTGTACAAAACTGAAACAATGTCCTTCTGGTGGAGTGACTGTTGGCACGCTCTTAAGCGCCCAAAAGGATAGAAGCCCGGCGTTCCTGGACCCACTACCACCAGACAAACACCCCCCAGGTGGACACGACAAACTGACTCTCTGTGAAGCAAAGAAGAGGTGAGGTAAGTCAGCAGTTACAACAATATCTTTCAAAAGACACACGCTATCAGCAACACATTCAGGTCTGTATCTTTTTTAACTTTATGCAAATGAGCAGCTTCTCACAACAGGTGGAGGATCACTTATCCGCGCGCCACAGCAGTGAGAAGCAAGCTGCACAATTCTCATCACAATTCAAGTATACTGTGTAACAAAACACCAAGTTACTATCAACAATTAATCAAACACTTAATTACCTTTAACGTGTGCTGACAGCATGTGTCCTCACCCTTCCTTGCTTCACGGGCTCGATGTGTCAAACCCAGGCGCGGTCCTCAGCGTCTCACAAACGAACATCACAAGGTCGAGTTCCCGGCAGTTCTGCTTGAATCACACATGCCTTAAATGCAGAACGCCATCCAATTATCTGCTTCAGCTGAAAGTCTTCAAGGTTGCATGTGAGCACCAGTCACAGGTGCTACACATGATGTTGATGAGGGTGAGGATTCTTCAGCCAGCACCTTCTCCACAGACAAATCAGTTCTCATGCCACCTCAAGAGCAAAGAAAAGAAAAGAACACCAAAACATCCAGCCACACCCCCCAACACACAACAATTAACAGGAAGCCAATGAAGAGAGGCCAATATGGGTGAAATATGCTCTCTCCTTCTAGTCCCCGTCAGTACTCTAGCTGCAGCATTTTGAATTAACTGAAGGCTTTTCAGGGAACTTTTAGGACAACCTGATAATAATGAATTGCAATAGTCCAGCCTACAGGAAATAAATGCATGAATTAGTTTTTCAGCATCACTCTGAGACAAAACCTTTCTAAATTTTAGAGATATTGCGCAAATGCAAAAAAGCAGTCCTACATATTTGCTTAATATGCACATTGAAGGACATATTCTGATAAAACATGACTCCAAGATTTCTCACAGTATTACTAGAGGTCAGGGTAATGCCATCCAGAGTAAGGATCTGGTTAGACACCATGTTTATAAGATTTGTGGGGCCAAGTACAATAACTTCAGTTTTATCTGAATTTAAAAGCAGGAAATTAGATCCATCCATGTCTTTATGTCTGTAAGACATTCCTGCAGTTTAACTAATTGGTGTGTGTCCTCTGGCTTCATGGATAGATAAAGCTGGGTATCATCTGCATAGCAATGAAAATTTAAGCAATGCTTTCTAATAATACTGCCTAAGGGAAGCATGTATAAAGTGAATAAAATTGGTCCTAGCACAGAACCTTGTGGAACTCCATAATTAATCTTAGTCTGTGAAGAAGACTCCCCATTTACATGAACAAATTGTAATCTATTAGATAAATATGATTCAAACCACCGCAGCGCAGTGCCTTTAATACCTATGGCATGCTCTAATCTCTAATAAAATTTTATGGTCAACAGTATCAAAAGCAGCACTGATGTCTAACAGGACAAGCACAGAGATGAGTCCACTGTCTGAGGCCATAAAGAAGATCATTTGTAACCTTCACTAATGCTGTTTCTGTACTATGATGAATTCTAAAACCTGACTGAAACACTTCAAATAGACCATTCCTCTGCAGATGATCAGTTAGCTGTTTAACAACTACCCTTTCAAGAATTTTTGAGAGAAAAGGAAGGTTGGAGATTGGCCTATAATTAGCTAAGATAGCTGGGTCAAGTGATGGCTTTTTAAGTAATGGTTTAATTACTGCCACCTTAAAAGCCTGTGGTACATAGCCAACTAATAAAGATAGATTGATCATATTTAAGATCGAAGCATTAAATAATGGTAGGGCTTCCTTGAGCAGCCTGGTAGGAATAGGGTCTAATAGACATGTTAATGGTTTGGAGGAAGTGACTAACCAAATACCAGCATTACTGAAAGCAGCCAAAGATAACGATATGTCTTTGGGATGGTTATGAGTAATTTTTTCTCTAATAGTTAAAATTTTATTAGCAAAGAAAGTCATGAAGTCATTACTAGTTAAAGTTAAAGGAATACTCGGCTCAATAGAGCTCTGACTCTTTGTCAGCCTGGCTACAGTGCTGAAAAGAAACCTGGGGTTGTTCTTATTTTCTTCAATTAGTGATGAGTAGTAAGATGTCCTAGCTTTACGGAGGGCTTTTTTATAGAGCAACAGACTCTTTTTCCAGGCTAAGTGAAGATCTTCTAAATTAGTGACATGCCATTTCCTGTCCAACTTACGGGTTATCTGCTTTAAGCTGCGAGTTTGTGAGTTATACCACGGAGTCAGGCACTTCTGATTTAAGGCTCTCTTTTTCAGAGGAGCTACAGCATCCAAAGTTGTGCTCAATGAGGATGTAAAACTATTGACGAGATAATCTATCTCACTCACAGAGTTTAGGTAGCTACTCTGCACTGTGTTGGTATATGGCACTGGAGAACATAACAAAGAAGGAATCATATCCTTAAACCTAGTTACAGCGCTTTCCGAAAGACTTCTACTGTAATGAAACTTATTCCCCACTGCTGGGTAGTCCATTAAAGTAAATGTAAATATTATTAAGAAATGATCAGACAGAAGGGGGTTTTCAGGGAATACTGTTAAGTCTTCAATTTCCATACCATAAGTCAGAACAAGATCTAAAGTATGGTTAAAGTGGTGGGTGGACTCATTTACACACTAATAAAAGCGTGGATAGTTTTTTCAAGATCAGTGTGATTTAAAAATGGGTTAATCTTTGATAAAAGACGCAACTAATAAAAACTTGTTCTTACCACGCTGTCAATTTGTTTATCAAATCTAAAAGAATTGTCAAATACCACCCCAAGATTTCTTACTATAGGTTTCAAAGACGCAGACAACAAACTAGAACCTAGAAGAGCAGGGTCACCAAACAAAATGTAATCAGTTTTGTCCTTGTTCAAATAAAGAAAATTTTGCTGTAACCACAGCTTTATATCAGCCATGCAGTCTGACAAACATTTGATAGCGTCATTTGTATTTGAAGACACTGGCAGATAGATATATTCAGTTGAATACACCACAAAGATACATAATGTTCCAACTGATAAACTTTATTGTTTTTGTGCAAATATTTGCTAATTTTGAAATGGATACCTGCAACACATTTCAAAAAAGCTGGGACAGTGGTATGTTTACCACTGTGTTACATCACCTTTGCTTCTAACAACACTCAATAACCGTTTGGGAACTGAGGACACTAATTATTGAAGCTTTGTAGGTGGAATTCTTTCCCATTCTTGCTTGATGTACGACTTCAGTTGTTCAACAGTCTGGGGTCTCCATTGTCATATTTTGCGCTTCATAATGCGCCACACATTTTCAATGGGTGACAGGTCTGGACTGCAGGCAGGCCAGTCTAGTACCCGTACTCTTTTACTATGAAGCCACGCTGTTGTAACGTGAAGAATGTGGTTTGGCATTGTCTTGCTGAAATAAGCAGGGACGTCCCTGAACAAGACATTGCTTGGAAGCCAGCATGTGTTACTCCAAAACCTGGATGTACTTTTCAGCATTGATGGTGCCATCACAGATGTGTAAGTTGCCCATGCCATGGGCACTAACACACCCCCATACCATCACAGATGCTGGCTTTTGAACTTTGTGCTGGTAACAATGTGGATGGTCTTTTTCCTGTTTTGTTTGGAGGACACAACATCCATGATTTCCAAAAACAATTTGAAACGTGGACTCATCAGACCAGAACACACTTTGCCACTTGGCATCTGTCCATTTCAAATGAGATCAGGCCCAGAGAAGGCGTCAGCATTTCTGGATGTTGTGATGTATGGCTTTCGCTTTGCATGGTAGTGTTTTAACTTGTACTTGTTGATGTAGCAATGAACTGTGTTAACTGATAATGGTTTTTCTGAAGTGAGCCCAAGCGGCAAGATCCTTTACACATTGATGTTGGTTTTTAATACAGTGCCGCTTGAGGGATTGAAGGTCACGGGTATTCAGTGTTGGTTTTCGGCCTTGCCGCTTACATGTAGAAAGTTCTCCAGATTCTGTGGATCTTCTGATTATATTATGGACTGTAGATGATGGAATCCCTAAATTCCTTGCAATTGAACATTGAGAAACATTGTTCTTAAACTGTTGGACTATTTTTTCATGCAGTTGTTCATAAACTGTTGGACTATTTTTTCATGCCGTTGTTCATAAAGTGGTGATCCTCACCCCATCTTTACTTGTGAATGGCTGAGCCTTTTGGGGATGCTTCTTTTATACCCAATCATGACACTCACCTGTTTCCAATTAGGTGTTCTTTGAGCATTCATCAACTTTCCCAGTCTTTTGTTGCCCTGTCCCAACTTTTTTGAAATGTGTTGCAGGCATCCATTTAAAAATGAGCAAATATTTGCACAAAAACAACAAAGTCTATCAGTTTGAACATTAAGTATCTTGTCATTGTGGTGTGTTCAACTGAATATAGGTTGAAGAGGATTTGCAAATCATTGTATTCTGTTTTTATTTACATTTTACACAATGTCCCAACTTCATTGAAATTGGGGTTGTAAATCCTCTCGATCGTCCAGTGTCTTTAAAGTATTTTAAACGCTAACACTTGACATTATGGCTAAAGAAACTTCTTTCAGGCCTTACAATTGATTTCCTTCAGTTTTTACTCTTTAATAGATAAACCATTCAAAAATGACAAAATATATTTTGCCTGCATACCAAAATCGGCCTACATCAATTTTATTTTTTATTTTGAATTTCATAGATTGTGGTACAGCTGGTGCACAGGATGTGTGCTTTTTAATGTTGTTATGCTGTATGTGCCTGTGAGGTTTTCTTGGTGACTGGCATAAGTAGTCAGGCTGCAAACTCGCATGGTGTGATTTAGTAATATATCATGGGGCAGTAATTTGTAAGCTTACATTTCACATGTAAATATTAATAAAGTCATTGTTTTATACCACAAATGTTGTTTTGATAGGTTTTAATCTCTTTAAATGATGTACACATACTTGCATGAATTTTCAGTATATTACAGAGTCATTGCAGGTTATGAAACACTTAAAGAATAGTTTTGGCATGTTCGGTGATATCTGTCAAATGCTACAGCATTTATAGTAAGTGCATATGCTATAGCATGAGGCAAGTATCACTGAAAGAAGGTCTACAGAGACAGATTCTTTTATTACAGTAATGTTTCCACATACCCCAACATACAAAAAATATAAAATGGAAATTCCCAAAATTAGGTCTCTCTAGTGGCCTTGAAATGCCTCTAAAATTCTCAAAACCTGTGGGCCTCCACCAGGGGTGCTGCCCCTGGAACCTTCTGGGGGCCTAAGTTGACCCCCTGGGCCGCAGCTGATTTTCAAAGTTTTTTTTCTTTGCCCATTCTCATCCCTGTGTATACAAGAGCAATGCTGTTTATGAATGCTATAAGACATGCCTGCCTTTCATACATTAAGCCCAAAAAGCAAACAAGAGTGATGTAAGACATACTGCATGAATTGGCACAGATGCACTGTGCAGTGGTTAGAAGTTGTTAACAAGTTACATAAAAAAAAAAAAAAATCTGTTTCAAATAAAATTGCTTCTAAAGAAGAAAAACCCGTAATGTAGCTGGGATAAAAAGCAATCAAGCAGCAGTTTTAAGTTATAGCACTTTGGCCTTTTCCAAGTGGTCAATCAATGTTCTTTTTTGCTTGTGTCCTCGGTGCATCAGCATGAGCTATAAAACCTAGAAAGCACAGCCTTTTATTGGCTGTGTAGCCCCATTGCTGGCCTGGTGGTGGGTAGTCTGGCAGTGGTTTCTGGCACCCTTAATGTCAGACCAGGACTTTAAGAGCATGTAAAGTATAAATCTCCCAGCTGACACCCTGATCTCTTCTTTCTCCACACTGGATTTACCACCTTCCACAGAGCTATAAGAGGCCAGCTGGAGCAACAGACAAATTCCAGGAGGAAATTAAATACACAGTGTGTAAAATAAACATTTAACATGTCACCATTTTTCTCAGTAAATATATTTCTACGGGTGCTATTGACATGAAATTTTCTACCAGATGTCAGTAACAACCTAAGTAATACACACACATAAAGAAACCAAAACAAATCATTACAGAAATTAAGTTATGTGTAATAATGTGAAATGTCACAGGAAAAAATTACTTAACACCAGAGGAAAGGAAGGTGCAAAAAGGCATGGAAAGCCAAGATACAAACTGAAATCTAAGTAGAAAGCAGTGCTGCCCCTTGTCAGTGCAAGTTAAAAGAGCTCTCTCAAGATCTTCGCAAACTTATTGTTGCAAAACATACTGATGGCATCAGTTACAGAAGAATTCCTAAAACTTCTGGATGTTCCACTGAGCACTGTTGAAGCCATAATCTGGAAGTGGAAAGAACATCATTTCACCATAAACTGGTAACAACCAGATGTTCCTCACATGATTTCTGATAGGAGTCAACAACCCCAATTCCAATGACGTTGGGACGTTGTGTAAAATGTAAATAAAAACAGAATACAATGATTTGCAAATCCTCTTCAACCTATATTCAATTGAATCCACCACAAAGACAAGATATTTAATTTTCAAACTGATAAACCTTATTGTTTTTGTGCAAATATTTTAAATGGATGCCTGCAACATGTTTCAAAAAGCTGGGACAGTGGTATGTTTACCACTGTGTTACATCACCTTTCCTTCTAACAACACTCAGTAAGTGTTTGGACAACACTCAATAAGCATGAGGACACTAATTGTTGAAGGTTTGCAGGTGGAATTCCTTCCCATTCTTGCTTGATGTACGACTTCAGTTGTTCAACAGTCCGGGGTCTCGATTGTCATATTTTGTGCTTCATAATGTGCCACATTTTCAATGGGCAACAGGTCTGGACTGCAGGCAGGCCAGTCTAGTACCCACACTCTTTTACTACGAAGCCACGCTGTTGTAACACGTGCAGAATGTCTTGGCATTGTCTTGCTGAAATAAGCAGGGATGACCCTGAAAAAGACGGTGCTTGGATGGCAGCATGTGTTGCTCCAAAACCTGGATCTACCTTTCAGCATTGATGGTGCCATCACAGATGTACAAGTTGCCCATGCCATGGGCACTAACACACCCACATACCATCACAGATGCTGGCTTTTGAACTTTGCGCTGTTAACAATCTGGATGGTCTTTTTCCTCTTTTGTACAGAGGACACGACGTCTATGATTTCCAAAAACAATTTGAAATGTGGACTCATCAGACCACAGCACACTTTTCCACTTTGCGTCTGTACATTTCAAATGAGCTCAGGCCCAGAGAAGGCGGTGGCGTTTTTAGATGTTGTTGATGTATGGCTTTCGCTTTGCATGGTAGAGTTTTAACTTGCACTTGCAGATGTAGCGATGAACTGTGTTAACTGATAATGGTTTTTCTGAAGTGTTCCTGAGCCCACGTCGTAAGATCCTTTGCACAATGATGTCGGCTTTTAATGCAGTGCCACCTAAGGGATCGAAGGTCATGGGCTTTCAATTTTGGTTTTCGGCCTTGCCGCTTATGAGTAGAAGGTTTTTCCAGCTTCTCTGAATATTGTGATTATATTATGGACTGTAGATGATGGAATCCCTACAGTCCTTGCAACTGAACATTGAGAAACATTGTTCTTAAACTGTTGGACTATTTTTTCACGCAGTTGTTCACAAAGTGGTGATCCTCGCCCCATCTTTGCTTGTGCACGGCTGAGCCTTTTGAGGATGCTCCTTTTATAACCAATCATGACAATCACCTGTTTCCAATTAACCTGTTCACCAGTGGAATGTTCCAAACAGGTGTTCTTTGAGCATTCATCAACTTTCCCAGTCTTTTGTTGCCCCATCTCAGTTTTTTTGAAACATGTTGCAGGCATCCATTTCAAAATGAGAAAATATTTGCACAAAAACAAAAAAATATATATTCTATCAGTTTGAACATTAAATATCTTGTCTTTGTGGTGTATTCAATTGAATATACTGTAGGTTGAAGAGGATTTGCAAATCACTGTATTCTGTTTTTATTTACATTTTACACAACGTCCCAGCTTCATTGGAATTGGGGTTGTGCCAGAAGAGCTGTCCAAGAACCAAGCACCACTTGTAGAGATGAACTATTTCAAAAAACAGTAATTAATGCACTCAACCACCATGCTTGTATGTACCACACAAGACTCCATTGCTGAAGAAAAAGCATTTTGAAACTTGTTTAAAGTTTGGTAAACAACATTTAGACAGGCCTTTGAAATACTAGGAGGATAAAGACTGGTCAGATGATGTAATCCTGCAAAACATATATAAAGTGAAATCCTGATCCAGAATCCAGATTTGGATCACCTCCAAAATTCAGTGGAGCCTTCCATGCCTTAATATCTATCTGTGATGTAACTGTGATAATCCGTGAAGTAGTTCTGATGTTACCCTTCAAAAACTATAGAAATCTGGATCTGGATCTAGATCACCTCCAAAATTTAATGGAGTCCTCCATGGCCTAATATGTATCTGTGTTGAAAATTTTGTCAAAATCTGTGCAATAGTTTTGACATAATCCTGCTAATAGTAATCTTTCAAAGCCTATATAAAGTCAAACTTGATCTATAATCCGAATCTGGATCAACTCCAAAATTTAATGGGTTCTTCCATGGCCTAATATCTATCTGTGGTGAATATGTCATCAAAATCCATGCAGTAGTTTTGACGTAAATAAACGCAGTTGATTTTATTACATCCTTGGCGGTCGTAATTATCCATCCATCCATCCATTTTCTTCCGCTTTATCCGGAGTCGGGTCTCGGGGGCAGCAGCTCAAGCAAAGCCGCCCAGACCTCCCGATCCACACACACCTCCCCCAGCTCCTCCGGGGGAACCCCAAGGCATTCCCAAGCCAGCCGAGAGATGTAATCCCTCCAGCGTGTCCTGGGTCTTCCCCGGGGCCTCCTCCCAATGGGACGTGCCCGGAAGACCTCTCCAGCGAGGCGTCCAGGGGGCATCCGGAAAAGATGCCCGAGCCACCTCAACTGACTCCTTTCGTCGTGGAGGAGCAGCGGCTCAACTCCGAGCTCCTCCCGAGTGACCGAGCTCCTCACCATATCTCTAAGGGAACACCCAGCCACCCTGCGGAGGAAACTCATCTCGGCCGCTTGTACTCGCGATCTCGTTCTTTCGGTCATGAGCCAAATCTCATGACCATAGGTGAGGATCGGAACGTAGATCGATCGGTAAATCTAGAGCTTCGCCCCCCTACTCAGCTCTCTCTTCACCACGACGGTCCAATACAGCGACCGCATCACTGCAGATGCTGCACCGATCCGTCTATCGATCTCACGCTCCATCCGTCCGTCACCCGAGATACTTAAACTCCTCCATTTGAGGCAAGGACACTCCACCGACCTGAAGAGGGCAAAGCACCTTTTTCCGGTTGAGAACCATGGCCTCGGATTTGGAGGTGCTGATTTTCATCCCGGACGCTTCACACTCGACTGCAAATTGCCCCTGTGCACGCTGAAGGTCCTGATTTGACGAAGCCAACAGAACCACATCGTCCACAAACAGCAGAGATGAGATTCTGTGGTTCCTTAACAAGACTCCCTCTACACCCTGGCTGCGCCTAGAAATTCTGTCCATAAAAATAATGAACAGAACCGGTGACAAAGGGCAGCCCTGGCAGAGGCCAACGTGCACTGGAAACAGGTTTGACTTACTACCGGCGATGCGAACCAAGGTCAAACCTTGGATTCAGGAGGAGCAGTGTGGTTTTCGTCCTGGTTGCGACGGTCTAATTACTTGGGTTGTTACCAACATCTGGTGAAAAATTCATGTCGGTAGGCCCTTTATAAATATATTCACAGAAAAATGGTGATGTGTTCAATACTTATTTTACCCAGCGTATGTCAGATCTCTTTGCATGTTTGGAAAAAAATGTATCACTTTTAATGAAATGCACAATGCAAAATGTGACACAAAATTTGACAAAGCTTGTGGAATTTATTCTTGAAACTGCATGTGAATATTCATTTGAAAGAGTGACAACAATATCACACTGTGGAGTGTCTGAGGATGCACTTTTGTGACAGAAATATATTTTAAAGGGAAAAGCCACAAAATTAAGAGGCCAAGGTTTTTTTGTTTGCATTTGTTTTCTTTCTAAGGGTGAGACGATAACACTGATATAGATTTGGTAATAACTTCACTTTATTACAAGTAGTTACATTAAAACACTGTGATAAATCAAGTCTGTGAGTGTACTGACAGCTGCTTTGTATGTGAAAAACCCTGCCTTCCAAAAATTAGTTTTGGAAGGAATGAATGAGAGTGAACTGGACAGCTGTCACAGAAGTTACAAAAAGCCAAGATATTCACAAAGTACCATCAACATAATGCTATCAACATACTATTTAAGGTGATGACAAGGGGCCTTTGGCACTTGGTCTCTTTGGAAGATCCTTGGGTACTACTGGAATGGGCACTTACTGTATGGTTGTGAGACTTGGATGCCAACTAGTGACATAAGACAACTGGGGCCGGATGTCTTTGGGACTGGGACTCTGGAACATCCTGGTGTACTGCTGAAATTACGTTTTGTGTCAAACAAGCAGTTACTTGGGGAGACTCAGATGAGGAGTATCACTTACAATGTGAAGGAACATCACCCACAACATTTTTACCATGTATCCCATTCCTTGAGGCATAATCCCCAGTGTTGAGGAGCCCAGCAGCTGGAGAAATCCAACTGGATGCCCACCTTTCACCTGGCGACAGCAGATAGACGGCTGCTTTTTAGAAGTGAGTATAGAGGTGTTGCTGCCTGGGTGGTTGCCATCCAGTACCCAAAGTGTTTCCATATGGTGGATGCAACAATGGATATCCACACCTGCTTATTCCAAGACCTGACCTGCTTTGCACTGGCAAGTTACAGTAGTACTACAGTACAGTGGAATATGATGACACATGGCAAACTTGGTGTATTCTTTTTTTTCTATGATTACAGTTTATGCACACCCTGCATCGGTGTCAGATGTTAGTTCTGGTCAGTTTGATTATTGTAGATGTCATGCATTGGATCTTGTATTGTGATCCACTATTTTTTTTCTTTCTATCTCACACTCTGTCTTTACTCTGAAGCAAACAATGAAGCAGAAGTTTGCAGTACGAGTTCCACTAGTGGGTAAATAATAGTCCCTAAACCAAATGAATACACCAGCAGTATACGTATGTTCTAAGCAATCCTAAAATGCAACAATGCCTTGGGTCCAGAAACATAAAACACCAATGATTTAGACTCGCCAGCAAGTCTGTGGTGGACCCCTGAGGGTTAAGGACACTGGGCAGTTTGAATGTTCAGGGAAAACATGGTTTGAGGTCTGTAAATGGTAAATGGACTGCATTTATATAGTGCTTTTCCATCTGCATCAGACGCTCAAAGCCTCACGTTAACCCCGATGTGAGGATGCTGCTGTACAAGGTACTCACTACAAACCGAGAGCAGCTAGGGGATTAAGGATTCCATAAATAAGCTCTCTGATCCCCTTGGTAAATCACTTATGGAAATCGTGGATGCATTGGGATTGCAGCAGTTCATTCATGATTCATTGCATATTAGTGGTAATACTCTGGATTTGGTTCTCGCACGTGGCCTCACTGTCACGAATATCGACATCCTGCCTCTTGCATCGGTGGTCTCTGACCACTCGTTTATTAGGCTTACAATTACGCTGCCACGTTTAGTGGAGCTACAACCTTGCCTATTATTGCGGCGACATATTAAACCTTCAACTTTGACTGAACTCAAAGCTAGACTTCCAGAAATTTTAACTTCAAGTTCAATGAATTTTCAGTCAGTGGACAGTCGTGCGGATAGCCTGAATTTAGTGCTACAAATCACACTTCTCATGCCTCCTCTACTAAGGCCATGCCTTTCCAAGGCACAGACGCCTTGGTTCAGTGGTTACTTGCGTGACCTCAGGCAGAAGGCTAGAGCTTTGGAATAGAAATGGCGCAGTTCCAAACTAGAGGTCTTCTACCTTGCGTGGCGTGAAGCTGTTTTAGATTATAAGCATGCTCTATTGGCTATGAAGAAGGCCTATTACTCTCAATTGATCAACAAAAACAAGCCTAACTCAAAGTTTTTGTTATATACGGTGGCATTTCTTATTAACAGACAGCCACCTGTTGGTCATTCTCCTTTTTCAGCACAGGACTTTCTTGACTACTTTCAGAAGAAAATAGCAGCTATTAGGTTGAGCACACCTCAGCATACTTTGGTCCAGTCATTGCACCCATCTATTGAGATGGGGGCTACCACTGAGGTGCTACCTAGATTTACAGAATTTAATAGTATTTCACTCAGTGTGCTGACGAACCTCATGATGCCTACTAAAAGCACAACTTGTTTATTTGATCCCATACCAACAAAATTGTTTAAGGATCTGTGGCCCATTCTTGGGCCGACTGTGCTGGAAATTGTTAACCTTTTACTAAATTCTGGATCTGTTCCAAATTGTTTTCAATCTGATCATTCTGCTGTAAAATTCTGGAAAAGGTGGTTTCATGGCAGCTCGTGGACCACCTTACTGAGAATGATCTTTTTGAATCATTGCAGTCTGCTTTTAGAGACAGCGCTTATTAAAGTAGTGAATGATCTTCTGCGAGCAATAGAATCTGATACAACTACAGTCTTGGTGTTGTTGGATCTTAGTGTTTCGTTTGACACCATTGATCTTCATATTCTTCTTGATAGGTTGGAAAATCATTTTGGGATTACTGGAACTGCCCTTGCGTGGTTGCCGTCTTACCTGTGTCGTCGATCCCACTGTGTTTTGTGCAATGACACTAACTCTGATTTTAGGGGCATGAAGTTTGGGGTTCTGCAGGGATCTGTTCTGGGCCCCCTGCTTTTTTCCCTGTATATAGCACCCCTTGGGAACATATTGTAGCGTTTTTGGTAGGTATGAGCGAGTACACCACTATCTGTATCTGTATCTGTTCAACCAACTAAATTATCTGTATCTGTACTCATAGTGGGCGGGGCCTAAACCGGAAGTGGGTGTGGTTTAACCCGAAATGGCTGGGGCTTAAATCAGTACATTAAGTCTGAAATTGATATGGATTGATCAGAAGTTGCTATATTTATTGTTTGTTTGAAAACTATTTACAGAACAGCCTCAAAATTGAGATTCAAATCAATGTTTTTGAACATGAATATAAGTGTATGAATGAATATTTACAGAACAGCCTCAGAATTGACATTCAATGTTTTTGATCACAATAGTAAAATAACTATTTGTAGAACAGGTTTTTGTTTTATAAAAGAACATGAATATTCTTAAGTGTATGAATCAATAACAGCCTCAGAATTGACATTCAATGTAGTAGGAAATTATGAACTACTAAGTATGCATGAACAAGAGTTGTCATACTCAGCACAGCTTTCTTTTATTAATTTTATGATCAAACTGTGATTTTTTTTAATTATTTATTTATTTTTACTACCTAACGTTCTTGGCATTTTTTTTCCACACAAAACAATATTGATTAAGGTGTGTGTGTGTCTGTGTCTGTGCGTGCATGACTGTCTGTGTGTGCATGACTGTCTGTGTGTGCATGTGTGTGTGACTGAGGGAGAGAGAGGTTGTTTGACTGACCAATTTATTTTTATGAACTGCAGTGACAGTGTGTCAGATACTGGTCGGATACTTGTCTGAAACGAGTATCTGGCTCAACCCTAGTTTTGGGGTTGCTTTTCATTGCTATGCTGATGACACTCAATTATACATGCCGATAACTGCTGGAAATCTTGTCCACATAAAATCTTTGGAAGACTGCCTTGCAGCATTGAGAAGTTGGATGTCTGGTAACGTTCTACTTTTGAACTCTGATAAGACTGAAATGATGGTTCTTGGTCCAGCAACACATCAGCATCAATTTAATCAGCTAAGGCTTAGCCTAGGTTCATATGTTATACATCATACTGACAAAGTGAGGAACCTGAATTGTGCAAAAAAGAAAAAAGATCTCTGTTCCCTGAAAAAACGTTCCCTGGAAAGGTGTTCCATCTGAGGAACTGCATGGCACACTGCCAGCAAACTTTGGAGTGAAGCTGTACCCCCACCCCCACTTGTGCTTGATGGCCCATGAAGCATTATGCATACACACACACACACGGGTGAGTGATAATTACAGAGCACAGGGTTGCCACGCACACGTGCCCACGTGCACGTGAGGACACAAACAGTTGGAGATCGGGCAGTTTGCAGCACCTTTTATGGCCCTCTGACAGCAATCTGTGTCATCTACTTTGCTGTCTACATACGCTTTGGATGCCATCGTGCAGGTGTGGACGAGGCAGTCCGGATGCGTTTGCCGCACGGCTGGCCACACCTCTTTTCCTACCAACTGCGTTGGATAATGCCAATATTTGCCGTGTTGGAATGGTTCCTCCACATTCTTGCCATGTGTGACGGGGGCTTTAGACTCTGGTTTTACGAAAGTGTATTTATCTGTTAACTTCATACTTTTGCCTCCAAAGACTACTGAAACTTTACTGTATCACTTACTGTATCTCCTTTATGTATCCACACAAACATACACATATAAAAATGACACTTTGCACTTTCATGCAGTTTCTAGCAGAAACTCTTTCTTGGCAATCGATAGCTGGGCACAGTCACTGTGCACAGCCTCCCACACTCTTGTCATATCACACACAAAGATTCAATACCAAGGATCATAGTCTGAAAGAGAATGTGGATTATTACCTCTGCCAATGAAGAGGTTATGTTATCACCCCTTTTTGTTTGTTTGTCTGTCTGTCTGTGAACAGCCTAGAGCCCACAATTTTTCATAAATCGCTATGAAATTTTTACTGAAGATTCATATCATGATAGGCAAGAACTGATTCAGTTTTCAAGGTCAAAGTCAGGAAAAATCCCTATCTTTACCGTTCAACAAATTTTCAAAAATTCATAACTGTCAACAAAGATCAAATTTCTTTCATATTTAAGAGCGTTATGTAGGATATCTTTTATCCACTGATAAAGTTTGATCCAGATAACAGATTTTGTGATCAGTCAAGTTTAACATTGAAAACCCCATTTAATGTATATTTTACATATATCTTAGTCAAACATGCCCCAATCATGCTCATATTTGAATGTAAGGTGCAGTCTGGCACTCATGCTGGCCTGACAAAGTTTGATCCAGATTGTAGATTTTGTGGCCTCAATCACTCATTTTTCTCTTAAGGCACCTTCACACATAGCACAAATGAGGCCAAATGGGCAAAATTTTCAGAGTTCAAGACGCAGTCAGAAGGGACAGACATTCGGCCAACCATTTAGTAATGCCATACAAATGCCGTCTGAATACCCAGAATGTGTGTTGAAGCCGCCTCGAATGAACGTAACATCGCATGTAACATCTCCAGAATCCAGGTAGATGGAACACAATATGAAACAGGAAGAAATACAAAGAAAATAATAATAAAAAAAGAACACAGTATGAAACCACACAATATCAGCAGAATGCAGCAGGAATATGTAGAATGCACTCCCAATGCTGTACATGCCGCACTAAGTCTGCGTGGAAGGCAAGCGGGGTGGGGGTGGGGGTGCCAGGACGAGTACTGTGGTCCACTCATCGGAAAACCTGCCGTGTCCCATCCCCCCACCCCCCGGAAATCAGATGTTTATGGGGTGTGGCACAGCGTAGTCTGCTGTCTCCCTGCCAGATTTCGAATCACATCCAACCCATAGCGTGATTACATGTCAACCAGGGTTCCCTGATGAACGCATAACTGTAGTGGATGTGATCGCTTGTGATCATATTAACACAGACATCACATCAGTGATGTGCACACCCACAGCTGGCACCAGTCTGTGGTGCATCACAGACAGTCAAACCATGATCATGGGACTGTGGTTCACTTAGATCAGTCCATATAGTGGATCAAGAACGTAATCCAGAGGACAGGTAAAGCAGATTCTGTTATCAATGCATCACACAGCGGCCGCACGCTACACTTAGCTGATCCGTTGGAAGTTGTTGAATGATCTGATGGCTTTGGTCACTGATGGGCCGGTTCCGGCCTGAGCTTGCCTAAGTCTGGGGTTGAACTGCTGGTTTTCCCCAGTGATACTAGATGTGGTGATGTGGTTTTAGCTTTATTGCCGGCAGGACAGGCTGATGGTTCTGTGGGTCAGGCTTGGTTCCGGTTGATCCAAGAATGAAGGTTTAGGTATTTGTTAAAAATGGTATTCTGGTGTCCTCAAAAGCTTGTGGGAACAGATTAAAAGTCTTTGTAAACTCAGACAAAGTTAAAGGCTTCTTAAGCAATGTTGTAAAGTTACAGGGAAGGAAAAAGACCCTCTTCTGTAAATTCGGTCTCATTCGAAAAAAAACTGCTTGGAAGTTGTCTATAAAAGGGAAAAAACTTGACAAGCCTTAAAAAGAGTTATCAGGCTGGCTTGTTGCCATCAAAAGTTAAAAGTATTGAACAAAGAAACCCACGTGGTAGCTTTCAGTAAATGGGCCTGTCAGCCACAAGGAAATATAAGCACTTGTAAAAAATCAAAACAGAAGTGAAGAAGCGGACAAGAAGTAAAACAAGAGAACTAACTGCTTTGTTCTGGAACTTTTAAAGTAGACTCTACGTCACTAAGCTCCACCCATTTGGTGTGTGATTGCACTCAGGTAAATATATTGACATACACTTTGTTGTTAGGTACCAAATATAATTAGTTTCCTAAACCTTCTAAAACAAACCATAGATTAAAAGAAAACATTGCACCATGGCAATGTATTAATAATTCAAGAATCACATTCAACAGACACCAAGTTATAAAAAAAAACATGTCAGGTTAAATTGGGAAATATGCAATGTCTTTTTGCTTAATTATACACACAAGAAACACATTATAACTTTCATATGTGGATAAACCAGTGTTATTTATACACTGAAAAACAGATGCATTCTTGAAGTAAAAGGGAGCAATATCCCGGCATAGTCTGGGAAGTTTCTTGCCTTGACGCTTGGCTATTAAAATGTCCAATAAGTTACACTAGCTGGGATGGTTCCAAGGACACCTTTGAAGAAAAACTAAATTACAAGTAAGGGTAACGCTGTTGGAATGTGGAGGTCACGTGGAGTGTTTAGGAGACATCTTCAGTTGGAACCAAGATGGTTCCATATAAAACATGTAACACCAGTCTTTTCTCAGTTTGAGATCAGCCTTTTAGGAAAGAGAATTAATAGAATAGAATAGAAACTGTAAGAGTGTTCCATGATGCATAACACAAAATGTCTGTCACACATCCAAAATGTCCTTGTAACTATCTGATCTTAACCTAACTGCCTTTAAAAATGGCCGACACACAAAATGTCCTTGTATTTGGCAAAACTATCAGATCCTGTTACAGCTGTCTAAATGATAAAAAACATCTGATCTTTATATATATATATATATATATATATATATATATATATATATATATATATATATATATATATATATATATATATATATATATATGTAGTATTCATGTCTATTTGGGAAAAGAATCAGCATGATGGAACACTGTTTTTACTGTGTGAAACTACATACATAAACACACACTATAAGATTTTTACATAACAACCATGAACACATCGCAAAGACATCGCCCACTTTCACCACCTTGCAGACAGCTCACATAGACACTGACTCCGCCAGGTTCAGGACCACCCATATGGGGGTGGCTTAGGCTGGTTATAAAAGTTAGAGAACAAAGAAAGTCTGGGTTCTTTGTTCCTGGTGTTTGCATACGATCAGGACAAGATAACTCTGTACTGGTGCAACAACTCTTTTCAATACAAAATCTAAACTTTGAAGTCTGTTTCCTGTCCAATTCTTTTTGGAGGTCTCACCGTGATAAAAGAACCTAACAAAACTTTATTGTCATTGCACATATATACATACATACATACGTACAACAAAACTTGTCCTCTGCATTTAACCCATCCTTATTACAGTTAGACACAATCCAACTACTAGGAGCAGTGGGTAGCCACAGTCCGGCACCCTGGGACCAACTCCAGATGTAAACACTGTCTTGGTCAGGGACAGAGAAAGGAGCAGACCCTAAATAAGCATGTTTTTCATTTTGATTGTGGAGGAAACTGGAGTGCCCAGAGGAAAACCACGCAGACAACGGGAGAACATGCAAACTCCACACAGAAAGGCTGTGAATCAGTCCCATAACCTTCTTGCTGTGAGGCACCAGTGCTAATCACTAAGCCACCATGCTGCCTTTACTGGATTAATTCTAAATAAAGGTATCTTCGCTACAGCCCTTTGAGCTTTTCAACACCTGGACTGCAGCTCAAAAGTGGTCACCTGCTCTCTACTTTCGTGCTGGCTGTGCAAATAGCCCCATATTTTAAGTGCCCCACAAATGGTGTTGAAAGTTCATGGGTGGCACCTGGACTCCTGCCGACAGTGGGTTGAATGGGTACTCACCCGCTATTCACCATCATTCTGCCACTGGTGTCAAGGCTGCCTCGATCATGCCATTCGGCCAGCGTTTGACATGTCCAATAATTTCGTGCAGCCCCTCGGCCACGACACGATTTGTCCGACCTGCATTTGACATTCTGTGTGAATGTTGCGAGCATGATCCAATGGCAGTGCGACCTCATCTTGTCCATTGTTCAAATGGGTTTCCGGCATGAGTGACACACAAATGTTGAGTGCATGTGCTGTTGTTGAATGGTTGTGGCAACTGCTGTACGAGGCGTTCGAGGCGGCTCCAATTGTTCAAGAGTGGTATTTGAATCCTCCTTCGTGCACCATTCGGCCTCAATTGCTAACAGGGCACCTATTATTGGAGTTATAAAAATCCATCTTACACTGAAAAATGAAGTAAAACCACCAACCTCATTTCTAAGCATTGGTATGTTATTGGTACAGTGGCATTTGTAGAAATATGATCAGATGATGAAGATTAGAAGAAGTGTGTTTCTTTCTAAAATGCCAGTTTACAGTGCATCCGGAAAGTATTCACAGTGCTTCACTTTTTCCACATTTTGTTATGTTACAGCCTTGTTGCAAAATGAATGAAATAATGTTTCCCTCAAAAATCTACTCACAACACCCCATAATGACAACATGATTTTTTTTATTTTTCTTTGCCAATTTATTAAAAATTAAAAACTAAAAAATGGGGATGGGGCAGATCCAATCCAATATCAGTATCGGGTTCTGATACCAACGTAATTCATGGATAGGAAATGTTCAATCCAACCTGCGGAGATTTCCGATACAGGAGCCACGACTGTGTTTTTTCTGCTGAAACATCCCCACAAGTGATTCCCTGCTGGCTGCTCTGCTAGCTGGCTGCAAAATGTAGAATGGCTTTCCTGAATGGAGGTGTGTCTCAATGAGACAAGAAATAATGAAACACGATGCCCACTGTATGGAAATATTTTACACTACAACCCCAATTCCAATGAAGTTGGGACGTTGTGTAAAATGTAAATAAAAACAGACTACAATGATTTGCAAATCCTCTTCAACCTATATTCAATTGAATACACCACAAAGACAAGATATTTAATGTTCAAACTGATAAACTTTATTGTTTTTGTGCAAATATGTGCTCATTTTGAAATGGATGCCTGCAACACATTTCAAGAAAGTTGGGACGGGGCAACAAAAGACTGGGAAAGTTGATGAGCGCTCAAAGAACACCTTTTTTTCCCCCGTCTGGATATATAGTAATGGTAAATGCCACACTGGCAGAACCATTTATGAGCATTAATACCCATATATGCAATTTTTCTTGTAAGACAGAAGTATGTGGTGCGTGAGTGAATGTGGTGTGTGTGTGTGACCCCCATCCGCCCTTCCCGATCAGCCTACAACATCCTACTCAAAGCCAACAGACAACTTCTATCAGGAAGGGCAGACCACCAAAACAACACAAAAACAGAGAAGAACGAGAGACAAGTGGTGAAGACAATAACTGTGACGTGAGACACCGAGGTGATGGGGCCCCAACCATACAACCTACCATGACAAACAACCACACATGAACAAACAGTGACAGCAACAGTCTGTTGTCTAATTAGTGAGCATCCATACCCTAATCTAGAACACCGTAGTGTTAATCCCCTTAACAGCACCCAAAAACCGAATTGTGGTGACGGCCACAAACATGCAACCATCCACACACAGAGACCCAAATCAACGCTAAATATCCGATCACTACTGTGGCTGGTGTGTTGGGCCACTTTACCATATGACATGGACCACTCCGGCACATCAGAAGCCACGCGGCCGGCTGCGAGCACGGACAGAAATGGGCTCAGGACACGGGGCCCCGGGGGAACCAGGAGAAAAGGGGCAGCGGAAGGGCACAGGGGCCAGGAAAGGCAGCCCCCAGAGCCACTGCGCAGCACAGCAAACCAACAGGGGAGCTGTCCGACGGCACCGGAACGCACAATAATTGGAAACAGGTGAGTGTCATGATTGGGTATAAAAGGAGAATCCCCAAAAGGCTCAGCCATTCACAAGCAAAGATGGGGCGAGGATCACCACTTTGTGAACAAATGCATGAAAAAATAGTCCAACAGTTTAAAAACAATGTTTCTCAGCATTCAATTGCAAGGAATTTAGGGATTCCATCATCTACAGTCCATAATATAATCAGAAGATTCAGAGAATCTGGAGAACTTTCTACATATAAGCGGCAAGGCCGAAAACCAACAGTGAATGCATGTAAACTTTGAATCCTCAGGCGGCACTGCATCAAAAGCCGACATCATTGTGTAAAGCAGGGGTGGCCAAGTTCGGTTCTCAAGAGCCACATTCCTGACACTCTTAGTTGTCTCCCTGCTCCAACACACCTGAATCCAATGAAAGGCTCATTAAAAGTCTGCTAACGAGTCTTTCATTGGATTCAGGTGTGTTGGAGCAGGGATCTGGTGTAAAGGATCTGGTGTAAAGGATCTCCGTTTCGGCGTGTTAGAGGACAAGTTTGGACATGTCTATCTCAGCTTTCAATGCTTACCAGTCCAGTAAGTATCAGTGAAATTGTGGAGAGCTGGACATGTCCAAACTTGTCCTTTGACACGCCGAAACGGAGGTGTTCCTTTGTCTCCCAAAAGCGAATCGGTCTTTATGCGCGAAGCCTCCGCGCAGCTTTCCATGAGAAAATCTCTTGTTAAAAGTGAAATCTGCCAGAAAATGGCTGATGTCCAGCTCTTGTGATAACCAGAGAAAGAGCACACGACGGTCTCATATCCACAGAGCCATCCGTTTAGAAATGGTCCGGTGGCTTGTGCCGTGTCGTCGCAGCTCAGAGCGCGGCGCGCCGAGTGTCCTTAAAGGGGTCCTTAAAGCTGTAGTAACAGACCTTATTCTCTGTGAAGCCTGTAAAAATTTTCACCGAAAGCCAGATAAATTTTTCGAATGGTTTCCAGGTGCCAGTCTCTAACAGCTTCTGAAAAAATTCTGATGGAAAAAAAGTCCTTTTCATTCCGCCATTTCCAGACAATGAAAATCCGACGAGGGGGCGGGACCACTCCTTCCCAAGGCGTGCTCACAGGTGAATGACGTCACCGACAGGCGTGGAAAAACTCACGCTTGCGCACGAGGGTTCAAGCATGTCTGACGTGAAAACATATGAATGAAATCCATATAGTTTTTGAAAAAAATAAAAAGGACTGTTACTTTATTGACAGACCTCGTATAACATATATTCAAACTTCCAGCCGCTGAACCATCTTACCTATTCGCCCTATTGAGGTTTCAAATCGCACAAAATCTCACAAAACTTCGAAGAGGTCGCCGCGCTGCGAGATGTTAGCAACATTGAGAACTGCATTGAGACACTCTGATAAGTAGAGGTGGGTGATACCGGGAATTTTGGTATTGATCCGATACCAAGTAAATACAGGCCAAGTATCGCCGATATCGATCCCGATATGATACTTTTTCATATTTAAGCTTCACAGATCCAAAAGACCCAGGATAGAATTTTTCCAAACACTGTATGTCACAAAATACTTTATTATCACAATCAACATTTTTGTTTAACAAAATATCACTCAACATAACTTAAAACAAAATCTCCTGAGGGAGAGGGCTGACAAACCACAATACTAGGATGCGCTGCTCCGTGTTGTGTGACACAGCCCAGCGTTGCTCTTACAGACAGAGAGCAGACTTTGATGAATCTGCATGCGCAGCAGTCAGTGCGTGCGGGAGAGAAAAAAGCTTGAGTATCGATCTTTTTACACGAGGATCGTTCAATACCATCAATATTATCGATATTAGGATCGATCCGCCCACCTCTACTGATAAGGCTGAACTTTAAACGCTGCACACGGACAACAGCATTAACATCACAACATAGAACTCTTTGTATATTGAGCCTAAAACTCTCATGAATGTATTATCTGGGTTTTTAGAAGTTGTTATTGCATTTGTTTCATGTAAAATATGCGAAAAGCTCAGGTTGTTCTGCCGTTATTTTCAATGGGAATCACTGTGAGCTGCGATAGCATCCTGTTCATGTCATTGTGGGGGAAAGTGAAGTTTGCTCTTTAACTCTCTGATTATTATCCTTTACATCACTGTTTGTCCAGTTTGTTCCAGGGTAATATATATATATAAAATGTCTGAAATTCAGTTTGTGTTCATGAGGTTCCACGCAGGTTAAACATAGCAGACACGGATTACTTAGATTGTTTGTTTTAGCAAGTTTTCAGGGTCTCATGTATGCACTCTCTTATTAACGTGATGTAAAGCATTAAAAAATTACATTTTGGTAGTATAATGTTCATTTGCAATTGTCATCATGTGGTTTCTCTGTTATTTAGACTGCAATGACTCTCTGGTGCGCAAGGGATTATGGAATATCTCAATAGAGCGAATAGCCTGGTCACACCTGAGCTGTGGTCCTGTAGGTGTCCAGAATGACTTGCGGTATCTGTCTCTTCATCCCTCATTATATGAACTAGGCCTGCTTGGGGAAAAGGATAAGCAGTTCATCTCACCAGACACTGTAGACCAAGCTCATGGTTCCTACAATAATACAGCCTTCAACAAAGCTTCTGGTTGATATCAGATACCTGAGGTCGATCCTATGGAAGACTCATCCAGCTGCTGGAAGGATCCTCAATAAAAAAAAAAAGGCACAGAACGTGTGGAGCAAAGTCTGAAATATGCATATGTTGTAATGATAACATATAAATAAGTTTAAAACTAATTTTTGTCTGCTTGACATCGGCCAAACAGTGAGTTCCATCATCAGGTCTTCCTTTGTACCGTAAAGTGGGGTAACTTTGGCCCAGCATCATGAACGCACATCGGTGTAATTGTACAAGTCACATACACATGTTGGATCAATATCTAGTACATGTTGTAGACATAGATCTTCCCTGGATCCAGGTCAAAAATTAGTGGGAGAAGTTCTACAGGCTGTGGGAGTTGTAAGTTTTTGGTTAGTTGCAAACTTTGTGTGTGTAGCCATTGATATCAACGGGAGTGGTAGATCTCATAAACTGGGTGAACACGTGTTATAACCTTACTCTACCACACATATCACATTTAAGTAATTGTGTGTGTTAGTCAAGATGGTGAGGGAATACAAGATCCACCACCATGGCTGAACACAGTATATGGCCTATTCTTCAAGCCAGCTCTATGAAAACCCAAAAATGAAAGGCAGCCACATACTATGAAATCAGTTGAAGCACTATTAAAAACAAACTGAAACGCACCACACTGGCAAACCTGGGCAGCAAAGGGTTCTCAGTGAAGAAGAATCCAGTATAGCTGAACACTGTATTGCACCTCTGTCTTTTATTTGCATGTTTTCAATAAGTAATTAGTCACCAGTATGGATCATGACTTGATCAGTCACTTGTCATATCTAGCAATATTTTGAGTCGAAAGGAAGTGCATTTTGTGCTCTTATATTAGTCTTACTGTGTCATCTCAATTTAACTGCAGAGTCATGTTTGAAGTTTTATTTTTTCATTTTTGGTAACACTTTTATATTAACTGCATGCTATAAAGCATTAGTAAAGCATTTACAAAGTGTAAGTAAATGCTTAAATAACTACTTGTAAAACATTTACAAAGCATTCTTTTTATTAGCTACTCATTGGTAAGAACATAAATAGATGGCTTAATAATTATTAATAACAAAATATGTAATGTCTTTATAAAACATTTAGAGATGATTTTTTTATTCTCTATAAACCATTCAAGAAAAGTTGCTAATTAATAATTTATCATAAAGCCATCTATTTATGTTCTTACCAGTGAGTACCTAAGAAAAAAGAATGCTTTGTAAATGTTTTACAAGTAGTTATTTAAGCATTTACTTACACTTTATAAATGCTTTAGTAATGCTTTATAGCGCGCAGTTAATATAAAGTGTTACCTTATTTTTAATATAGACCTTTTTGGCCAATGTTACCCCATCTGTCCTTTAACTTCCACCCATATTTAGCTGACAGCATACCTAAATGATAATTCGGGTTACCCCAATGTATGTGGCCCAAATATGTTCTTACATACCATAAAGTCGGGCCAAAGTTGCCCGACTTTACGGTATGTGAGATCATAATGTTTCCATTCATGGCCATCACAATAAAACTGTTTGCCCCATTAAACAGGAACAACAGGTCGCTGCGTTCCTGGCGTCCAGGGACATTGTTTTGGACGTAAATTGTCTTGAAGCTTGTCACCCTCTCCCTACGAAGAAAGGCGCTCCTCCTGTGCTTATCATGAAGTTTCTCAACAGAAAGGATAAGGTCACATTGTTGAGGCAAGGAAGAAAATTGAAAGGTACGAATGTTTATTTGAATGATCACTTGACAAAAACAAATGCAGACATTGCTAAAAAAGCCAGATACTTAAGGGAAACAAACAAAATTCAGAATACATGGGTCAGGAATTGTAAAGTCTTCATTAAACTGAATGGGTCTCCTGAAGTAGCTAAGGTGCTGGTTATTAAAGACATAAAAGAGCTGGAAAAATATGAAATATGAGTCAATAATGTATGGAGAAATAAAAAAGTAAAAAAAAAAAAAAAAAAAAAAAATAGTTCTACTTCACAAACCACTGAATCAAAACCCAGAATCTCTACTTCAGGAGATGAAATAATACAACAGAGGATAATAAACCAGGAATTACTGGAATTAAAAGCAACTGAGTACACGAACATAAGATAATGGATTTGGAAAACGAAATAGACCCGGATAATATGTTTTTTTCGACTGATACCGTTCATTGCAACTACTATACGGAACAGGATTACAATAATACAGTTAAAACAGAAGGTAAATTATCAATTATCCACTTTAACAGCAGAAGTATGTACACAAACCTTAACAGTATCAAAGAATTTCTTCAGCAGTTTACAAAACCCTTTAGTATAACAATTTCAGAAACGTGGTTCAATGCGCAAAAAGGAATACAATTTGAGTTGGATGGTTATGATCTAAACTACATCAACAGAGTGAATAAAGGAGGTGGAGGTGTTGCTATATATGTGCGGAAAAATATTAAATTTAAGGTAATAGAAAGTATGACGTTAACAATAAAAGATGTGTTAGAATGTATATCAATACAAATTTATAATGGAAACAAGAAAAACATTATTATAAGTTGTTTATATAGGGTGCCAGGCTCAAATATGGCTACATTTACAAACTGGGTGGACAGAATGTTTTCATCAATAAATAACAAAAAAATATTTATATGTGGAGATTATAACATTGATTTAATAAACCCCAATAGGCACACATCAACTGACGAATTTATAAACACAATGTACAGCATGAGCTTATACCCAGTTATCACCAGACCAAGCAGAATTACATTGAATAGTGCAACTCTAATAGATAACATCTTCACAAACAATATAGAAACTAAAAATATAAGTGGTTTATTGATTTGTGACATAACTGACCATCTTCCTGTGTTCACTGTGTATGACTCCAATTGTAATTTTCAGGTAAAACCCCAATACTCTGCATTTAAACGAGTAATCAAACTTATTAATGTGGTAAATAGTGAATTAATTAAGCTGAAAACTTGGTTGAATATTAATAAATTATCCCTAAATATAAATAAGACTAAAGTCATGTTTTTTTGGAAATCATAATGTCAATTCTAATTTACCAATAAATATAGACGGTGTCGAAATACATAAAGTGTCAGAAGTCAAATTTTTAGGGATAACCATTGATAGTAAATTAAGCTGGAAATCTCATATCAGCCACATACATAAAAAAGTTTCCAAGAATCTCTCTATTATGTACAAAGCAAAATATTTTCTGGATCATAATGCATTATATTTATTGTATTGTTCTTTAATCTCTCCTTACTTAACATATTGTATAGAAATCTGGGGTAACAATTATAAAAGTTTGCTACATCCCCTCTGTATAATCCAAAAGTGGGTAATAAGAATCATCTATAAGGTAGGATATCTTGATCACACAAATAGTCTATTTTTGCAATCCAAATTGTTGAAAATGCCAGATCTGGTTAATTTTTACACTGCACAATTATTATATAAAGCCAGTAAAAACTCATTACCCAGTAATATTCTGAGTCTCTTCACCCAGAGAGAAGGAAGCTATAACTTGAGGGGATGTGGTAACTTTAAAGTCAAGGTAGTGAGAGAGAGAAAACTGACCCACCTTTCGTCAAAAAAGTGACAGCTGCCAATCAAAATTGATTACGTCACTAAGCCCCGCCCCCTCTATGACGTCACAGCCAATCAGAATCGATGATGTCACTATGTCCCGCCCCTAAACCCCTCCCCTAGTCCCGCCTCCAAGCCCCGCCCCTTATGACGTCACAGCCAATCATAATTGATGACATCACTATGCCCCGCCCCTAAGCCCCGCCCCTTATGACGTCACATCCAATCAGAGTCGATGACGTCAGTATGTCCCGCCCCCTAAGCCCTGCCCCTGGCTCCTCCCCTAGTTCCGCCCCTGGCTCCTCCCCTAGCCCCACCCCCCAAGCTCCTCCCCTAACCCCGGCCAAGCACCGCCTCCAAGCCTTACCTCCCCTCCCACCCAGGGTCTAATATTTTAATGTCATTTTATTTCATGAATTAAAGAACGATTAAAAATACCTAGATCTTTTTAATGTATTAAAGAATTAACTAATTCTGAAATAATTAAACATAAATCAGTGTCTATTATTTAATGCCCCTTTAATATTTTTAATTCTTAAATTATTACGTTTCCTTTTCTGTTTTTTAATTCGTAAATTAAAGAAGGGGGTACAAATAGCCGTCTCTCGGCTGTAAGTCTTTGCAGCAAGACGGTCAAATACCCACGCATAGAGCCGCTCGCGGAAACATGACCCCACGGCTGTAAAACCTGTTGCAGACGCTGTGTCTGTGTGAGTGCGTGTGTGTGTGTGTGTGTGTGCGTGCGTGTGTGTGTGTGTGTGTGTGTGGCGGGACACCCGCTGAGCGGAGATGCTGCCCCGAGGTGATGAACCCGAAGAACAATAAACAATGCTCCTTATCATTCACGCCAGATGATGTTTTCTTTTAAGATATTAGCCAATCGATCATGGTGCGCGGGACACCCGCTGAGCGGAGATGCTGCCCCGAGCCCGAACAATAAACAGTGCTCCTTATCACTTACGCCAAACAGTGTTTTTAGAGCAAAAGGTAAGGAATTACGCCCCGCGGACGAAGAAGGGTTTAAAAATCCCCTTTCCGACGATAGAGTGACATACAGCATTCACCATGGCGAGACAAACTCCGATCCTCCGCTACATCTGCGAGACCCCGGTTAACATCACCATGACAACAGAAGGCTCGCTTGCTCCAAAAAAAACGAGAATGTACGTCAGCCGTCTGAGCCAGCCGATACCGGAGGAAGATCTGACGTACAGCCTGGAGGGGCACGAACGTTTAACTTACACGTTCGACCCGTATTATGCCCAAGTAAGTTTCTTCACTCTGGCCGAGGGTGAGACCGCCACTCGAGGAACCCCACGGGTGGCGCTTACTTCCGCCGATTGGGGTGTCTTCTCCGCGGCGGCGGGCTCGATGATTCGCGACACGGTCAACCCTGAACCTCCAGGAGATCGGACGCCGGAAAAGAAGAAAACACGCTTCCAACTCACCTGGCTCAGCGCCCAGGGGCCTCGCTATAGGGTGATATTCCAGCGTGGACCTCCTGACACTGTCTCTGAGGGTGAAATTAAGTTGGAGCGGGTTAGTGCCAGCGGCCACGTCAGAAGCGTCACAGCTGCGGCTGAGAGCTGGCATGAGATGTTCAACACCTGCAACGACAGGATTACGGGCCTCTTTACAAGGTGCCTGGCCTGGAGGGACGTTATCGAAGTCCGAAAAAACTTGGCCCCTCTTTTTACTTAAAAAAAAAAAATAAAAATAAAAAATAAAAAAAATAAAAAAAACTCTGACGTAGCTCCTCCCCGCATGCACGGGGATTTCTATAAAAACCAGGGGACCACATCTCATTCAAGCATCGGACGACGAACCAGCATGAGCTCCTCAACCTCTCCCATTGCAGCGGCCGACGACATCGCTTGTGACTGCGCGCTCGACTGTGGAAGAGACCAGCCCTCTCTGAGCCAGGCTTCACGGACCCGCGGTGGGTACGAGAGCCCGTGGGGAGTTCAGCTCGAGGCGGTCTGGGGCGAGATCCATCCTTCTCACGCGCTTTCCAGCCCGGGAGGCGTGGGGTCTCTTCCCGCTGTCACGGAGGCCGCGAGTCCGCGGGAGGTACAAGACCTCGAGCCGGCTGAGAAATACGCCACATCTTTCGCATCTGACCGGCCTGACGGGTTCCTGTCAGAGGAATTCCTGAAAACGGTGAAAGTCGGCGTGGCACACTTACTTTTGGCTGTGATCAAAAGTTACAGACAAAAACTCTGTTACGGGTGTGAGATCGATCACCCCAGCCAGCGCCAGCACGAGTGCCTGGACCCGTTAAATGAATATTTCTTTACCGGACATTTTGAGAGATTAATGGTGAGACTCTGGAGACCGACCTTCATCCCGGCTGTGGTAAAGCTCCTAGCCCAGCGCTTCCTCAACCCATCGGCTGCGAGGGTTCAGGGGGTGGTAGAAAACATCCTCACTGAGCTGAAATACACTGATAATTTTGAAGCAAAGATCAACGAACTGTACACATGTTTCGGTGAAGACGCAGATCTCGACCTGGAGGGGATGGTAGCCGTCTATAACCCAGACGACTGAAGAAAAACCTGCTTTTTTTTGTTTGTTTGTTTTTTTGTTTTTTTTTAAAATATCATTATATTGTTTTACAGTCATGGGTAATTGTGTGATGATTCTCTTTCAAAGCTTGCGGGAAGTTTATATTATACGTGGACTCTCGTATAAGCTGGAGCGGGTAGTCATTCGCAGGCTGGAGATCCCAGACGCCCCGCCTTCATGCGTTATGGAGAGGGTCTTCGACGTTATCAGACGTCGCCCCGGGCCCGGAGTCTGGACAGATCATATCTACAGCGCGGCTCTCCATTCATCTGCAAAATCTCTGTACAACGTATTACTGAAAATCTCTGTTTTGACCACTGACGATTTTACACGGTGTAATACGATGCATCTGCTTACATTATACACTCTGTTTGTGGATGTGATAGCGTGCCGGGTGAAACAGATGGGGGTGTCCAGAGGGGAGATTGTTCCTACACTTTTACAGCTGAATACTGAAATAAACCGTAAATGCGGGGGAGATGTATTACTGAGAGTTTTCCAGTTTTGTACGTGAACGTATGCTTTTTTCCTTCACGTATGCTGTGTTTAATAAACATGAACAATTGCTTTTTTCTCTGTGTGTGACTTTAATGAATGTAATAAAGCACATATTCTAAACCTTATACGGCCTGTGTTCTTTCCTATAATATTGTTGAAAAAGGGTGAAATGTTTTTCATATTGCAAGACAGAGTCATACAAACGAGGTTTTGGTGGAAAAAAGGTGCTCGTATGAATTAATGAGGGGTTTTAACACGGTCTCATTAAAAGCTCGAGGCTGCTCTGTGAGCGCTCTCCGCGGTGCTGAATCAGAGTTCAATTTAACGTTTCCAAGAGCTCCTATTTAAAACGTATACTTTTTTCCTTCACGCATGTTGTGTTTAATAAACATGAACAATTGCTTTTTTCTCTGTGTGTGACTTTAATGAATGTAATAAAGCATATATTCTAAACCTTATACGGCCTGTGTTCTTTCCTATAATATTGTTGAAAAAGGGTGAAATGTTTTACAAATCAAATTTATATAGTGCCAAAACCACAACAAAACAGTTGCCTCAAGGCGCTTCATATTGCAAGACAGAGTCATACAAACGAGGTTTTGGTGGAAAAAAGGTGCTCGTATGAATTAATGAGGGGTTTTAACACGGTCTTATTAAAAGCTCGAGGCTGCTCTGTGAGCGCTCTCCGCGGTGCTGAATCAGAGTTCAATTTAAAACAAAAGACTAATATTTATGGTCGCTAAAACATATAAAAATGCAAAAGGACTATCCGGTTCATCATTCTGAAGAGATCCGTCTTAAAAGATGGGTGATGAGGGTTTAATGAAGGATGTATATTATAGTCCGGTAAATCCGGGGAGTTTTGGAGGGCCGGAGCGTTTACGCAGGGCTCTGCATGATCAACACAGCTCTAAAATTCGTATGAAGCATATCAGAGATTTCCTGTCGGGGGAAGATGCATACACATTACACAAACCTGCCAGGACGCATTTTCCAAGAAATAGAGTATTTGTCACAAACCCGCTTAACCAATTTCAGGCGGATTTATGCGACATGCAGGGGTTATCAGATTTTAACGACGGGTACAAGTACCTGCTGACCGTTATCGATATCTTCTCAAAAAAAGCGTATGCCAGACCTCTGAAGTCAAAGCAAGGGCGCGAAGTCTCACAGGCCTTTGCCTCACTCTTAAAGCAGAGCGGGGTGCCTCTGAAGATGCAGACTGATGCCGGGAAAGAGTTTTTTAACAAACCGTTCAAGGATTTAATGAAAAAACACCGGATTCTGCATTTTGCCACCGCAAGTGATCTGAAAGCCTCGGTTGTCGAGAGGTTTAATCGCACGCTAAAGACGAGAATGTGGAGATATTTTACTGCTAAAAACACGAGAAGATACATCGACGTCCTACCGTCTTTACTCACGGCTTATAACGAGAGTTATCATAAAAGCATTAAGATGAGGCCGAATGAGGTTAATGATCGAAATGTCGATCAAGTGTTTCAAAATTTGTATGGGGCATCCACCCTACGCAGGAGGCCTGTGAAGTGTAAATATAAGGTCGGAGATATAGTCAGGGTCTCCAAGCTCAGGGGAGTTTTTGATAAAAAATATGAACAAAGTTTTACGGATGAAATGTTCACGGTGTCAGAATGTATACAACGTACGCCGCCCGTTTATAAATTGAAAGATTATGACGGCGAGATCATTGAAGGTTCATTCTATGAACCGGAATTGCAGAAGGTTAAAATAGCAAAAGACAGACCGTATCAGGTTCAAGAAATTATTTGTGAACGTTTTACCAAGGGAAAGAAATTTGTATTTGTCAGATGGAAAAATTGGCCCGAGAAATTTAACTCCTGGGTTCCCGCGGACCAGCTGATGGCCGTATAAATATGAGAACTTCCATCTTCAACCGACATATGAGAAATGGATCGGGATCTGAAACACGGATTTTATATGACTCTGCCTTCAAACGCCAGCCTAAAAGTATTCCCGGACAACACAATTTCATGCTACCAGGTGGACTTGGCTCGACACCTGGATCTAGAGGGTGACTGGGATGTGGCGCTGACGGAAATTTGTTATCCGCACACCTGGTTAAATATCCCGGAAAAGCCTTCCTGTACGTTCCAGGTGATGAAAATTACGGGCAAGAACAAACTCGCCGTTCACTCGCGATATTTTGACACGGGATATTATGATAACTTTGAGGTTATTGCAGGGCTGATAAACCCTCGTTTGAAGACTATAGATCCGAATCTGACTTTAAAATATGACGATATCCAGAAAAAGTTTCTGTGGGAAGGAGACGGTACCAGCCAGGTATATTTTGAAGCCCCGACGGCGTACATGCTGGGGATGCACCCTAATCAATGGCTGAGATGCGGACCCGGGGTCACGAGCTGTCCCCGCTACCCCGATATAAAAGCAGGGATGTATCACCTGTTCTGTTATACAGACGTTGTACAGCCTCAGGCGGTGGGTGACGCTTTTGCTCCTCTCCTCCGAGCGTTCGAAATTGGAGGTCGTTTCGGGGAAATAATTACAAAGAAATTCAACCCCGCTTATTACATCCCGGTCTCCAAAAGACATATTGAGACAATACGCATCGAAATCAAAAGCGATCAAGATCAAACGGTGGATTTCAGATACGGTAAAGTGGTTGTGACATTACATTTTAAACCGGCGGGATAAAAAAAATGGCTGGGGCAGCGCACAAAGCCGACATTTATAGATTTGTGCCTTACTATGAAAATCAAGTCGGGAACGGCCTTCACGGCTTCCACGGCGCTCCTGTTATGTACGGGCGCGGGCTCGGGAACATATTTTCGAAACTGTTCAAATTTGTGTCGCCGCTGATTAAACAAGGATACACGATCGCCAAACCTCACCTGAAAAACGCAGCCCGAAGCATCGCTTCCGACGTAGTGAGCCGCGTTGTTGAGAGGGCCGGACGGAGTCAGGAGCCCGAGCAGCAGCGGGGGTCCGGGATCATGGTGCTCTCAAGAAGGCCCCGGAAACGCCCCCCGGGGAAACGGGTCAAAACGGTTAAAAAGCGAAAGACCCCCGGAAAAAGCAGAACAGTTCGAAGGAAGCATAAGAAGAGGAGGTTGTCCGGGGATATTTTCTCTTAAACAATGTCTCTTTTGCGAAATAATTCCCCTGAATGCACCATGAGCGAATTGGATTTATTCGCCGTCCCCGGGACCCAGCTGTCCATCGAGCAAAGCCAATACGTTGAAGTCAGCCCGTTATCAGCCCTGACGGACATGGGCCCTATCGAGTTTTTTATCCCCGGAGACGGTGAGAGGTATTTAGACCTCAATAATACGCTGCTTTATCTGCGAATGAAAATTACAAACGCCGACGGGACTGACCTGGCTAATGACGCCCGCGTGGGCGTCATAAATTATCCTCTCAATACGATTTTCTCACAAGTCGACGTGACTCTGGGTGACCGGCTGATTTCCCAGTCCAGCGCGACGCACCCGTACAGGGCAATGATTGAGACGCTGCTGAACTTTTCCCCCGCTTCATTGAAAACGCAGTTCACGGGCGGTTTGTTTTACAAGGACACCCCGGGTCAGCACAATTCGACCGCTGTGGATGATGCGGGCCCAAATAAAGGCCTCGTGAGCAGAGCGCGCTTTAGCGCCGAATCGCGTGAATTTCAAGTTCAGGGTCCGCTGCACGCGGACATATTTTTCTGCGAGAGGCTTCTTCTGAATAACATTGATCTAAGAGTTAAATTAATTCGAGCCAGCGATGCTTTCTGCCTGATGGGGCTGGCGGCCTCCACTTTCAAGCTGAAAATTCTGGGCGCGTCCCTATTCGTTAAGAAAGTCACCGTATCCCCTGCAGTGAGATTGGGCCACTCCGCGGCTCTCATGAAAGGGAACGCCGTGTAACCGTTATCACGAATCAACGTTAAGACTTACGTGATCCCCAGCCATTCCAGGATATGCAACCAGGAGAACCTGTTTTTAGGAACCATGCCCAAATATGTGGTTCTGGGTATGGTGAATCACAATGCATTCAGTGGGAGAAGAGATCTGTCCCCGTTTGAATTTGCACACTATGACCTGGAGTACCTCGCACTCAGTCAAAACGGGAGACAGCTGCCGGCTAAAGCTTTCCAGCCTGAATTTAACAACGAACTCTCTGTCAGGGAGTTTTACAATCTCTACACCGCGACCGGACGACACCTCAAAGACCAGCCTCTCTGTATAGACCGGGAGGATTTTGCGCGCGGCTACGCGCTGTACGTCTTCAATTTAAACCCGGAGGAGGACAGCGGCGCTCTGAGCCCCGTCTCCACAGGCACCCTGCGACTTGAAATGAGATTCAGAGTCGCGACTCCGCATACCACCACGCTGATAGTGTACGCGTGTTATGATTCTCTCCTGGAGATTAATTCCAAGCGACAGGTCCTTGTGGATTTTTACTGATGAACACCCTGGAATTGGACGCTGTTATGAGGGGCTTAATAGGAGACCTGTTTGCCGGTGTTTTTGCGTCTGACGAGTTATTCCGGATCAAGCCGGGCCCTCCCGTATATTTCATTGTAAACACCCACCCTAGACATTTACCGGGAGAACACTGGTTAGCGCTCACCGTTGAAAAAAATGGTCGAGCCACATTTTTTGACTCGTTCGGCCTCAGCCCTGACTTTGATTACTACCCTAAAAGCATCCTGCAATATCTGGAGAATCTCCCAGATGTTAAAAACATTCTGTATCACAACAAGCAGCTTCAGCACGAGTTATCCGATGTATGCGGACAACACTGCGTGTATTATCTGTATAACAGAGCCAGTGGGAAGTCGTACCGGGACGTGGTGTCTTTATACTCCGAAAATACTATCGCGAACGATGATTTGGTTTCTGATTTTGTGAAAAGATATCGTTATTGCCTTAAGAAAAGCTGCAATACCTCCTGTAACCAGCTAGCAGGGCCTCTGCATGAGTTTAAATATTGTCACGGCTTGTGTTAACCGGCGTTCCTATTTTTTTATGTTTTTCCGTGTGAAAATGTAACCCCCGTCTTAGAACGCTCTCCCGATCATACCTTTAAAGTTTTATCGCGTTTGGAAAATTTAAACCCCCGTTTTTTAAACGTAGAAAGAAGCTTTGACCTTTGACCTTTAATTTTTGTATGTGTTTTTTTCGCCTGAAAACGGGGTGGATGTGTGAGAGCGGCCTTCCGATCATAACTTTAAAGTTTTATCGCGTTTGCATGATGTAAACCCCCGTTTTTAAACGTAGAAAGAAGCTTTGACCTTTGACCTTTGATTTTTTTTATGTGTTTTTTTCGCCTGAAAACGGGGTGGATGTGTGAGAGCGGCCTTCCGATCATAACTTTAAAGTTTTATCGCGTTTGCATGATGTAAACCCCCGTTTTTAAACGTAGAAAGAAGCTTTGACCTTTGACCTTTGATTTTTTTTATGTGTTTTTTTTCGCCTGAAAACGGGGTGGATGTGTGAGAGCGGCCTTCCGATCATACCTTTAAAGTTTTAACGCGTTTGCATAATGTAAACCTCCGTTTTTAAACGTAGAAAGAAGCTTTGACCTTTGACCTTTGATTTTTTTTATGTTTTTTTCGCCTGAAAACGGGGTGGATGTGTGAGAGCGGCCTTCCGATCATACCTTTAAAGTTTTAACGCGTTTGCATAATGTAAACCTCCGTTTTTAAACGTAGAAAGAAGCTTTGACCTTTGACCTTTGATTTTTTTTATGTGTTTTTTTTCACCTGAAAACGGGGTGGATGTGTGAGAGCGGCCTTCCGAACATACCTTTAATGTTTTTGCATCGTTGTTATTAAGTAGAGAAGTGTTGAAAGTTGTTTTTTAAACCGTATACCGAATAAAAGTGATGAAGGCCGGAGATGAGTTTCAGTCGGTGTTTTATTAGTAACAATATACAAAAACGTGACTGACTGCGATGTATTTTAAAGAATCTTGATCATAATATCCAGTCAGTTTTTAATTCGATACCCTCCTTTTATGGTGAGAAACCTTCCCAGCGTTGGAAGTCTTTTTTTTTCTTAAGTTTCTTCCTGGCCGGCGAATCGGTTAAAAGAAGGGATTCATCCGGTGAGCTGCTCCGGCCTTTTTTAAGCTTCTGAAGCTGCTCGCGGGCTTGCGGGTTTGATACGCACGCCACCGGGATGTTCCGCTCCTGTAAAATATTGAGGAACTTCACCCAGCCTGTAGGGGGGCTCGATTTCTTGAACGAGGATCCGAGATGTTTCATAAGATCTATGGCGTGAGACCCCCTCACGACTTTCCCCTTGTAAATAAATTCCCCCGACGGACTCCAGCGCGTATCACCCTTCGATAATTTCCTCATAATATATTCAGCGTTTCTACGCTCTCTGGAGGGGATATTCTTCAGGACCTCTGTGACAGTCTCATCCTCCTCCTCCTCCTCCTCCACCCCCTCCTCCTCAGGTTGCTTAGCGACGCGAGTCTCTTGCGGGGGTGAAACGCGTGATTCGAGTTCCCCCTGCTTGATCAGGGTTAAATAGCGCTGCAGCAGAGCCTCATACTTTTTAATTTTTTCATAAGGAGAGTGAGTACGTTCTTCCAGTATACCTCGCATTCGCGAGTCTAAATCATTTTCCGCCGTTTGTCTGATGTTATTTCCGCTCGGCGGAACGGAATGACCGAGTTGAAGCATCTGCTGTGGAGTGAGTAAAAACATCTTTTGCGCCGCTTTGAACGCCATTATCCTCTGGGTACTATTAGACTCGTTATAACGGGCAGGGCCGCGGCGAGCAGAGGCAGGAGAAAGCCGCCCGTCTGAATCAGCGCTCCCCGCTTCTTTTTATAACTGGTTTTTCTGTCGGCCAGAAGACGTAAAACTCTTTTTCGTTTTTTCAAGGCCCGGAATTGAGAGTCACTCAAGGCGATATTCCCCTTTAATATATTCAAAGCGATCTCGGATAAAGTTTTCAGAAGCTCCGGCCTGCAGGTCTTCAGGCTGTGGTGACGCTCCCTCGCCCCGGCTCTGATTAGCGCTTTAAGAGCGGGGGCGTTCCTTTTTAAAAGAGAGCTCATGTCCGTTTATCTTTCTGTAAATAAACTGTGGCCACTCGTGCGGGAGTAATCCCGATCTCAGTCTGAACTGATCTGGACACTCCTGCGTGCAATCCAGTAATAAATACCCGTAAGGTACACTCGTAGCATCATCAAGTGCCTCCAAAAAAAATTGTTTTCTGCCGGGAAACATTTGCTGAGCCAGAATGTTCATCTGTAACTTGTCTCTGGGATTTTTAAACAGCACCATATAATTACAATTCAAACTGATGGTTCGACTGTATTTCCCTTTATGAAACACGTTCTGTGTGATCATGATGACGCTCATATTCCGGTGATGTCTGTACTGGGTGAAAATTCTTACAACTTCAGGATGATCCGCTGCTTGAAAGATGAGATCGTCCAAAATAACCAGATGGCTCTGACCTTCAGGGAAAAGGCTGTCGTCCAGAAATGAGTCAGGGAGTCCTCTTACAAATTTAATATTTTTATTCTTCAGTTCAGAATACAGAGGTTGTTCAGACGTATACAGCCATACAATGTTGTCAGGCACATATCTCATAGCGTGGCTACAATTTTCCAGCAATGTTTTCACAAACACAGTCTTTCCCGAACCACTCGGTCCAACGATGAGACAGGAGAATGGGAGCTGATGTCTGGGGTCAATCTCCACCGTATTTCCAGAGTGAGACATGTTTCAAAATCCGAACGGTTCGGTTTCCCCGTCCTTTAAAAGACGCCGCTTGTCATACACCACCCTGAAGGATTTTTGAAATGACACGTTTGTCAAACTGAAACTGCTTTTATGACATTTAATTCCCTGCTGCGGCGTTATGATAGATGCAGCGAGGGCGGGATCTTTTATATAACCCTCGACCAGATCTTTGACGCTGTCAAAGTTTATTTTCTGACAGCTTTCGTGGGTTTGAGTGATCCCCTTCACACGCATGACCGTTTTACCTCGTGCGGTTTTATATGCGTAACTTTTAGGTCCCGCCGCTGCAAACTCTGTGATGACGTCGCCGTTCAACTCGTCGGTGAGCTGCCCCAGATAATTACCGGTAGGCAGCGGGGTTTCACCCCGCCTACAAACGTAAATCAGGCTATCGGTATCATAATACAGAATCCTGTCAGGATTTGCCACAGCCTCCATAAAACCGTACAAGGTCAAACGCGCGTACGCCGTTGTAAACGCCGCGATGAAAATATTGACGGTTTTACCCGGTCGGCTGACGTGCCGCGGGCCGTACCTCCATTGAACCATAGCCGCCTGACTGCTGAGGAATGTTAGATATGTGACCTCGTACTCTTCAGAAAACAGATACCTGAACAGATCGTCAGCATTTTTAACGAGCGCGGTCTGCGTCAGATTCGCCCTCTGGGCGAATTTCCCCCAGAAGGAGTTGAGGCAGATCTTAGCCATCTGTCGTTTTGCCGGATTGTGACTGATTTTTTCTGGGTCTAAACGAATCTTCTGATTCAGCCAGTAGTCCGTGATGTATTTTTCTCTGCTCTCGGAGTCTTTATCAAATTCGGGAGGGAAACCAGAGGCTTCCTGCTTGTGTTTTAAGAAGGTGTTTATGTACCCCTCAAAGATTTTATCACTTTTTTCCTCAAAATGCCAGACTTCAAAAATCTTAGCTACAGCATAGCCTGTATCCAGAGCTTTGTGGAATTCCGGGGTCGTCCAAGTCCCAGACAGAGCTCTCTGCTGCTGACTGTGTGTGCACGCTGCAGCTTGATTATTTTCATCAGCGCAGGTGCGACACAGAGTAAACACCAGTTTACCGTGAGGAGTTCTGTGTGGGAGGACGGGAAATTTTAGCCCCTGGGGCGGGTACACGATGGCTTTGATGAGCCCGAAATAAGTCCTGGGGTCTCGGAAATTTCTCTCGATAATTTACGGATGCCCCGTGGGATATGTGAAATTTACGTTAACGTAAGGATACAGCGAGGTCACGTCGACGTAATAGACCGTCTCATCTTGCTCAGCCGTGTACCTCAGACGGGCCGCGCAAGTCCGACCGCCGTATAAAGCGTCGCGAGGTTCGAGGGGGGCCGGTAACCCCCTGCGGGCGAGGAAACACCGAACGCTCTCATCCCTCAGCCTCATTTCAAGCCATTGATGCTCCCAAATTACGCTGAGGGTGATGCCCGGCATAGCCCGCAGAAAGGCTATTTTTTTCTGACACGCTGCGTGGAGCTCTCCAAATGAGGTGTTTGTGAGAGAGTTTATTTCGTGCTGTGTAAAACACCTTGCACACCCGCGGTAAAAACATCCGAGAAACTCCCACACTTTTATCCGGCCGTCAATCTGAGCATACCCATCAACATAATAACCTCCTATTTTTTTCTCGCCCCTGTTTAGAGCATGATCGATGATAATGTTTTGCGTCTCAGCAACCCATTCTAACCATTGCACGGCCACGTCCGAATATTTTTTATGCCTCGTTCTATAATTGTCGGCGGAGGGGATCGCCAGCGTTTTTGGAGCAAGAAAGTTAGTTTGGAAGACTTTCATACACGCCAAGGCGATTGTAACGCAGGTAAAAGGATCCACGAGTGTTTCAGCGATGAATTCAGACATAAATTTGGAGCAGGCTGCAGCCAGGATTTTTGTATCGTTATCACAATACATAACGGCCTCGGCTTTAAAATCGAAAATTGCGTTTTTTTTTCCGCACGTACCACGCGTTAAATTCCTCTCTTTCTCCCTCTGACATATTTGCGACCCCGTAAGCCGCTGAGTCCGGGTACGGACCGACATAGTTCAGATTTTTTTCTGAACTGAACAGGTGCGGAAAGTAACCTTTGCGGATGATTTCGTCTTTCAGCCGGATCCCCAGGGCTTTAGGCATCTGAGATAAGCGCATTGTAAGGAAAGATAACGAATCTATATATTTCTGTTTAAAGGCGGCGTCTGTCATGAGTAATAGTTTACTCCCGGTCATAATCACAGCGGGGGTTACGCCCTGCTGGACTAAATACTTTAGAAGCAAATAGCCGTCAAAACCTTTTGAGTTGTGAGCGATGAACACGTATTCTTTGAATTTTCTCGTTCTAAAATGTTTAAAGAAGCGGGCTACGCAGTCTGTCCCCCATGCGCTCCAAAAATCACCCGTCTTTGTTACAGCGCTGACGTAAAACGGTACGTGTTCCCCGTTATTATCGACATACGTTTCAAAATCATAAAAAACATATTTCTCTGAATGCGTCTCTTCAGCTTTGACCGGCGTCATATAGCAGAGGTGACCCTCGCTCGGCTCCTGGAGAGCCTCGCCACATATATGACACCTCTTCTGCTTACACACGTGCGGAGCGCTGTTTTTAGAAAACGCTATGTAATACTCACGTTTACATCGAGGGCATTTTTTTCTGTTATCACACACATTAACGAACTTACCGGCGGAAGGACGATACTTGGGCTGTTTATGCAGGCTGTAACAGGTGGGAGAGCGACACTCCTTGTTACATTCGCTGCAAAATACAGGGTTATTTTTCTCATAACACTGCGTGGATTCACAAATTTTACAATATGACGGACAATTATGGGAGGCGTGGTTATTGTACCCCTCAAAGCAAAACTTACATACATATTTCACTCCCAAAAATCTCTTTAAATCGATGATTCCGTAAAAATGATTATTAAACAGAAAAACGAAAAGAGTTTTCTGCTGCGCCGGTATTCCTGTCTGGAATTTTGTCAGCTTTCTCTCCCCTTCGGCTCTGAAAAACACCACAATTTTACAACCCAGAGCGTTTTCAAATTTTCCCACCTGCTCTAAAGATACCGGCGTAGCTTCCGTTAATCCGACGCTATTTTGTAACGCCAGCCCGCGCTGCTCCGCCTCGTGCGTAGTCAGATGAGGATTCAATAACTGAACGAGGTTTATCGCGAAACATAAACTGTTGTCAGGATTATACACAATATTAAGGCATTTGGATTTTTTCCTCAGAACCTCGTGATGGAGGAGGTCATCTATTCTGCGCTTCCCCGCGCCGTTCTGGTTGCGGATGACTTGAACCACTAATTCCAGAGACTCGTCGGCTAAAACGTTGGAATTCGATTGTATCAATCGTTCTAGCAGATTTTGGAAGCCCGTCACATCGCCAGCGTCGTTATATGAGCTGATCAAAGCGGCCTCGTTGTAGACTGAGTCCCCACGAATCTCCATTTGGATAAAGTCCCCGGCCCTGGCGTGTGTTAAAGCCTTTTCGACCGAGTTATGAAGAGCCCCTACGACGTTACGGTAAAATTCCGCGTAGTCGGGAATTTCGTCGGCGCGCTGGAAATTGAGAGGCAGCCTGATTTCGATATTGTTAAAAGCAGGTCTCCTGATGACGTTAGCAGCCCCACCGCCCGTCATGGGAGAGTGTCGGCTGGGTCCCGGTCGTGCATCATCCCCGTCTTCCATCAAAACAGAGATCGCCGCGTTTATCGGGGTTAAACGAGCTCTGTTTAAAATCTCTTCTCCGCGCGCATTGCGCGGGGAGGGACTTCTTAAAGGTGAAAAAGCGCGAGCGTCGTTAGGCGTTTGATTTAATTCATCCACCGCGGATTGGACGTGAGGATTAACTTCACACGCGAGGAGGTTTACGGTGTTATTTAACGGAGTCAGGCGTACCTGGTTCAACGCCGCGGGACCAGACTCGTCTGGAGGTGAGGTGTGCGGGGGGTCAGGGGGCTCTTCAGTATCAGACTGGACCGTCGAATTTATAGCGTTAATAGCAGAAATGATGTAGGGGTTAATTTCTTCCGATTCTCGTTCAGCCGCTAAATTGTTAAGAGCCTCATTTAACGGTGTTAAACGAACACGTCTTAAAAGTCTCTCTCCGGACTCGATGTTATTTCGAGGCGGCGAATTTAACGCCTCGGGTAATGGACCATCTGCTCCAGGAGCGCTCCCTGCTGAGTCGATTATTGAAGCGTTTAAATCCAATACACGTCCGAAGTTATTTTCCCGATGTGAATTCTCTCCTTCCATCTTTTAAAATCTGTAGCAGGAAGAATCTACCTCAAGAAATTCAGTTAATATACCTCTTCAAATGAATTCTCCCGTTCCATCGGAATAAGAGAAAAAATAAAAAAATAAAAACAGACTACACATTTTCAAGAAAGTTGCGTGATGAGGTTAATCCCAGCTCAGAATATCTTCGAGCCTTGCGTCTCTGTGGAAAATAGACGGTCTCCCTCCACCGCGTGCTGAAAAAAGAGAAAATCGTTAGTTATTAACTATTTAAAATAAATAAATAAATACATAAACTCCGACTCCTTACCGTGTACATCCGCGGATCGTTTTACGGGTCTCTCCCGCTGACCCGCTTCTCCATGGGCTGTGACAGAAAAAATCGGGTTATTCCAGAGTTTTTAACCGTGATTTAATCTTGATCGCTGTACTTACATCTGCGTGGTGAAGTCGGGGCTTCCAGCCTTCGAACTTCTTCAGGGGGCTCTGACTTGATTTCTAGAATTAACATAAATAAATGAATACAAAGCATCACCCTCGCAAGCGGATATTCTGTACTATTTCAAATATATTACCGAGGACGGGTCCGAACGCGCTCCGGACCGTCTGCGTGGTTTTGTCTAAAAAAAAAAAAAAAACAGTTTCAGACGGCGTGCATCATTTAAAAACACTCATTTCTATCAAAACAGATTACTTAAATCACTTACCCTGAAAGCTGATGCGGTTTTCGCACTCTGCTCGAAGACAAGAAAACTTAATTAAACAACATGGTTTTCCAGGATTTTTTCCGCAAATTTATTCTATTTTATACCCATAGCTGGGGGTCCAGGCATCTTCACTCTTCACCGGTCGTAGTGGAAATGCTCGCTGACTCGTTCCCAGGGACGTAAGTGATAAGGAGCATTGTTTATTGTTCGGGCTCGGGGCAGCATCTCCGCTCAGCGGGTGTCCCGCGCACCATGATCGATCGGCTAATATCTTAAAAGAAAACATCATCTGGCGTGAGTGATAAGGAGCATTGTTTATTGTTCTTCGGGTTCATCACCTCGGGGCAGCATCTCCGCTCAGCGGGTGTCCCGCCACACACACACACACACACACACACACGCACGCACACACACACACACACACGCACTCACACAGACACAGCGTCTGCAACAGGTTTCACAGCCGTGGGGTCATGTTTCCGCGAGCGGCTCTATGCGTGGGTATTTGACCGTCTTGCTGCAAAGACTTACAGCCGAGAGACGGCTATTTGTACCCCCTTCTTTAATTTACGAATTAAAAAACAGAAAAGGAAACGTAATAATTTAAGAATTAAAAATATTAAAGGGGCATTAAATAATAGACACTGATTTATGTTTAATTATTTCAGAATTAGTTAATTCTTTAATACATTAAAAAGATCTAGGTATTTTTAATCGTTCTTTAATTCATGAAATAAAATGACATTAAAATATTAGACCCTGGGTGGGAGGGGAGGTAAGGCTTGGAGGCGGTGCTTGGCCGGGGTTAGGGGAGGAGCTTGGGGGATGGGGCTAGGGGAGGAGCCAGGGGCGGAACTAGGGGAGGAGCCGGGGGCGGGGCTTAGGGGCGGGACATACTGATGTCATCGACTCTGATTGGATGTGACGTCATAAGGGGCGGGGGCTAGGAGGTGGGACTAGGGGCGGGGCTTAGGGGCGGGGCATAGTGACGTCATCGATTATGATTGGCTGTGATGTCATAAGGGGCGGGGCTTGGAGGCGGGACTAGGGGAGGGGTTTAGGGGCGGGACATAGTGACATCATCGATTCTGATTGGCTGTGACGTCATAGAGGGGGTGGGGCTTAGTGACGTAATCGATTTTGATTGGCAGCTGTCACTTTTTTGACGAAAGGTGGGTCAGTTTTCTCTCTAGTGAGAACTACCAGGAAAAGTTTCTGTGTGTCCGTGTGTGGCATTAAGCTGTGGAATTGTTTGGCACCTCAGCTCAAGCGATGTCCTAACATCCACCAATTCAAAAAAAGATACAAAGAAATGGTTCTGTTGAAATACATGAATGAGGAGAGAGGTGCGTGATCATCACGTCTTTTTAATTTATTTCTAGTTAATTTACCTTTGCTTTTTTGCCTTGTCAGCAATAGAAGGGGTCTCGCTAGGACACACAAGCTTTCATAAAATACCTGGAATTATCCTGTACATCAATTTAATTATATATATCATAGCCATAATTGTAAACTATATTAAAAAAAAATAATAATAATAATAATAATGATAATAAAATCTTACTATATGTTTGTTAATATAATAGATGTTAACATATTTGCATAATACCTGTTATTGCCGGTGTTGTAACCATGGTCAAAAGTATTATTTTTATACATCATGATCCTGTAGTTGAAATGTTAGTCAAATAGAAGTATGGTGATGATGGTAATAACTTAGAGAGAGGGGGAAACATGTATATGTATGTATGTATATATGTATGCGTATATATATATATATATATATATATATATATATATATATATATATATATATATATATATATATATATATATATATATATATATATATATATGTGTGTGTGTGTGTGTGTGTGTGTGTGTATGTGTATGTATAATATGTATGTATATGTGGGTGTGTATGTATGTATATATACATATATGTATATTTATGTTTACATTTCTATAAATATGTACATATGTAAGTTTATTGATACATAAAAAGACTTTTCCTTTTCTTTCCTCCTTGTTTCCCCCTCTTACATCACTTACACTTACCCCAGGTTTCTTTTCAGCACTGTACCCAGGCTGACAAAGAGTCAGAGCTCTATTGAGCCGAGTATTCCTTTAACTTTAACTAGTAATGACTTCATGACTTTCTTTGCTAATAAAATTTTAACTATTAGAGAAAAAATTACTCATAACCATCCCAAAGACATATTGTTCTCTTTGGCTGCTTTCAATGATGCCGGTATTTGGTTAGACTCTTTCTCTCCGATTGTTCTGTCTGAGTTATTTTCATTAGTCACTTCCTCCAAACCATCAACATGTCTATTAGACCCGATTCCTACCAGGCTGCTCAAGGAAGCCCTACCATTAATTAATGCTTCGATCTTAAATATGATCAGTCTGTCTTTATTAGTTGGCTATGTACCACAGGCTTTTAAGGTGGCAGTAATTAAACCATTACTTAAAAAGCCATCACTTGACCCAGCTATCTTAGCTAATTATAGGCCAATCTCCAACCTTCCTTTTCTCTCAAAAATTCTTGAAAGGGTAGTTGTAAAACAGCTAACTGATGATCTGCAGAGGAATGGTCTATTTGAAGAGTTTCAGTCAGGGTTTAGAATTCATCATAGTACAGAAACAGCATTAGTGAAGGTTACAAATGATCTTCTTATGGCCCCGGACAGTGGACTCATCTCTGTGCTTGTTCTGTTAGACCTCAGTGCTGCTTTTGATACTGTTGACCATAACATTTTATTACAGAGATTAGAGCATGCCATAGGTATTAAAGGCACTGCGCTGTGGTGGTTTGAATCATATTTATCTAATAGATTACAATTTGTTCATGTAAATGGGGAATCTTCTTCACAGACTAAGGTTAATTATGGAGTTCCACAAGGTTCTGTGCTAGGACCAATTTTATTCACTTTATACATGCTTCCCTTAGGCAGTATTATTAGACAGCATTGCTTAAATTTTCATTGTTACGCAGATGATACCCAGCTTTATCTATCCATGAAGCCAGAGGACACACACCAATTAGCTAAACTGCAGGATTGTGTTACAGACATAAAGACATGCATGACCTCTAATTTCCTGCTTTTAAACTCAGATAAAACTGAAGTTATTGTACTTGGCCCCACAAATCTTAGAAACATGATATCTAACCAGATCCTTACTCTGGATGGCATTACCCTGACCTCTAGTAATACTGTGAGAAATCTTGGAGTCATTTTTGATCAGGATATGTCATTCAGTGTGCATATTAAACAAATATGTAGGACTGCTTTTTTGCATTTGCGCAATATCTCTAAAATTAGAAAGGTCTTGTCTCAGAGTGATGCTGAAAAACTAATTCATGCATTTATTTCCTCTAGGCTGGACTATTGTAACTCATTATTATCAGGTTGTCCTAAAAGTTCCCTGAAAAGCCTTCAGTTAATTCAAAATGCTGCAGCTAGAGTACTGACGGGGACTAGAAGGAGAGAGCATATTTCACCCATATTGTCTTCTCTTCATTGGCTTCCTGTTAATTCTAGAATAGAATTTAAAATTCTTCTTCTTACTCATAAGGTTTTGAATAATCAGGTCCCATCTTATCTTAGGGACCTCATAGTACCATATCACCCCAATAGAGTGCTTCGCTCTCAGTCTGCAGGCTTACTTGTAGTTCCTAGGGTTTGTAAGAGTAGAATGGGAGGCAGAGCCTTCAGCTTTCAGGCTCCTCTCCTCTGGAACCAGCTCCCAATTCGGATCAGGGAGACAGACACCCTCTCTACTTTTAAGATTAGGTTTAAAACCTTCCTTTTTGCTAAAGCTTATAGTTAGTGCTGGATCAGGTGACCCTGAACCATCCCTTAGTTATGCTGCTATAGACTTAGAGTGCTGGGGGGTTCCCATGATGCACTGAGTGTTTCTTTCTCTTTTTGCTCTGCATGCACCACTCTGCATTTTATCATTAGTGATTGATCTCTGCTCCCCTCCACAGCATGTCTTTTTCCTGGTTCTCTCCCTCAGCCCCAACCAGTCCCAGCAGAAGACTGCCCCTCCCTGAGCCTGGTTCTGCTGGAGGTTTCTTCCTGTTAAAAGGGAGTTTTTTCTTCCCACTGTCACCAAGTGCTTGCTCACAGGGGGTCGTTTTGACCGTTGGGGTTTTTCCGTAATTACTGTATAGCTTTGCCTTATAATATAAAGCGCCTTGGGGCAACTGTTTGTTGTGATTTGGCGCTATATAAATAAAATTGATTTGATTTGATTTGATTTACATCATTATCACCAGATCAGGGTCGGCAAGTGGGGGTCTGTTGCTCAAAGGTCTCCCCCTTCTGCCAGCAGACTCCAAAACCTTGTCTTTTAATGCAGAGCCTAGGACATTCAGCAAAGGGTGGACCTGTGTCAGGGGGCGACCCCTCTCTGGCAGAAGGTTTACAGAATACTTTGCATCTTTTAATGCACCACACACATGACAAATGGGGAAGGGGAAAAAAAAGAAAAAAAAAAGAAGATAATAATAATAATAATGATAAATTAATAAAAAAGTTAAGGTAATTAAATTAATAAAATAATAAAATGAATGTAGCATAATTGTATATGTATTATGTGTATACATGTGTGTATAGGTGATGTATGTGTGTATTTTGTGTATGTATGTTCGCATGTATGATGTGTGTATATATATATATATATATATATATACACATCACACATTATTATTATTATTATCATTATTATTTTCATTATTATTCTTGCCACTTTTGAAATTGAAATTTCGGCCTCTTCCCATGCTCAAAAACTCACAAAACTTTCCAAAGTCGTCCGGCCGGATCTGAAATTCGATATTTTGGGGGCGCCGCACATGGTCGCAGAAAAATAGCGAAATAGCGCCCCCTAGAAATTTTCTAAAACACCTCCTCATTGGGCTTTTTTCGTCGTAGCCTCACAAAATTCGGTACACATATTTTACCATGCCAGGATGCACGAAAAAGTCTCTTACTGTCATGGTGAAATATCGACAGGAAGTCGGTCATTTTGATTTTAAGTTTTGATTTTGACTCCCCCTCTAGCTGCCACCTTATCGTGGTGGGGGAGTTTGCATACCCGGATGATCCTAGGAGTTATGTTGTCGGGGGCTTTGTGCTCCCTGTAGGGTCTCCCAAGGCAAACAGGTCCTAGGTGATGGGTCAGACTAAGGGCAGTTCAGAACCTCGATGACCAGTAAAAGATCAAGGACCGTGACGTCGCCCGGTATGGCGGAGCCGGGGTCCCACCCTGGAGCCAGGCCTGGGGTTGGGGCTCACGCGCGAGCGCCTGGTGGTTGGGCCTTAGCCCATGGGGCCCGGCCGGGCTCAGCCCGAAAGAGTGACGTGGGCCCGCCCTCCTGTGGGTTCACCACCTGCAGAGGGGGCCATGGGGGTCGGTGCAGAGAGGACTGGGTGGCGGTCGAGGGCGGGTGGCCCGGCGGCCCGGTCCATGCTCACAGCCCCTGGCTGTTGGGACATGGAATGTCACCTCGCTAGGGGGGAAGGAGCCTGTGCTTGTGCGGGAGGTTGAGAGAAACCGACTAGAGATAGTTGGGCTCACCTCCACGCACAGCTTGGGCTCTGGTACCCAACTCCTGGAGAGGGGCTGGACGCTTCATTTTTCTGGCGTCACCCACGGGGAGAGGCGGAGAGCTGGGGTCGCATTGCTTATTGGTCCCCAGCTCAGTCGCCAAGTGTTGGAGTTCACTCCGGTGAACGAGAGGGTCGCGTCCCTACGCCTTCAGGTCGGGGACAGGTCTCTCACCGTTGTCTTGGCCTACGGGCCGAGCAGCAGTGCAGAGTACCCGACCTTCCTGGAGTCCCTGGGAGGGTTACTAGATAGCGCACCGACTGGGGACTCCATTGTTCTCCTGGGGGATTTCAACGCCCATGTGGGCGGCGACAGTGAGACCTGGGGGGGGGGTGATTGGGAAGCACAGCCTCCCCGATCTGAACCCGAGTGGTGTTCAGTTGTTGGACTTCTGTGCGAGTCACAGTTTGTCCATCACGAACACCATGTTCGAGCACAAGGTGTCCATAAGTGCACGTGGCACCAGGACACCCTGAGCCGGAGGTCGATGATCGACTTTGTAGTCGTATCATCTGACCTTCGGCCACGTGTCTCGGACACTCGAGTGAAGAGAGGGGCAGAGCTGTCGACTGATCACCACCTGGTGATGAGTTGGATCCACTGGGAGGGTAGGAAGCCGGTAAGACCTGGCAGGCCCAAACGTATCGTGAGGGTCTGCTGGGAACGACTGGTGAAACCCTCTGTCAGCGAGGTCTTCAACTCCCACCTCCGGGAGAGCTTCTCCCAGATCCCGGGGGAGGTTGGAGACATGGAGTCCGAGTGGACCATGTTCTCCACCTCCATTGTCGATGCGGCTGCTCGTAGCTGTGGTCGCAAGATCTCTGGTGCCTGTCGCGGCGGCAGTCCCCGAACCCGGTGGTGGACACCGGAAGTAAGGGATGCCATCAAGCTGAAGAAGGAGTCCTACTTATCTTTGTTGTTAGGTGGGACCCCAGAGGCAGCTGACAGGTACCGGCAGGCGTGCCGGTAGCCCATGCGGTCGCACAGGCAAAAACTCGGGTCTGGGAGGAGTTCGGGGAGGCTATGGAGGAGGACTGTCGGTCGGCCTCGAAGAGATTCTGGCAAACCGTCCAACGCCTCAGGAGGCGGAAGCAGCTCTCCACCAGCACTGTTTACGGTGCGGGTGGGGAGCTGTTGACCCTGACTGGGGATGTTGTCCGGCGGTGGAAGGACTACTTCGAGGATCTCCTCAATCCCATCGTCACGTCTTCCGATGAGGAAGCAGAGACTGGGGACTCAGAGGCGGACTCATCCATTACCCAGGCCGAAGTCACCGAGGTGGTTAGAAAGCTCCTCGGTGGCAAGGCTCCTGGGGTGGATGAAATCCATCCTGAGTACCTTAAGTCTCTGGATGTTGTGGGGCTGTCTTGGCTGACACGCCTCTGCAACATCGCGTGGCAATCGGGGACAGTGCCTCTGGATTGGCAGACCGGGGTGGTGGTCCCTCTGTTTAAGAAGGGGGACCAGAGGGTGTGTTCCAACTATAGGGGGATCACACTCCTCAGCCTCCCCAGTAAGGTCTATTCCAGAGTACTGGAGAGGAGAATTCAACCAATGGTTGAACCTCGGATTCAGGAGGAGCAGTGTGGTTTTCGTCCTGGTCGCAGCACACTGGACCAGCTCTACATGCTCCTTCGGGTGCTCGAGGGTTCATGGGAGTTTGCCCAACCAGTCCACATGTGTTTTGTGGATCTGGAGAAGGCATTCGACCGTGTCCCTCGGCGCACCCTGTGGGGAGTGCTCCGGGAGTACGGGGTCCGGGGTCCTTTGCTAAGGGCTATCCGGTCCCTGTACGACCGCAGCAGGAGCTTGGTTCGCATTGCCGGTAGTAAGTCAAACCTGTTTCCAGTGCACGTTGGCCTCCGCCAGGGCTGCCCTTTGTCACCGGTTCTGTTCATTATTTTTATGGACAGAATTTCTAGGCGCAGCCAGGGTGTAGAGGGGGTCTGGTTTGGGAACCACAGAATCTCGTCTCTGCTGTTTGCGAACCATGTGGTTCTGTTGGCTTTGTCAAATCAGGACCTTCAGCGTGCACTGGGGCGGTTTGCAGCCGAGTGTGAAGCGTCCGGGATGAAAATCAGCACCTCCAAATCCGAGGCCATGGTTCTTGACCAGAAAAAGGTGCTTTGCCCTCTTCAGGTTGGTGGAGCGTCCTTGCCTCAAGTGGAGGAGTTTAAGTATCTCGGGGTCTTGTTCACGAGTGAGGGACGGATGGAGCGTGAGATCGATAGACGGATCGGTGCAGCATCTGCAGTGATGCGGTCACTGTATCGGACCGTCGTGGTGAAGAGAGAGCTGAGTATGGGGGCAAAGCTCTCGATTTACCGATCGATCTACATTCCGATCCTCACCTATGGTCATGAGATTTGGCTCATGGCCAAAAGAACGAGATCGCGAGTACAAGTGGCTGAGATGAGTTTCCTCCGCAGAGTGGCTGGGCGCTCCCTTAGAGATAGGGTGAGGAGCTCGGTCACTCGGGAGGAGCTCGGAGTCGAGCCGCTGCTCCTCCATGTCGAAAGGAGTCAGTTGAGGTGGCTCGGGCATCTTTTCCGGATGCCCCCTGGACGCCTCGCTGGAGAGGTGTTCTGGGCACGTCCCACTGGGAGGAGGCCCCGGGGAAGACCCAGGACACGCTGGAGGGACTACATCTCTCAGCTGGCTTGGGAACACCTTGGGGTTCCCACGGATTAGCTGGAGGAGGTGTGTGTGGATCGGGAGGTCTGGACGGCTTTGCTTGAGCTGCTGCCCCCGCGACCCGACTCAGGATAAATCGGAAGAAAATGGATGGATGGATGGATGGGTTTCGATTTTGAGCAAATTTTTTGCCATTTTTGCCCATTTCCACTACTTACATTTGAACGAACTCGTCCTAGGGATTTTATCCGATCGTCTTCAAATTTGGTCAAAATCATCACAACACAATGGTGATCAAAAGTTATCAAAAGATTCTAATTAAGTCAAAAGGTGTGGCTGCTAGGAGTCGGCAAACTTTGGCGAGCTTTTCGGAGCACGCCATTTCACTTCAAATGGCTGTCACGCCCACATACTTCATCATAGATCCTTCAAACTTGCTGGACATGATGAGGGCTCCGCCCTCAACGTCTACATATCTTAAGTTCCCACCTGCGCCATAGCGCCCCCCGGTGGTGGCGGGAAATGTCCTATTTTTACTTTAAGAGGTCCTGATATCACATACTTAACCCAATCAACTTCATTCCACTTCTAAAACATGCAGAACAAATTGGTGAACGTAGGCGATGAACGCTGTGAATTTACGAGTAACGGCGTCCGTGTGGCGGTGTGCCGAATATTGTCCATTCGCCATGAAATTACGTTCTTCCTTTTGACGGCTTTAATTTTGTCACATCATCATGAAAATTGATACACAGGTCGAGCATGGCAACCTCTTACAATTCATAGGGGCGTTGCCCATGGGCGGGGCAAAATGCCTCAATAGCGCCCCCTTGAAACTTTCAAAAACCCCTCACCATAGGGGTTTTTTTGGAGTAGGGAGATGAAAATTGGTACACATGTGTGACTTGCATAGATGTACAAAAATGTCTCTTGCACCATGGGTCTACTCCAAACAGGAAGTCGGCCATTTTGAATTTTCTTGTCATTTTGGCATGATTTCCACATGTTGTATTTGAACGAACTCCTCCTAGGGATTTTGTCCAGTTCACTTCAAATTTCTTTAACAGCATCCAGAGATGATACTAACCAAAAGTTATCAAAAGCTTTTCTCTATGTTGAAAGGTGTGGCCGCTATGGTGCCACCATTTTGACCCTTCGCCATGGAACATCAAGTCATGATAACTCCTTCAGGCTTTGCCTGATTGACTTGAAACTTCACATGTATGATGACGGTTGGCCCCTCAACACACCTGGCCCCTCTGTTTGTACACTGAGCACCTCCTAGTGGATGAACCATCAACATGTCATAACTCCTTCATGCATTGTGTGATTTGTTTAAAATTTTAACTGTGTGATGAGTGGTTGCCCCTGCATGCACATGCCCACATGTGGTCACAAGAGAACACACTGCCCTGGGTAGGCGGTCGTGCGGAACGAGGGCCCGTATATGACTGCTTGCAGTCCTAGTTATTATTATTATTATTATTATTATAGATACTCATCACTAATATATGATATCAATTACATAGTAATAAAAAAGGAATACTGGTCACACTCGGTAGTCGTAATAACGTATGGGTATTTGGGGGTGGGATTAAATAAGTTCGTCTTCATACCACCCCTTTTCGGGTTAAGTGCGCGGGTATGTATGCATGTATGTTTGTATCTCCTGTTCTTTTCAACCCAATGTGGGTAAATGTAGATGTCAAAGAAATGCTTATTTTGTAAAACTCAAAATAAATGATCAATCAGTCAATATGTATTCATATGTACGTGTATATGTGTGTGTATATATGTATATGCATATATGTAGTATGTATGTGTATATATGTATACATGTGTGTGTGTATATGTATGTATATGTGTGTGTATATATATGTGTATATGTGTAGGGGTATGTATATGTACTCGTATGTGTAGGTATAAATGCATGTATGTGTATATATATGTATTGTATATTTATTTATGTGTTAGTGGGTATGTATATAGGTATATATGTGAGTGTGTATATGTGTGTGTATAAGTGTATATATGTATATAATGTGTGTGTATGTATGTACGTATACAGGTATATATGCACGGCCCAAGCAGAGGGTCACCCCCTAGAGCCTGGTCTGCTTGAGGTTTCTTCCTAAGAGGGAGTTTTTCCTCACCACAGTTGCCTAGTGCTTGCTCCGGGGGTCGGCAGGGTTAATATGGAGTGACGTGGGCCAAGTTTGTTGTGATTTGGTGTTTTATAGATAACATACTTATACATGAATTGAAATGTAATTGAATATTGAAGTGTATGTCTGTGTTGATATGTAGTGTGTTGTGAATTTGTGTATATGTTGTTATGACTGTTATAATTGTTGGACTCATTCTAGCAGGGGTGGGCGTTGATAAGCTTTGCTTCTGCCCACACCCTTTCGGACTCACAGGCTTGTTTATATAACATTCATATTATTGGTATATTTCTGTTCTTTCAGATTTGTGTGTGTGCTGAATAAATCCATTCATTCATTCATAAATAAAGCTCAACAACAGCCTTAACCACTAACTCACTCATCTTCAACCACTTAGTCCAATTAAGGGTCGCGGGGGACTGGAGCCTATCCCAGCACTCATGGAGTGCGAGGTAGGGTACACCCTGGACAGGGCGCCAGTCTGTCCCAGGGGCCTAAACCATGTAAATGTAATTATTTCTTGGTATTCATTCATGCCTTGGTCCTTCACAGGTTTTTGAGGCCCAACAGTGAGCCTGAATCTATTAATTTCAAGCACTTCAAGTAAAATCTCAAGCTAATTTTTAATCTCACCGAATGATGTTTGGGTTAGTTTTAAAATATTTTCTACAACTGACATGCTGACAGATTTGATCTAAAACATTGAGCAGATTTCCAAAATGACTTACAACAAAGAGCAGGTAGGCAAGGCAGGTTAATCAGTGGACTAAGGTGTTGAGCATCCAATAGACAGATCTGGATGCGATTCCCAGTTAAGCCACCTGTCTGTGTCGTTAGAAAAGACACTTCATTTGTGTTGTCTCAGTCTACCCAGCTGTGAATGAGTATCAGTGTTGTAGATTGACCGGTCTGCCCGTACAAATCGGTCCACCTTTTGCATGTGGGCATGCGTCATTTTGGACCACAAAAGCTTGTCTGAGATGGAGTCTCTTCACCCAAAGCAATCAAATGGATTAATGGGATTATTAACCATCAGATGATAAAGGTAACACCTCTTAATTCATTCTCAAGTCAGTTGTAAGCAGAAACGAGGCCATTTTAAGCAGAAACTCGCCAAAATCCCATGACGCTTTGAAATGACCGACACGCAGTGAACGCATCAGCTAGCAGCAGCTAAATTAGCTGCGGCGCTCTGAATGCTTCCACCTTTTATGATGAAATAATGCTGAATTTATGTGGAAATGATTGTTGTACAAATGCTTCAGATATCTGTCTGTCGTTGAGATAGATGATGACTGCAGTTTAAAGCAGAAATGAGGTGGTAATCCATGAACTGCATCATGGACCGTTCGATCGGTGCCACCAGCCTTGGCTGGGGAAGCAATCTTCATAGAATCCTGTCCATGGGGAGTCATAGACACTTTTCTGCTTCAGACTACAGAATGCGGGGATAAGCATGAATGGGCCTCAGGGTGCCGGTGCAAAATAGTTCATATTTTTTCATTTATATAGCGGCAAATCCCAACTAGAAGCACTCAGAGAGTACAAACCTCCGCCAAGGCCATAGGTGTTGTGTGGGCCGTTGAAGAGGAGGTACTGCTGGCCCACCACCACCAGATGGCGCCCTGCTTGAAGTGCGGGCTTCAAGCATGAGAGGGCGTCATAGCAACCGGGAGTGACAGCTGTCACTCGTTATCAGCACCAGCTGTCACTCATTCACATCACCACCACCATAAAGGCCGGACTGCAACTCCACCTCCCCGCCGAGAAATCAGCTACCATTCAGGTAATTTTCTCTGCTGAACGAAACCTTGTGTAATAGTCTGAACTTCTTTTGCAGCCGTTTTCCTGTGGTGTTTGCCTTATCTGTGGGATTGGCGTTTGGTGTGATCAGCGACGGCTTCGCTTCACACCCCAACCAGATAAGTGGTTAGACAGGAGCTGCACGAGTGTGTGATTGGAGGTGGAGGTGCTCCCTCCTAACTAAACACTGACTGTGGGATTACTGAGTGTGCAAACTCACACTCATCAGTACTGTTTCTGTTCTCTGCCAGCAGTACCGGGTCTGACTGCTGAAGACAGTGGCCACCTGGGGCGCAGGGCTTGGCTCCTCCGGTGTTCTTCAGCTCTGTTGGTGGTGGAAGCTGTGTGGGATCCGGCTCTTCTCTCGCCAGATGTCTTCTATCTTCGAGCCTGCCCACACGTCACCTTGTGTGTAATTGACATTCCACCATATTGTTATTGTCTGTACTTCGTTGTGCGATTCACAACATTAAATTGTTACTTTTTGGCTTATCCATTGTCCGTTCATTAACGCCCCCTGTTGTGGGTCCGTGTCATGACACTTTCACAACAGGATTTCTCGGCCAGCGTCATGGATCCCGAGGGGCGTCAACCATCGCTTGAACAGCCAATGGAAGAGCAAGGTGCACAGGCGCCAGCAGGAGGCGTGTTAGATGAGCTGCAGCACATCTTAACCGCTTTTACTGCTCGGTTGGACTTAGTTACCGAGCAGAGCATTATTCTCAATCGAAGGATGGAGGCTCTCACCGCCCAGGTGGAAGCGCATGCTCAGCACCTCCTCCTGCTGACCGTATGCCAGAGACAGAAATTCCACTGGTCGTTCAACGAACCCCCCCCCCCTTCCCCTGAAGCATACATAAGCCCTCCGGAGCCGTACGGAGGCTGTGTGGAGACGTGCGCGGACTTCTTGATGCAGTGCTCGCTCGTCTTTTCACAGCGTCCCATCATGTACGCGTCTGACGCTAGCCGGGTGGCTTACGTAGTAAATCTGCTTCGAGGAGAGGCACGCGCGCCTGGGCTACGGCGCTCTGGGAGCAGAATTCACGGCTCCTAACAATTTACACTGAGTTTGTGAGGGAGTTCCGACAAGTGTTCGACCACCCTCATAGAGGCGAGACCGCTTCAAGCGTGCTGCTGTCAATACGACAGGGTTGTTGGAGCGCAGCGAAGTATGCGGTCGACTTCCACATCGCGGCAGCGCGAGCCGGCTGGAATGCTGTTGCGCTCCGCACCGCCTTTGTAAACGGACTGTCTCTGGTCCTTAAGGATCACCTGGTGACGAAGGACGAGCCGCGGGATTTAGATGGGCTTATCGACCTGGTTATACGGTTAGACAACCGATTAACAGAACACCGACGGGAGCGAGATGAAGGGCGTGGTCAGGCACAAGCCGTCCCTCTTCCTCCCGGGTCCGAAAGGGAGCCGACTTCCCCACGCTCCACAGCCAGGGCTCTCCACAGCTCCCACTGCTGACGTTGCTATGGAAACGAGCAGGGCCAAAGAGCGATCAGGTCAGAGACAAAGGAGGCTGATCCGTGGAGAGTGTTTTCTCTACAGCTCAACCGAGCACACACAGAGAGAATGCCCCAAACGGTCAAAACCGCAGTACTCGTCCTTAGAGACTGGGCTAAGGGTGGGTCATAATACCCACGCGGGGATGCCCCGTAAATCTGCATGTATCCCAGTCACGATACTGAGTGGGGATCTAACCTTTCACACCCCAGCACTGGTGGACACGGGATCAGAGGGGAATCTGCTGGATAGCAGATGGGCAAAGGAGGTTGGGCTCCCTCTAGTGGCCTTACCATCACCATTGTCGGTGCGGGCACTAGATGGCACCCTTCTTCCACTAATCACACACCAGACACAGCCAGTGACATTGGTGGTGTCTGGGAATCACAGGGAGGAAATTGTGTTTTATGTAACACCTTCTACCTCCCGAGTGATTTTGGGTTTTCCATGGGTGTTGAAACACAATCCCCGGATTGATTGGCCGTCTGGGGTTGTGGTTCAGTGGAGCGAAACCTGCCACTGGGAGTGTTTAGGATCCTCGGTTCCACCCAGTGTGACAGCTAAGGAGGAGGTTTTAGTCCCCCCCAATCTGGCGGCGGTGCCAGCCGAGTACCATGACCTTGCTGACGTCTTCAGCAAGGATCTGGCACTCACGCTGCCCCCACACCGTCCGTACGATTGTGCCATTGATTTGATACCGGGCGCTGAGTACCCGTCCAGCAGGCTGTACAACCTCTCACGTCCGGAACGCGAATCAATGGAGACCTACATCCGGGACTCGTTAGCTACCGGGTTGATCCGGAACTCCACCTCCCCGATGGGTGCTGGTTTCTTTTTTGTGGGCAAGAAGGACGGCGGACTCCGTCCATGCATTGATTACAGAGGGCTGAACGAGATCACGGTTCGCAACCGATACCCGTTACCCCTGTTGGATTCAGTGTTCACGCCCCTACATGGAGCCCAAATATTCACGAAATTGGATCTTAGGAATGCTTATCACCTGGTTCGGATCCGGGAGGGAGACGAGTGGAAGACGGCATTTAACACCCCGTTAGGTCACTTTGAGTACCTGGTCATGCCGTTCGGCCTCACCAATGCGCCTGCGACGTTCCAAGTGTTGGTTAATGACGTCTTGCAGGACTTCCTGCATCGGTTTGTCTTCGTATATCTAGACGATATACTCATCTTTTCTCCAGATCCTGAGACCCATGTCAAGCGTGTACGTCAGGTCCTACAGGGGTTGTTGGAGAACCGGCTGTTTGTGAAGGGCGAGAAGTGCGAGTTCCACCGCACTTCTTTGTCCTTCCTGGGGTTCATAATCTCCTCCAACTCCGTCGCCCCTGATCCGGCCAAGGTTGCGGCGGTGAGAGATTGGCCCCAACCAACAAATCGTAGGAAACTACAACAGTTCCTCGGTTTTGCAAATTTCTACCGGAGGTTCATCAAGGGCTACAGTCAGGTAGTTAGCCCCCTGACAGCCCTGACCTCCACAAAAGTCCCTTTCACCTGGTCGGATCGGTGCAAAGCCGCGTTTAGGGAGTTGAAACGCCGGTTCTCGACTGCACCGGTTCTGGTGCAGCCCGATCCTAATCGCCAGTTCGTAGTTGAAGTGGACGCCTCTGACTCAGGGATAGGAGCCGTGCTATCCCAGAGCGGGGAGTCCGACAAGGTTCTCCATCCATGTGCCTACTTTTCCCGCAGGTTGACCCCGGCTGAAAAGAACTATGATGTCGGCAATAGGGAACTTCTTGCGGTGAAGGAGGCTCTTGAGGAGTGGAGACACCTGTTGGAGGGAGCATCGGTACCATTTACGGTTTTCACGGACCATCGGAACCTGGAGTACATTCAGACCGCCAGGCGTCTGAACCCCAGGCAAGCCCGCTGGTCGCTGTTCTTCGGGCGTTTTGACTTCCGGATCACCTACGGCCCCGGGACAAAAAACCAACGATCTGACGCCCTGTCCCGGGTGCATGAAGAGGAGGTCAAGACCGAGCTGTCAGACCCCCCTGAAACCATCATCCCCGAGTCCACTGTTGTGGCCACCCTTACCTGGGACGTGGAGAAGACCGTCCAGGAGGCCCTGACACGGAGCCCGGACCCGGGGACAGGTCCGAAGGACAAATTGTACGTCCCATCAGAGGCCAGGGCTGCGGTCCTTGACTTCTGTCATGGTTCCAAGCTCTCCTGTCATCCAGGGGTGCGAAGGACCGTGGCAGTGGTCCGGCAGCGCTTCTGGTGGGCGTCTATGGAAGCCGACGTCCGGGAGTATGTCCAGGCCTGCACCACCTGTGCCAGGGGCAAAGCCGACCACCACAAGGCCCAAGGCCTCCTCCAGCCTCTGCCCGTGCCTCATCGCCCCTGGTCTCACATCGGCCTGGACTTTGTCACGGGCCTCCCGCCGTCCCAGGGCATGACTACCATCCTCACGATAGTGGACCGGTTCTCCAAGGCGGCCCACTTCGTGGCCCTTCCGAAGCTCCCGACGGCCCAGGAGACTGCAGACCTCCTGGTCCACCATGTCGTGCGTCTGCACGGGATTCCATCGGACATTGTCTCGGATCGTGGTCCTCAGTTCTCCTCCCAGGTCTGGAGGAGTTTCTGCAGGGAACTGGGGGCCACCGTCAGTCTCTCGTCTGGGTACCACCCCCAGACGAACAGGCAGGCAGAGCGGACGAACCAGGAACTGGAGCAGGCCCTCCGCTGCGTGACCTCCGCGCACCCGACGGCCTGGAGTGACCATCTGGCCTGGATCGAGTACGCTCATAATAGCCAAGTTTCATCTGCCACCAGCCTCTCCCCGTTTGAGGTGTGTTTGGGGTACCAGCCCCCATTGTTTCCGCTAGTGGAGGGAGAGGTCGGGGTGCCCTCGGTCCAGGCCCATCTGAGGAAGTGCTGTTGGGTGTGGCGTACTACCCGCTCTGCCCTGCTCAGAGCCCGGACGAGGGCTAAGACCCATGCAGACTGCCGTCGTTCCCCAGCCCCTGCATACCAGCCCGGGAAGGCGGTCTGGTTATCCACAAAGGACATACCTCTACAAACAGAATCCCAGAAGCTTAAGGACAGATTTAAAGGACCCTTCACCATCGTGAAGGTCCTCAGTCCAGCCGCAGTGAAGCTGGCAGCTTCAGCTTCACTGCGGATACATCCAGTATTCCACATCTCCAGACTCAAACCCTGCCACACCTCTCCCCTCTGTGCCCCTGGACCGGCGCCGCCGCCTGCCCGGATCATCAACGGGGAGCCGGCTTGGACTGTGCACCGACTCCTGGACGTTCGTCGAAAGGGCCGGGGATTCTAGTATTTGGTGGACTGGGAAGGATATGGACCCGAAGAATGCTCCTGGGTGAAGAGGAGCTTCATCCTGGACCCGGCCCTCCTGGCCGATTTCTACGCCCAGCACCCGGACAAGCCTGGTCGGGCACCAGGAGGCGCCCGTTGAGGGGGGGGTCCTGTTGTGTGGGCCGCTGAAGAGGAGGTACTGCTGGCCCACCACCACCAGATGGCGCCCTGCTTGAAGTGCGGGCTTCAAGCATGAGAGGGCGTCATAACAATCGGGAGTGACAGCTGTCACTCGTTATCAGCACCAGCTGTCACTCATTCACATCACCACCACCATAAAGGCCGGACTGCAACTCCACTTCCCCGCCGAGAAATCAGCTACCATTCAGGTAATTTTCTCTGCTGAACGAAACCTTGTGTAATAGTCTGAACTTCTTTTGCAGCCGTTTTCCTGTGGTGTTTGCCTTATCTGTGGGATTGGCGTTTGGTCTGATCAGCGACGGCTTCGCTTCACACACGTCACCTTGTGTGTAATTGACATTCCACCATATTGTTATTGTCTGTACTTCGTTGTGCGATTCACAACATTAAATTGTTACTTTTTGGCTTATCCATTGTCCGTTCATTAACGCCCCCTGTTGTGGGTCCGTGTCATGACACTTTCACAACAATAGGGTCACTGACCCTAAAGAGATTCCCTCCTTGGCACATTGATCTATTCAACAATTCAGTGTTACAACCAAAACTATGATACATACACTTTTCTTTCCTGTATATTTGACATCCTTGACCATGAAAACATACCACTAGAACTTGGAATCACTTTTATGTCTTTATTAGTTCAAAAGTTATTGTATAAAAACGATTTTTCAGTAATGGCGGTTTTCTTCTGGATCTAGCTCCATAACATTTGAAGCTACATCAAATCTGATGACACCTTACTGAATCAGTACAGATTCAGCTACAATTTTGTGTTAGTTGTGCATCTCTAGCGTCATTTGTCACCTTACACACACATTTTCTATTTTCCCTATATTTTTGCATATATCCGGATCTGATCATCACCAAATTTTGTTGTTTGATAGAACATTTGACTATGTTACACCCTAATTTTTTTCAAGCCTTTCTGCCTTGTTTTTGTGGAGTTAGAAACTAGAATGTCAAAATTCCCCCTATCCCGCAATGGTGAAGACTCCTTTAAAAAATTCCTGGATCCGGATCATGATCCGGATCACCACTAAAATTTAATCACTTGTTCCTCTTGTCATTTCCAACCACTCCACAAAATTTCATCAAAATCCGTTCAAAACGTTTTGAGTTATCCTGCTGACAAACAGACAGACAAACAAACAAACAAACAAACTCGACCGAAAACATAACCTCCTTGGCGGAGGTAACAAAGCTACCTCAAGGCGCTTCACACAAGTAAGGTCTAATGTTACCAACCCCGAGAGCAAGCACACAGGCGACAGTTGTAAGGAAAAACTCCCTTTATGATATTGAGGAAAAAATGCAGGGGCGGGGGGGGTATCGAGCCACTCCTTGGATCTGTTCCTGCAGCAACACATGGATCCAGCCACAGAAAGATAAAGAAAACAGAATCAGTCAGCCAGAAAAACTACACTTAAAGTATAATTTGTCAGTATTAAGCAACAGGAAAGCAGAAGAAATACTAAGATGATCACCGGCTACTAGCCCTAAGCTTTACTAACAGACCCAGACCTTAGATAAAGTTGAGGCTGAGACCCGCTCTGTTTACTAATAAAACAAATTTAAAAGGGTAGGAAGCATAGTACCATACTATGCCTGTGTACTAGCCGTACGAAAGGGAGAATAAATGCATCTTAAGTTCTTTAGATTTTATTTTTTTTGTTGTCACTATGCAGATTTCAGAATATTGAAAGAACTGTGGAAATGTTGCAAATACTTGGCCAAAAACTTACATTTTACACAGGTGGAATTAAGTATTCATTTATCCACCTACAAAGGAGAAGTGAGTTGAGAATAGGAGATTCCTTTTGTCAGGCCATTACCAATTATTTTCCAGAGGCGCAAACCCCATGGCACAGTGTTTTTAGAGAGTGTAAGAAAGAGACTTGGCAGAGTAGAAGAATACATTTCTGCTTAATTAATCCCATCCCTTACTTTAGGTATTAAAAGGCAATGGTCTGTTTAACAACTTTCAACGACACTAAACGGATAATTAGTTCCAACCTAATCATTTTTCATATGTTATAGGGATCTTTCCAGAATGGGCCATGCTCCCAGAGGGTCAAACCAGTTATTCCGCGAACCATATTTCCATACATCTCAGTCCGCTTGTTATTAAATATGTCCTGCTTTGTGATCAGGAAACCACACCTCAGTAGTCCTCCCTGTTCCCCTGCCTGCGTTGGGTGGCACTGGAGACTCACTCGGAGTGCAGCTCCTCATGTGCCGCAGCTCGCGGCATCGGGGTGCGATGTGGAAACCGTTTTCTTCAATAGAGTGGAAATGAGAATGAGCACAGGCACAATCATCTGTGGTACACTGACTGACAGTTTGTGCCAGCTGTTGGAATCAGCCAAATCCAAAAGCTGAATACACTGTTTGTGACATTTATTCAAATGGTGTGGAAATTAGAATCATATAAATGGTGACAGAAGCCTACTGCACAGGTGTAAATATGATTTCAATAATGCTGTCTGTTCACTAAATAAGCACAGCTGTTCACACACACACTGCCAGAATCCAGCACTTGAAACACTGTGCGACCCATTTTTTTCTTAAAAACAATATAGAATATACTACAACCCCTGGCAAAAATTATGGAATCACCGGCCTCGGAGGATGTTCATTCAGTTGTTTAATTTTGTAGAAAAAAAGCAGATCACAGACATGACACAAGACTAAAGTCATTTCAAATGGCAACTTTCTGGCTTTAAGAAACACTATAAGAAATCAAGAAAAAAGATTGTGGCAGTCAGTAATGGTTACTTTTTTAGACCAAGCAGAGGAACAAAATATGGAATCACTCAATTCTGAGGAAAAAATTATGGAATCACCCTGTAAATTTTCATCCCTAAAACTAACACCTGCATCATATCAGATCTGCTCGTTAGTCTGCATCTAAAAAGGAGTGAACACACCTTGGAGAGCTGTTGCACCAAGTGGACTGACATGAATCATGGCTCCAACACGAGATATGTCAATTGAAACAAAGGAGAGGATTATCAAACTCTTAAAAGAGGGTAAATCATCACGCAATGCTGCAAAAGATGTTGGTTGTTCACAGTCAGCTGTGTCTAAACTCTGGACCAAATACAAACAACATGAGAAGGTTGATAAAGGCAAACATACTGGTAGACCAAGGAAGACATCAAAGCGTCAAGACAGAAAACTTAAAGCAATATGTCTCAAAAATCGAAAAATGCACAACAAAACAAATGAGGAATGAATGGGAGGAAACTGGAGTCAACGTCTGTGACCGAACTGTAAGAAACCGCCTAATGGAAATGGGATTTACATACAGAAAAGCTAAACGAAAGCCATCATTAACACCTAAACAGAAAAAAAGAAGGTTACAATGGGCTAAGGAAAAGCAATCGTGGACTGTGGATGACTGGATGAAAGTCATATTCAGTGATGAATCTCGAATCTGCATCGGGCAAGGTGATGATGCTGGAACTTTTGTTTGGTGCCGTTCCAATGAGATTTATAAAGATGACTGCCTGAAGAGAACATGTAAATTTCCACAGTCATTGATGATATGGGGTTGCATGTCAGGTAAAGGCACTGGGGAGATGGCTGTCATTACATCATCAATAAATGCACAAGTTTACGTTGATATTTTGGACAATTGAAAGGATGTTTGGGGATGATGAAATCATTTTTCAAGATGATAATGCATCTTGCCATAGAGCAAAAACTGCGAAAACATTCCTTGAAAGAAGACATGTAGGGTCAATGTCATGGCATAGGGTCAATGTCAACGAGCAGATCTGATTTGATGAAAATTTACAGGGTGATTCCATAATTTTTTCCTCAGAATTGAGTGATTCCATATTTTTTTCCTCTGCTTGGTCTAAAAAAGTAACCATTACTGACTGCCATAATTTTTTTTCTTGATTTCTTATAGTGTTTCTTAAAGCCAGAAAGTTGCCATTTGAAATGACTTTAGTTTTGTGTCATGTCTGTGATCTGCTTTTTTTCTACAAAATTAAACAACTGAATGAACATCCTCCGAGGCCGGTGATTCCATAATTTTTGCCAGGGGTTGTAGTTGGATATTTTCCTGCTAATAAGCTGTAACCACCCACTGAAGGAAAGGCTTCACATTAAAGCAAATCAGCAGCCAACACAGCCAACAACAAAACCTCTTCATGCAAATCTGTATGGCAGATTCTTCCAACGTGGGTCCCATAATTTTTATTATACTGCATACAAATGTTAAAGTTTTGCATTAATTTCTATGCAGAAAAGTTATATGTACAGTAAAACTCGCTTAAACCGTCATTGTATAAACTGGATATTCACACTCACGAGACAAAAGCAAATCCTGTTTTTATATGGTTTTCCATGTAATAAAGACTGTATATACAGGATTTTGTACAACAGATTTTCGCTCACGTAAGATAAAATGTTCCGCCCCATCGCAATGCATTTCTATTTAAAACTCCTTGCATTTACCGGAAAGAGCAGTCTGAACGTGCCCAGTAACAGAGGTATGAAGTGAAGTTCAGCACTGACACTTCGAGGAAAGTGGGTACTGTAGTATTTCCTTAATTAAAAGCCTGGCTGTTTCTTTTTTTGCAAACTGTGCTCAGATCTGGCACCTGATCAAGGCAGGACATAATTCAAGAGTATGTGACACCAAAAAATGTGCACAAATAATCACTAAAAATGATGAAATGTTGATATTTAAAAAATCCTAAACAATAAAAGTCAATGATAAGTGTGCGGGTGAAGGATAAACAACAGCTGTCTGAAGCCTGCACTCTATTTCAGCTCTCAGCCACGGCCATGTTGTTGCTATGTCATCACCAGAACAGGACTGGCTGTTTCAAGCCATAATCAATTGCAAACACAGCGGAGGTCAAGCTGTTTTCGGACAATTTTTTTTTCTGGTGTGGACCTTTTTTTAAGTCCAGTCTGAAGGTGTTTCTGAAGAAGCTGTGGGGGACACAGCCTTATGGTTTTGAGCCGTATTTAGATGACAGTGAGGAAGATGAAACCTTGGAGGAAAACCTTCAGTCTGACAACAGTGACAATATTGGCAGAGTTCAGAACACAGAATGGTGAAAAATAAATAAATAACTAAATAATTCAGGAGATTTCAGCATGTGGGCGATGATAAACTTTTTTTTTTTTTTTTGCCAGCTCTTTGGTTGTAATCAACTGTACAAAAAGCACAACCTGTTTATTTGATCCCATACCAACAAAACTGTTTAAGGACCTGTGGCCCACTCTTGGGCCGACTGTGCTGGAAATGATTAATCTTTCTTTAACTTCTGAATCTGTTCCTAAATGTTTCAAATCTGCAGTGATTAAACCATAACTTAAGAAATCTAATCTTGACCCTGGTACATTAAAAAACTATAGGCCGATATCAATCTATCATTTTGCTCTATAATTCTGGAAAAAGTGGTTTCACGGCAGCTCAAGGACTATCTTACTGAGAATAATTCCTCTGAGCCACTGCAGTCTGCTTTTAGAAAATATGATCATTCCACAGAGACAGTTCTCACTAAAGTGGTGAATGATCTGCTTGCAACGGATTCAAACACCACTACGCTTACTCAAAATACTCAGTTTTGCTTCCGTGTGGAGTGGAGAAGCCGCATGACACCATGCATGCACGCTTGTCAATATAAGTGTTCCACCTGCCAATCAAAAGGATTCTGCCGGCCAGAATAAACCGTACTGACAAGTATAATTCTGTGCAGCACCGACCCGAACAACTTGGTGGAAACGGGGGTGTCAGCAGCCTGTAAAAATTCATAAATTAATGGGACTATTAAGATAATGGTTCTTGTACTGATGCCACTTCCTCCTTTTTTCGCTAATGTCGGGACTCACCTGGAAGTTCCTGGTTTTTAGTGGTGCGCAGTTAAAAATATGAATATTTATCTCTTCAGTAACTGCGCACCAGGAAAAGATAAATTTCAAACTGTTGTGTGTTGGGGGGTGTGGCTGGATGTTTTGTTGTTCTTTTCTTTTCTTTGCTCTTCAGGTGGCATGGAAACTGATTTGTCTGTGGAGAAGGTGCTGGCTGAAGAGTCCTCACCCTCATCAACATCATGTGTAGCACCTGTGACTGGTGCTCACATGCAACCTTAAAGACTTTTAGCTGAAGCAGATAATTGGATGGCGTTCTGCATTTAAGGCATGTGTGATTCAAGCAGAACTGCCGGGAACTCGACCTTGTGATGTTCATTTGTGAGACGCTGAGGACCGCGCCTGGGTTTGACACATCGAGCCCGTGAAGCAAGGAAGGGTGAGGACACATGCTGTCAGCACACAGCAAAGGTGATTAAGTGTTTGACTAATTGTTGATAGTAACTTGGTGTTTTGTTACACAGTATACTTGAATTGTGATGAGAATTGCGTAGCTTGCTTCTCACTGCTGTGGCGTGCGGATAAGTGATCCTCCACCTGTTGTGAGAAGCTGCTCATTTGCATAAAGTTAAAAAAGATACAGGCCTGAATGTGTTGCTGATAGCGTGTGTCTTTTGAAAGATATTGTTGTAACTGCTGACTTACCTCACCTCTTCTTTGCTTCACAGAGAATCAGTTTGTCGTGTCCACCTGGGGGGTGTTTGGCGGTGGTAGTGGGTCCAGGAGCGCCGGGCTTTGATCCTTACGGGCGCTGGAGAGCGTGCCAACAGTCACTCCACCAGAAGGACACTATTTTTGTTTTTACACTTTTTATGCACAGCGGGTGAAATAAATATATTGTTTTTGGAACCGCTTTTCTGGTTATTTGTAGCGCTGGGTTCCGTCTGACGCAGGTCCGCTCCTCAACCCGCGTCGACACATAACAGTAGTTCCCGGCACTTCCATAATGGACCCAGCGGCAGAGGCGGTTCCTTTTGCCGAAAAAGTTCAAGAACACTTGGAGAAAATATGGGAGCAATTACAGCATCTCGCAAACCAAATTAAACAAACAGACGACCGTGTTACGGAGCTTGCAGCGCAAGCCGTTCCGCTTCCTGCTGCTCCAGCTGCGGCACCATCGATACTAGTGCAGATAACTCCGTCACCCAGAGATTCGGCGTCCGAACCGATTGTTTGTCGTCCGGAGCCTTGTGTGGTGATGCAATGTTCTCTGGTTTCTACTCAGTCAGGTTGGAGCGCCGCAGCTTTACGAGGAATGTTTGTAGATGGGTTAAATGAGTCATTAAAAGAGGAGCCGGCAGTCCGTGATGAGCCAAACGATTTAGATGAGCTAATATCGTTGGTGATTCGTCTAGATGATCGGATGAAGGAGCGTGGACGCGAGAGAGGGCGGCCATCAGAGCGGGTTTTTTCGTCTCGGGGCTTTCCCCGACACAAATCTGGGCCGCCTCTTCTTCGCCCCACTGAAGCTCCTTCGACGGGACCTCTGGCTCCTCCTGTTGACGAGCCCATGCAGCTCGGACGAGCAGAGATTACTGTATTGCCCCGACATGTAAGCGTCAAGAGAAATAATGGTGACGTGTCTCCAAGTGTTCTAGGACAGGCAAAATAACACACATAAAAAAAAAAAAAAAATCTAGCACGGGTAAATGTTTTGTTTTCTTTACATAGGGGTTATAATTGTATGGGGAGTCAGAGGCGTATCTGGTGGAGTGACTGTTAGGCGGTTAGAAGTCCGCCTGGGCTCACGTCATTGTTAATTTTTATGTGTTTTTAGGTATTTTCTGTTTGGGTTGTTGGGTCGTTTTATTTTGTTGTTTTTTATTTCTCTACATCCCTAACCCCAACCTCACTTGCCCCAAGACCGTTTGTCTTGTGGGTTGTGGGGTGGTGCAGGTTGGTCACGCCGAGCATTCTCAGAAGACCTCTGCACCTGGGGTGGGGGGGGGGGGGTGGGGGGGGTGTTAGAGGCATTTTTCTTGGTTTGGTTAGGGCCCGATTCCACTCCAGCCTCGGTGAGCCTTTGTACCGTTCGTCATTGGTGTTGCCGGGGTGTGGTGCAGCGGAGACTTACCTCAGTCGGAGGGGTGGGCCGATCTGTTGCCGTTCGCCATTTCGGTAGTTCCACCCCTCCCGAGAGGCTGGGGTATGGTCGAGTTGGGGCACCGGACGTATTTCCGGTTCTCCGCTGCGCCTTGGGGTTGGAGCTGGGTTAGTTTTTTTTCCTGTTCCCTTCTCCGGCTTAATGTTTTGAGCCGTTCGCCAAAAGTTGAGCCGCCGAGGGGCTCTGGGAGGGACCCGGGGTCTTTCGGGGTGCCGGGGAGGGTAACAGGGTTTACGGTCATTTTATATCCCCCCGGGGTTGTTTTTGGTAGTCCTCCGGGGGTTGATTTTTGATTTTGTTCTGTTTCCTTCCGGGTTCCACCTCCAGGGTTGATGGGACGGTCCTCTGGGGGGGAATTGGCTTTGGGCCAACTAGCCAAATGTGACCGGGTCTGGGGTTCCGGGGTTGTGGGGAGGGTACCTCCTGGGGTTGATGGTACGGTCCTCTGGGGGGCGCCGTTTGCTCCATGTACACCTGGGGACCTTTGTGGGATTTTGGTTCTGGCTGTTCCTCCTGGAACTGGCGATGAAGGCCTTCTGGGGGGGGTTGGGCTCTGCAGGTCATTCTGGGGGGGTTGTTTGTTATTTTTCTTTTATGCATTTACGTTTGTATTGTGTTTGTGGGGCTGTGTTGGGTTTTTGCGTTTGGGAGTTTTTCTTTTCTTCCAGGGGTTTGATGGGACGGTCCCCTGGGGAGGTTTTGGGTGGGTTTTATGTTTTTTTCTGTGTTGAATTGTACTGGGGAATGTTTTGGGGCTTTTGTTGATTCCAGCCGGCCTTCCAGCTGCGGTGCCTGTCCTGCTGTCTGTGGTGGACCTTAGGAGCGTGGTGCTGTCTGCTTCCTGACGTGGACCCCGGAGGGAGGTGCTGTTCTCGGGCCTGGTCTGTTCGGTCGCCGGGAGGCTTCCCGTTGATGGGGGGGTACTGTTGTGTGTTGGGGGGTGTGGCTGGATGTTTTGGTGTTCTTTTCTTTTCTTTGCTCTTCAGGTGGCATGGAAACTGATTTGTCTGTGGAGAAGGTGCTGGCTGAAGAGTCCTCACCCTCATCAACATCATGTGTAGCACCTGTGACTGGTGCTCACATGCAACCTTAAAGACTTTCAGCTGAAGCAGATAATTGGATGGCGTTCTGCATTTAAGGCATGTGTGATTCAAGCAGAACTGCCGGGAACTCGACCTTGTGATGTTCGTTTGTGAGACGCTGAGGACCGCGCCTGGGTTTGACACATCGAGCCCGTGAAGCAAGGAAGGGTGAGGACACATGCTGTCAGCACACAGCAAAGGTGATTAAGTGTTTGACTAATTGTTGATAGTAACTTGGTGTTTTGTTACACAGTATACTTGAATTGTGATGAGAATTGCGTAGCTTGCTTCTCACTGCTGTGGCGTGCGGATAAGTGATCCTCCACTTGTTGTGAGAAGCTGCTCATTTGCATAAAGTTAAAAAAGATACAGACCTGAATGTGTTGCTGATAGCGTGTGTCTTTTGAAAGATATTGTTGTAACTGCTGACTTACCTCACCTCTTCTTTGCTTCACAGAGAGTCAGTTTGTCGTGTCCACCTGGGGGGTGTTTGGCGGTGGTAGTGGGTCCAGGAGCGCCGGGCTTTGATCCTTACGGGCGCTGGAGAGCGTGCCAACAGTCACTCCACCAGAAGGACGCTATTTTTGTTTTTACACTTTTTATGCACAGCGGGTGAAATAAATATATTGTTTTTGGAACCGCTTTTCTGGTTATTTGTAGCGCTGGGTTCCGTCTGACGCAGGTCCGCTCCTCAACCCGCGTCGACACATAACACAAACTGTTTCATTTTAGTCTTAAATACTAAAAAAACATTACATATCATGTCACCTACACTTTAAGTTTCACACATATTCCTGGGTGTGATGAACCCAACCCAGTCTCACGCTTTTTTCCATGCCCCTGTTATGAAAAGGGCCCCATTTTTGTGACACATTTTTTTTATTTTGCTATTTAGAATTCTCTCCCTTCTCCAAACTCTAACCATAACCATAACCTAAGTGTCTCCCCTCCCCTAACCATAACTCCCCAGACCACACCCCTCACCCCACATTTTGTGACCCCGGCATGAAATGAATTTGTGCCCCCGTCACATAAAGTGCCGCATTTTTGTGCCTCTGTCATGAACCAATAGATGAATGTACTTTTCATAATGCCATCATGAACTGCCATGAGACTGGGTTGGATGAACTATACTGCCTTAGATCAGAGCCCTCTGTATGGCTGTGCACCCTCCCCGGAGCCTGACATGAACCTGCTAAATGACTGAGGCCACAAGGGCTGTGATTAGTCACTTTTACACTTCAATTTTTCACACTTTCACTCCTTCCTCTCCTGTTATGTTTTAAAAGTTTTTGCAATGCGCCCACAGATTCCATTTCGATCATGCATCAAATACGTTTGGCAGAAAATCCGCAAATATGACCAACTTTACAACAAGGAGTCATGAAAAGAGGCTTAAATGACCCACAGTTCATGAAGGAAAATTGTACATACCAGATCGTTGGTTTGGAGGTTGATGACTGCATAAAGAAATGGAGCTCATTGAGGGACAAATTAATCCAGAAAAAGATGCTGTTCCCATGGCAAATTGCATAAAGGCGAGATGAACTTTAAAAAGGTCACACGCACATCAGTGTCATTGCATGGCCAGAGTTGGAGAATCATAAATCAAGCATAGGAATTTAAAGTACCACTCCGCACTGGACTTAAAAAAAAAAAAAAAATTGTCCATTTCATACATATAACAGATTTCGATTATAACAACCAAAATTTGCTGGTCCACTTGAATCCACTATATGTGTTTTAGAGATTAAACCTTACCCACATCATGAGCAGGCACATTGCTAAGCAACAGCAGTAAGGAAAAACTTCCTGAGACATTTTGTTATTATAGGCAGAAACCTCAAGCAGATTCAAGGCCATCCCCTTGAGTCATACTAACAAATAAAACAACATCAGACCACCAAGTAGGCAGCACCACCATTACCAGGTGTGCTCTGTGGTGTATGTATGCAATAACAATGACTTATAGGTGAGCATTTTATGGTTGCTTTAACTGAAGAAAATCTCATACAAAACATCTTTCCATAAGTGTGTGTTTATCTGAAATGTTTTCTTTCTTTGTTTTTTGTAAGAAAATAAAGACAAACTGCAAGGGGAGGTGATGGTCTAGTGGAGGGGAGGTGATGGTCAAGCGGGCTTGAGACCAGAGGATCTTCGATTCAAATCCCAGCCTGACCGGAAAATCAATAAGGGCTCTTGGGCAAGGTCCTTAATCCCCTAGTTGCTCCCGGTGTGTAGTGAGTACCTTGTATGACACCAGCCTCACATCTGGGTGAATGTGAGACATTATTTGTAAAGTGCTTTGAGCATTTGATGCAGATGGAAAAGCGCTATATTAATGCAGTCCATTTACCATTTGCACCAGCATGACCAGGAACCCTGGAGATCATGAAGAGACCATATAACTTATAATAATTCTGCAAAGATATAGAAATAACGAATTAGTGATATTTTGAATGTTTTCCATTTTGCAGGGATACTCAATATCCACTTCTTCATTTTTAAGCTGATTTATGCAAGATTGATGCATGTACAGACAGGTTTTTAAGCATTACATTGCTGTAACTCACTGAATGCTGTTAAACCGATACTGCACATCATGCCAGTTAGTCATTCCAGCTCAACGCGGCCCCTTAAGTCTAAGTCACAGTGTAAAGAATAGAGGGAATACATGAGTAAGAGATAATAAATGTTGATGTCCATTTTACTCCTGTATAAATCCTCCTCTCAATTGTTAACTGCATTCCCTACCAGCTGTCTGGTGAGTCCATCGGAAAGTTTTGTGCATGCTCCAAACTTTTAACGAACATCAGAGAGAGGTCCCCCGGTGGTTGCACGGTTGTTTATCTTTTTGTCCTGTACTTGTGGGAACATCCCACTAGTCCTATGGTTCACTAGTCCTACGGTTCACTAGTCTGAAAGTTCAGGCCAATAAATTAATATATTTTGATGCCAAGTTTCAGGAGGCTGCACTACAAGCTCTATGCTTACATGTGCTTTCTGTTTCAGTTAAAAAGACATTTCTTTCATCTGTGATGTGAGAGTGAATGTTCATTTAAAAAAATGTCACTTTGTTTTTAACTTCGCTGGTTATAAAGCTGCGCTATACAATGTAAATGTCATGCACAATATTCTGTAATTAAGATTTTGGGATTTAATTAAAATGGCAATTATCCAACCTTCAAGGATAACTCTGTGAATTGCAATGTTTGGCTTGGCAATTTGGAGTAAATACACACACAGACTACTGAACCTTCCGACAAGTGAACCCTTCCCATGCTTGTTCATTAATATGCCAGTGGATGTCTGGGAGACATCAGTTTTATCTGTTAGTCTTCTGCTTGTGTCTGGAAGTGCTGGACACTTGAATTTGGTGGTTGTACACTCATTCTATTAGAGCTCCAAGTCCACCAGAGACTGTCAGATTAGGAGACTTTGGCCACTGGACAAATTATTTCAATCACTTATCAGTTTACTCAATTCTTCAGTGTGACTACACCTTATATTGTTAATTCCAGGTAAGTAAAGATGCTTTTTTCATCAAATGTATTCGTAGGAAGTGCTATAAATTTGTTTATTTGCAGCCAGTCTCTTCTGTATCAGCCTGATCCTGTTGCATCTCAGCAGCTAAGCAGTGTGGGGCCTGGTTACTACTCGGATGGGAGACCTCTTTGGAACACCAGGGGCTGTGTGTGTTTCTCCTGGAAAAACTGGAGTTGCATCAGGAAGCGTATCCGGTATAAAAACCTTATACCAATGTGGATCTGGCTGTATCTGCTGTGACTACCCTGAATAAACAGGAGTAACCAAAAGGACACCAACAACAACTATAAGCTTGTTTATTTTCATGATTTCTCTCAGATAAATTTATGCACTGATAGACTAGTTTCCATTGGTTAATATTGTTCGCAAGCACCTCCATCCCCATTCACTGAAGGCAGATGGCTGCACATGGTGACACACTTGCAATAGTCTTTGAAAGCAGGAAAATTACAATATGGTCAGCGTCTCATTCAGGAATTGTTCAGATTCACAAACAGACATATTGAACCTGCTTGGCAGCAGTAATAGTCCCCTGGAAACCTGGACCAATAAACTAGATGAACTACTGCTTACTTCTGCTGTGGCTTTTGTATTTTCACTTTGGATTTTACATCCATGTTGTAGCATTTGCATTCATGTTGTGACTTTTGCATTTGTGTTGGCCTATCTGGGACATCGTCTTACAAGGTGATAAACATATTCTGTGCTATGCTACTGTTTGCGAGAATTTGTGACAGCGTTTGTCTGGTTAAGACGAACAGAAGAACAAAAAAAATGGCAATGTGCTTTGAAGAGTGACATGCAGAGAAGGTGCTGGAGTGACTCCTTTGTCTTTGCTTGAGTGAGAGTGAGAGTCAGAATGCTTTGAACTACAACACCAAATGTTCTGACATATAAGTAAAGTCTTCATATGTGGTCAACATGACTGCAAGACGGTGTACCTCAAGGCTACCAGGTCCATGTGAAGAAAAAACCTGCCCCAAGGCAAAATCAAATTCATCAATTGGCTTCAAACAAGCCAAATTAAAAATCTAAATCCTGGGTTATGATCCATTTGAACACAGAGGTCATCTTTGAGCGACTCATATAAAACATTCTCAGCATCTGAGGAAGCTGAACCTCCTGGGTGCTTGTCACTGTCATTTTGCCATGTGCCATCTGCACTGACAGGTGCACTTAGAGTCATCGTATTCATCATTCCTCATCTCAGCCTTTTTCACAGTGTCATTTTCCAACAGCAGGTATTTCAATTTGTCTGTAGCTCTCCATGGCATTTATCTACAATTCATGGACCACGCCTGGCACTGTATGAGGTCTCTTAGATAATAAACCGACCCTTTTATTTTTTTTTTTAACTATATGGATTTGAATGACATGCGATTACACCAATCATGCTTGAACCCTCGTGCGCATGCGTGAGTTTTTTCACGCGTGTCGGTGACGTCATTTCCCTGTGGGCAGGCCTTGAGTGAGATGTGGTCCCGCCCTCTCGGCTGAATTCCTTTGTTTCACACGCTGCTCAACACGGCGCGTGTTGCTTTATCAAAATTTTTTCTGGACCTGTGAGGAATATCCGAGTGGACACTATTCGAGAAATTAAGCTGGTTTTCTGTGAAAAGTTTAACGACTGATGAGAGATTATGGGGTGTTTCTGTCGGTGTAAGGACTTCCCACGGAGCGGGACGTCCTGCAGCGCTTCCAGGCGCTGTCGTCGGCCTGTTTCGAGCTGAAAACATCCTAATTTAAGGCTTAATTCACCCAGGACATCGTGAGAGAACAGAGAAGATTCAGAAGAGGCCGGCATGAGGAATTTATGCGGACATTCCACTGTTTAAGGACATTTTTTTAATGAAAGACGTACGCGCAAATTCGCAGAGTTGTTTCCGTGACGACTCGGCAAATCTGTGTGCGCCGCGACAGGAAAAACACCTCCGTGTTGAAAACCATTTGTAGAATTCAGGCGGCTTTTAATGGCTTTCAACAAGTGAGTAACTGAGAAATTGTTTAACAGCTTGGGCATGTTCCAACTTGCCCGTTAAGATTTCCAACGGAGGTGTTTTTCCTGCCGCGACCCCCCGCGGTCGGGTCCAGCCCGACATGCGACTCTGCCCGCACGTTCTTTCATTACAAAATGACCGTTAACAATGGAATGTCCGAATAAACTCCTCATGCCGACTTCTTCTGAAAGTTCTCTGTTCTCTGACGACTTACTGCGTCAACAGAGCCTGAAATGTGGAAGTTTTCAACTTGAAACGGCGAGACGCTGCCGCCTCGAAGCGCAGATCGTCGTCAGGCGCCGTGGACCGTCCTTAAAGCGACACTACCAGACCAAAATCTCTCATCAGCCGTTAAAATTTTTACCGAAAACCAGCTGAATTTATTGAATGGTGTCCACTCAGTTGTGCCTTACAGTTTTGAAAAAAATTTTATCAAACAAAGCAACAGTCTCTGAGCCATTCCTAAACAATGAAAAAAATCGACGAGCGGGTGGACGACTCCTCACTCAAAGACTGCCCACAGGCGAATGACGTAACCGACAGGCGTGAAAAAACTCTCGCATGCCCACGAGGGTTCAAGCATGTCTGATGTAATCACACGTGATTCAAATCCATATGGTTTTTGAAAAAATAATAAGGTCGGATACTTTTCTAATAGACCTCGTATACCAGCAATAAAGTCACAAGTACTGTGACTACAAAAGAATCTGTTGAGCTGCAATAATTATGATGAAACACCCACCATGAAGGCTATCTTTACCAGTCATAACAGAAAAGGTACATCACGGATAAAATTCATTTTGGCACTTTATAAACTTTACTATTCGTCCTATGAATACCGTCCATTTTATTATGTCTAGTTATTTATCCTGTTGGAGATATTGTAGCATACACTGGGTGATGAAGCCAAAGCGCGCACATTGACAGGCTACCCCAGGTGGTACCGACTGTCAGATCATAACACGCAGGGTGAATGTCACGCCACCCACGTGAGCTCTGTTCCACATGATGCAGTGTCTGTCCTGCGGCGCGCCGTCCACAAGACATGCACGTGGGGCTGGCTGGACACACCAGAGCAGTAGATGCGGACATAAGAGTGCCCTGCTTCTCATTCATGTCATTTCATGACTGTACGTCTGTGACCATGTGTCATCTACAGAGGAACAGATGGTTCATACTTGTACAGTATTGTTCGCTTGTTAAGAGGGATTCAATAAAATGTAGTGTTATTTTATGGTGTGTGGTTTTATTTTTTTAAATACGTCATCTCCTTGTTGATTTCAGGCATTTTTCCACACCTTTTACAGGCCAGCAATGGTAGTGCAATGGTAAAGTTTCTGGCTGGCAGTCAGAGCTTTTGGAAATTGCAGGTTTGAATCCTGTGGGTAGCATGTATTTTTTTTTTCTCAAGGCAGCTGCGCGATGTGATTACACATGCTCCGGCTGCTCGAACTGTGTTCCCGCTGCAACGGTTTTGTGCCATCACATGCACGAAACCATCACAGTGGGATTGTTCACACCTGCCCATCGGCTCGATGTTTTCATGGTTCGCTCATACGAGCTGATCCGCCATAATTTGCCCTGATTTGTACTTACTCATACTATATGTGAAGGGACCCTAATACTTGCATCAAGAATGATTTGTGCTTTATAACAACAAAAAGAGAAAGTTTGACCCCTGATCTTGAGCACGAGGCATTTGGTATGTGGGGGATTCCATTCAGCTGACATGGTCGAGTTGGTCTCATAAGTGAGAAGTTGAGTGTTAGAATGACACCAAAGGCCACAAAGATACATCACTTGGTTACAAATTGGCACTGTTGGCAAGATATGGCATGATATGTTATGTTTTGTTATTTATATTTCTTGTGCAGCCCACGTGAATTGAGAACACAGTGTTTTGTCCTCCCATATGAGCTGTTTGATCACAGCAGGGACAAAATTCATTCATTATTAATGTTTTTGTAAAAATGTCAGATCCCACGTTTGTTTAATGCTTTACAAGGCTCCTGTGTTGTTGTTAATCCTCTTGCCTTTAATTAACATAACAAAATTATTAATGTCTTTTTTATCTTCATAATCGTGCCTGAAATCCCTTTAGCAGCTGAGAAGCATGCCTAATCACAAGGAAATTGATTGTGAAATGTGTTATTTTAGCTTGTTTTCTGACTCCCTGCAGTTGCATAAGCTAAAAGGAGCTCAGAGTAAAAAAAAACCAAAAAAGGTCCTAACTCGCCTAATATTTTCAGACTGAAGCGTGACATTATGCTTCAGCATTTGCAGACCTGTTGGTGGTTGTTAGAGCTCCCAGGATGTAGTCAGTAATGGGGCAAACAGACAGTCACTCTAGGAGGAAAAATAGCATAAAGGCTAGCTTCTGAGATGTGAACATCTGACGGCTGATAATAATTGCTCCAGCGACACTTTCTATACTGCACAAACAAGTTCTGACTATACCAGCTCTGATAGGAGCACCGTGGAACAGCGGGACTATGAAATGAGATGCCATATTCTGTTTTCACCCTTCTTTTTACACTTTGCTCTGTGTCTGAAGCTGAAATGATGCTGCATTTATTTTGGTGAGAAAATGGTAAGACGTGTCAATGCACTGTCTTAAAATGTGGTTTTGGCCACAAGGCTAGGCCACCATTTGACTGATGAAATTCACTGTTCCATATGAGGTGGTTTTACAGATGTGTGTAAAAGCATAAGATCTTATTTATAAGAATTCCGCGATCCCAGTCAGAGTTACTGACTGTTGAGTATATGCCAACACCGTGTCCCGATCCAGTGCTGGTATTTTCTAAAACAGAAAATACACACATTGCAAATACATTAAAGTCAATCCAATACATATGCTTGACAATTACATATATATATTGCTCCTGAATGTATTAAGAATAAAACCAGTCCAAGATGCTTAGAAATATTTTTATTAGTGCTGTCAATGGTTTAAATTTTTTAAATTGTGATTAATTGCATGATTGTCCACAATTTAACTTGGGATTAATTAGGATTAATCACATTTTTTTTATCTTCAGTCCAAGCTGCTTCAAATGTTTCTAATCTTATTTTTTTAAGTACACAGATTTTTTTTTTTTTTTTTTTTTTACTCATAATTTCCACTTAGTGGAGAACTGTAGTAGTAAAACTAGGACACTCAGACTGCCAGTCACTGAACGATGTTTTAGTTGCTAAAAATATGTTCACTGTCACTCACTCATCGCTCATCTTCAACTGCTTATCCAGGATCGGGCTGCAGGGATGTTCGTTATTGTTATCATTATTATTATTGTTGTTGTTGTTGTTTGAAAAAAAAAAGTCTTTAAAATGCCTTTGAAAGTGGACCTTTACTGTAGGGCCCCTTCACACATAACATGAAAGATGCAGAAACCATAAGAAAATTCGCGACCCAAAAACAAAATGGGGAACCGCGAAGCATTCCGCCTGCTGTGGGGAGGGACGCACAGTCAAACAGGCGTGCGTGATACTGCAGCAACGGTTTTGTGCATGCTCGTGTTTGCGCGCATGAACACAGTGCGAGCACATGGAAAGTCACGCACACAGCAGCGGAGCAAAAATTTTTAAAAAACACCACAATTTATAATACTTAATTCTAAAAAGCGGAGTTGGCCTCTGCCTAGACATACACCAGCAAGCGGGGCACGTATCCAGCAAGTGGCGCACATATCTGGCGAGTGGTGTGCCAAAGAAAAAATACCATGTCGTGGACCAGAGCTTATGTGGGTGACGTGACATTCAGATCACCAGCTGAGTGTTCATATGATCAGGTGGTCCTTTTTACATGGAGCAGCCTGCCGGTGTGCTCGCTGAGTGATATATGTATTTATGTATTTCCACGCCAGGACAGCAGGCACACGCATGCACCTCAAGGCATAGAGTTGTAAGGTCATGTCCTTCAAAACACAATATGTGTTTTCCAGCTGGGACTCGGGGGTCCGGAGACCTCAACAGCTGCTGCTGTTTGGGGCCACACCCACCTGTTCATGCGGCACACAAAACAAAGTGTCACTCTCTGTTTCTGTGTTCTGTGATCACTCATTTTGTTATGTAATTGTGTATGTAGTTATTGTCATAATTATTTATATACCTGTCCTGGCTGTGGTCTCTGTGTTTTTAATGTAACATGTCATGTGCACTGAGCCATCATTTCCAGCTGTCAGTGAGTGGCTGGCCCGATATCAGCTGAGAGGCACCTTGCCATGCTGTGTGCGCTCAGACGTGGCTGGCCAGGGGGGCGCGACACACGCGCAATACACACTCTGGCACACCACATGTATGTTGCTAGGTTATTCCACACTCATGGAGCACTAAGACACTTTTGACAGACAGCTCGAATGTGGTCGCCTGCTGTCTACTCTCGTGCCAGGAGTGCGAATAGCCACACTTTTTCTAAGTGGCCGGCGAGCGGTGTTAGATGTTCATGTGTGGCACCTGGAATTTGGGGGACATCTGCCGAGAGAGGGGTCAAATAGGCACTCACACGACATTCGCTGTCTTTTGGCTGCTGATGTGCGTGAATGGTTGTGGCAACAGATGTACGAGGCATTTGAGGTGGCATCGATTTTTCACGAGTGGCATGCCATTACTTTCCATTCATTTTATAGTGATTTATTTTTGTATTGGTTTTATGTATGAAATCATTCTCAATGAAAAATGTTTTTAAAAAGGGGGTAACTGTCAAATTCCAAAAGGGAAAAATACATTTTTATTTTAATGGGTTGTTTTATGTAAATTCCCTGAATTTATTTCTGCCAAATTATGAAATTGTATTTTATTTTCATTTTTCTTAATTCCATGAATGCTAAATCCACTATACGCTCACAATGTCAATGTATTGTACAGAGTATTAATCATGGGTAGTCCTCAGAGCAATGGAGGATTTGCCATGGGGACAGAGTATGAGCTGTTTATCCATGTGATTTCTGAATTTAATGCTTCATGTCACCAATGGTTGCTTATTGTGGATTCAAATCTTATCATCTCCCAAGAATCCATCAAGGTCACAGAGGTCAAAAACAGCCACTGGCTGGAACCAGAGGGACTACAGAGATGCCTGACAAAGCTTTTTTTAACTATTTTTAATGTATTTATAGCTTGATAACATCACGCTACACAGCACTGCGTGGCTCATACGTGGCTCATACATGGCTCATGCGTGGCTTAGCATGGCTTAGCATGGCTGATACGAGCCATTCGAGGCTCTAATGACCTGTCGGTCATGGCTTCTACGTGGCACGTGCTCGGTACAGAGAGGCACCTTAGTAGTGGATACGTGTTAGATGAAAATGTGGGTCATTCTTTGAATAATCACTCCACACCCATGCATGGCTCCTTCATCCTTCATTATTCGGTGGGACCCAGGCTTAAGTTTACATGATACTCATATGTGTTTCATTTCTGATCTAATTTAGGATATTGTGCAAATTTGAGAGATAAAATGAAGATCCACATCACCACTGAAGTTTTAATATTGGATTGTTTACATTGTCTCGGTCAGGATCATGAGGTGAACATCTGGAGCCTTGCTACTGATCGACACCCAACAGTGTAGAAAATACTGAGTGAGGACCACGGGGAGAACAAGCACAAGTATGATTTGTGACACATCGTCAAAGGACTGAAGAAGAAGCTCTCCAAGGCAAAAGACAAGGATCTTCTTCCCTGTGTCCAGGCAGTTGGCAACCACCTCTGGTACTGTGTGGACACTTGTAACAGTGATGTTGTTGTATTGAAGGAAAATGGACCTCCATCCTCCATCACATCACAAACAAGCATGAGTGGATTTCAGGAGAAAACGTCCTGAAATGTGACCATGAGCCGTACACCGAGGAGATGACAAAATCAAGGCCATGGCTCACCAAAGATTCCAAAGCCTTCAAGCATCTTCAGTCCGCTGTCATGGACAAAAACCTTTTGAAATCGCTGGAGAAGGTATGTCAATCAAGCAAGCTTATGTCATTGACATGTACATGTGTCTTTTTTTTTCTACATTTAAAATTGTATTCACCTGTGTCCTGATTGGACATAAAAAATATCACTTGCCCAGGTGCACTCATCAGAAATGTCAACATATATTTCAAGTCACCGAGGGTGTCCATACTGGAGAGCTCGGGACCGTGTATTCGCTGTATCTGAAGTATGCACCCAAAAGAAAAAAAATTGTCCCTAGAAGGCTACAGATCCTGCCTTCATCTGGCAGTGCTGGATCACAAGAACGGGATCGGGAGAACTCCAGTTTAAGATGCAGTACTCTAAAGGAGCAAAGGACTACATCATTAAACCAGTCAAGGAGGCCAAGTCGTATAGCTTCTGGTCAGCACTGATGACCACCATCACGGAACAGTGCCTCAGAGGTAATCAACATAGCAGTGCATATTTTACTTAAATTTTACATTAATGTACCATTCCATAATACATGCTCTTTATTCCAGTGACATCAATGAGGAAACTCCTTGTTGCACATCGGCGTGTGGATGGCCAAAAGACCGGAACAACCACTGGGGAGCATGCCGGTGTTATGAAGCCTTCAAAAGAAAGCACCTCTCAAGCTCCATCAGGTTGGATGGGGAGTGTCAGTGCACAGACATTTTCAGATCTCTTCAGAGATGTTCAATCAGATTCAGGTCTGGGCTCTGCTGGGCCACTCAAGACACATTCACAGAGTTACCCTGAAGTCACTCCTTTGATATCTTGGCTGTGTGCTTAGGGTCATTGTCCTGCTGAAAGATGAACTGTTGTCCCAGTCTGAGGTCAAGAGCGCTCTGGAGCAGGTTTTCATCCAGGATGGCTCTGTACATTGCTGCATTCATCTTTCCCTCAATCCTGACAAGTCTCCCAGTTCCTGCTGCTGAAAAACATCCCCACAACATGATCCTGCCACCACCATGCTTCACTGTAGGGATGGTGCCTGGTTTCCTACAAACATGATGCCTGGCATTCATGCCAAAGAGTTTAAATCTTTGTCTCATCAGATAATTTTGTTTCTCATAGTCTGAGAGTCCTTCAGGTGCCTTTTGGCAAACTCCAGGCGGGCTGCCATGTGCTTTTACTAAGGAGTGGCTTCCGTCTGGCCACTCTACCATACATGCCTGGTTGGTGCATTGCTGCAAAGATGGTTGTCCTTCTGGATGGTTTTCCTCTCTCCACAGAGGAATGCTGGAGCTCTGACAGAGTGGCCATCCGATTATTGGTCACCTCCCTGACAAAGGCCTTTCTCCCCATCACTCAGTTTAGACAGGCGGACAGCTCTAGGAAGAGTCCTGGTGGATCCAAACTTCTTCCATTTAGGAATGATGGAGGCCACTGTGCTTATTGCAACCTGGTCTCATGGCAAGTCGTGATTCAACGGCAGGAAATATAGATTAATCTATTGGTTCATGATATTGTGACAAAATGCGCCTCATTTTCGTCATGGCAGCACAGTTTCATTCTAATTCATTCCATGATGACTGCACAAAATTAAAAGTGAAGTGGAGGGGGCCGGGTGGTTATGTTTATGGTCCTCAGTTCCAACTTCAACCTAAATTTTGCTCCAACCTCCCCCATAGTGCCTCAAATCCCACAGGCACATTCTGGGATTCAAAAGCTCCAGTGTAGACTGCACATGTTCCATGTCAAAGGGCCATATCCAGATGCAATGCAGGGTGGTCCTCCCCCATCCAACAATTCTTGACAGTATTCTGTTGGTCCTCCCAACTGTGGCTGGGAACCCATCAATACTGAAATCAATTCCACTGTTTAGTGCAGCATTGTAGTAAAACTCCAACATTCAGAGTAATATTGATTGAACACCACAGTTCAAATACTGGTGGCTGAAATTTAGTTGTCAAAAATACATTCTTCTTTTTTACTATTGTTGTTATTATCACATACATTTCGTGTCACTCCCAGTTTGCCAGATCTGCTGTTTCCTGTTGAGTTGGGCAGACCTATTTGGTAAGAAAATTGTTAAATACAGCCAGCAGTAAAATGTAGCATGACCTTAAACCGGACATAAGCCTCAGTCCCACCGAGTGAAGAAGGAGTGAAGGAGACACGCACCCTGTTTTTTTGTTTCGTGAGCTATCGTGGCATTATAGTGGCTCAGAGTGGCTCTTAGAGGCATTATCTTCAGTTAACGAGGCTCCTCTCTGAGCGTGGCGCTAATTTCAAGATGTTCAAAATTTAGCAACAACAGCGTGGCGCAGTTTGTGTTCGAGTTACTGCGACGGCTTAGAGGCATTTGCGTGGTGCTTACGAATCTGCAAAAAGTCCATTATCCGTATCCATATCCAAACCTTGGATGCCGAAAATACCTGTAATCACTTCTGGAATTAATGTATCACATGAGCTCCGCTGTGTGTGCACACTGAGGCAGTGACTCATCATCACGCTTCAAACAAGCATTTAGGCAGAATGCCAGCTCACAAAAGAGTGATATTTCAGTCAATATTGGACGAACACAAAGTTAAAATTTGGGTGACTGCATGAAAGTGGACATGTGTTTAAAGCCATGGAAGATAATAACTCCAGTGGAGCAGCTAAGAGCAGGAGCTGTGCGGCAACACAGGTGGAGAGCGCGCAAAAGACCGATTTTGAAGACATAACACAAAGTTAAAAGTTGTATCATGGTGACTTGTAAGCTGCGGAAGAAATAAAGAAATATATATATATATATATATATTGAAAATGATCCACAGGTGTATATAATAAAACGGCCACCTCATTCTGTATGCAGAGCAGCGTGTGCGCAAAAGAGCGCTTTTGCAGAAATAAACGGACGAACACAAAGTTAAAGTGGATTCACGTTGTAAAAATGATTGTGCTTGAAGCCAGGGAAAAAATAAAGCCAGCAAGCCACGGATGGAAAGGAAGCCAGAAAGAGCAGAGAGGCAGCTGTCCATGAAAGGACAACAGCAGCGCATGCGCAAAAGAGCAATTTTGCAGAAATAAATGGACAAACATAAAGTTTTGTGTGTTTAAAGCCGCAAAAAAAAAAAAGCCAGAGAGCCGCGGAGCCAGTGAGGAGCACAGAGGCGGCTCTCCAGGAACCCATGGTTCGGGTCTAGCTGGTCTGGTGCATTACAGGTGGACTGCAGCCTGGCGCACAGCGCACAACTGCGGAACTGTGATGTGGACTGCAGCCTGGCACACAGCGCACAACTGCGGAACTGTGATGGAGTGTCTATTTTTGGACTGCGTTTAAAAAAAAAGAAAGAAGGGACATCTTTAAATGCTGCTGTGAATCTGTGAATTGAAAACCCACACTTTAAAGGGACCAGGTGTGGGAGGGCTGGAGGTTTGGGCCAAACTCATGCCTAAATGTGCGCCAACATGGCGTTATCATGGCGCTATCATGGTGCTATCATGGCACTACGTGGCTTAGTGTGGCTGATGTGAGCCATTTGAGGCTGTAATGACAGGTGGTCGTGGCTCACTAGAGGCTGCTACGCGGCACATGCGGGGTACAGAGAGGCACATAGTGGCACCTTCATAGTGGATATGTGATAGATGAAAATGTGGGTCATTCTTCAAATAATTACCCCACACCCATGCGTGGCTCCTTCTTCAGCCTTCATTATTCGGTGGGACCGAGGCTATACTGTTTTCAAAGATATTATGATGCAAAGTGTCTGTACGCCTGCTCAAGAGTGCTTCCCCCCCCCCACTGGCAACAAAAAACACCCCAGTCAGTTTAATATGAATAATTGAATGTGATGTTATATGAGCGAAGCGTCGGGCAGCGGCGTGAAGCTCACTCATGGTACAGGGCTTCCTAAACAGGAAGTGCCAATTTTCAAATCCACAGTAAAACAGGAAATGTTCAAATGTCAAACACTTCCTGGATTGACAGATGAGATCCCATGGAATCTCGAACTCGGTGGCAAGCTCACACTCAAACAGGAAGTGCCAATTTATCAGTCACAGTGAAATGGGAAATGTTCAGATGTCAAACACTTCCTGGCATGGGTGGAGGTAGAGCGGAGGCCGGGGTTTCATTGGACTCTCCTGAAATCTGATTGGACACAGATGATTGACATGTCACAGCACCACACGTCTGGTTGAAAGACCTGCATTTTCAAATTAGTGAGTCACATTGACTGCTAGGTTCCTCCTGTCCAGTAGTTTGTGCTGTGTACCACAAAAAGTTTTAATCCACCTTAGAAGAAGAAGAAAAATGTTTGCTTCAGATTTGAACTGAAAACGTTGTTTGAACTATGGACTATGGACTAATCACACCAAACTTATATTGCTGAGTACGAGGTCTGTCAATAAAGTAACGGTCCTTTTTATTTTTTCAAAAACTATATGGATTTCATTCATATGTTTTTACGTCAGACATGCTTGAACCCTCACGCGCATGCGTGAGTTTTTCCACGCCTGTCGGTGGCGTCATTCGCCTGTGAGCACGCCTTGGGAAGGAGTGGTCCCGCCCCCTCGTTGGATTTTCATTGTCTGGAAATGGCGGAATGAAAAGGACTTTTTTTCCATCAGAATTTTTTCAGAAGCTGTTAGAAACTGGCACCTGGAAACTATTCGAAAAATTTATCTGGCTTTCGGTGAACATTTTACGGGCTTCACAGAGAATAAGGACTGTTATTACAGCTTTAAGGACCCCTTTAAGGATGCTCGGCGCGCCGCGCTCCGAGCTGCGACGACGCGACACAAGCCACCGGACCATTTCTAAATGGATGGCTCTGTGGATACGAGACCGTCGTGTGCTCTTTCTCTGGTTATCACAAGAGCTGGACATCAGCCATTTTCTGGCAGATTTCACTTTTAACAAGAGATTTTGTCATGGAAAGCCGAGTGGAGGCTTCGCGCGTAAAGACCGACCTTGTTGAATGGTATGTTCCAGCTTTCACCAAATTAAATATTCGTTCCATTGAAAGAATGTAAAACATTCATTATTTGTTTTATATAATGGCTAAAATAGATCCATGTCATTTGACATTCTATTCATTTATAAACAACAGAAAAGGGACTTACATTTTGGTGTTCCACTGCTGCTAAAGTCCAAATTGTGACATGTTGTCCAGTGATGCCGTGCACTGACTTTGGACTTCCATAAAAAAAAGACAAAAAAAAAGACTGTAGTTCCTCAGTCCAGCCAAAAATCATGTCAGCTTTTCATGTGAACAGCTCTTCATGCATTCAGACGGCTCACAGTGGATTGGAATGGATTGTGTGTATGTTTGTGTGTGTGTGTGTGTTACAAGAATTAGCAGCATCAGTTAGCTCAATCAAATCAACGTAAAGTTGTCCCTGTGTGCGCACGCGCACATACACAACCGGGTCGGCACTTGTACGTGCGTGTACTACCAAAAAAAAAAAAAAATACTGTGTACATCATCAGTGCAGCGAAAAAAATCACGTCAGAAATGAGTCCAGCTTTTCATTATTTCTTCCTGCTAACAGCCTCCAGACAGCACAGTAGATTTGTTTTGTGTGTGTGTGTGTGTGTGTGTGTGTGTGTGTGTGTGTGTGTGTGTGTGTGTGTGTGTGTGTGTGTGTGTGTGTGTGTGTGTGTGTGTGTGTGTTACAAGAATTAGCAGCGTCAGTCAGCTCAATCAAATTATGTCTCGGGAGAGTCGTTGTCCCCCGTGAATGCACACACACACGCAATCGTGCATGTGTGTACTACAAAAAAAAGACTGTACATCCTCAGTGCAGTGAAAAAAATCACATCAGAAAATAGTCCAGCTTTTCATTCTGACTTCCTACCAACAGCCTCCAGACAGCACAGTGGATTTGTGTAGTGTGCGCATGTGTGGGCATGCGTGCATGTACGCGCACAAACACGTGTGGGCCCGCGTGCATGTATGCGCATGACCACGTGTGGGCGTGTGTGCACATGCACGATCATGTGTGTGTGTCTGCGTGTGTGTGCAGAGTGCAATGGTACCAAGCCGCACTCTGAATGCAATGCAACACAAATGGGATGAATTAATCCATGTCATCTGACATAAAAAGCACCAATCAAATGACAAGGATCCACTCAGCCGTTATATAATGTCAGATATTTTATGCTGCAGCATCAGCCTGTACTTTCAGACTATATATGCTATAGTTGTGTGTTATAAGTGTAATAAAGGTTTACAATGAAAAAAGGCAAGGAAAATTTAAAGTGAAAAATAAATTTCCACATACATTTATTCCAAACACACAGCAAACTATAATAAACAAATGTTTTGACAATTTATAAAGGTACTTTGAGGTCTTGTGTGAAAAACTGTACAACAAAAAGGTTCAAACAATAAACACAAATGCACATTTGGAACAATATATACAAAATGGTCTATGCATTTTGTTGTCCATTGATATGGTAAACAGTGCTTTACACAGAGAAAGCAACGGAGTTATCCAGTAACATTCACATGCAAACTAGTGGAGCAATCCTGATAGTTACACACTCTGTTTGAGCATGTGAGATTGTCATCAGAGGCTCTCCGTGTGCTCCTGCTTTCACTGATCGCCATGCGTAATGGCACAGGGTGCAACGCGTATGTACTAATAGTATGTACTCATTGGAGCACCCAGGAGGCTATTCAAACGGGCCAACTAGTAACACATCACTCCTGAAAACGATCTTTCACGTGAGGTAAATCTGCCCTACGATTGGATTTTGGAAAACCATATGACGGTGAACCAATTCCGATTGGACACTCACATTGCGCATGCCATCACACAGCTTGTATGAGGAGTACAAAGATGGCTGAGAGCTGGCTCGAACGTCTGCGGCGTTAACTTTTCAGCAAAAAAAAAAGGTAAGTTTCTGTCTCATATCATTCAAAAGTTATTTATAATTTAGTAAAGCTTGGTCTTAGCCGTCATATATGATGGCGTCAGCCCCAGAGGGTTAAGCAACCATCACAACACAGCTTCCTGTTTTAATAATATAATATTGTGCAAAAAACACTAAAACCACAGCAACACAAAAAAAATGCATCTTACTTCATATGACATCTGTACGCAGTAATAGAACCTTGGAAACGAATTAGGTGACACCCGCCCAGCCTTTAGGGCACCTTCACACATAGCATGAATAAGTAGGAATTGGGGCAAATCACAGGGAAACATGGGCGCGCATGAACAATCCCAATGCGACGGTTTTGTGCATGCTCGTACGTGTGCACAAAACTGTCACAGCGGGAAAACAGTGCAAGTGGCTGGAGCATGTGGAATGACATCATTCAGCTGCTGTGGGGGGAAAAAAATACATGCCACCCACGAGATTCTAAACTGCAATTTACAAAAGCTCTGATTAACAGACACAAACTTTACCACTGTGCTACCATCACTATCCTACAAAAGGTGCATCAAAAAGCCTGAAATCAATGTTAAAGGTGTTTAAAAAAACACACACCATAAAAAAACACCACACTGTACTGAATCCCTCTTATCGAGCGGAGAATAGAAGCATGAACCATCTGTTCCTCTGTAGAAAACCCATGGTCACAGATGTACAGTCATAAAATGACATGAATGAAGGAGTGCACTGCTGGCGGCGTGTCCAGCCAGCTCCACGCGCGTGTCTGGTCCAACGCATGTTGGCGCGCTGCAGGACAGACACCACGCCATATGTGGAACAGAGTTCACGTAGCTGACATGACATTCAAATCCCCCGCTGCGTGTTATGATCTGATGGTCCATTTCACGTGGGGCAGCTCATCAATGTGCGCACTGTGTGCTCACTTGCTGCAGCCTGTTGCAACAGCGATATATGTTTTTATGTATGTCCATGTGAGGACAGAAATTAGACACACCCACGTCACAGTGGACAGTTGTAAGTTCATGTTTGTCAAAACACAGTATGTGTTCCCCAGCTGGGACGTCCAGAAGCAGAGATCTCAACAGCTGCTTCTGTCAGAGGACATGCCCCCTGTCAGTTCAGCACACACACCAACATGTCACTCTGTTTCTGTGTTATGTGATCATTTTCCTTTATTTACAGTTGTATGCAAAAGTTTGGACATCCCTGATAATTTTCTTGATTTTCCTATAAGTCATTGGTTGTCTGGATTAGAAATTTCAGTTAAATATGTCATATAGCAGAAGAACATAATGATATTTGAGAAGTGAAATGAAGTTTCTAGTATTTACAGAAAATGTGCAATAATTATTTAAACAAAAATTCGGCAGGTGCATAAATTTTGGGCAACCTTGTCATTTTATTGATTTGAATACATTTAGCACTACTGTGTAACACAGTTTTTGTTCCTGGCAAATAAGTGTCTTTTTCCAACTATGTTTATTGCAAAACAATAGAAAAAGCCCATTTTTCATGGCAACCGTTGTGTTTTGGGCTGCACAGCAATTTTATCCCCTCAATCCCCGCAATTTTATCCGTACGAGGCATTGGAGGCAGCGCCAATTTTTCACAAAGGGCATGCAATTCCTCCTTCATGCGCTAGTCGGCTTAAATCATGTTATGTGTAAAGGGGCCCTTAATTTTAATCTGGAACACTACTGCAAATCAGACAGGTAAGCTGAAATTATTTTAATGAAGTAAATTCTCAGCCAGTTTACTCAAATTACTAAAATGGATAAGGTATATATATTGAAATACATTACCGTAATCAAAAGTGCCAATAGTAAATCTATGGCATATTTACATTAGTTTTTAAGCATCTAATTAAAATAATGAAGCAACATGATAAGATAAAGTGTATGAGTTTAAACAGGTTTTTGCTTTAACGACAACAAATTAATATGAAGTAAAATCATAGTATATTCATGTTGGGAAAACTAACATTTTCCCTTTTTCAAGTACAAATAGCATGGAGTCTACTAGCTACTACTACCTACTACTTTTGTGAATGGTGTGTACTCTACTCACTGCTATTAGCTACTACATATGTGAAGAGTGTGGCATCTACTAGCTACTGTTTCTGTGAATAGCATGGAGTCTATGATCTATTACTTCTGTGAATAGTATGTCTGTATGCCTGAGTCTGTTCGCTGGTACTAGCTATTTAATTAATTTATTTAATTTATATTGCGCCATATCACAACAAAGCTGCCTGAAGGCGCTTCACACGGGTAACATCTAACCTTACCAACCCCTAGAGCAAGCACACAGGCAACAGTGGTAAGGAAAAACCTCAAGCAGACCAGACTCAGAGGGGTGACCCTTTGTGTAGGCCATTCTAACAGTTACAAGGTTTTACAAAGTTTTACAAAGTGAAGAAACAGAAAATGGAAATCAAATCAACATGACATAATAACAATATTTGATGAGAAGTTCACGCAGGCAGTTATGCCACAGCCAGGGGTCATCCAGCAGTCCTCATGCCATCAGTGTGCCTGTTCCCATGAGTGCAGTCTGTCAGTCCAGCACCCTGTCTTCAGCATCTGTCCTGCTAGCCATACCTCGGACAGAGAGAAAAAGAGCGCAATTATTCTCCCGGAAAAATTACACCTATGGTATATAAATGGAGTGCATTTTATATAGCGCTTTTCCATCTGCATCAGACACTCAAAGCGCTTTACAATTATGCCTCACATTCACCCCGATGCCAGGGTGCTGCCATACAAGGCGCTCCCTACACTCCGGTAGCAACAGGGGATTAAAGACGTTGCCCAAGGGCCCTTAGTGATTTTCCAGTCAGGCAAGGATTTGAACCGAGGATCTTCTGGTCTCAAGCCCAATACCTTAACCACTAGACCATCACCTCCCCCATATATAATTCATCAGCAGTAAATCGACAGGAAAGCAGAGAAAACACTAAGGCAATTGCGTGCCACTATCCATAAGCTTCACTAACAGACATAGAATTTAGATAGAGTTGAGGCTGTTCCATTACTAATAAAATGTATTTAAAAGGATAGGAAGCATAGTTCCATACTATGCTCTTATGCTAGCCATACAAAAGGGAGAATAAATAAGACCTTCATGGCTCTTACTGTCTCAGGAGTGTCAGGATTGTAGGTTCTTTTATTTGTTAGTATGGGTTTGGTTATGTATTGTTGTGATTTTGTCTGTTTGCTTTGCATCACTGTCGTCTTGTCTGTCTCTTTTTTGCTTGGGTTTGGTGTCACTGCTTGATCTTGTCTGTCTTGTTTGTCTTGGATCCTTGTTGGTGGGTGGTTCTTCATCTGGTTTCCACGCCCTGCTCTGGAACTTTCCTCCACACCTGTTTTCAATCAACTGCTCATCACACCCTGTATATAAACCTCTTGTTTCTATCACTTCCCAGCCAGATCATTTCGCTTTACACCGTCACTACCGTCACATTGCTGTTCCTTGACCTGTTTTTAATTTGCTGTGTTTTCATGACTACCTGCTAATTTTTTGGACCACGCCTTAGCCTTATGTTTTTGATACTGTTGCTAATTTTGGACTGTTTTACCGTGTACCGTTTCTTGCTTTTTCACCCAGTAAAACCATTTGACCAATTCCCTCTAGGTCTGAGCTCAGCATTTTTGTCCAGCCTCTCCTTGTCTCAAGACTCGATAAGGAGAGCCAACACCATCCTAAAGGACTCATCCCACCCTGGCTACTCTCTGTTTGATCTACTGCCATCAGGCAGACGGTACAGGGTCATTAAAACTAGCACAAATAGATTGATAAACAGTCTCTAGCCAACTCCTGTTAGAGATATGAATGCCACTGGAACCAAATAGCCATGTCATATGCCACACTTGAAATGAGTGCAATATTTGTTTATGTGCAGTATCCACTACCACTGAAATTTTCAGTTTTGTACATACTTTTTCTCTTTTTTATGTAATCTTTTTTTGCTACTATGTATTTACATTTTTTTTTTCTTTTGCACTCTGGACATACCTTTTCATTCTGTTACATTATGTTTATATTCTTCCTCAGACATTTCAAGTCTGTATGTGGTTTACTCAGGTTTGTATTTGCAATGAAAGGCTTGCACCTTACCTTCCACTGTACTTGTTACAATGACAATAAAGAATATGAATCTGTATCATGGCAGTGTGAATGTGTTTGTGTGTGTGCCATGTGTCCTGTCCAGGGTGTACACCGTCACTCACCCTATGACGTGACCCCTGATTGGAGTAAGTGGGTATAGCAAATGAATGTCAAGGAATTTGGACCAAATGTGACCAACACTTCATTGATTTCCAGAAATGGCCAAGCAAAGACAGCCAGAGGTCAATGATCTGCTCAACTGTCAGATTGCTGTTGACCTTCTGTCCTTATGCCCACAGGTACAATTCCATAGCTGTTCAAATTAGAACAAAATAAGAAGAATTTATTCATAATGTATGTGTGATGTACTTGTCATTTTCACAGCCTAAAAGTTGAACTGGATCCATTTTTGTCTGATCAGGAATTATAAGAAATGCACTCTTCCCAGCATCTGCAAACCTGTGCTTCGTGCACAGCCTTTCTCAAAGAGTGATACATAAACCACGTGTGGTCTGAGGGTGACCTCTAGTGTTCTGTAAGTATATTGTTAAAATTTCACATTTTAAATTAATATCATATTCTAACTTAAAAAGTCTTTCTCAGACTGTTTAATTATGACTCACAAGTCTAATCGACAGTAGCATATAGTAAGCAAAGCCATTTGTAAAGCTGTCAATATTGTTTTTAGAAATTTTGGGAGCTAGGTAGTCCGTGAGATTTTTTTTTTTTTTGGTTACATGGTCCTTGCTCCAAAAGAAGTTGGAGACTTATATCAGATACATGTTTCTGACCCACCAGCAAAAGGTGGAAACCTGGTTTGAAGGGATGACTTGAACGAAAACATCTATCTGCTTCATGAAACTCTACAAAGCATGAACACCACATGATAGAAAGGATCAGTGACACTTGGAGCACAGAAATATCAATAAAACCTGCAGCAGTGATGAAACAGACACCATGTGTGTATGCACACTTATTTTTTATGCTGAGCAGGGGTTAATTTAATCATTAATTCATATTGTAAGTCTGGTTTATGAACATACCACATCGAGATAATAATGGTAGAAAAACTCAAAACCCACTCAAACCAGCAATGAGAGCCTCTGATCACTGAAAATGAGATTTTTATTTTCACCAAAAAGTTATATTATGTATCCCATTGATTGCCATTTTATTTAATGCTTTGGTGGAACAGTGCCCCTGACTGTAATCAAATTCAGTTAGTTGCACCGATGAAGAGAGGACTGTTGAGCCTCCTTGGCAGAGGAATGCATTTTTAATGCCCTCTTGTTCTGTCTGATACTTTGACTTGACACAACAAAATCTCTTTGTTTTTAACTTGATCTTCGAGTTAGTATCTAACTTTGGATTGCAATTATGATTACATTTTGATTGTTCAAAACAGCGTAGAAATGTCAATTCAATTGAATTTAATTCAATGTGTTTCATTTATACAGTGCCAAATCATAACAAAGTTGTGTCAAGGGGCTTCACCAAGTAAGGTCGAACCTTACCAACCCCTAGAGCAAGCACACAGGTGACAGTAGTAAGGAAAAACTCCCTCTGATGATTTGAGGAAGAAACCTCAAGGAGACCAGGCTCAAAGGGGTGACCCTCTGCTTGGGCCATGTGACAGACACAATTTACAATACAAATACGAGGTCTGTGAGAAAAGTATCGGACCTTTTTATTTTTTTCAAAAACCATATGGATTTGAATCATGTGTGATTGCATCAGACAAGCTTGAACCTTAGTGCGCATGCGTGAGTTTTTTCACGCCTGTCGGTTGCGTCATTCGCCTGTGAGCAGGCTTTGTGTGAGCACTGGTCCACCCCTCTCGTCGGATTTTTATTGCGAATAAATGTCTGAACGATTTGGAGCTTTGCTGCATCAATTTTTTTCCAGAAACTGTGAGAGACCTCCAGATGGACACCGTTCGGAAAATTAATATGGCTTTCAGGGACAATTTTATGGGGATTATACAGATTAAGGAGTGTTACTGCCGCTTTAAGGACGGTCCACAACTGCTGCTCCCAGCGCCAATCGACATGCTCAGACCCCGCTCAAACAACCAGATCATTTCCAACGTGAAGGCTTTGTTGATCCGGGACCTCGTCTGACTTTCACAAAAAGGCAGAAGTCATGGACATCAGCACTTTTTCGGCACATTCCACTGTTACAGGAGTTTTTTTCATGGAAAGAAAAGCGGAGGGATGCGCCACAGAGCCGTTCATTACGTGGGACAAAACCACCTCGGTGTTGGTCTCACAGGACGGCTTTCAGGTGGATTTCAGATGGATTCCGGTTGCTTTTCAGTCGTGTGATTATCCGATTGTGATTGTGCATGAGCTGGACATGCCCCAACATGTCCTGGAAGGCTTCATCACGGCGTTGCTTTGCACCATGCGGCTCCACCACGACGCGCGGAACTCCTCCGCACGTCTGTCTTAATGTGCTGAAAACGTGCTGATGTCCACGTCTTTTCACAATTCCTGTGCTAGTCAGACGACATACCGGATCAAGACAGCGTCCAGTTTAGAAATGAACGGCACATTCCACTGTTACAAGAGTTTTTGTCATGGAAAGAGGAGCGGCAAGCCGCATGGCACAAAGCAACGCCGTGATGAAGCCTTCCAGGACATGATGCTGGCCTGTGGTAAACCAGAAAATAGAATATTGTAGTAGCCCAATCTAGAAGAAACAAATGCATGAATCAGTGTCTCAGCATCAACCATAGACAGGAAGGGATAAATCTTCGCTATATTTCACAGGTGGAAGAAAGCAATCCACATATCTCTAATGCTTAATTAATTAAATTTAATTAATTTAATTTGATTATAATGCGCCAAATCACAACAAAAGCCTTCTCAAGGTGCCTCACACGGAACAATTCAACATAAAATTTAAATAAATTAAAAATTTCAAATACATAATTTAAACAGAAGTAAAAGAATAAAACAGATTAAAAAATTAAAACTATTCATAACAAAGAGAATAAAAATGGGTTTTCAGTCTTGACTTAAGGCCCGGTCCCACTGGGGAGAGGATTAATTGCGCCTGAATTGAGTATAAAAATTTCGGGCGTTCGTTGTCCTCCGCAAAAAAATTGGCCAGGAATGACAAATTTCTCAGTATGAATTACAGATATATTAATTAATAATGTATAGCGAATATATGATGAACAATCACGGATGTATAATGCATGTATTGAAGAAACGGATCGGATGCATTGCGATTATCACAGAAGAATTACGGATGTATTGAGAATGCATTGCACACGTGTTGCGGAAACAGCAGTTGTATTGCGCATGCGCGGCATCTGCATTGCAGTCATAAAAGAAGCGCACTCAGGCCTTTCGGCATCACTATTCACACCAACACCACAGCCTCTGGAGCAATTGCTGGACTTGGACAAGTTGATTGGTATGTTGTTGGATGGTAGCAACTATCACACTACGTCTTCGGGGATCCATAACTAAATGTGTACATCTCCACAGTTGGACTGGCAACTATGTCGATTTCTGCCACATTTATATAGTACTTTGGGTTTACATGAAGTGTTTGTTATGCATTTGCAAATTGTCCGCAAATCAGATGCAAAGCAGACGTAATACAAACACTTTATCCGTGGCCATTCTGTATGCATTCGCTACAACCTATTTTAGTTCATGAGGTGGACGTGATAGGCACACTATATATCTGTTTTACACACTGTCCCAGTCCGCTGCCAAGCCGCAATACCCCGTCAGTTGCGGATAACGGCGGATATACAGCGCAGAGATTGTATATGTATTGAGTGTGTATTGCGTATGTAAGGCAGATGTCATCCGCAACCAAAATTTTGTGCAGCTCAAAAATCCTGGCAATGGAAAAACGTGTCTCTGCAGATAATTGTGGACATGTGCAGACGTCGGCCGACTCATACAAGCATGTTTCACGGATATTGTGGGTGTTTAGCGAATATAAACCAAGTTTGTGCACAATTCATGCTCAAATCTTCCTAAATGCCAGTGGGACCGGGCCTTTAAAAATATCCACAGACTCCGACTGCCTCACGGTCACAGGAAGACTGTATCACAGGGTGGGTGCATGATGAGAAAAGGCTCGTTGACCTGCTGACTACTTCTTCACCCTGGGAACACAGAGAAGTCCCACATCCTGCGACCGCAAAGCCCGGGCCGGCACATAAAGTTCCACCAGATCAGCCAGATAAGATGGTGCCAGTCCATGAACAACTTTATAAGTCAATAACAAATCCTTAAAATCTGCTCTCACAGAGACAAGGAGCCAGTGCAAAGATGCTAAAATGGGTGTGATATGTTCAGACCTTCTGCTACGTGTCAAAAGTCTGGCAGCAGCGTTCTGAACCAGCTGAAGACCCCTAATGCTGGACTGCGGTAACCCTGAAAATAGAACATTACAATAATCTAGTCAAGAAGAAACAAAGCATGAATCAGGGTCTCAGTATCAGCCATAGACAGGATGGGGCGAATCCTCGCTATATTTTGCAGATGGAAAAAAGCAGTCCTCGTAACGTCCCTGATGTGGAGGTCAAAAGACAATGTGGGATCAAAAATTACCCCAAGGTTCCTCATTTTGTCTGTATGATGTATGACACACGAACCCAGGCCAAGCACCAGCTGGTCAAACTGATGCCAATGTCTCGCTGGACCAAGAACCATAATTTCAGTCTTATCAGAGTTTAAAAGCAGGAAGTTACTAGACATCCAACTTCTCACTGATAGAAGACAGTCCTCCAGGGATTTTATGGGAGTGAGATTTCCCGCAGTTATCGGCATGTACAACTGAGTATCATCAGCATAACAATGATATATACGCTGCAGTATATGCCCAAGGGGTGCTACATACAGGGAGAAAAGCAAGGGGCCTAAAATGGATCCCTGTGGAACCCCAAATTTCATGTCACTAAGGTTAGAGGTAGTGTTATTATACAAGACACATTGAGAACGACTGGTCAGATATGACGTCAACCACGCAAGGGCACTTCCAGTAATCCCAAAAAGATTCTCCAACCTATTGAGCAAAATATGATGATCCATGGTATCAAATGCAGCACTGAGCTCTAATAACACCAAAACCGTAGTGGTGTCTGAGTCCATTGTTCGCAGAAGATCATTCAGTACTTTCGTGAGTGCTGTCTCTGTGGAGTGATATTTCCTAAAAGCAGACTGCAGCGGCTCAAAAAGATCATTCTCAGTGAGGTGGTCTACGAGCTGCCATGAAACCACCTTTTCTAAGATTTTGGAACAGTATGATAAATTTTGTAATTTCTGTAATTTTTCAATACACTTGGGTCAAGATTATATTTCTTAAGTAATGGTTTAATCACTGCAGATTTAAAACATTTCATTCACATTAATTTCCAGCACAGTTGGCCCAAGAGTGGACCCCAGGTCCTTAAACAGTTTTGTTGGTATGGGATCAAATAAACAGGTTATGCTTTTTGTAGACGCCATGAGTTTCGTCAGCACGCCTAATGAAATACTATTAAATTCTGTAAATCTAGGTAACACCTCAGTGGTAGCACCCACCTCCATAGTAGGTTTTAATGGCTGGGCCGGGGCATGCTGAGATATGCTCAGCCTAATATCTTCTATTTTCTTCTCATAATAATCCAAGAAGTCCTGCGCTGAAAATGGAGAACAATTAACAGGGGCTGCCCGTGAATAAGAAATGCTATCGTGTCAAACAAGAACTTTGAGTTATGTTTGTTTTTACTGATCAAGTCAGAATAATAGGCCCGCTTTGTGGCCAGTAGTGCATAACTATAATCTAAAATAGCATCCCGCCACACAAGGCAGAACACCACTAATTTGGAACTATGCCATTTCCGTTCCAAGCCTCTGGCCTTCTGCCTGAGGTCACGCAAGTAACCACTGAACCAAGGTGACTGTGCCTTGGGAGGGTGTGGCCCCAAAACAGGAGGTGCAATCTTATCAAGTGTCGTTTTAAGTACTAAATTTAAACTATCCGCAAGGCTGTTGACTGATTTAGCATTCTCCAAACTCGAAGCTAAAATATCAGGTAGTCTAGCCTCAAGTTCAGTCATAGTTGAGGGTTTAATACGACACTGCAGTAGTAGACAAAGTTGTTGTTACACTAAATGCGGCAGCATAAATGTAATCCTGATAAGTGAATGGTCTAAGACTATAGATGCGAGAGGCAAGATGTCGATATTCGTGACAGCAAACCCACGTGCAAGAACCAGATCCAGGGTATTTCCACTAATATGTATCAGGTCCTGAATGCATTGCTGGAATCCTAATGCATCCACAATTTGCTAAGGGGATCAGAGGGCTTATTTATATGAATGTTAAAGTCACCAATCAAAATATTATCTGCACAAGTTGACAAACTAGAGATGAACACACCAAATTCATCTAAGAAATCAGAGTATGGGCCCGGGGTGGCCTATATACAGTGACAAAATAACATAGCTGAGCTCCAGTTTTATGACCCTGACAGTAATTAGCATCGTGGGCATAATGGAGAGTCAGATGCTCAAACGAATTATATTTGTGACCCCCAACACCTAATAGAGAAAACCTAGATTTATAAATAAAAGCAACACCCCTGCCTTGCTTCACACCACGAGACACGTGACTAAATGTCCGGTGGGTAGGCCTCATTCAGAGGAAGGAGAGTTCTGGGTTTGAGCCAGGTTTCACATAAGCCAATCATATCTAAATGATAATCAATAATTAGATCATTAATCAACAAAGATTTGCACCTACCTCAATAGCAGGGTGTAGTGGCTGGGGTAAGGCATGCTGGGATATGTTTAACCTAATGTCGTCTATTTTATTCTTGAAGTAATCCAGGAAATCTCGTGTTGTAAAAGGAGAGCAACTTACAGGTGGTTGTACATGTATAAGTGTAAGTAACAACTTTGAGTTATGCTTGTTTTTGTTGATCAAATCAGAGTAATAGGTCTGCTTTGTAGCCAATAGTGCATGCTTATGTCTAAGATAGCATCATGCCTCGCGAGGTGGAATACTTCTAATTTGAACTACACCATCTCTGTTCTACACCTCTAGCCGTATGCTTGAGGTCACGCAAGTAATCAGTGAACCAACGTGACTGTGTTTTGTGGGGGGCGTGGTTTTAATATAGGTGGAGCAATCAAGTCGTGTCATTTTGAGTTTAACTATCCACAAGACTGTCGACTGATTGGGCATTTTCCAAACATGAAGCTAAGATGGCAGTCTGGCTTTAAGTTCAGTTACAGTTGAGGAATTGATGTGTCGCTGCAATGAGAAATAAGGTTGTTGTTCCACTAAAAACAGCATCGAAACTGTAAACCTAATTAGTGAGTGATCAGAGACCACTGATGTAAGAGGCATGATGTCAATATTTGTGATAGTAATACCACCTGCGAGAACCAAATCCAGGGTATGTCCACTAATGTGTGTCAAATCCTGAATGCATTGATGGAATCTTAATACATCCATAATTTCCACAAATGATTTGCAGAGTGGATCAGAAAGCCTATTTATATGAATGTCGAAGTCACCAATAATCAGAATGTTATCTGCACTTGTTGCTAAGTTAGAGATGAACTCACCAAATTCATCTCATCAAGCGCCAGATCCACTCCAGCTGGCTCTGCAGAAGAGTAGTAGTCATGGTCAGGCAAAGTTACCTCCATCGCTAGTTCCTCCAGGTGATCAGCGAGAGGGCTTGGTTGCTCTCTTCACTCCCAAACACTAGGATGGTGGGCAGGAATGGAGTAGTTGTTCCAGTGAACAACTACTGGGGTCAGCTCCTTTTTTAAACAAATGGCACACCTGTGTGGTTGACGGCTGGATCACATCGGCAGGCAAAAAATGCTGAGAACAGACTCTGGTGTTACTCGTTACTACAGAATGATCCCTCCGAATATTTATAACCCATTTCCTTTGCTGCTCAGCATCTTTTGGGAAAGAGAAAAACTCAAAACAGAGTTGCACCGTGCAGAAGCTGTACATTTGGATATACAGCAGTGATAATGCCATGTGCTATCCTCTCTCCTCTGGAAAGAAAACTTGGTCTTCTTCGATGTCATGACGGATACACACAACCACAAACATATGAACAATGAAAAAAAAAAATACTAGAAACATCCTAAATTGATTTAAGTTTTTGGATATGGAATAGAATCAAACACTGGCATCCACCATAACCAGAAATGAAACAGCAATCACAGATTTTAAACAGATATATACAGATAACAGATAACATATGAAATGATTTTTATTCTTCTGAACTTGCCAATACATAGCATCATGGGCAGAGCGGAGAATCAGATGTTCAAATGAATTATATTTGTGACCCCCAACAGCTAATAGACTAAACCTAGATTTATCAATAAGAGCAACACCCCCGCCTTGCTTCGCCTCACGAGGGACATGACTAAATAGGTACGCCGGTGGGCAGGCCTCATTTATGGGGAGGACAGCTGTAGGTTTAAGCCAATTTTCACATAACCCAATCATATCTAAGTGATGATCCATAATTAGATCATTAATCAGCAATGATTTTTGAGGACAGTGATCTTATGTTAATTAGACCCAGACTAAGGACCTCAGTGGGGCTGACAGTTGGACTGTTTGGCTTTAGGGGTGGTTCCAGAGTAGCATATATAAAATGCCTGGAAGTAGGTTTAGGTTTGAGATGCAGGTTGGAGGTAGCAGACACAAAATATCTGATATTGCTGTAACAGCCCGTGGGCAATCCTCAATTTCAATGTCATCCAATGTAGTAATGGGTATTAATTTTGCAAACATATTCCTCTATGATTTCTATGGACATGTCTGCTGAAACAGGCCACAGTCTCAAATGGATCAATTTCCTCTCTGCCATATACGAGGTCTGTGAGAAAACTATCCGACCTTTTTATTTTTTTCAAAAACTTTATGGATTTGAATCATGTGTGATTGCATCAGCCAACCTTGAACCTTAGTGCGCATGCGTGAGTTTTGTCCCGCCTGTCGGTTGCGTCATTCGCCTGTGAGCAGCCTTTGTGTGAGGAGTGGTGCTGTGCGCTCGGCGGATTTTTGTTGCAAGGAAAATGGCGGAACGATTGGAGCAACGCCATTGCATCAAATTTTGACAGAAACTTGGCGACAGCCAAGTGGAAACCATTCGAAAAATAAAGACGGCTTTTGGGGATGAAGCTATGGGCGCCATACAAATTAAGGAGTGGTACAACCGGTTTAAAGACGGACGCGTAACGGTGGAGAGCGAGCCACGCTCTGGCCGACCATTGACGTGCCGAAATGAGGAGATCATTTCCAAAGTGAACGCTGTGGTGATGCGGGACCGTCGAGTGACCATCCGAGAAATTGCGGAGGAAGTGGACATTAGTACTTTTTCGGCACATTCCATCGTGACAGAAGATTTAGGTATGAAGCGAGTGGCTGCAAAATTCGTGCTGAGGTTGCTGACGGCAGACCAAAAGCACCTCCGTGTTGAAGTCTCACAGGACATGCTGGACTCCATTCACACTGATCCCAGCTTTATGGACACTATTATCACCGGTGATGAGTCCTGGGTGTACGGGTATGACCCGGAAACCAAATTCCAGTCATCACAGTGGAAGCATTCCACGTCGCCACAACCGAAGAAGGCGCGCCAAGTGTGCAGCAATGTGAAGGTAATGCTGACTGTTTTTTTTTACTCCTGCGGTGTGGTACACCACGAGTACGCACCACAGGGTCAAACAATAACGAAGGAGTATTACAGGGATGTCCTCCGCCGCCTCGGTAATGCTGTACGGCGCAAGAGACCTGCTCAATTGCTCAGTTCGCTGCTATTAAACTGTTATGCAAGAATTTGTAGCCAAACCTCACCACTAGATGGCACTAAACCCTACACACTGCAGGTTTAAAATCTAATTAAAGGCTGTTTATAATATTTTATGCTTCACTGCAAGACTGCAGAACTGTTATATTTGCTGATATCCATGATAGCATGTTATTATACCCACTGGGAAAAATAAAGGTTGTGTCAGAGTGCTGAAAAGTTTTCGGTAGAGGTGGGCGATACCGGGAATTTTGGTATTGATCCGATACCAAGTAAATACAGGCCCAGTATCACCGATATCGATACCGATTCCGATACTTTTTCATATTTAAGCTTCATAGATCCAAAGGATCCAAAAGACCTAGGATACAATTTCGCCAAACATTGTATGTGACAACAAAATACTTTATTATCACAATTAACATTTTTGTTTAAAAAAATATCACTCAGCACAAGTTAAAACAAAATCTCCTGAGGTAGAGGGCTGACAAACCACAATACAAGGGTGCACTGCTCCGTGCTGTGTGACACAGCGCAGCACTGCTCTTACAGAGAGTAGACGTTGATGAATCTGCATGTGCAGCAGTCAGTGCGTGCGGGAGAGAAAAAAGCTTGAGTATCGATCTTTTTACACGAGGATCATTCTATATCAATACCAGTGTTGGTATCGATATTAGGATCAATCCGCCCACCTCTAGTTTTCAGTATGTTTAGGGAACATTTTGTAATCCCATGTGGACTCTGTCACCTTGATTCTCAAATATGTCTTCTTGGATATTTACACAAGATATAATGATGAAACAAATGCTACTTAATGTGTGGGTAGTCTTTATCGAGACTTTCAAGGAGCATATATGAGGTTAGAATGCAACTATAACTTCACACAGTCCATTCTTTAGGTCCCGTGATGCAAAGTGTGATACATTGCAATAAATCAGTTGTGATTATTATTGTGTGTGTGTGTGTGTGTGTGTGTGTGTGTGTGTGTGTGTGTGTGTGTGTGTGTGTGTGTGTGTGTGTGTGTGTGTGTGTGTGTGTGTGTGTGTGTGTGTGTGTTTTGGGGGGGAGTAGTGGGTGGGAGGATAACATATTCAATCATGTGCACGAGCAGGAACCTCTACTGATATTATGTTCAAGAGACAGTGTGATTAAAATCAGTTGTGTTGTTTCCTTCTCTGAGCATCTTCAAGATTTTCACTTTGAAAGACAATGCACTTTATTAGGGCTGAAACGATTAGTAGAGTTCTTCTTTGTCTTTCGGCTGTTCCCGTTAGGGGTCGCCACAGCAGATCAATCGTTTCCATCTCACCCTGTCCTCTGTATCTTCCTCTGTCACACCAACCACCTGCATGTCCTCTCTCAGCATATCCATGAACCTCCTCTTTGGTCTCCCTCTTCTCCTCCTGCCTGGTGGCTCCATCCTCAGCATCCTTCTCCCTATATACCCTGGGTCCCTCCTCTGCACATGTCCAAACCATCTCAATCTCGCCTCTCTGACTTTGTCTCCAAACGTCCCACCTGAGCTGTCCCTCTGATATGTTCATTCCTAATCTTGTCCATTCTTGTCACTCCCAAAGAGAATCTCAACATCTTCAGCTCTGCCACCTCCAGCTCTGCCTCCTGTCTTTTTGTTAGTGGCACTGTCTCTAAACCATACAACATAGCTGGTCTCACTACTGTTTTGTAAACTTTCCCCTTCACTCTTGCTGATATTCTTCAGTCACAAATCACTCCTGCCACCTTTCTCCACCCACTCCACCCTGCCTGCACTCTCTTCTTCACCTCTCTACCACACTCTCCATTACTTTGAACAGTTGACCCCAAATATTTAAACTCATCTACTTTCACCACTTCTACTCCTTGTAACTGCACTATTCCACTGGGCTCCCTCTCATTCACACATACGTACTCAGTCTTGCTTCTACTGACTTTCATTCCCCTTCTCTCCAAAGCATATCTCCACTTCTCCAGACTAGACTTGCTCTCTACTCTCACTACAGATCACAATGTCATCTGCAAACATCATAGTCCATGGGGACTCCTGTCTGATCTCATCTGTCAACCTGTCCATCACCACTGCAAACAAGAAAGGACTCAGAGCTGAACGATTAGTAGAGTAACTTGAATAATTCAATTACAAAAAAATGTTTGAGGCAAATTCTGTGCCTCAAAGCTTCATTTAACATTGTAGTACATATCCCAGGCCTGTGTGTGATGCTGTGACATCCACAGGAAAAAAAACAAAACAGAAGAAGACTAGAACATCTGAGTTAGCAAGCAAAGGCCAACATCAGAGTATAATAAAGCCTTTCAGGAGATAGACGGTCCACGCGGATCATCTGAAATAGCGTACTGCACATTTAAAGAAAAGCAGTGTGTTTGTCTGTTTTTAAAAAACACTGTTTCATCCACTGCCTGCTCTCCGCTCTGCGTGGGGAGTGGCTATTCGCGCCAGCTGCTGTCTCTCTGCTGGGTGTCAGGGGCTCTCAGCACTCCTCTCACACCGGGCGAGTCACAGCTCTGTCCCGGCTCCGTCCCGGCCACACTGACAGTCTCTGAAAGAAGATCCACTCAGCAGAAGTCCACTCTTTCTTCTGTGTTTTGCTCAGACTCATGCTGTGTTTCGCTTTTTAATTTTCGCTTTTTTGGGCAACACACAACACTTCACAAACACGTTAACTTAAATAATAATTATAATTTTAGTGAAAAAAAGTGACTGTGAGGCTTGCATGTTCAACCTCTAGCTGAAATGCATCTGCTGAATCACGGAGAAAGAGGGATAAAAAAAAATTCACACAGGGACACAGTCCATCAACCTTTAAAAAAAAACAAAAAAACAACTTAAAACTGGTTAAATTTTACAAATTGGGGAAAGCAAAAAACAGAAAGCCACATCCCATCGCCATTTCAGCAAAATGTCAAGACTTTGGCCTGACTTTGGCTGAGCTCCTGACACAAAGAAAGATCCAAATTTGTAAAGATGTGAAAAAATAAGTTGTTCAGGAAAACAGAAAGGGATACACTAAATTTGACAATCTGTGTGATAGTGCAGCGACACTGTGCCATTGCTTAGGAAGAGCCCTGGACTGTTGATGTTGTTTAAAAACGCAAAAGTACTCTTTATCTGATTACTTAATAAAATAATCGATAGCTGCAGCCCTATACTTCATAAATCCTTGGGAAGGAAAAGAACCATCTGGGATGGTACGAGTCAGCTTGTGTGTTACATAATCAAGTCTCAGGGCCCAACCTTCCACCACGCATAAAACAGAACACAGTACAACAGAAGTGTCATTGCTATCTGACTCAGATGTCAATTGCACGGCCAGCACCCATTTTCCTTCAATATCAAATGTGCTAGCACTTATTGTGCTAATGGCCGTTTGTCTGAAAATTGGGTATGATCAGACTTTTGGTCTTTAGACCACCTAAAAGCGGGCTATTGGTCCAGAGCAGTGACTTATAATTGAAAGACAAAACTGAACACAGAATGATGAAATAAAAGAATGAAATAAATAGAAAACTCCCAACTTTAAACTCTACTTAATAACATAGTAAGTTACTTTTCTCTGTCCATGCAGCTGGGGTCGCATGGAGATTATGTGGTCAAATGCAGGCGACATAACATTAATCAGTGAAACTAAACCATTTCTGCTGATCATACAACATTAAGATGGATAACATTCCATGCTTTGACACAAGAGATTACAATCACACACTCCAACCTTATAACAGATAAAGAAAGGGCTGCTTATGTGTTGTCAATTGCTGTTTACCTGTGCTCTAACTGATCTAGTTTACAATAGAAATTGCTACATGCAACTTGTCCATCTACATGAATGAATTCCAGTCTGAAACAACCATGTTGTGCACTATGGAATTTCAAGAACTATAAAACTGCCTTTCTAAGCACTGGTGAGGTCATCTGAAACAAGTGTCATTAGGGATATGTGACCACTTTTTACTTTTACCAATATTAGAAAGGCAACACTGTAGACCAGGGGTGGGCAACAGGGGCCAAGGCAGTGCAGGCTTTCCTTGCAACCAATCATCTCAGCAGGTGGGTTTGCCAACGAGGTTGTCCCCTGAACACAAACACCTGATCATCAATGAAATTACCTGCTGAGACACCCGAACAACAATGAAATCACCTGCTGAGGTGATTGGTAGAAAGGGAAACTTGCAGTGTCTTGGCCCTTCATGGCATATGACTGACCACCCCTGCTGTAGATATTATCCTTTCTTCAAGGCAAATTTATTCGGAGTTAAGATTAAAGATTGAAAATGCAGCAATTTAACTATGTAACATTTCAGTCTTTTGAATGTGAATTTCAAACTCCAATCTTCTGAATATAATTACAGGAACACTATATATATATATATATATCGGGTGTCATGGTACACAGAAATCACGGTTCACTTCATATTTGTGTTTAGACATTACAATTTGGTACAGGTTCACTTTTCACATACAATAGCTTTCACTTTCCGTTCTGTCGACGAAGCATTGTGTGTATACCATAGGGCTCATTACAAATATATGTATATGTGTGTGTGTGTGTGTGTGTGTGTATATATATATATATATATATATATATATATATATATATATATATATATGTGTGTGTGTGTGTGTGTGTGTGTGTGTGTGTGTATGGGCAGCCTGTCTGCTCTGTGTCAGCTTGATCTCGTCAGATCTCAGAAGCTAAGCAGTGCAGGATCTGGTTAGTACTTGGATGTGAGACCTCTTTGGAATGCCAGCGGCTGTGTGTGTTTCTCCAGCTGACACTGGAGTTGCATCAGGAAGGGCATCCGGCGTAAAACTTGTGTCAAATACTGGTGCGGATCTGGCTGAGAGAGAGAGGGAGAGAGAGACCTACTTGTTGCATCAAGGCATAGGCAACCACCTTGGTTGCCTATGCCTTGATGCCAAGAAAGGCCCTGTTGGTGTGGGATAATATCTCACACCACACAACGCGACAAATGGAAAATGTTACATAACCATTTATTTAAAATGATCGTAACTAAAATCAAGAGTGATGAGTTTGCTGTTGACTTGCATTTGTAAAACCTTATCAGCAGCTTTGCAACTAATGATACAGTTGTCGTATTCCCACCACTCTGTCGCTTCACTTTGTAATGCAATTTTTGTTCTACATAACTTGCTTACAGGCTTAACAGGCTTTATAGTACAGCTGACTAAGTGCATTGAAATAGCCATAATTGCGTTGCTGGGTATTTTAGAAGTCCTGTGTTGATGGAAATGAGTAATTTATTTAAATAGAAGAGTCAGCAGGATGGAAGCTGAGATGCTGACCTGTCACACAACACATATTCTTTTTTAAGTATAAAAAGGAAGATAAATAATTATGCTTGTTAGATCTGATACTGAGCCAATGTTTTACAGTGCGGAGGGTAGTGCAAGTGCACCAAGATCATCCTCAAAACATCCAGGCTGTTAGACTAAAACAAATGACAAAGCAGTATCTACTTCACATGAGGTACACATGATATCTGTATGACCTTTTCATTAGCAGCATATACAGTTGTATGCAAAAGTTTGGGCACCCCTGATAATTTTCATGATTTTCCTTTATAAATCATTGGTTGTCTAGATCAGAAATTTCAGTTAAATATATCATATAGCAGATGAACACACTGATATTTGAGAAGTGAAATGAAGTTTCTAGTATTTACAGAAAGTGTGCAATAATTATTTAAACAAAATTAGGCAGGTACATAAATTTGGGCACCCTTGTCATTTTATTGATTTGAATACATTTAGCACCAACTATGGGAACACAAAATTGGTTTGGTAAGCTCACTGTCCCTTGACCTCCTTACACAGGTGAATCCAATCATGAGAAAGGGTATTTACGGTGGCCATTTGCAAATGTTTCCCCTCTTTGTATCTCTTCTAATGAGTGGCAACATGGGAGCCTCTAAATGACTCTCAAATGACCTGAAAACAAAGATTGTTCAACATCATGGTTTAGGGGAACGATACAAAAAGCTATCTCAGAAATTTCAAGAAATATCTCCATTGTCACAGATCCAGTGAAATCGCGAGAAAATGCTGTAGTACATACACCAGGCCTGCATGTAGCGCTGTAATGCTTCTACAAAAAAAATGGAGTAGAAGACGTGGGGCTAATTAATATAGCAATGGATGCTAAAAAGTTACAAGGCGGTACACATATTAAATAAAGTCTTTTAATCTGACCTGTTTCCAGAATTCATCATCACAGATGAAAACTGTTCTGCACACGACTCGTTTTTGAAGACGATGTCTGGAAATGTGTTAATTCGTTATGATGGAAGTTACTTGTTAAGGCTTTTTCTAATGTTTTTTAAGAAGTTCCTCAGTCTTTCTCTGCTCTGGGTGAGTTTCTCAGACTGAGGTAGAGGACACCAGCACTATGTCCAACCACCACCAACAAGAAAAAAAAAGCTAAATTTGACTGTTAAATTATACCGATAACAACATGTTACAGAGGCAGGGTGATGACATCATCCTTTCAGTGTTCCACAGTAAGACACATCTGGCATTTTCAGATTTATTTAATTAGATAAATATTTCACTCATAAAAGAAAACAAACATTCATCAACAGAACTGATTGTTTTACACAAAATGAGTGTAATGTGATGTTCAATGACATTGCGTTCAACAATGTCATGATATAATAATAAATTTAATTTATAATGCACCTTTCAATAATAAAAATCTCAAAGTGCTACAGGAAAAAAATTAAGTAAAACCACGGATAAATAAGACAATAAAAACAGAAGAAGTCAACAGAATAGAATAAAACCAAAATAAACTAATAAAATAGAATAAAAAGACTAAGATGCAACAGATTCAAATTATTGAGACGTGTGATAGGCCTTCCTAAATAGGTAAGTCTTGACGCTTTTTTTTAAAGCTTCCACAGTTTGTGGAGCCCTCTGATGGTCAGGGAGGGAGTTCCTAAAATGAGGGGCAGCTGAACAGAAGGCCCTGTCTCCCATGGTGTGACGTTTGGTGCAAGGGGACGGAGAAGATGAGTGTTGTATGCACAGAGGGAACGAGAGGATGTGTGGGGAGTGAGGAAGTCTTTAGGGGATGTGGGGGCATTGCCATGGATGCATTGATGGTGATGAGAGCAGTCTTAAAATGGATTGTGGTGCTGTAGGTGGTGGGGTGCCAGTGAAGGTTATGGAGTATAGGTGTAATGTGCTCCTGTTTACATACTCTCATCAGAATTCTAGTAGCACTGTTTTTAATGTATTGGAGCCTTTGAAGGTTTTTCCAGAGATCCCAAAGAGCAGGAAGTTACACTAGTCAAGCCTAGAGGAGACAAATGCATGTTCGAGTTTTTCAGCATCAATGATGATGTCGTACTGCAGTGAGTGTAGTTTCACATTTGGTCCAAATTCCTTGATCATTCATTCATTCATTCATTCATTCATTTTATTTTCCCACTTACTCCAGTCAAGGGTCGGGGGTTCATGGGTAAGGGATAGGCTACAACCTATCCCAGCAGTCATACGTAGGGTGAGAGGCATGGTACACCCTGGACAGGACAGACAAACACAATCATGCCTATAGTCACGATAAATTTCAATTTAAATTTCAGTCAACCAGATACTGGAGCCTCCTGCCACGCTGACGGTCATCCAGAAAGTGGCGAATGGAGAAAGCCAGATGGCCGTCAACAACCCAGGCGGGTGGAGGGGGTGCGACCGGAAGGCACAGAGGATTGTCAACAATGGGTCTGAGTTAGTAAAAATGGAAGGTAAGTGGATTCACAGTGAACTTGGAAGCCTCAACCTGACGACATTAGGGCTGATAATCTTGTCAGTAGAGAAAGGACCCAGTTAATGAATGAGGTGACAACTTCTTGGAGTCTGTTTTTACAGGAATGCTTTTAGAGGACAACCAAACAGTCTGACCTGGTTCATACAGCAGAGTCGATGTTCGGTGCGGGTCCGCCACATGTTTAGTGGCACTGGAGGTTCGCAGGAGTGCTGTACGGGCATGTTTCTAGATCTTATGACACCGACAAAGATGGTGCTGCACAGATGGGCTGGCCAAGTCACTCTCTAAAGAAGGGACCAGAGGGGGTTGATAACCAAGAGAGTCTTCAATTTCAATTTATTTTAATTTATATAGCACCAAATCACAACAGAGTTGCCTCAAGGTGCTTCACACAAGTAAGGTCTAAATTTACTAACCCCCAGAGCAGCAGTGGTAAGGAAAAACTCCCTCTGAGAAAGAAACCTCAAGCAGACCAGACTCAAAGGGGTGACCCTCTGCTTGGGCCATTCTACAGACATAAATTACAGAACAATTCACAAAACGAATATACAGGAAATGCTGTTGGTGCACAAGACAGGAGGGTCTCCAGCACAAATACCACACCCATCTCTGGATGGAGCTGCACCTTAAACAGAGAGAAAAAATAGAATAAGGAATCAGAAAGACAAGAAACAGTATAATTTGTCAGCATTAAACAACAAGAAAAACAGGAAATATGAAGGTGATCGCCAGCCAAGAGCCCTAAGCTTCACTAAAAGACCCAGAATTTCGGTAAAGTTGAGGCCATGACACACTCCGTTTCCTAATAAACTGAATGAAAAGAGTAAAAAGCCTAGAACTATACTATGCCAGTACACTAGCCATACGAAAGGGAAAATAAGTGAGTCTTAAGTCTGGACTTGAAAGTCTCCACAGGATCTGACTGTTTTATTGACACAGGAAGATCATTCCACAGAACAGGGGCATGATAAGAGAAAGCTCTATGACCTGCAGACTTCTTATTCACCCTCGGGACAGTAGTAGGGGAGGTGCCCGTCTGTGAACAATGTTATAGACGAGTAGCAGAACTTTAAAATATCACTGGGACAGGAAGCCAGTGAAGCGATGCCAGAATGGGTGTAATGGTGTCGAACTTTCTTCTTCATGTCAAAAATCTGGGTGCAGCATTTTGAACCAATTGGAGAACCCTAATGCTGGACTGTGGTAAACCAGAAAATAGAACATTGCAGTAGTCCAATCTAGAAGAGATAAACGCATGGATCAGGGTCTCAGCATCAGCCATAGACAGGATGGGACAAATCTTCGCTATATTTCACAGGTGGAAGAAAGCAGTCCTCGTAATATTTCTAATGTGGAGGTCAAAGGACAATGCAGGATCAAAAGTTAGCCCAAGGTTCCTCACTTTGTCAGTGTGATGTATGACACACAAAACTAGGTTAAGCATTAACTGCTCAAATTAATGCAGATGTCTCACTGGACCAAGAACCATCATTTCAGTTTTATCAGAGTTTAAAAGTAGGACATTTCTAGACATCCAACTTCTCACTGATGCAAGGCAATCTTATAAGGATTTTATGTGGATGAGAGCAGTTATCGGCATGTATAACTGAGTATCATCAGCATAGCAGTGAAAGGCAATCCCAAAGCGCTGCATTATGTGGCCAAGGGGTGCTATATAAAGTGAGAAAAGCAGTGGGCCTAAGACAGACCCCTGTGGAACCCCAAATTTCATGTCATTATGGTTAGAGGTGGTGTTACTGTACAAAACACAGTGAGAACGACTCGTCAAGTATGACATCAACCATGCAAGGACACTCCCAGTAATCCCAAAATGATTTTGCAGCCTATCAAGTAGAACAGTGGTGTCCAAACTATTCCAGAAAAGGCCGAGAGGGTGCAGGTTTTCTTTGCAGACACTGACAACAGCAGCTGATTTCACTGATGAACTCATCTCACCTGCTCAAAGGGACGTTAATCAGAGTAGAATCAAGTAGAATATGATGATCCACGGTATCAAATGCAGCACTGAGATCTAACAGCACAAGAACCATAGTGGTGTCCGAATCCATTGCACGCAGAAGATCACTGACCACTTTCGTGAGAGCCGTCTCTGTGGAACTATATTTTCTAAAAGCAGACTGCAGTGGCTCAAAGAGATTATTCTCAGTAAGATAGTCCACGAGCTGCCATGACACCACTTTTTCCAGAATTTTAGAGCAAAATGATAGATTTGATATTGGCTGATAGTTTTTCAATACACTAGGGTCAAGATTAGGTTTCTTAATTAATTGTTTAATCACTGCAGATTTTAAACATTTAGAAACAGATCCACAAGTTAAAGAAAAATTAATCATTTCCAGCACAGTCGGCCCGAGAGTGGGCCACAGGTCCTTAAACAGTTTTGTTCGTATACGTAGGATCAAATAAACAGGTTGTGCTTTTTGTTGATGTTATGAGTTTCGTCAGCATGCCTAGAGAGATTACTCTCAAATTCTGTAAATCTTGGTAATACCTCAGTAATGGCACCCACCTCAATAGCAGGGTGTAGTGACTGGGTTAAGGCATGCTGGGATATGTTTAACCAAATGTCTTCTATTTTCTTCTCAAAGTAATCCAGGAAATCTTGTGCTGTAAAAGGAAAGTGAACTACAGGTGGTTGTCCATGAATACGTGTTGCCACCGTGTCGAACAAGAACTTTGAGTTATGCTTGTTTTTGTTGACCAAATCAAAGTAATAGGTCCACTTTGTAGCCAGTAGTGCATGCTTATGGTAGATAGCATCATGCCTCGCGAGGTGGAATACTTCTAATTTTGAACTATGCCATCTCTGTTCTAGACCTCTAGCCTTATGTTTGAGGTCACGCAGGTAATCATTGAACCAAGGTGACTGTGATTTGGGGGAGTGCAGTTTTAACAAAGGTGGCACAGTCATGTTGAGTGTAGTTTTGAATGTTAAAGTCACCAATGAACAGAATGTTATCTACACTAGTTGACAAGTTTGAGATGAACGCATCAAATTCATCTAAGAATTCAGAATATGGGCCAGGAGGCCTATATACAGTGACAAAAAAACACAGCTCATTTTTATTCTTCTGACCGTGGCAATGTGTAATATCCTGAGCAGAGCGGAGAATCAGATGGTCAAACGAGTTATATTTGTGACCCCCAACAGTTAATAAGCTAAACCTAGATTTATAAATAAGAGCAACACCCCCGCATTGCTTCGCATCACAAGGGACTAAATGTATATGCTGGTGGGTAGGCCTCATTTAAGGGGAAGACAGCTGTAAGTTTAAGCCAGGTTTCACATAACCCAATCATATCTAAGTGATGATCAATAATGAGATCATTAATCAACAGTGATTTTGAGGCTAGTGATCTTATGTTAATGCGACCCAGACGAAGGACCTCAGTGGGGTTGACAGTTGAACTGTTTGGGTTTAGGGGTGGTTCCAGAGTAGCATATATAAGATGCCTAGAAATAGGCTTAGGGTTGAGACATTCCATGTGAGTTGTAGGTAGCAGACACGAAATGTTTGATATTGCTGGAACAACCATTTGGCCAGCCTCAATTTCAACATCATCCAATGTACAACCCCAATTCCAATGAAGTTGTGACGTTGTGTGAAATGTAAATAAAAACAGAATACAACCCCAATTCCAATGAAGTTGGGACATTGCGTAAAATGTAAATAAAAACAGAATACAATGATGTGCAAATCCTCTTCAACCTATGTTCAGTTGAATGCACCACAAAGACAAGATATTTAATGTTCAAACTGATAACCTTTATTGCTTTTGTGCAAATATTTGCTCATTTTGAAATGGATGCCTGCAACACATTTCAAAAAAGCTGGGACGGGGCAACAAAAGACTGGGAAAGTTGATGAATGCTCAGAGAACACCTGTTTGGAACATTCCACAGGTGAACAGGTTAACTGAAAACAGGTGAGTGTCATGATTGGGTATAAAAAGAGCATCCCCAAAAGGCTCAGCCATTCACAAGCAAACATGGGGCGAGGATCACCACTTTGTGAACAACTGCGTGAAAAAAAAATAGTCCAACAGTTTAAGAACAATGTTTCTCAACGTTCAGTTGAAAGGAATTCAGCGATTCCATCATCTACAGTCCATAATATAATCAGAAGATTCAGAGAATCTGGAGAACTTTCTACACGTAAGCAGCAAGTCCAAAAACCAACACAGAATGCCTGTGACCTTCGATACCTCAGGCGGCACTGCATTAAAAACTGACATCATTGTGTAAAGGATCTTACCGCGTGGGCTCAGGAACACTTCAGAAAACCAATGTCAGTTAATAGAGTTTGTCGCGACATCTGCAAGTGCGAGTTAAAACTCTGCCATGCAAAGCTAAAGCCATACATCAACAACATCCAGAAACGCAGCCACCTTCTCTGGGCCTGAGCTCATTTGAAATGGACAGATGAAAAGTGGAAAAGTGTGCTGTGGTCTGATGAGTTCACATTTCAAGTTATTTTTGGAAATCATGGACGTCGTGTCCTCCGGTCAAAAGAGTAAAAAGACCATCCAGATTGTTACCACTGCAAAGTTCAAATACCAGCATCTGTGATGGTATGGGGGTGTGTTATTGCCCATGGCATGGGGAACTAACACATCTGTGATGGCACCATCAATGCTGAAAGGTCATCCAGGTGGCAACACATGCTGCCATCCAAGCAACATCTTTTTCTGGGACATAAACAATTGTCAATACTAATGACAATAGAAACCAAAGAACACCAAGCAGCAGGTTAGATAGATAGAAAGATATATTTGTTGTCATTACAAGTACAACAGAATTTCTTCCCACACAATCACCTCAGACAAAAATACAATTAATCCACAATTATTACAAGTTGAACGTAATAATGGCACACATCAGAATTAGAACACCCATACATATACATTTGATTGTTTATGTACGCTAAACTTTAAGACAGACTGTCATCCGAATTGAGGCAATGTGAATGTGTGTGTGTGTTTGGGGGGGGGGGGGGGGGGGGGGGGGGGCAGAATTGTCCCACAAAGCTGCAAGCTCGGGGGAGCAGCAGAGGGAGGCAAGGGGGAGATGGGGTGTGCATCATGAGTGCAGATGAGATGAGTTTGTATCAGTCAGATGAGTTTGGATCAGTTTCTGTCAGTGTGTGCATAATGTCTGGAGTTGCCTTGACAACATCAGACTGACTGTCTGGTGGGCAGAAAATAGGGCAGCCGAATGTTTCACCAAGGCCATAGAAATTCTTCTGGAGGAAAACAGCGGGACGTTTTGACTTTCAGAGGCTGATAAGCCTGCCATGTTGAGAGCTGAGCAGAGAAAGCACATTTGCAGCTCCTCTAACCAAGCAAAACCAATTTATGGGTATTCTCTGGTCTCTGACATCTTCCTTTGTTCTTCTGTATTTTTAAAAATCTTTTTTATTAGTATGACCTCAGCAGTGGGTTACTCCTTTAACTCTGGACTGCTTGAGGTTTCTTCCTCAAAATTATCAGAGGGAGTTTTTCCTTACCACTATTGTCTGTTAGACCTTACTTGTGTGAAGCACTTTGAGGCAGCTGGGTATATAAATGGAATAAATTGATAAGGCCAATCGTCTTTACCACAATGGAGACTGAAAGATCTGGCGGCGTCTGGGTATCTAAGTCACGGTTAAATACTGTAGTGGCTTGACTGAAGATAGGCTGCAGGTGAGCAGACTCAGCAGCTGCAGAGGATCAGATGGGCAGGCAGGAGGAGGGAACCCACAGTCCACGCCCAGTAACACAGAGACAGACAAATATGACACACCAGGGAGGGAAAAAGGCAAGACACACAAGGAAAGGGAAAACCAAAGCCTAAACCCTAACAGTTGGTGCCTGTGCTTATCTTTGGATTCCATAGCATAATGCAGATGAGAGGCTATAACCCCCCAGGATGGGTCACTCATAGCTAAACCTTCCCGTACCAAGGTCCATACCCATTTACACGTGGACTCAGACAATACTGATTAAGTGTCTTGTCTAAGGGCACAGAGAGGTAGCATGAGCAGGATTCAACCCCAGGTCTACATATTAGCAGGCCAGCTCCTTGTCCACTCAGTTACCTGCTCTACTAACAGTAAACATATCAAAGTTAGTAGAAATCGACAAAACCACCTAGGAGGTATAGGCCATCAAACAGATAGACTCACATGACCTTGGGCCCAATGATTGACCTTTGGCAGGTTTGACCTTATTGGCAATTCCAGAACTCACTGCCATATGTGTGCCATGTTTGGTGCAAATTAGAGTGATTGACCCTGATTACCACTGATTGAGCTTTGGTGAATTTTCAGATCCCATTGATTGAGCCCAATCATCTTGACTTCTGCCAAAACAAAACCTGTGAGGGAAATTCTGTGGTCAGCCTTCATCTGCATGCCAAGTTTGGTGGAAATCAGCCATTGGACCTGGGAACAGCAAAGAGAGAGAAATTGCTTAAATTCTAGTATGTGACCCTCATTCTTGTGATTTCAACATCTGTCGATTAGATGGGCATCTATTGGCTAGAACTGATTTTAGTCACACAGGATGCCTGTTATGGTTCTGTGTTGAACCCATTATCTCTAATGTCAGCTGCACAGCTTGGCACCCAACAAAGTCCAACCTTAAGACATGTTAGCATATGGAAATACACACAGTGTGCAACAATATTGTCATATCACAGGCTTTAGTGGCTTCATTTAATATTTACTCATGCATCACTGAGTGAAATTAGCCTATTTTCGGCCATAGCACCACTTGTCTGTGAGTGCTGCTTCACAAAAAAGTCAATAGATTGTATTGTATTACACGCTGACGATGATGAGGGATAACAGTCCAAAGGGATAACAGAGTGAAATGCTGCATACCTTAGAGGGCTGCACCGGAATCTGTAACACAATACGGGAAAGCAGAAAAATAACACCCACACTCTGTGGAGTAGAACCGGAGGATTCAGAGATCAAACAGATACGCCACTTCAGACCCTTCCATTTCCGAGCATGATAGAGCTCACTCTAAATTCTGACGCTGCAAACGATCCTTCTCTGTTTGCTTTCAGCTACTGATGCTAAAACTACAAGGCCTGACTGTGTTAGAAGATTGCAATCCAAAGTGAAGCTTAATTAAATTCTTAATTATTCAATTGACCCAGCAGCTGGTGATCAGTAGAAACAGAGCATGCAGAGAGTGTTTCATTAAAACCTGTAATCTTAAATTATATAAACCATGTCAACTCAAATGTGCATTAGTCGGCTTCGGCTTGATACTAATTAGAACAGGAACTAAGTACACATCTTATTAAAAATCACACTTGGTGTTGATGTCTCTTGCTTGCACAGTGAGCAAACTGCAGCCCTGTTGTCACTAAATGGTTATATTGTCTGGCAATGAAATTCCACTCAGGCCTATTTCTTGTCTAGAGATCCTGGAAAAGGACCAAATAATCACTTACTATAGACAGGGAGTTATTTACTTGGGGCGCATGGGTACATATGTGTTAATAAAAATCATATATATGATGTGCTAGAGATATTTATTATTTGTGATTTTTGCAACAAGATGCTACTGTTAAAATGTTGCCATAAAATATAAAAATCTGAAATATGCTTTGCAACAGATGTTTATGTTCTATCTGTTCTACGTTGCTTCCCAATTCTATCATCACATAAAATTAATTCTGAGTGGAGCAGGTAGCACATTGGGATAAGGAGTTGAGTTAACAACATGTCGACCAGGTGTCACCCGACCGAATGGCCCCCTAAAAATTGGCCCGCCCTGCCTTCACTGCGCATGCATCATTTCGGAGCATCAACAGCAATTCACAGATTAAAAATGGCCTCATTTCAACTTAAAACTGACTTTAGAATGATTTAAGAGGTTTTACTTTGTCATCTGATGTTTAATAATCTCATTTTTCACCTTGATCGCTTTGGGTGTAGAGAGTCAGACTCAGAGAGTCAGACTCAGATGTGCTGTGGCACCCTGATCGCTCCCCCATCTTTTATTATGAAGTGATGCTAAATTTATATGGAAATGATTGTTGTACAATAGCTTCAGATATCTCTTGCGCAGAAATGAGACAATAATGTGTGAATCACTGCTGATGCTCCGAAAAGACGCATGCGCAGTGAAGGCAGGGCGGACCAATTTTTAGGGGGGATCGTTCAGTCAGCAACACCAGGTTTGATTTCCAGTCATGCTACCTGTCTGTGTCACTGGACAAAAAAAATAAATAAATAAAAAAACCTCTTCATCTGCACTGTCCCAGTCCACCCAGGGATAAATGGGTACCGGCTTTGGCTGGGGAATTAACCTGTGTCATGGTAGTGTCCCATCCAAGGGGAGTTGTAGGCTCTCATCTGAGCACTGGCACCAAAGAGCTTCAAGGCCTAGATAGGGCTGTATTAGTTAATGGGTGAGCTGGGATACTACTTGGGGAAATTGACCAAGTTGTACTCAGCCTGTTATGGTGCAAAACCTTGCTATGCTAAGACCATATTTAAATATGTATTAGATTGTACAATCCCAATTCCAATGAAGTTGGAACGTTGTGTGAAATGAAAATAAAAACAGAATACATTGATTTGCAAAACCTCTTTAACGTATATTCAATTGAATACACCACAAAGGCAAGATATTTAATGTTCAAACCGATAAACGTTATTGTTTTTGTGCAAATATTTGCTCATTTTGAAATGGATGCCTGCAACACGTTTCAAAAAAGCTGGGACAGTGGTATGTTTAGGATCTTACCGTGTGGGCTCAGGAACACTTCAGAAATCCATTGTCAGTTAACACAGTTCGTCGCTACATCTACAAGTGCAAGTTAAAACTCTACCATGCAAAGTGAAAGCCATACATCAACAACATCCAGAAACATCACTGCCTTCTCTGGGCCTGAGCTCATTTGAAATGGACAGACACAAAGTGGAAAGGTGTGCTGTGGTCTGATGAGTCCACATTTCAAATTGATTTTGGAAATCATGGATGTTGTGTCCTCCGGACAAAAGAGGAAAAAGACCATCCAGATTGATACCAGCGGAAAGTTCAAAAGCCAGCATCTGTGATGGTATGGGAGTGTGTTAGTGCCCATGGCATGAGCAACTTACACATCTGTGATGGCGCCATCAATGCTGAAAGGTACATCCAGGTTTTGGAGCAACACATGCTGCCATCCAAGCAACATCTTTTTCAGGGATGTCCTTGCTTATTTCAGCAAGACAATGCCAAGCCACATTCTACACGTGTTACAACAGCGTGGCTTCGTAGTTAAACAGTGTGGGTACTAGACTGGCCTGCCTGCAGTCCAGACCTGTCGCCCATTGAAAATATGTGGCACATTACGTAGTGCAACATACGACAACAGAGACCCCGTACTGTTGAACAACTGAAGTCGTACATCAAGCAAGAATGGTAAAGAATTCCACCTACAAAGCTTCAACAAATAGTGTCCTCAGTTCCCAAATGCTTATTGAGTGTTGTTAGAGGAAAGTTGATGTAACACAGTGGTAAACATACCACTGTCCCAGCTTTTTTGAAACGTGTTACAGGCATCCATTTCAAAATGAGCAAATATTTGTACAAAAACAATAAGGTTTATCAGTTTGAACATTAAATATCTTGTCTTTGTGATGTATTCAATTGAATATAGGTTGAAAAGTATTTGCATTTGACATTAAAAATTAAACAAAATATTGCAGTAACATCTTCCTAATTCATAAATAAATGTTTAAAATTCTTTATGTTGATTTTTAACTAATGAACAAGCTCAAACACAGCAGTGTGTCAGGGCTCGAGGATGCATGGCACAGAGAATATGGGAGGGCACAACATGCAGACTTGAGGACAAGGTGTTATAGGTAGAAAATAATCTTTATCGTTTTCACCAGCAGGGGTATGGTACACGGGAAGGCAGGCAAGCGAAGCAGAGGTACAGACAAGTGCGAGGCAAAAACGTGGTCGAGAGACAGGCTGGGTTCAAAAACACTGTGAGATACTGTATCATAGGCTGAGGCAAAAGCTGGGTCTGGTAAACAAAGCAAGGTTGATACACACTGAGGCAGAAACAAGACAAAATCAAGAGGCTGGAACGTAGATAAATGGATTGCGGCGAACTGGCAGGGGAGTAGAGAAAGTGAAGGCCTTAAATACATAGGTGGGGTAACTAGGTTAACAAGGTGCACATGTGGAAGAAAGTTCTAGAAGGGAGGTGTGGTCGGGTCAATCCAAGAGGAGGGAAGAGATGAAAGAGAGTGAGGCAGTGATCAAGGCAAACAGACAAAGATGAAACAGGCAGGTGCAAGAGTGTAAGTGAATGCAAGGGGAAAACAGAGACAAAGATGAAACAGTCAGGTGCAAGAGTGTAAGTGAAGGACATACAAATGGAGAACAAAATCAGTGACTACTAAGACAACAAACTAAACCAGGGGTGGGCATCGAGGGCTGAGACACTGCAGGTTTTTCTTGCAACCAATCACCTCAGCAGGTGGGTTGCTGATGAGCTTCTCCTCTGTACATAAACACCTGGTCGTCAGTGAAATCACCTGCTGAGACTCCTGATCATTAATGAAATCAAGGAAAACCTGCAGTGTCTCGGCCCTTCATGGCACATGATTGCCCACCTCCTGAACTAAACACATGGCTGAAGTCTAAAAGATAATAACCATAACAAAGTAACCTATAGATAAATACCATAATAGCATAACAGAAAACAACCCAAGACGACAACCATCAAAGTGTAGCACAAAAAAGGAATGAAACAATGAAAGACTACATAATAAGAAGCAGAAAATAAAACCAGAAACAAAAGCATAAAACAATGGAAAAAAAACAGTAACTGGACAGACTACAACTGAACAAACCACATGACTAAAGTAAGAAAAACAGAACATAGAAGATACACAGGAAACAAAACCAGAGACTACAGAATACCGAACAGAAAATAAATGATGAACTCAGAATGAAACTAATAACTAGAAAATTGAACTATGGAAAGGGGAAATAAGAGAACCGACCCCACCCCGGGGTCAGAACTTGACACAGTGTTATTTTGGACATTGAATAATTTTTTTTTTTTTTTGAAGATGTTTAAACATTAGTATTTTTGAATACTTCTTTCAAAAGATTGAGCAGGAAGATTGTTGAATGGACAGCATGGATAGATAAATGGATGGACAGAATTTAAAAAAATAAATTCAAAGAACCCCCCCCCCCCACACACACACACACACATAGTTTTCGCCAAGAGTTCACAGCGTCAGGCTACAATTTCCACCGAGGATAGAGAACACAAAGAGGAAACACTTAGCACTAACTCGATATGTGCCTCTACTTAAGGGTCTTCACAGTACATCATCCTGCCTTTGTCCCATTGTTGTGGCGCAACTTCTGTTTGTCAACAAATATTTTGTCGGGAGCCAGAGGACAAACCTGATTACAGAATCCCAAATTGTGCCTTCGCAGTAAAGACTGTTTTGATTTCGCAGTATCGCTTTGCCGCAGGGCGAACTCACGGACGAGCATGAGAGACCAAAATCATTCTTCTGCTGTCAAATAAAAACTCTTATCTCTTAATCCTTGCAGGGTTTAAACTCTTAGAGTGTAAACACAGTTTTAAAAGTCATCCCACTCACAGTTTATTTTATTTCATGATTTCTTCTCTGTTCATTGGATTTACAATGTTTTTTTTTTTTTTTCACTTTGTTGCTGAGCTTTTGAGCTGTTTTAATATTAGAGAATCATTCCTCAGTTGATTGCAGAGTTGAAATGTTTTCTGGATACATGTTTACAAGTAATGGATGGATTTCAGTGGTAATATTCCTCCTGCTTAGTGACAGAACCATCGGGGCCTTGAGAAAAGCCAGATGTTTACTTTGAGGCATGTAAGAACAGCGTGGGAGCATCCCTTTGGAATCCTGCTGCTCATTATCTTCCCTGATTGGACACTAGTCTGACAGTTACCTCCAGTCATAACATGGAGAGAAGTAATGAACAGATTGTACGTGTCATGCCAAAGCAAATCTGTGTCCTTTGTTGACTTCATGAACTTGATCTCTAACGTATTGAGTGCCTGCATCCCACTTTGATGCGTTTTCCATGAAACACTTGTCATCATCTTGGTTGTGAGATATTAAATGTTGATCATCATCACTGTTTGATATAATAGGCTCATTTGTCAGTCATAAGAAGAAACAATGACATAAAGAAGAAGGAATTGCCAATGTGTTTAATGCCACATTGATTTGTGCTTTGCATAAACAGAAATGAGTTTCACCTTGATCAGCACACCTGGGGTCCAAGCAAACCCAACTGGCATATTTATTGATATGCTTTCTGAATCATTGTACTTCTTCTTCTTTTGGCTGCTCCTGTTAGTGGTCACTACAGCAGATCAATCGTTTCCGTCTCACCTTGTCCTCTGTATCTTCCTCTGTCACACCAAACACCTTCATGTCCTCCCTCAGCACATCCATAGACCTCCTCTTTGGCCTCCTTCTTCTCCTCCTGCCTGGTGGCTCCAACCTCAGCATCCTTTTCCCTATATACCCTGGGTCCCTCAAAAATCTCAATCTCAACCCTCTCAATCTCACCTCTTCAACCTTGTCTCCAAACTGTCCACCCTAAGCTGTCCCTCTGATATGTTTATTCCTAATCTTGTCCATTCTCATCACTCCCAAAGAGAATTGCAACAACTTCAGCTCTGCCTCCTGTCTTTTTGTTAGCACAATCCATCTCTAAGCCATTCAGATATTCTTTGGTCACAAATCACTCCTGCCACCTTTCTATATGCACTCCACCCTCCCTGTACACTGTTCTTCACGTCTCTACCACACTCTTCATTACTTTGGACAGTTGACAGTATTTATACTCCTCTACTTTCACCACCTCTTCTCCTTGTAACCACATTATTCCACTGGGCTCTGTCTCATTCACTCACATTCTCAGTCTTGCTCCTACTGACATTCATTCCCCTTCTCTCCAAAGCATATCTCCACATCTCCAGGCTGGACTCAACCTGCTCACTACAGACTACAATGTCATCTGCAAACATCATAGTCCATGGAGACTCCTGTCTGATCTCATCTGTCAACCTGTCCATCGCCACTGTGACCAAGAAAGGACTCAGAGCTGATCCTTGGTGTAATCCTGCCTCCACCTTGAATGAATCTGTCATTCCTAATGCGCATCTCACCGCTGTCACACTATCCTTGTACATATGCTGCACCACCAAGATAAAAGTTGTGGTGTTGTATGAGGAAGTCTGCTTCCTCATACAACACCTTTGGGTTTGCACTTGTCTCAAAGATTGGTGGATAAAACCAAACAGTTTGAATTTTTGGTCTTTTCTTACAAAAACTGCAATGTGGTTTTACATTACCATCTATTTTAGCTGATAATGTGGTTTTTTAAAAATGCTAAATTTTACAGAAATACCTAGCTACCATCCTTGTGCAACCTCGGGTCCCCAGTAGTAGGTCCAGGCCCTTGATGGGTGTTAACAGTTGCAACAGTCAAAATGGTGGGAAATGACAGAAATATATTTGAGGTGTATGGGGTGACAGGACAGACTTGACAAGCTCCACTGTAGCAGGAGTCATGTTCAACATGTGATGCAATTTCAGTGCATCCCAGAAGGATGCAGTTGTCACGAACCATGGTGCTCAGTATCTTGTAAACAGCCTGGAATCTCAGAGAATAGGGGGCAGTTGATGGGAAATAGCTTGGGGCAGTTTGTGTGCCACTAACTCCCTGGTGCAAAGGAAAGCTTTCCATTTCAGTAACCCCAAATCACAAGCACAGCCAGGAGACCCATGCAAAACATTTTTAACTGCTCCCTTATTGTGTCTGATTGCTTTACCGTGCAAATGTTGGTTGGCAAACTACAGGTATCTGTAATCATTTGCTAGGTGGTTGTAATCAAACAAAAGCTATAACCAGTAGTTGGTGTTTACAGAACTTCCTAACTGGTTAGAAATGCACAAAATGATTAGTGAATGCTATCAGGTTTTTTTTCCTTTGTTGTTGCTTTTTGCATATTATTGATTCATCCAAACACAATGCATGGGCTTAGTTTCAAGGAGGAAGATAATACATTTTATCATGTTTGTCAACATTTTGTTATCTCTATATTTTACAATGTTACTCAGTATATTGTTAAGAAATTTGGAAGCCAGTTTAGCAAGTCAAGAAAGAATTATTTGTAGCTTGTAGTGCCTATACCATTTTAAAAATAGCTTGCATTTATTCTCATAGTCCTGAGGTCATGAGGTGTCAAAAGATTTTTTAAATAATCTTTTTCTGCATTTCTTGCAAAATCAGATTTGTTTTTGATACATAGTTTTCACCCATGACTAATTTTCTTTGTTTTCCCAGTGATTAGCAGCGCAGCAGTGGGTTGGAAAAATGTTTCTCAGCAACTCCGTATTAACAACTACATATTCAGTTTATAGAGATACAGGGAATGACCAATTGTCATTTGCCTCATGGTTGCTCCTGTTTGTTCAGGATACAGCAGAGGTCCACACTGGGATTTGGCACAAGTTTTATGCCGGATGACCTTCCTGACACAACTCCAGTTTTACCTGGAGAAACACAACACCCACACAGCTTGGCTTCTGAGATCTGATGGGAACATGCTTACACAGAGCAGACTGGCTGCACAGGCAAGAACCATGGAATCTCTTGTTTTTGGAACATGTTGGCCTTTGCAGTTATTGTTTTATTATTATTTGAATAAGACTGTTGGCACAGTGGGAGATGTCTGGGCTTGTTCAGGCAGGCACAGGTCAAATAGGCATTTTGTTTGAATGTGACATGTGACCCTTGTTGTTTGTTCCCACAGATTTGCTATGATCATTTCCTGTAATTGTTTGCCATAATATTACAGACTGTGTTAATTTAATACCTCAGATTAATGGAACGAGCACCAGAATAATGGAATTGGTTAATCTGTGTAATTTCTATCAGTAACATTGTAAAAATGACTGTCAGAATGTTCCATGATGCATATTACAAAATGGCTGACGCACATCCAAAATGTCCTTGTATTTGGCACGATGATCTACAACCCCAATTCCAATGAAGATGGGACATTGAGTGAAATGTAAATAAAAACAGAATACAATGATTTGCAAATCCTCTTCAACCTATGTTCAATTGATACACCACAAAGACAAGATCTTTTATGTTCAAACTGTTAAACTTCATTGTTTTTGTGCAAATATTTGCTCATTTTGAAATGGATGCCTGCAACACATTTCAAAAAAGCTGGGACGGGGCAATAAAAGACTGGGAAACTTGATGAATGCTCAAAGAACACCTGTTTGGAACATTCCACAGGTGAACAGGTTAACTGAAAACAGGTGAGTGTCATGATTAGGTATAAAGGGAGCATCCCCAAAAGGCTCAGCCATTCACAAGCAAAAATGGAGCTCATCCTGCATCCCACAATCAAGTAGTATGTCTCTTATTTTCAGGACAACCTGTACTTTCAGAATATACAGTAGTGCTCAGAATAATAGTAGTGCTATGTGACTAAAAAGATTAATCCAGGTTTTGAGTATATTTGTTATTGTTACATGGGAAACAAGGTACCAGTAGATTCAGTAGATTCTCACAAATCCAACAAGACCAAGCATTCATGATATGCACACACTTAAGGCTATGAAATTGGGCTATTAGCAAAAAAAAAAAAAGAAAAAGTAGAAAAGGGGGTGTTCACAATAACAGTAGTGTGGCATTCAGTCAGTGAGTTTGTCAGTTTTGTGGAACAAACAGGTGTGAATCAGGTGTCCCCTATTTAAGGATGAAGCCAGCACCTGTTGAACATGCTTTTCTCTTTGAAAGCCTGAGGAAAATGGGACGTTCAAGAAATTATTCAAAAGAACAGCGTAGTTTGATTAAAAGGTTGATTGGAGAGGGGGAAACTTATACGCAGGTGCAAACAGTTATAGGCTGTTCATCTACAATGATCTCCAATGCTTTAAAATGGACAAAAAAAAAAAAAAAAAAACAGACGCGTGGAAGAAAATGGAAAACAACCATCAAAATGGATAGAAGAATAACCAGAATGGCAAAGGCTCACCCATTGATCAGCTCCAGGATGATCAAAGACAGTCTGGAGTTACCTGTAAGTGGTGTGACAGAAGACGCCTGTGTGAAGTTAATTTATTTGCAAGAATGCCCCGCAAAGTCCCTCTATTAAATAAAAGACCTGCAGAAGAGGTTACAACTTGCCAAAGAACACATCAACTGGCCTAAAGAGAAATGGAGGAATATTTTGTGGACTGATGAGAGTAAAATTGTTCTTTTTGGTCCAAGGGCCGCAGGCAGTTTGTGAGACGACCCCCAAACTCTGAATTCAAGCCACAGTTCACAGTGAAGACAGTGAAGCATGGTGGTGCAAGCATCATGATATGGGCATGTTTCTCCTACTATGGTGTTGGGCCTATATATCGCATACCAGGTATCATGGATCAGTTTGGATATGTCAAAATACTTGAAGAGGTCATGTTGCCTTATGCTGAAGAGGACATGCCCTTGAAATGGGTGTTTCAACAAGACAATGACCCCAAGCAAGCAAAATCTTGGTTCCAAACCAACAAAATTAATGCCTCACAGATGTGAAGAAATCATGAAAAACTGTGGTTATACAACTAAATACTAGTTTAGTGATTCACAGGATTGCTAAAAAAGCAGTTTGAACATAATAGTTTTGAGTTTGTCACATCAACAGCAGATGTTGCTATTATTGTGAACACCCCCTTTTCTACTTTTTTTTAATAATAGCCCAATTTCATAGCCTTAAGAGTGTGCATATCATGAATGCTTGGTCTTGTTGGATTTGTGAGAATCTACTGAATCTACTGGTACCTTGTTTCCCATGTAACAATAACAAATTACTCAAAACCTGGATTAATCTTTTTAGTCACATAGCACTACTATTATTCTGAACACTACTGTATATGCTATAGTGGTGTTTTATAAGTGTAATAAAGGTTTACAATCAGAAATAAGAAAGGAAAAAATAAAGCAAAAAATAATGTTCACACACATTTATTCAAAACACACAGCAAATACAATAAACAACTATTTTGACACCTTATATTGGTAGTTTGGGCTCTTGTACAAAAGAATGTGCAAATAAAGGTTCTAACAATAAACACGAATGCACATTTTGAACAGTATATACAAAATGGTCTATGTGTTTTTTTGGTCTTCATGCCACATCTCAATGCAATTTCTGTCTGCTGTTCCACAAAGGGCCACATCACAAACTTTGCACTTCCATGGAGTTGACTGTTCTTGTTGGAATGTGTTCCTGCACCGAAAACAACCTCTCCTCAGACTTTGAGGCACCCTCCCCCTCCTTCCATCCATATGCAGAAACGGTACTTTACACATCAATTGTTGGAGCGAGAGAGGATTCAACATTCATGGACCAAAGTAGAGAAGCTTGAATCTTCGACTGGATTGGGTTGCTTGAAGCGAGGATGTTTCACTTCAATTCACAGAAGCTTCCTGAGCTAAAATTCTTGCTCTGGTAGTCTGACTTCTGTCTTGACCCTTGTAGAGAAGAACAAACAGAAGCCACAAAAGCTGGAGTTTTAAACTGAACCAGACCCCTCCTACCGAGAGGCAGACTGCTATTGGCTAGTGACTAAACAATTGCTTTAATTAGCACCTATTGTGCTCTAGTTAGCACCTTCCTAATGACAAGGTAGCTGTCCCTCCTAATGATGGGACTGACGGCTCTCTTGATGGCTCTCCTGACATGTCTCCTGATGAAGTGAATGACTCATTACCATGAACAAAAGACTGAAACTGCTTTGACCTGAGTACCCCATTGTAAACAGAGGACAAAGCGTGTCTCAGACCCGCTCCCTGTTTAAGGCTGGGTTTCAACTGTTTCACATACAATGCCTCCTTCACCCCTCTCTCAAACCATTTCTTCTCTCTGGCTAAGATTTTAACTTCCTTGTCCTCAAACGTGTGGTTAGTGTCTTTAAGGTGGAGATGAACTGCAGACTGAGGTCCACTGGCACCCTTTCTGCGGTGCTGGTATAGCCTTTTGTGTAACGGCTGCTTAGTCTCACCTATGTAGTGTTCGTTACAGTTTTCTTGACATCTGATAGTGTACACTACATTGCTCTGTTTGTAACTAAGGATCCTGTCCTTAGGGTGAACTAATTTCTGTCTCAAGGTGTTAACAGGTTTAAAGTAAACTGGGATTTTGTGCTGTCTGAAGATCCTCTGTAGTTTTTCACTGACTCCTGCTAAATAAGGGAGAGACACTCCTCTTCTTCTTGTCTCCGTCTCCTGTCTGTCTGGTCTCTTTGTTCTCTGGGACTACTGCACTTTATACAGGGACCATCGTGGGTACCCACATATTGTGAGGGCTTTCCGGACAAGTTGTTGTTCTTTAGCCCTTCCCTCTGTAGTTGTGGGCACTTGTAGGGCTCTGTGTTGAAGAGTCCTGATCACCCCGAGCTTGTGTTCAAGGGGGTGGTTTGAGCCAAAGAGCAGATATTGGTCAGTGTGAGTGGGTTTTCTGTAAACCCCTGTCTGGAGCTGCCTGTTCTCTCCAATCGTAACATCACAGTCCAAGAAGGCTAAATGGTTGTTTCTGGCATCCTCACGTGTGAACTTGATATTGGAGTCCACCAAGTTGATGTGCTCTGTAAAGTCATCAACGTCCTGTTGCTTGATTTTAACCCATGTGTCATCGACATATCTGAACCAGTGACTGGGAGAGATGCCCGTGAATGACGTCAAGGCTCTCTTCTCCACTAGCTCCATGTATATCTTAGACTTTTCAGATGTCAGAAAAACTGTAACGAACACTACATAGGTGAGACTAGGCAGCCGTTACACAAAAGGCTATACCAGCACCGCAGAGACAGCTCCGGTGGACCTCAGTCTGCAGTTCATCTCCACCTTAAAGACACTAACCACACGTTTGAGGACAAAGAAGTTAAAATCTTAGCCAGAGAGAAGAAATGGATTGAGAGAGGGATGAAGGAGGCATTGTATGTATAATGGGGTACTCAAGTCAAAGCAGTTTCAGTCTTTTGTTCATGGTAATGAGTCATTCACGTCATCAGGAGACGCATCAGGAGAGCTGTCAGGAGAGCCGTCAGTCCCATCATTAGGAGGGACAGCTACCCTGTCATTAGGAGGGTGCTAACTAGAGCACAATAGGTGCTAATTAAAGCAATTATTTAGTCACTAGCCAATAGCAGTCTGCCTCTCGGTAGGAGGGGTCTGGTTCGGTTTAAAACTCCAGCTTTTGTGGCTTCTGTTTGTTCTTCTCTACAAGGGTCAAGACAGAAGTCAGTCTACCAGAGCAAGAATTTTAGCTGAGGAAGCTTCTGCAATTTGAAGCGAAACGTCCTCGTGTCAAGCAACCCAGTCCAGTCGAAGATTCAAGCTTCTCTACTATGGAAACCACCTGGAAAACTGACAGCCTTCACAGAAACATTCACAGACCAAGTAGTAAAGCATCTCTTCTACTGACACTCTTTGGTGCACCACGTGAGATTGTATGAGGCCCTCTTCTCTGATCACTTCCATTCATATGCGTAAACAGCACTTACGTGTTGGAGCAAGAGAGGCTTATGCAAACAACATTCAGGCCAAGTAGTAAAGCATCTCTTCTACTGACACTCTTTGGTGCACCACGTGAGATTGCTCTGCCCTACAAGTGGATATTGGAAAACCATGTGACGGTGAACCAATTCCTGACTGGACACTCACATTGCGCACGCCATCACACAGCTTCTATGAGGACTACAAGCACGAAGGAGGGCTGGTTCGAAAGTCCGCAGAGTATACTTTTCTGCAAAAAAGTACGTTTCTATCTCATATCATAAAAAAAGTTCTGTGTCATTAAATAAAACTTGTATACCACCATCGTATACGATGGCGATGCAGTGTAGGTTTTCAATTCATAGGATCTACTCAAGATGTTGTCACATTTAATAAACGCAGTCCAAAAAAAGATAATCCTGCACAGTCCGGCCAGTGTGCGCATCCGTGCGCCAGGCTGCTGTTCACTTGTGCTCCAGAGTCATTAAATGCAGAGGTTCTGCATGTTTACGCAGTGCAAGGTTGAAAAAATGATGGAGGAAAAAGAATTACTGTGGAAAGGTTTCTCTGTGATCACAAAAACAGACACCACAATGAGGTGGCCGCGTTAATTATATACATCTGCACCTGTCTCGAACCGAACCATGGGTTCCCTGGATAGTCGCCTATGCACTTCTTCTCCCTGGCATGACAATATAAACACTGCAAATAATTACCTTTTAGGCTGCTCCAAATACCTTCTCCACCTGCGCAGCGCAGGTAAACGAGAGAGAGAAAAAAGAGAAAATAAAAGTTCCAGCTGAAATGGCCCTCTGTGATTCCAGAAGTGATTTGTGATGTTTTCAACATCCAAACTCAGACAGAAAATGATTAATCCGCTATGAAATAATTATATTATATACAGCGTCCAGTGCACAAAGCAGGTGGCACTGTAACAATGAAGTGCACAAAAGGGCGGAGCCAAAATAGCCTGTCCTGTCCTCGTAGCCATCAGGTACTCAGATAATGAGCTTCTAACAGCCTCGTCCTAACCACAATTATACCTCTAATGTCCTCGTTTGTCCTCATTGTACCTTGTACACAAACTGCCCTACACTGTTGTTGCTAAATTTTGAGCTTCTTGAAATTAGCACCACGCTCAGAGATGAGCCTCGTTGGCAGAATATTTTGCCTCTAAGAGCCTCTATTCTCCCACGTTTGTTGAATAACTGGACTTGTACCAAAAAAAAAAAAAAAACATGCTATGTGGCTCATTATTCATCATTCATTATTCAGTGGGACCAGAGCTTAAGGTTTCGTTACTAACGTCTAAAATTATTTACGGACCAGCACCTCCCTACTTAGCTGACCTAATTACACCCTACATACAGACCCGAGGTCTGTGTTCTCAGAGACTTTTCTTGTCATGCCCCTGTTTTGTGGAATGATCTACCAGCAGAGATAAAACAGTCAGATTCTGTAGACACATTCAAGTCCAGACTTAAGACGCATCTATTCTCCCTCTCGTATGGTTAGAATACTGGCATAGCATGGAACTATACTTATTATCCCTTTAACTCATCTTATTAGCAACAGAACAGTTCCCGGCCTCATTTCATCTAAATTCTGCGTCTGTTAGTGAAGCTTAGGGCTAGTTGCCAGTGATCACCTTAGTATTCTCTCTGTTTTCCTGTTGATTTACTGCTGGTGAACTTATATCTTTGGTGCAGGTGTTTCTGGCCAACTGATTCTGCTCTTTTTTTTTCCTGTTTAATGCACTAATGATGTCACACAAGACTGACAGCTGCACACCACAAGGCACTGGACTGACCATGAGATGCCATGGCTGAAGCTGACGCAGCACACTGCAGTCTGCTTTTGCAATATATTTTGCCAGGAGGACAGACCTACTGATGACATGATGAATAGAAGCTGGCTCTGCATTGCAGGGTGCTGGATGGCCCTGTCTGCTGCACAATTGTTTGCGTGGTCATCTTAATAATGCACTTTGTTTTTGATGTTACTCTGGTTTTTCTGTTTCCTGTTTCTTCAGCTTGTAAAAACCTTTTAACTGTTAGAATGGCCTAAGCAGTGGGTCACCCCACTGCTGAGTCTGGTCTGCTTGAGGTTTCTTCCTCAACGTCATCAGAGGGAGATTTTCATTACCACTGTCCTCTGTGTACTTGCTCTACGGGGTTGGTAAGGTTAGACTTTACTCGTGTGATGCACCTTGAGACAGCTTTGTTGTGATTTGGTGGTATATATAGAGCCACTATTTAGTGGCTCTTTAGAGTGGCCACTAAAGTAACAGAACCTTAAGCTCTGCTCCCACCGAAAAGTCACGTAGCATTTTTTTAAATTTTTTTTTTTTATACAAGTCCAGTTATTCAACAAACGTGGAGAATAGTCGCTCTTAGAGGCAGAATATTCGGTGGTAATAATTTTAAACTGAAGTGAATTGGCCCAAAGGACTCACCAGAATTTACTACTACTTTTCCTTTGCAAGATTAAAGGCCACATCACATTAGAGCACAAATCCTCTATGAATCACACAAACTGGAAGAACAAACAGAGTTTGAGCTGCATTCATATGGGACAGACATTCGTACAGCCGTGTACGACTACACAGAATGTGGTATGGAGCCAGCACGAATGATTCACACAATTAGGAGTGTAGCAGCACCTGAATCCAGGTGGACTACCCACAGTGCAAGTCGAATGCAGACATAAAACTGTCCCCCACGAAAAAATAAAAACAGAATAAAATTAAAATGACAACGAATAAAAACAAAATACAACATTGCACAAAATCCCACAATGCTGCACCTGAGGTCTGGGTGGAAAGCAAGTTGGAGGGGCTCCGTGGCAGGCCGAGCACTGTGATTCACCCCAAAACGCAAGCCTTCCCTTTCCCACCTCTCTTTCACGTTCCCTCCCTCTCTACCACATGGGGGTGTGGCGGTCTGAGTGCTGCAGCGCCAGAGCACTACAGCCGCTCCCACACGCTCCCAGTGAATTACCACCCACCCAGTAACGTGTGTGTTGCACTCCCACCCAGTCCCACAACGGGCCTGTCCAGTCCTGCCTGCACCCGTGACACTGTGACAATTTATGCCTGTATAATAGAGTTGCACTGATTCAGTGACTGGCCTGTCACATGAAACCATGAATGCACCACCTCGCAGCCGCTCTCTCTCTGTCTCTCTCAGTCTCGCTCTCTCTATCGGCTGCTCTCTCTGGATCAGCTGTGCATAGCGGCCGCCATGTTGGCCAGGTGCGTTCACACATGATACGTGAGGCAAACAGATGAGCTGTGTGGATGAAGTAGGCACACGCGCGGCTCCGATCAGCTGTTGTCCCGGCCGGATTGAAAGGAGCAGTTTGCTGATTGCCTGTATAAAGCATCGGTGGCCCAGAGGCATGCTGCACCTCACACGGCTCTGAAACACACAGACACGCCACCCTGCCCGGTCTGTTTTCTCTTTTCTTTTTAGTTTTCTAGTAAACAAATAATAATGATATCTAAAATAAAAACAGTCAGGTGGGTGAGTCTGAGTGTCTCAGAGGTGCATGGCAGTTCACACAGCTTCTTCTTCTTCTTCTTCCCTCTAACAGATAGTTTGAGAATGATCTGATATTTCCCTTCAGGCATTGCCTTGGTGTCAGTGACACATTTATTGCCTGCTATCTCAGGAAGGAGGCCAGGACAAGAAAAAAAATAATGTGTCTACAGGCACCATCATATACACAACCTTCGTCATATATTATAGGTTTTAGGTCAACATGAATGTCAAACTTAATGCTCAAACTGCGCAATAATAATTGCATTTGCAATTTTTGTAAATTGCTGTTTAACAGTGTCCAACAAAGGTTAATACTGCCACACTTTAAGTAAAGGTTGCAATGCAGTACAGTGTCATTAAATTATGATGCGACATAGACAGGTGCAGGATTAATAGAGAGCTGTGAGGCTGTGGGATTGCTGAGGAAGTTGATTGCAGCCAAAGGACGGAGATTACACAGTGCTTCTTTAGACTACATACCTGTATTGACTGGCACAGTCGTGCCCGTTCCTCATCATCAAGTCTGGACAGAAAAGTAGGAATACTACTGCCAATTAATACTTAATAAGTACTCCAGAGAAAAAGTGTTACAAAAAAGAAAAAAAAAGAAAAAAGAATGGTACTGAGACCATCTTGTCATTTTACAGATACTATTCATTACTGTTTTAACAATAGTTTGTCTTACAGTCATATGGCCTTTTCACAAAAAAAAAAAAAAAAACTTCAGTCAGTCAGTGCAGCACGACCCATATATGCATGTTACTGTTCATTCCCTGAAAAAAAGAAAACATTGTGGAAAAATAAGATGAGCCTCAAGGCCTTTGCAATCGGCTAATTAAATTTGTACTGTATCACAGTTTCAACTGGAAACAATTCTAGATTTCCATGAAAATGCAATTAAACCGGCACTCAAAAAACTGATGCACTGGATGAACTCAATTCAATTATGAGCAGGATTTCCATCAAATAAATATATGGAGCCTCAACTCACATAAAGCGCATTTAATTTAATTTAGTTGGGACTACATATCAAATCAAATCAAAATAACTTTATTTATCCATTAGGAACTTCATTTGCAGACAAAGCGCCAGCACGAGCAGAAACACACATTTCATACATGATAAAATTCCATAAAAATCAACACTTCATCAACACTTAATAAATATAATTACAAAAGCCAGTAAAAGCCAAGCACAGCCTGTTTAAAGAACTAGTCACATTAGCTGCTGTTCAGCAGGTGAATCAAGGTGGGCAGGAAACTGGAGGTGGCCCTCTTAGTCCTAAGAGGCAGGGACCTGAAGCTGCGACCTGATGGTAAGAAGGTGTAATGCTGATGCAGTGTGAGTGAGGTCTACATACGAGGTCTATTAGATAATAAACCGACCCTTTTATTTTTTTTTTAACTATATGGATTTGAATGACGTGCGATTACACCAATCATGCTTGAACCCTCGTGCGCATGCGTGAGTTTTTTCATGCGTGTCGGTGACGTCATTTCCCTGTGGGCAGGCCTTGAGTGAGATGTGGTCCCGCCCTCTCGGCTGAATTCCTTTGTTTCACACGCTGCTCGAGACGGCGCGCATTGCTTTATCAAAATTTTTTCTGGACCTGTGAGGAATATCCGAGTGGACACTATTCGAGAAATTAAGCTGGTTTTCGGTGAAAAGTTTAATGGCTGATGAGAGATTATGGGGTGTTTCTGTCGGTGTAAGGACTTCCCATGGAGCGGGACGTCGTGCAGCGCTTCCAGGCGCCGTCGTCGGCCTGTTTCGACCTGAAAACATCCTAATTTAAGGCTTAATTCACCCAGGATGTCGTGAGAGAACAGAGAAGATTCAGAAGAGGCCGGCATGAGGACTTTATGGGGACATTCCACTGTTTAAGGACATTTTTTAATGAAAGACGTGCACGCAAATTCGCCGAGCCATTTCCGTGACGACTCGACGAATCTGTGTGCGCCGCAACAGGAAAAACACCTCCGTGTTGAAAACCATTTGTAAAATTCAGGCGGCTTTTGATGGCTTTCAACAAGTGAGTAACTGAGAAATTGTTTAACAGCTTGGGCATGTTCCAACTTGCCCGTTAAGTTTTCCAACGGAGGTGTTTTTCCTGTCGCGACCCCGCGCGGTCGGGTCCAGCCCGACATGCAACTCTGCCCGCATGTTCTTTCATTACAAAATGTCCGTTAACAATGGAATGTCCGAATAAACTCCTTATGCTGACTTCTTCTGAAAGCTCTCTGTTCTCTGACGACTTATTCCAGAGATGTGTTAATGCAGTTGAACTGTGTCAGTCTGAACCGCGTTACGGATGTTATATTACCAGAATTTATTCCGAGGGATTTTAATTATCTGGTTTTTAACAAAGGTGATTCGATAAAGAAGAAGAGGAGAAAGCGGGGGAGACGAGGTGGTGTGAGGCTGCGTGTGCGTAAACAGCAGCTTACCAGGATCCCCTTGCCTGTCGTGATTATGGGAAATGTTCAGTCCCTGAGAAATAAAGTGGATGAACTTCAAGGAAATGTCCACTTTCAAAAGGACTTCAGGAACACTTGTGTCATGGCCTTTATGGAGACATGGCTTACTGAGGAAGACCGAGACGCCGATCTGCTCATCGATGGTTTTGGAGCTCCGCTTCGTCTTGATCGTCAGACTGAAGTGACGGGAAAAACGCAAGGGGGTGGGGTATGTTTGTATGTCAACAAACAATACTGCACCTCTGTGACTGTCAGAGAGAAAATCTGCACACCAGATGTTGAACTTTTATCTGTGTCACTGCATCCTTTTTATCTGCCTCGTGAATTCCCACAACTTTTTATAACAGTACTATACATTCACCCAAAGGCAAATGCTGCCTGTGCTGCTAGTACTGTTTTTAATGTTGTTCAAAAATTGCAGTCATTTCCGAATTTTATTTGGGGAGATTTTAATCAAGTCTCCTTGGAAAAAACCCTAACAAACTTCTATCAATATGTTACCTGTCCAACCAGGCGTGGCAAGACTTTGGATTTATGTTATGGGTCAATTAAAGATGCTTTTAAATCACTCCCTCTTCCTCCGCTGGGTTTTGCAGATCATAATTGTGTGCATCTTCTGCCAACCTACAAGACTGTTTTAAAGAGGGGGAAAGTACAAACCAAGGAGGTTAAAGTTTGGACTGCTGATTCTGAGCTTTGTTTGCAGGAATGTTTTGACTGTACTGACTGGGACATGTTTAAGCAGTCCTCTGATAACCTGGATGAACTCACTGATGTTATATGTTCTTATGTCACTTTTTGTAGAGACATGATTGTTCCCTGTAAGAAAGTTAAAATTTATGCTAATAATAGACCATGGGTCACTAAATCAGTGAAATCTTGTATAAAGAAAAAGAAGGTCTTTAAAAAGGGAGTAGACTCGGACCTTCTTTTAATTACCAAAGAGCTTAAAATAGAGATTCTTAAAGCAAAACAGACCTATAAGTCTGAGTTGGAGAAGAGGATGGCTGCTCATAATCTTGGGTCAGCTTGGTCTAGTATGAAGGCCATTGCAGGCCTCCAAAATATGGAAAGCAGCACAAATATTACTTTAAATGGCTTCAACTCAGATATTGAACTAGCTAATGCTCTTAATTGTTTTTTTAATCGTTTTAACATATCTGATTTTAGTAAGGAAACTCAGGAACTTGGTCTCAGGCTCCGTGACTCTCAACACTTCTCCCTTCACCAATGGGATATAGAAAAAGCTTTTCTTAGCACAAAGGTAAATAAGAGTCATGGTCCAGATAATATCTGTGGCCATTTACTTAAATCTTGTGTAAAAAAAAAAACTGAGTCCAGTTTTTTATTATATTTTTAACTGGTCCTTGGAAACACAGCATGTCCCCAAAGTGTGGAAAGATGCTGTTGTGGTCCCAGTTCCTAAATCTAGTAATCCTACATCCTTGAATGATTTTAGGCCTGTTGATCTAACATCAATTGTGATGAAGATCTTTGAGAAATTGGTACGGTCGGTAATGCTAAAAAATACTATGCATGCACTCGATCCATTACATTTTGCTTACAGGCCTAATAGAGGAGTGGAGGACGCCACACTCACTTTGCTTAATCTGCTTCTCAGGCATTTGGAGGGCAGCGGGTGTCATGCCTGGCTTTTATTTGTTGACTTCTCTTCAGCTTTTAATACAATTCAACCCTGTATTTTAACCCAAAGGCTTTTAGAACATTTTAAATTAAGTAATAATCTTGTGGGTTGGATTTTACACTTTTTAACAAACAGAACACAGAAAGTTAGAGTCAACAGGATTTTATCAAACACGTGTTATGTGTTCTTCTACTGGCTCACCACAAGGGTGTGTGCTCTCACCTCTGTTATTTATTCTCTATACCAGTATGTGTCAGAGCACTTTTAAAAACAGGTTCATTTTAAAATACGCGGATGATACAGTGATTGTCAGTCTGCTGCGGGATAACAAGAGTAGCCACGGTCCTGTAGTTGACCATTTTGTTAAATGGTGTGAGGACTCATATCTTCAGATTAATATATCTAAAACTAAAGATATGGTCATTGATTTCAGGAAGAATGGTAGCACACCTGGCAACACAACAATGAATGGTCAACCAATTGGAATTGTGAAAACTTATAAATACCTTGGGACTATTATTGATGATTCGCTGAAGTTTGAGGCGAACTGTGAGGCGGTGTGTCGGAAGGGACATCAGCGCTTGTTCTGTCTCAGGAAACTGTCGTATTTTCACATTGGCCGAACCATGTTAACACTATTTTATCGTGCTTTTATTGAATCTGTTTTAGCTTTTTCTTTGGTGGCATGGTTTGGCAATTTGACATTGAAGGATAGGAACAGACTGAGTCAGATCATTAAATGGTCCAGTCGGTTGATTGGTGAATCGCAGCTGAGTTTAGAGTCCCTGTACACTAAACAATTACAGCGGATAACCAACTGCATTATAGTTGATGACTCCCACCCCCTGGCTAATGAATTTCAGCTTCTACCTTCTGGCCGTAGGTTTAGAGTCCCAAGGTGTAGAACAAAACGCTACAGGAGTAGTTTTGTCCCAGCAGCAATTGTGCAACTGAACACATCTTAGTAGGTTTGCATATGATTATATTTAGATATTTATATACTTATTTATTTATTTGCCCTTTGCACACTAGTTTTAAGCTGACCATCTTTTTAGTGGTTTTAAGGTTGTGAGTCCTTGGTGGTGTTTGTTAACTTGTTTTGTGTATGTTCTTTGTTAGTATTTTTAGTGTTTTTTATTGTTGTTGTTGTGTTGACTAACATGGACGCCTTTTTTCTGTTTTCTGTTTGCTGCAAGCCAAATCTGCCTATGGGTACAAATAAAGTTACCTGAACCTGAACCTGACTTACTGGGTCAACAGAGCCTGAAATGTGGAAGTTTTCAACTTGAAACGGTGAGACGCTGCTGCCTCGAAGCGCAGATCGCCGTCAGGCGCCGTGGGCCGTCCTTACGGCGACACTACCAGACCAAAATCTCTCATCAGCCGTTAAAATTTTTACCGAAAACCAGCTGAATTTATCGAATGGTGTCCACTCAGTTGTGCCTTACAGTTTTGAAAAAATTTTGATCAAACAAAGCAGCAGTCTCTGAGCCATTCCTAAACAATGAAAAAATCAACGAGAGGGTGGGCGACTCCTCACTCAAAGACTGCCCACAGGCGGATGACGTAACCGACAGGTGTGAAAAAACTCTCGCATGCCCACGAGGGTTCAAGCATGTCTGATGTAATCACACGTGATTCAAATCCATATGGTTTTTGAAAAAATAATAAGGTCTGATACTTTTCTAATAGACCTCGTATATGTAACAGATGGAAAGCCTGCTCATAATTGAGTTCATCCAATGAATGAGTCACTTGTTTGATACACTCAAAAAACTATGGCATTTACGAGGTCTGTTAGAAAAGTATCGGACCTTTTTATTTTTTGCAAAAACCATATGGATTTGAATTACATGTGATTGCATCAGCCAAGCTTGAACCTTTGTGCGCATGCGTGAGTTTTTTCACGCCTGTCGGTTGCGTCATTCGCCTGTGAGCAGGCTTTGTGTGAGCAGTGGTCCACCCCTCTCGTCAGATTTTTATTGCGAATAAATGTCTGAACGATTTGGAGCTTTGCTGCATCAAATTTTTCCAGAAACTGTGAGAGACCTCCAGGTGGACACCATTCGGAAAATTCAGATGGCTTTCAGGGACCATTTTATGGGGATTACACAGATTAAGGAGTGCTCCAGCCAGTTTAAAGACGGCCCACAGTATCTGAGAGCGCGGCGCACTTTGAGCGCCGATCGACAGGCTGACACCCCGCTGAAACAACCAGATCATTTCCAACGTGAAGGCTTTGTTGATCCGGGACATCGTCTGACTTCCATAAAAAAGGCATAAGGCGTGGACATCAGCACTTTTTCGGCACATTCCATTGTTACAGGAGTTTTTTTCATGGAAAAACAAGCAGACAGATGCGCCACCGTGCCGCTCATGGCGCGGCACAAAACCACCTCCATGTTGGTCTCACAGGACGGCTTTGAGATGGATTTCAGATGGCTGTCGGTGGCTTTTTAGTCATGTGACTATCCGAGAAATTGTGCATGAGCCCCAACATGTCCTGTGAGGCTTCATCACGGCGTTGCTTTGTGCCATGCGGCTCCACTGCGATGCAGAACCACTGTGCATGGTTTGTGGTTCCCCATTTCGTGTTTGGTTCGCTGATTTTCTTCCGGTTTCTGTGTCTTTCATGTTATGTGTGAAGGAGCCCTAACATCATCTATGACATTTTGGTATGACTTTTTCTGGACATGATCCAGCATGCAGGTGCCATTGCTCCACCCTGCCTTCACTGCACACACATGTGGGACCACAGCAGTCTGACTCTCTTCACCCAAAGCGATCAAAGGGAATAATATGATTATTAACCATCAGAAGACAAGGTAAAACCTCTTAAATCATTCTAAAGTCAGTTTTAAGCAGAAACAAGGCCATTTTAAGCAGAAATGAGGTGATAATCGGTGAGTCGCTAATGACACTTGAAATGACTCAATACTCCAACAGTCGGAAGGCAGTTGTTTGCAACACTCTCGCGATACCTGACTCTATCCATCCTCCCTTCAATATGGTCCAGTCCCCTTTGCAGAAAAGCACCCCCAAAAACAATGCTTCCACAACCTTGCTTCACAGTTGGGACAGTGTTCTTGGGGTTGTTCTCATCCTTAAACATGGCAAGTGGAGTTGATACCAAAAAGCTCAATTTTGGTCTCACGTGATCACATGATCTTCTCCCATGCCTCCTCTGGATCATCCAGATGGTTACTGGCAAACTTCCAACAGGCCTCGATATGTGCTGCCTTTTGCAGGGGGATTTTTAAACCATGACGGCTATTTAAGGTTCTGCTATTAACCTATAAAATTATTCACAGACCAGCACCTCCCTACTTAGCTGACCTAGTTAAGCCCTACATACTGGCCTGGGCTCTGTGTTCTCAGGGCACAGGGCCACTTTGTGTCCCTAGGGTGAATAGAAAGTCTGCGGGTTACAGAGCTTTCTCTGATCGTGCCTCTGTTCTGTGGAATGATCTCCCTGTGTCAATAAAACAGTCAGATTCTGCAGACAATTTCAAGTCCAGACTTAAGATGCACCTATTTTCCCTTTCGTATGACTAGCATACTGGCATAGTATGGGACTATGCTTCCTACCCTTTTAAACTCATTTTATTACTAAACAGAGCAGGTCACGGCCTCAACTTTATCTAAAGTCTGGGTCTTTTAGTGAAGCTTAGGGCTAGTGGCTGGCAATCACCTTTGTATTTCTTCTTCTTTGTTTTTCTTGTTGCTTATTGCTGACAAATTATACCTTATTTGTGGTCTTTCTGCCGCCTGTTTCTGTTTTTTTTTTTTTCTCTCTGTCCAAGGTGCAGCTCCATCCAGAAGTGAGAGTGGGTGTCTTCTTCTGTAATGGTCATGAAATAGATGGTATCTGTAGCCCATCCCAGCCTTGTGCAGGTCTGCAATTTTGACCCTGGTCTCCTTAGACAGCTCTTTGGTCTTGGCCATGGTGGTGAGGTTGGAGTGTGATTGATTGAGTCAAATTTAATTCAAATTCAAATTTAATCATTTCTATAGCGCCAACTCATGATGAGATTGCCTCAAGATGCTTTACACAACACAGTACCAAAAACAGAGAAACAATTGAATAAAAAGTTAAAAACACAATAAAAAGACAAAACATAAAAGAGCACATGAATAAAAACACATAATGACAATAAAACTAATGATAAAACAAGGAAAACAAATGGGTTTTCAATCTCAATTGAAAAGTCTCCACAATATCCGACTGCCGTATGTGTGCCGGGAGGTCATTCCACAGAGCTGGGGCTCGGTAGGAGAAAGCTCTGTGACCAGCAGCCTTTTTTTTTCACTCTGGGAGCACGTAAAAGTCCTGCACCCTGTGAGCGCAGGGCCCAAGCTGGTACGTAGGGCTTGACCAGGTCAGTCAGATAGGGAGGTGCAAGTCCATGAACATCTTTAAAAGCTAGTAACAGAACCTTAAAATGATCTTGCAGCGACAGGAAGCGAGTGAAGGGATGCCAAAATGGGCGTAATATGGTCAAACTTTCTGCCTTGAGTCAAAAGTCTGGCAGCAGCATTTTGAACCACTAGAAGACCCCTAATGATGGACTGCGGCAAACCAGGAAATAGAACATTGCAGTAGTCCAATCTTGAAGAAACAAATGCATGTATCAAAGTCTCAGCATCAACCAAGACAGGATGGGATGAATCTTCTATATATCTGTCTATCTATCTATCTATCTGTCTATATATATATATATTAGGGCTGGGCAAGTTAACGCGTTATTATTGCATTAACGCATTAATTAATTAACACCAATTTTTTTTATTGCACGTTAACACAGCGGAGTACTTAGAGTCTTAAATATTACCTAAATGCAGCACACACAGCTGATACCAGCCAGACTACATTAGATGCAGTGTGTGGGAGAAAACTATCGATAAACAAAGGCAAGAGAAACTTGCAAATGCGAGAGCGAAATGCTTTTTGCTACAGACTGCAGGCCGATTAGTGCTGTGGAAGATGTCGGCTGGAGAGACATTCTGAGAATCACAACAAATGACGGCATGTATGAGATTTCCTCACAACGCACCCACTGTTGCTCTCACTGGGAATTACTGGATATCACTGGAGAATAGTTTTCATCTGTGATGATGAATCCTGGGAACAGGTCAGATTAAAAGACTTTATTTAATCTGTGAGCCGGCTTCTAAAGTTTTAGCTTTTGTTGTTAGCACAGATTGTTAGCGTCACATCTTCTTCGACATTTTCTGTAGAAGCTACAAACAGGCCTGGCATTTGTACTACAGCATTTTACACAGTTTCACTGGATCTGTGAGACCGGAGACCTTTCTTGAATGGAACACTTTTTGAAAATGACAAAAAGATTGTATAGGATAAGTTCAGTTTCAGTGTAGACAAGGCCTTAAAAATGGGATGAAATTAAATTAAAATAATAAATGAGGAATTATTTTCTTGGGGGTGCTATGACAAATCCAGGGGGAGCTCTAGTGCCCCTCTGGCACACCTATGCTTTCATTCATATGGGAGAACATTTAAAATAAAATTGTGCTATACACTGTTTTTGAATTAATTTTTGGATTTTGCATATAACAATGTGATTAACAGCGGAAATCATGTGATTAATTGTGATTAAAATTTTTAATCCTTGCCCAGCTGTAATACGAGGTCTGTCAATAAAGTAACGGTCCTTTTTATTTTTTTCAAAAACTATATGGATTTCATTCATATGTTTTTACGTCAGACATGCTTGAACCCTCGTGCGCATGCGTGAGTTTTTCCACGACTGTCGGTGACGTCATTCACCTGTGAGCACGCCTTGGGAAGGAGTGGTCCAGCCCCCTCGTCGGATTTTCATTGTCTGGAAATGGCGGAATGAAAAGGACTTTTTTTCCATCAGAATTTTTTCAGAAGCTGTTAGAAACTGGCACCTGGAAACCATTCGAAAAATTTATCTGGCTTTCGATGAAAATTTTACGGGCTTCACAGAGAATAAGGTCTGTTAGAACAGCTTTAAGGACCCCTTTGAGGACGCTCGGCGCACCATGCTCCGAGCTGCGACGACGCATGTCTATCTCGGCTTTCAATGCTTACCAGTCCAGTAAGTATCAGTGAAATTGTGGAGAGCTGGACATGTCCAAACTTGTCCTCTGACAAGCTGAAACGGAGGTGTTCCTTTGTCTCACTTCCAAAGTGAATCGGTCGTGACACGCGAAGCCTCCGCGCGGCTTTCCATGACAAAAATCTCTTGTTAAAAGTGAAATCTGCCGGAAAATGGCTGATGTCCAGCTCTTGTGATAACCAGAGAAAGAGCACACAACGGTCTTGTATCCACAGAGCCATCCTTTTAGAAATGGTCCGGTGGCTTGTGCCGTGTCGTCGCAGCTCGGAGCGTGGCGTGCTGAGCGTCCTTAAAGGGTCCTTAAAGTTGTACTAACAGACCTTATTCTCTGTGAAGCCCGTAAAATTTTCACGGAAAGCCAGATAAATTTTTCGAATGGTTTCCAGGTGCCAGTCTCTAACAGCTTCTGAAAAAATTCTGATGGAAAAAAAGTCCTTTTCATTCCGCCATTTCCAGACAATGAAAATCCGACGAGGGGGCAGGACCACTCCTTCCCAAGGCGTGCTCACAGGCGAATGACGTCACCGACAGGCGTGGAAAAACTCACACATGCGCACGAGGGTTCAAGCATGTCTGACGTAAAAACATATGAATGAAATCCATATAGTTCTTGAAAAAAATAAAAAGGACCGTTACTTTATTGACAGACCTCGTATATATATATATATAGATAGATAGATAGATAGATAGATAGATAGATAGATAGATAGATAGATAGATAGATAGATAGATAGATAGATAGATAGATAGATAGATACATATACAGTATATATATAAAGTATACAGTACATATTTCATATTTAAACTATTTTTGTGGTGCGTATAAGATGTCTTGGTTTTTTTGTGGTGTACAGTAGCTCTGCTGGAGCACCCCAATGTCGTTGTACCCCCTCCCACCACCACCACCACCATACAATGACAAAAAAGGCTATTCTATTCTAGGTCAGAGCACAAACCAAGCATAAAGTCAAAGTAATTGTCTGTCGACCTCCGAGACAGGATTGTTTCGAGGCACAAATCTGGGGAAGGGTAGAGAAACATTTATGCTGCTTTGAAGGCCCCAATGAGCACAGTGGTCTCCATCATCTGTAAATGGAAGAAGATCGGATCCAACAGGACTCTTCCTGGAGCTGGCTGCCCATCTAAACTGAGCGATTGGGGGAGAAGGGCCTTAATCAGGGAGGTGACCAAGAACCCGATGGTCACTCTGTCAGAGTTCCAGCATTCCTCTGTGGAAAGAGAACCTTCCAGAAGGACAACCATCTCTGCAGCAATCCACCAATCAGTCCTCTATGGTAGAGTGGCCAGATGGAAATCACTTCTTAAGGTCCAATCACACTTAGTACAAATGAGCACAAGCCATGCTGAATCAGGTGGAATGTCAAAAAAAGAAAACAAAACACAATTCGTGCCACATCTGGGAGGGAATAAGAAATACAGAGGACAGTCGTCTAAATACCCAGACTGCACTCTGCAGACTGCGCCAAGGGATTTGTGCACATTCTGTGTGCATCAGCTCTCGACTCTAATCCAAATGTATTTGGAGCACAGTATGACTACCATGAAAGCTGTTAGATTGCAGTAAGAATATTATGAATGCACCTTGAATCCCGACTGCAGTTGAAATGCCACCCAAAGTCTAGGTGGAGGGAAATTAAGGGGAGGAGTGTGGCAGAGTGAGCACTGTGGTGACCTGCTGTGTGTCTTTACTGGATGTTGAATGGCATCCAACATATGAACTGTAAAAAAGGTTCCACTGACTATCACATCACTGTACTGCATGTTTTCAATCAATCAATCAATCAATCAATTTTATTTATATAGCGCCAAATCACAACAAACAGTTGCCCCAAGGTGCTTTATATTGTAAGGCAAGGCCATACAATAATTACGTAAAAACCCCAACGGTCAAAACGACCCCCTGTGAGCAAGCACTTGGCGACAGTGGGAAGGAAAAACTCCCTTTTAACAGGAAGAAACCTCCAGCAGAACCAGGCTCAGGGAGGGGCAGTCTTCTGCTGGGACTGGTTGGGGCTGAGGGAGAGAACCAGGAAAAAGACATGCTGTGGAGGGGAGCAGAGATCAATCACTAATGATTAAATGCAGAGTGGTGCATACAGAGCAAAAGGAGAAAGAAACACTCAGTGCATCATGGGAACCCCCCAGCACTCTAAGTCTATAGCAGCATAACTAAGGGATGGTTCAGGGTCACCTGATCCAGCCCTAACTATAAGCTTTAGCAAAAAGGAAAGTTTTAAGCCTAATCTTAAAAGCAGAGAGGGTGTCTGTCTCCCTGATCTGAATTGGGAGCTGGTTCCACAGGAGAGGAGCCTGAAAGCTGAAGGCTCTGCCTCCCATTCTACTCTTACAAACCCTAGGAACTACAAGTAAGCCTGCAGTCTGAGAGCGAAGCGCTCTATTGGGGTGATACGGTACTATGAGGTCCCTAAGATAAGATGGGACCTGATTATTCAAAACCTTATAAGTAAGAAGAAGAATTTTAAATTCTGTTCTAGAATTAACAGGAAGCCAATGAAGAGAGGCCAATATGGGTGAGATATGCTCTCTCCTTCTAGTCCCCGTCAGTACTCTAGCTGCTGCATTTTGAATTAACTGAAGGCTTTTCAGGGAACTTTTAGGACAACCTGATAATAATGAATTACAATAGTCCAGCCTAGAGGAAATAAATACATGAATTAGTTTTTCAGCATCACTCTGAGACAAGACCTTTCTAATTTTAGAGATATTGCACAAATGCAAAAAAGCAGTCCTACATATTTGTTTAAAATGCGCATTGAATGACATATCCTGATCAAAAATGACTCCAAGATTTCTCACAGTATTACTAGAGGTCAGGGTAATGCCATCCACAGTAAGGATCTGGTTAGACACCATGTTTCTAAGATTTGTGGGGCCAAGTACAATAACTTCAGTTTTATCTCAGTTTAAAAGCAGGAAATTAGAGGTCATCCATGTCTTTATGTCTGTAAGACAATCCTGCAGTTTAGCTAATTGGTGTGTGTCCTCTGGCTTCATGGATAGATAAAGCTGGGTATCATCTGCGTAACAATGAAAATTTAAGCAATGCCGTCTAATAATACTGCCTAAGGGAAGCATGTATAAAGTGAATAAAATTGGTCCTAGCACAGAATCTTGTGGAACTCCATAATTAACCTTAGTCTGTGAAGAAGATTCCCCATTTACATGAACAAATTGTAATCTATTAGATAAATATGAATCAAACCACCGCAGCGCAGTGCCTTTAATACCTATGGCATGCTCTAATCTCTGTAATAAAAATTTTATGGTCAACAGTATCAAAAGCAGCACTGAGGTCTAACAGAACAAGCACAGAGATGAGTCCACTGTCTGAGGCCATAAGAAGATCATTTGTAACCTTCACTAATGCTGTTTTCCCGTGTGATCAGACTACTATGGCTATTAGATCACCGACATGCACACGCATTATTACAACCCCAATTCCAATGAAGTTGGGACGTTGTATGAAATGTAAATAAAACAGAATACAATGATTTGCAAATCCTCTTCAACCTATATTCAATTGAATACACCACAAAGATAAGATATTTAATGTTCAAACTGATAAACTTTTTTTGTTTTTGTGCAAAAATCTGCTCATTTTGAAATGGATGCAGGCAACACATCTCAAAAAAGCTGGGACAGGGGCAACAATGCTCAAAGAACACCTGTTTGGAACATTCCACAGGTGAACAGGTTAATTGGAAACATGTGAGTGTCATGATTGGGTATAAAGCTCAGCCGTTCACAAGTAAAGATGGGGCGAGGATCACCACTTTGTGAACAACTGTGTGAAAAAAATAGTCCAACAGTTTAAGAACCATGTTTCTTAAACAAGATCTAATCATACTTTAGATGTTGTTTTGACTTATGGTATGGAAATTGAAGACTTAACAGTATTCCCTGAAAACCCCCTTCTGTCTGATCATTTCTTAATAACATTTACATTTACTTTAATGGACTACCCAGCAGTGGGGAATAAGTTTCATTACAGTAGAAGTCTTTCGGAAAGCGCTGTAACTAGGTTTAAGGCTATGATTCCTTTTTTGTTATGTTCTCCAATGCCATATACCAACACAGTGCAGAGTAGCTACCTAAACTCTGTGAGTGAGACAGATTATCTTGTCAATAGTTTTACATCCTCATTGAGCACAACCTTGGATGCTGTTGCTCCTCTGAAAAAGAGATCCTTAAATCAGAAGTGCCTGACTCCGTGGTATAACTCACAAACTCGTAGCGTAAAGCAGATAACCCGTAAGTTGGAGAGGAAATGGCATCTCACTAATTTAGAAGATCTTCACTTAGCCTGGAAAAAGAGTCTGTTGCTCTATAAAAAAAAGCCCTCCATAAAGCTAGGACATCTTACTACTCATCACTAATTGAAGAAAATAAGAACAACCCCAGGTTTCTTTTCAGCACTGTAGCCAGGCTGACAAAGAGTCAGAGCTCTACTGAGCCGAGTATTCCTTTAACTATAACTAGTAATGACGTCATGACTTTCTTTGTTAATAAAATTTTAACTATTAGAGAAAAAATTACTCATAACCATCCCAAAGACATATCGTTATGTTTGGCTGCTTCCAGTAATGCTGGTATTTGGTTAGACTCTTTCTCTCCGATTGTACTGTCTGAGTTATTTTCATTAGTCACTTCCTCCAAACCATCAACATGTCTATTAGACCCCATTCCTACCAGGCTGCTCAAGGAAGCCCTACCATTAATTAATGCTTCGATCTTAAATATGATCAATCTATCTTTATTACTTGGCTATGTACCACAGGCTTTTAAGGTGGCAGTAATTAAACCATTACTTAAAAAGCCATCACTTGACCCAGCTATCTTAGCTAATTATAGGCCAATCTCTAACCTTCCTTTTCTCTCAAAAATTCTTGAAAGGGTAGTTGTAAAACAGCTAACTGATCATCTGCAGAGGAATGGTCTATTTGAAGAGTTTCAGTCAGGTTTCAGAATTCATCATAGTACAGAAACAGCATTAGTGAAGGTTACAAATGATCTTATGGCCTCAGACAGTGGACTCATCTCTGTGCTTGTCCTGTTAGACCTCAGTGCTGCTTTTGATACTGTTGACCATGAAATTTTATTACAGAGATTAGAGCATGCCATAGGTATTAAAGGCACTGCGCTGCGGTGGTTTGAATCATATTTATCTAATAGATTACAATTTGTTCATGTAAATGGGGAGTCTTCTTCACAGACTAAGGTTAATTATGGAGTTCCACAAGGTTCTGTGCTAGGACCAATTTTATTCACTTTATACATGCTTCCCTTAGGCAGTATTATTAGAAAGCATTGCTTAAATTTTCATTGTTACGCAGATGATACCCAGCTTTATCTATCCATGAAGCCAGAGGATACACACCAATTAGCCAATTAGATCAGGATATGTCCTTCAATGCGCATATTAAGCAAATATGTGCTTTTTTACATTTGCGCAATATCTCTAAAATTAGAAAGGTCTTGTCTCAGAGTGATGCTGAAAAACTAATTCATGCATTTATTTCCTCTAGGCTGGACTATTGTAATTCATTATTATCAGGTTGTCCTAAAAGTTCCCTGAAAAGCCTTCAGTTAATTCAAAATGCTGCAGCTAGAGTACTAACGGGGACTAGAAGGAGAGAGCATATTTCAATCATATTGGCCTCTCTTCATTGGCTTCCTGTTAATTCTAGAATAGAATTTAAAATTCTTCTTCTTACTTATAAAGTTTTGAATAATCAGGTCCCATCTTATCTTAGGGACCTCTTAGTACCATATCACCCCAATAGAGCGCTTCGCTCTCAGACTGCAGGCTTACTTGTAGTTCCTAGGGTTTTTAAGAGTAGAATGGGAGGCAGAGCCTTCAACTTTCAGGCTCCTCTCCTGTGGAACCAGCTCCCAATTCGGATCAGGGAGACAGACACCCTCTCTACTTTTAAGATTAGGCTTAAAACTTTCCTTTTTGCTAAAGCTTATAGTTAGGGCTGGTTCAGGTGGCCATGAACCATCCCTTAGTTATGCTGCTATAGACTTATGGGCCTTTCACACTGAATCCGTCAGATGCGTCAAATGCATCAAAAATCGGTCTAAAAAGCATTATTTTCAATGAGACGCGTTGCGTTTCAGATGCGTCGCGTCAAAAGCCAAGCTAAACCGATGCATCTGACGGGAGCACGCATTGGCGCTTGTCAGCAGGCTGTCGGAGTCAAAGTTCAATCCAATCCAACTTCCGATCTGCTGAGCTGTGACGTACCTTTGCATTGTCCAATACGAACGACACGTCAGGCCAAAACATGGAAGATGGGTGGCAGAAACCGCATTGGCTGCTGTGGCGCAAGAAATGCGGCCGCCATCTTGGAAGGGGCGTCCTACCTATGGCAGAAACCACTGATCCGTGCAAAACAGAAACGTGTCACAGGACTGCTCATTTATGGAGCAGTTTTCTGAAGAAAAATCCTTCGAAATGTTTTTTTGTTGTTGTTACCTCATTATTTCTGATTACTGTTAAAAAAAAGTTTAGAACACTTGTAATTAAAATAGCTAAATAAATCAATAAATGGTTCTTTAGAAACCTTTCGTCTGTAAATTAAAACCACCTGTTATTTCAGATTATTTCATTTCTTATTTAACATAAGGAACCTCAGACATTTATTTTTAGACAAAATAACATGGAAATTTGTACATTTGTTTTTTAATTCTGGTAGATTATTTATATCTCATTTTAACCAGAAAAACAGACACTGTAAATAAATACTAATGTTTATTATAAATGCAACAGGAAATAATTTAACAATGACTGCAGTGTGATTGTAAAGTAGGATTTCTGTGACAAACCTCATGATGATTATATATATATATATATATAGTCATTTCAACTTGTAATTTCGCCAAAATATGTAATTGCCTTTAATGTTGCTATCAGGACAGAGTCATTTCTAAAATATGAATTTGAGCACAATAAGTGGAGAGCTTCTACCTGTGCAAATGTCTTCTTTGTGGACATTTTTAATGATCCATTCATTTATTGTTAAAATATAAAATGAAACAACTTTTTAAAGAAAATAATAAAATAGTTGCTGTTCAAAGAGCGTTTATTTAGAAGGAGGTGATGTTCTGCTGGATTCTCTGGACCAGATGAAGGTCTCTTCTGCAGGTTTGAACTCTGGTGATGTTGCTGAAAAGCAGAGATGTTTTCTTGCGACTGGACTTCGTGGTGTTCAGCTCATCAATGGAAGTTTGGTTGTCTGCACAGCAAATGTTCCTGATTGAGACAAATAAAAATATTTCTTTAAATATAAAGAAACACTAAACAGTTTATATATATATATATATATATATATATATATATATATATATATATATATATATATATATATATATATATATAAAAGGGGAAAAACGGGAAAAAAAAAACGATGGAAAAACGCCCGAAAAAATAAATTATTTAATGTTGAGCTTTTGTGGTGTCTGAAAAAAGCTGTAGCTTTATTTGGTAAAAATAAAAAGACCGAACCATTTAGAAATTAAAGTGTTCACTCAGATCAACTGTGCTAAAAGGCTAAGCTAACGTTAGCCGATCAATAAACCTTCACAATAGTTCAGTAAACATCACGTTTTATTTTTATATTATTCTCACCTCGATAAAGCTGCAGAACTAAACGTTGGGCAAACTGGGACTTCGCATATATACAAAAAGTGGACGATTTCGGAATGAGTGGGTTTGCTCCATCACCCCAGCTGCCTACCTCGGTCTGCCCAGTGATGATGCCTGAAGGCCGGCTTCTCCGTGCGGTTCGGCCCGCTGTCGCGGTTCGATCGTCGGTCCTCCTCGTCCATCCTCCTCCTCGGTCGGCGTCACTCCGAAAAATAGCTGAAGAAAAAAAAAAGCTTCTCCCAGCAGGGTGATGGGAGAATCGTTCTACTGCTGTTTTTTAAAGCTTTTTTTTGTGGTTCAGGCGACCCAAACTCAAGATGGCGATCGCTGAACTTTTTCAGATTGTGGAAACAGCCAGAGTGTGACATGGCAATCTCCGCCCCCCACCTTTTTTTTTTTTTTTTTTTTTTTTGCTGCTTCCAAAGCGACGCGTCTGACGTCATGCGTCGGATCCAACGGCTCCCGATGCATTGACGCATTGGCCTGACGGATTCAGTGTGAAAGGCCCATTAGACTGGTGGGGGGTTCCCATGATGCACTGTGTTTCTTTCTCTTTTTGCTCTGTATGCACCACTCTGCATTTAATCATTAGTGATTGATCTCTGCTCTCTTCCACAGCATGTCTTTTTCCTGATTCTCTCCTCTCAGCCCCAACCAGTCCCAGCAGAAGATTGCCCCTACCTGAGCCTGGTTCTGCTGGAGGTTTCTTCCTGTTAAAAGGGAGTTTTTCCTTCCCACTGTCGCCAAGTGCTTGCTCATAGGGGGTCGTTTTGACCGTTGGGGTTTTTCTGTGATTATTGTATGGCTTTTGCCTTGCAATATAAAGTGCCTTGGGGCAACTGTTGTTGTGATTTGGCGCTATATAAATAAAATTGATTTGATTTGATCTTAATGTTCAGTTGCAAGGAATTTAGGGATTCCATCATCTACAGTCCATAATATAATCAGAAGAATCACAGAATCTGGAGAGCTTTCTACACGTAAGCGGCAAGGCCGAAAGCCAACACTGAATGCCCATGACCTTCAATCCCTCAGGTGGCACTGCATTAAAACCTGACATCACTGAATCAGATAAATACTTTGAAGAAGTAGGGATGGACCGGTTGTCTGACTGGGTGGTTACTATCCAAGACATGGGGCGGTTCTGTGGTGTGGTGTATGTAGTGCCATGCACCTTGCTTCCCGTCCTGACCTTCCAGATATGAAACAGTTCTTTTTAAATCCAAGTAATAAGCAATAACTTTTATTACATCATTAATTTTACACTGAAACATTAGAGTTTTCAATCTAAATGTCAAGAAAAGTGAGTCAAAACACATAAGATAAAACTATTTGCTGCTGTTATGGCTAAATGTGGAAAGCTTAACTACATATCCCCATCAAAGAGACACGATAATAACAGTATGAATATAATTTCATTTATTGATCACATTAAGACTAAGTAATAATTTCCCTTGTACAAGTGGAACCCGTAGTGAGTCAACTACAGGTTCCACTGAATAAAACTCAGCTGTCACACAAGCGCATGTGTAATATGTGTTGGAGATGTGAAGATTAACCACTTTAGCCATCTTATGCACAATCCTGCATAATGTATGAGCACAATAAATTTTACTGGCAGTCTCCAAAGTAAGTTGACATAATATCATACACCTCATAAGCCATTATCCTTGACCGCAGCAAAAGGTGTGAAAGCACATTTCATATTAATGCTAAATCAATAGAAAGCTTAATTCCAGATTGAGTTAACGTCTTAACCACAGCTCATTGTGCTGATGTAGTGTAGCCTGCATTAATATGCCAATATGGGTGCATATCTCACCCATATTGGCCTCTCTTCATTGGCTTCCTGTTAATTCTAGAATAGAATTTAAAATTCTTCTTCTTACTTATAAGGTTTTGAATAATCAGGTCCCATCTTATCTTAGGGACCTCGTAGTACCATATCACCCCAATAGAGCGCTTCGCTCTCAGACTGCAGGCTTACTTGTAGTTCCTAGGGTTTGTAAGATTGGAATGGGAGGCAGAGCCTTCAGCTTTCAGGCTCCTCTCCTGTGGAACCAGCTCCTAATTCAGATCAGGGAGACAGACACCCTCTCTACTTTTAAGATTAGGCTTAAAACTTTCCTTTTTGCTAAAGCTTATAGTTAGGGCTGGATCAGGTGACCCTGAACCATCCCTTAGTTATGCTGCTATAGACGTAGACTGCTGGGGGGTTCCCATGATGCACTGTTTCTTTCTCTTTTTGCTCTGTATGCACCACTCTGCATTTAATCATTAGTGATCGATCTCTGCTCCCTTCCACAGCATGTCTTTTTCCTGGTTCTCTCCCTTAGCCCCAACCAGTCCCAGCAGAAGACTGCCCCTCCCTGAGCCTGGTTCTGCTGGAGGTTTCTTCCTGTTAAAAGGGAGTTTTTCCTTCCCACTGTAGCCAAGTGCTTGCTCACAGGGGGTCGTTTTGACAGTTGGGGTTTTACATAATTATTGTATGGCCTTGCCTTACAATATAAAGCGCCTTGGGGCAACTGTTTGTTGTGATTTGGCGCTATATAAAAAAAAAATTGATTGATTTAATTGATTAAGAAAATTGTTAAAACAGGTGATTTGGGCCTAGAATCTGCAGGTCAGTCTTTAGTCTCAAGGCAGTGAACCTTTTATTACATTTTTTGTTGTTTTTAATACAAGGTAAGACAGTCTACGACTTCCATCCGCAAGCAGCCATGTGTCACATGAAATATCAAATACGACAAAAGTATTACATTGTTTATTAACAAATGGTGACCATTTTGCTGAGTGGCTATAAAATAATCAACCACAAATTGATGGAAGGTGATACTGCAATTGCAAAATGCTGCCCACGTTCCTGCACATTAGGTCAGGTCTGGGAGGATGGTGCCACATGTCGGTGCATCCATCACACTTGACAAAACTGCGCTGGGACCTGATTCACAACCATTCAGGCAGACCACTGGTCCATTCAGACCTCTTAAAAACAGCCATCAATCCACTGTAGCCAGGTGATACATCCAGGCTGTAATCAAGATGCTTTTACACCCGTGCTGGGGTGTTGCTTTTGATCCTATGTTTCCATGAGTTGGTGTATACAACATAACTCAGAGTTTTGATTCAATTTGGACCAAACTTGGTGCAATGGTGGAGGGTCAGCCAAGGACTGTGATTTGAGTTAAAAATAGGTTAAAACTCAAGCTGACAGGGCAAGTAGGCAGAATATATCAAGCATATTGAAAATGACTATTTTGAAGAATCATTATAAGACTTGCCAGTTGTTAATATTCAACACTAAATATGAAGTCACATATGAACTTTCTGGGCAGCACGGTGGCTTAGTGGTTAGCAGTGTTGGCTCACAACAAAAAGGTCATGGGATTGATTCCCACCTGTAGCCTTTCTGTGTGGAGTTTGCATGTTCTCCCCATGTTTGTGTGAGTTCCCCCTGGGTGCTCCCACTTCCTCCCACATGCAAAGACATGCAGGTTAGGTGAATTGGCAACTTTAAATTGTCTGTAGGTGCGCATGCAGGTGTGAATGGGTTTGTTTGTCAATATGTGGCTCTGCAATAGACTGGCGTCCTGTCCAGGGTGTACTCTGCCTCCCACCCTATGACTGCTGGGATAGGCTCCACCCCCTGTGACCCTTATTTAGAGTAAGCGGTTGAAGCTAAGTGAGTGAGTGAGTGATGTCAGCACATATCACATGACCATTGATGTTGAGTGACTTGTAAAGGGCAAATTCAAGATCATTTTCTATATTAAAAGTCAAGTGGCCTCTGGATACATGTATGCATGCATGTGTGCATGTGGGCTTACATACATGTGTATAACTTCAATCCCGGAGAAACTGAGGAGAGCTGACATTTGGCGTTTGGCATGCTTATGTAATTTGGGTCAAGGATGAACGCTGCACAACAGAATGTTGATAGGACGAATATTTTTTGGAGAAATCAGGGTTATTAGGTAACAACAGTGAACAATGGAGGTTGATGATAAAATTCTTCTCACATGCCATTCCAGCAGGGGGTGGTAAATCATCTATATATTACAAGCCAAGTGGCCTCTGTGTACATCTGTGTGTGTAACTTCGATCATGGAGAAACTGGGGAGAGCTGACTTTTGCCGTTTGGTATGCTTATGTATTTTGGGTCAATCTAGAGCTTGTGAATCTCCACGGATAATGCACTAGTAACTGTTGAATTAAACAGTTGGGACCCAGGTCAGCTACTGTGCATCCATAAAATATTCACAGCACTTCATTTTTTTCACATTTTGTTATGTTCCAGCCTTATTTCATAATGGAGTAAATTAATTTTTTCCCTCAAAATTCTACTCACAACACCCCATAATGACAGCATGAAAAACATATTTTGACATTTTTGCAAATTATGAAAAATAAAAAACTAAGAAATCACGTGTACATAAGTATTCACACCCTTTGCTCAGTACTTTGTTGATGCACCTTTGACAGCAATTACAGCCTCAGGTCTTCTTGAATATGATGCCACAAGCTTGGTGCGCCTATCTTTGGGCCAGTCATCATTTGCCAATCATTTTCAGATCCCTCCAGAGATGTTCAATCAGATTTAGGTCTGGACTCTGGCTGGGCTACTCAAGGACATTCACAGAGTTGTCCTGAAGCCACTCCTTTGCCAGCTGGGCACCATCTTATTTTATGACCGCAATGCAGATGCCATGCACACGCAACACGTGCGCGATACAGTCATAATACACCCGTAATACTGCCGTGATAATCTCAATGTGTCGGATCAGTTTCCTCACTACATGCGTTATATAACCGTGATTGTTCATCATATATTCGCTATATATTATTAATATATCCGTAATTCATACTGGGACATTTGTCATTTTTGGCCATTTTTGTTGCTGACGACAATTTGTATACTCAATTCATGCGCAATTAATTCTCTCCCCAGTGGGAAAGGGCCATAAAATGAAGCAACGGTGAACAAAAACACAATGTGCAAACGAAAATGAAGCAAAAGTGAACAAAAACACAATATGCTGACTAAAATGGTAAATGGACGGCATTTATATAGCGTTTTTCCATCTGCATCAGATGCTCAAAGCGTCACTCACTACACACCGGGAGCAAAATGAAGGAGCAGTGAACAAAAACACAGTGTGCAGACACAAATAAAGGAACAGTGAACAAAAACAGTGTGCAGACTCAAATAAAGCAACGGTGAACAAAAACACAGTGTGCAGACTCAAATAAAGCAAGGTGAACAAAAAAAGCAAACGTGAACAAAACTACAATGTGCAGACTAAAGCAAAAGTGAACAAAAACACAATGCAAAGACAAAAATAAAGCAAAAGTGAACAAAAACACAATGCAAAGACAAAAATAAAGCAAAGGTGAACAAAAACAGTGTGCAGACTAAAGCAAAAGTGAACAAAAACACAATGCAAAGACAAAAATAAAGCAAAAGTGAACAAAAACACAGTGTGCAGACTAAAGCAAAAGTGAACAAAAGCACAATGCAAAGACAAAAATAAAGCAAAAGTGAACAAAACCACAATGTGCAGACTAAAATAAAGCAAAGCAAAAGTGAACAAAAACACAATGCAAAGACAAAAATAAAGCAAAGGTGAACAAAAACACAGTGTGCAGACTCAAATAAAACAATGCTGAACAAAAATAAAGCAAACGTGAACAAAACCACAATGTGCAGACTAAAGCAAAAGTGAACAAAAACACAGTGTGCAGACTCAAATAAAGAAACATAAACACAGTGTGCAGACTCAAATAAAGCAATGCTGAACAAAAATAAAGCAAACGTGAACAAAACCACAATGTGCAGACTAAAGCAAAAGTGAACAAAAACACAATGCAAAGACAAAAATAAAGCAAAAGTGAACAAAATCACAGTGTGCAGACTAAAGCAAAAGTGAACAAAAACACAATGCAAAGACAAAAATAAAGCAAAAGTGAACAAAACCACAATGTGCAGACTAAAATAAAGCAAAGCAAAAGTGAACAAAAACACAATGCAAAGACAAAAATAAAGCAAAGGTGAACAAAAACACAGTGTGCAGACTAAAGCAAAAGTGAACAAAAACACAATGCAAAGACAAAAATAAAGCAAAAGTGAACAAAAACAGTGTGCAGACTCAAATAAAGAAACAAAAACACAGTGTGCAGACTCAAATAAAGCAATGCTGAACAAAAATAAAGCAAACGTGAACAAAACCACAATGTGCAGACTAAAGCAAAAGTGAACAAAAACACAATGCAAAGACAAAAATAAAGCAAAAGTGAACAAAAACACAATGCAAAGACAAAAATAAAGCAAAAGTGAACAAAACCACAATGAGCAGACTAAAGCAAAAGTAAACACAATGCGAAGACAAAAATAATGCAACGGTGAACAAAAATAAAGCAAAAGTGAACAAAAACACAATGTGCAGACTAAAATAAAGTAAAAGTGAACCAAACCGCAATGTGCAGATTAAAGCAAAAGTGAACAAAAACACAATGCAAAGACAAAAATAAAGCAAAAGTGAACAAAAACACAATGCAAAGACAAAAATAAAGCAAAGGTGAACAAAAACAGTGTGCAGACTAAAGCAAAAGTAAACAAAAACACAATGCAAAGACAAAAATAAAGCAAAAGTGAACAAAAACACAGTGTGCAGACTAAAGCAAAAGTGAACAAAAACACAATGCAAAGACAAAAATAAAGCAAAAGTGAACAAAAACACAATGCAAAGACAAAAATAAAGCAAAAGTGAACAAAAACACTGTGTGCAGACTAAAGCAAAAGTGAACAAAAACACAATGCAAAGACAAAAATAAAGCAAAAGTGAACAAAAACACAATGCAAAGACAAAAATAAAGCAAAAGTGAACAAAACCACAATGAGCAGACTAAAGCAAAAGTAAACACAATGCGAAGACAAAAATAACGCAACGGTGAACAAAAATAAAGCAAAAGTGAACAAAAACACAATGTGCAGACTAAAATAAAGTAAAAGTGAACCAAACCGCAATGTGCAGATTAAAGCAAAAGTGAACAAAAACACAATGCAAAGACAAAAATAAAGCAAAAGTAAACAAAAACACAGTGTGCAGACTAAAGCAAAAGTGAACAAAAACACAATGCAAAGACAAAAATAAAGCAAAAGTGAACAAAAACAGTGTGCAGACTCAAATAAAACAATGCTGAACAAAAATAAAACAAACGTGAACAAAACCACAATGTGCAGACTAAAGCAAAAGTGAACAAAAACACAATGCAAAGACAAAAATAAAGCAAAAGTGAACAAAAACACAATGCAAAGACAAAAATAAAGCAAAGGTGAACAAAAACAGTGTGCAGACTAAAGCAAAAGTGAACAAAAACACAATGCAAAGACAAAAATAAAGCAAAAGTGAACAAAAACACAGTGTGCAGACTAAAGCAAAAGTGAACAAAAACACAATGCAAAGACAAAAATAAAGCAAAAGTGAACAAAACCACAATGTGCAGACTAAAATAAAGCAAAGCAAAAGTGAACAAAAACACAATGCAAAGACAAAAATAAAGCAAAGGTGAACAAAAACACAGTGTGCAGACTAAAGCAAAAGTGAACAAAAACACAATGCAAAGACAAAAATAAAGCAAAAGTGAACAAAAACACAGTGTGCAGACTCAAATAAAGAAACAAAAACACAGTGTGCAGACTCAAATAAAGCAATGCTGAACAAAAATAAAGCAAACGTGAACAAAACCACAATGTGCAGACTAAAGCAAAAGTGAACAAAAACACAATGCAAAGACAAAAATAAAGCAAAAGTGAACAAAAACACAATGCAAAGACAAAAATAAAGCAAAAGTGAATAAAACCACAATGAGCAGACTAAAGCAAAAGTAAACACAATGCGAAGACAAAAATAACGCAACGGTGAACAAAAATAAAGCAAAAGTGAACAAAAACACAATGTGCAGACTAAAATAAAGTAAAAGTGAACCAAACCGCAATGTGCAGATTAAAGCAAAAGTGAACAAAAACACAATGCAAAGACAAAAATAAAGCAAAAGTGAACAAAAACACAATGCAAAGACAAAAATAAAGCAAAGGTGAACAAAAACAGTGTGCAGACTAAAGCAAAAGTGAACAAAAACACAATGCAAAGACAAAAATAAAGCAAAAGTGAACAAAACACTGTGTGCAGACTAAAGCAAAAGTGAACAAAAACACAATGCAAAGACAAAAATAAAGCAAAAGTGAACAAAAACACAATGCAAAGACAAAAATAAAGCAAAAGTGAACAAAAACACAGTGTGCAGACTCAAATAAAGAAACAAAAACACAGTGTGCAGACTCAAATAAAGCAATGCTGAACAAAAATAAAGCAAAAGTGAACAAAAACACAATGCAAAGACAAAAATAAAGCAAAAGTGAACAAAACCACAATGAGCAGACTAAAGCAAAAGTAAACACAATGCGAAGACAAAAATAACGCAACGGTGAACAAAAATAAAGCAAAAGTGAACAAAAACACAATGTGCAGACTAAAATAAAGTAAAAGTGAACCAAACCGCAATGTGCAGATTAAAGCAAAAGTGAACAAAAACACAATGCAAAGACAAAAATAAAGCAAAAGTGAACAAAAACACAGTGTGCAGACTAAAGCAAAAGTGAACAAAAACACAATGCAAAGACAAAAATAAAGCAAAAGTGAACAAAAACACAGTGTGCAGACTCAAATAAAGAAACAAAAACACAGTGTGCAGACTCAAATAAAGCAATGCTGAACAAAAATAAAGCAAAAGTGAACAAAAACACAATGCAAAGACAAAAATAAAGCAAAAGTGAACAAAACCACAATGAGCAGACTAAAGCAAAAGTAAACACAATGCGAAGACAAAAATAACGCAACGGTGAACAAAAATAAAGCAAAAGTGAACAAAAACACAATGTGCAGACTAAAATAAAGTAAAAGTGAACCAAACCGCAATGTGCAGATTAAAGCAAAAGTGAACAAAAACACAATGCAAAGACAAAAATAAAGCAAAAGTGAACAAAAACACAGTGTGCAGACTAAAGCAAAAGTGAACAAAAACACAATGCAAAGACAAAAAATAAAGCAAAAGTGAACAAAAACACAGTGTGCAGACTCAAATAAAGCAATGCTGAACAAAAATAAAGCAAACGTGAACAAAACCACAATGTGCAGACTAAAGCAAAAGTGAACAAAAACACAATGCAAAGACAAAAATAAAGCAAAAGTGAACAAAAACACAATGCAAAGACAAAAAGAAAGCAAAAGTGAACAAAACCACAATGTGCAAACTAATATAAACTCAATATAATATAATATAATATATAACTCAATTGTCTTCTGTAGAGCATGATCACACACCAAGTCTGTGGCTCTCAGGTGCAGGCATGCAGGCAGGAGATGGGACAAAAACAGTCCTGGTGGGCAAGACCATCAGCAATGGTTCACTGGAGTACCAATGGAAGTCTGGGGTTCTCAGCAACAGGCACGCCTGCATGCCTTACTTGCCTGCATGCCTGCCTACTCGATTTATCTTAGTCAGGCATGCAGGCAAGAGACGGTATGAAAACAATCCTGGTGGGCAAGACCACCAGCAATGGTTCACTGGAGTACCATTGGAAGTCTGGGGTTCTCAGGCACAGGCACGCCTGCATGCCTTACTTGCATGCATGCCTGCTTGCCTCTGCATGCCTGCTTGCCTGCATCTGAGAGCCCCAGACTTCCAATTGTACTCAATTTATCTTAGTCTGGGGTTCTCAGGCACAGGCACGCCTGCATGCCTTACTTGCATGCATGCCTGCTTGCCTCTGCATGCCTGCTTGCCTGTGCCTGAGAGCCCCAGACTTCCAATGGTACTCGATTTTTATCTTCTGTAGAGCATGTTCACACTCCAAGTCTGGGGCTCTCAGGTGCAGGCATGCAGGCAAGAGACGGTACGAAAACAGTCCTGGTGGGCAAGACCACCAGCGATGGCTCACTGGAGTACCATTGGAAGTCTGGGGTTCTCAGGCACATGCACACCTGCATGCCTTACTTGCATGCATGCCTGCTTGCCTCTGCATGCCTGCTTGCCTGTGCCTGAGAGCCCCAGACTTCCAATGGTACTCGATTTTTATCTTCTGTAGAGCATGTTCACACTCCAAGTCTGGGGCTCTCAGGTGCAGGCATGCAGGCAAGAGACAGTACGAAAACAGTCCTGGTGGGCAAGACCACCAGTAATGGCTCACTGGAGTACCAATGGAAGTCTGGGGTTCTCAGGCACAGGCACGCCTGCATGCCTTACTTGCATGCATGCCTGCTTGCCTCTGCATGCCTGCTTGCCTGTGCCTGAGAGCCCCAGACTTCCAATGGTACTCGATTTATCTTAGTCTGGTGTTCTCAGGCACAGGCACGCCTGCATGCCTTACTTGCATGCATGCTTGCTTGCCTCTGCATGCCTGCTTTCCTGTGCCTGAGAGCCCCAGACTTCCAATGGTACTCGATTTATCTTAGTCTGGTGTTCTCAGGCACAGGCACGCCTGCATGCCTTACTTGCATGCATGCTTGCTTGCCTCTGCATGCCTGCTTTCCTGTGCCTGAGAGCCCCAGACTTCCAATGGTACTCAATTTATCTTAGTCTTACAATGCAAAGACAAAAATAAAGCAAAGGTGAACAAAAACACAGTGTGCAGACTAAAGCAAAAGTGAACAAAAACACAATGCAAAGACAAAAATAAAGCAAAAGTGAACAAAACCACAATGTGCAGACTAAAATAAAGCAAAGCAAAAGTGAACAAAAACACAATGCAAAGACAAAAATAAAGCAAAGGTGAACAAAAACACAATGCAAAGACAAAAATAAAGCAAAAGTGAACAAAAACACAGTGTGCAGACTCAAATAAAGAAACATAAACACAGTGTGCAGACTCAAATAAAGCAATGCTGAACAAAAATAAAGCAAACGTGAACAAAACCACAATGTGCAGACTAAAGCAAAAGTGAACAAAAACACAATGCAAAGACAAAAATAAAGCAAAAGTGAACAAAAACACAATGCAAAGACAAAAATAAAGCAAAGGTGAACAAAACCACAATGAGCAGACTAAAGCAAAAGTAAACACAATGCGAAGACAAAAATAACGCAACGGTGAACAAAAATAAAGCAAAAGTGAACAAAAACACAATGTGCAGACTAAAATAAAGTAAAAGTGAACCAAACCGCAATGTGCAGATTAAAGCAAAAGTGAACAAAAACACAATGCAAAGACAAAAATAAAGCAAAAGTGAACAAAAACACAATGCAAAGACAAAAATAAAGCAAAGGTGAACAAAAACAGTGTGCAGACTAAAGCAAAAGTGAACAAAAACACAATGCAAAGACAAAAATAAAGCAAAAGTGAACAAAAACACAGTGTGCAGACTAAAGCAAAAGTGAACAAAAACACAATGCAAAGACAAAAATAAAGCAAAAGTGAACAAAAACACAATGCAAAGACAAAAATAAAGCAAAAGTGAACAAAAACACTGTGTGCAGACTAAAGCAAAAGTGAACAAAAACACAATGGAAAGACAAAAATAAAGCAAAAGTGAACAAAACCACAATGAGCAGACTAAAGCAAACGTAAACACAATGCGAAGACAAAAATAATGCAACGGTGAACAAAAATAAAGCAAAAGTGAACAAAAACACAATGTGCAGACTAAAATAAAGTAAAAGTGAACCAAACCGCAATGTGCAGATTAAAGCAAAAGTGAACAAAAACACAATGCAAAGACAAAAATAAAGCAAAAGTAAACAAAAACACAGTGTGCAGACTAAAGCAAAAGTGAACAAAAACACAATGCAAAGACAAAAATAAAGCAAAAGTGAACAAAAACACAGTGTGCAGACTCAAATAAAACAATGCTGAACAAAAATAAAGCAAACGTGAACAAAACCACAATGTGCAGACTAAAGCAAAAGTGAACAAAAACACAATGCAAAGACAAAAATAAAGCAAAAGTGAACAAAAACACAATGCAAAGACAAAAATAAAGCAAAGGTGAACAAAAACAGTGTGCAGACTAAAGCAAAAGTGAACAAAAACACAATGCAAAGACAAAAATAAAGCAAAAGTGAACAAAAACACAGTGTGCAGACTAAAGCAAAAGTGAACAAAACCACAATGTGCAGACTAAAATAAAGCAAAGCAAAAGTGAACAAAAACACAATGCAAAGACAAAAATAAAGCAAAGGTGAACAAAAACACAGTGTGCAGACTAAAGCAAAAGTGAACAAAAACACAATGCAAAGACAAAAATAAAGCAAAAGTGAACAAAAACACAGTGTGCAGACTCAAATAAAGAAACAAAAACACAGTGTGCAGACTCAAATAAAGCAATGCTGAACAAAAATAAAGCAAACGTGAACAAAACCACAATGTGCAGACTAAAGCAAAAGTCAACAAAAACACAATGCAAAGACAAAAATAAAGCAAAAGTGAACAAAAACACAATGCAAAGACAAAAATAAAGCAAAAGTGAACAAAACCACAATGAGCAGACTAAAGCAAAAGTAAACACAATGCGAAGACAAAAATAACGCAACAGTGAACAAAAATAAAGCAAAAGTGAACAAAAACACAATGTGCAGACTAAAATAAAGTAAAAGTGAACCAAACCGCAATGTGCAGATTAAAGCAAAAGTGAACAAAAACACAATGCAAAGACAAAAATAAAGCAAAAGTGAACAAAAACACAATGCAAAGACAAAAATAAAGCAAAGGTGAACAAAAACAGTGTGCAGACTAAAGCAAAAGTGAACAAAAACACAATGCAAAGACAAAAATAAAGCAAAAGTGAACAAAAACACAGTGTGCAGACTCAAATAAAGAAACAAAAACACAGTGTGCAGACTCAAATAAAGCAATGCTGAACAAAAATAAAGCAAAAGTGAACAAAAACACAATGCAAAGACAAAAATAAAGCAAAAGTGAACAAAAACACAATGCAAAGACAAAAAGAAAGCAAAAGTGAACAAAACCACAATGTGCAAACTAATATAAACTCAATATAATATAATATAATATATAACTCAATTGTCTTCTGTAGAGCATGATCACACACCAAGTCTGTGGCTCTCAGGTGCAGGCATGCAGGCAGGAGATGGGACAAAAACAGTCCTGGTGGGCAAGACCATCAGCAATGGTTCACTGGAGTACCAATGGAAGTCTGGGGTTCTCAGCAACAGGCACGCCTGCATGCCTTACTTGCCTGCATGCCTGCCTACTCGATTAATCTTAGTCAGGCATGTAGGCAAGAGATGGGACGAAAACAGTCATGGTTTGCAAGACCACCAGCAATGGTTCACTGGAGTACCATTGGAAGTCTGGGGTTCTCAGGCACAGGCACGCCTGCATGCCTTACTTGCATGCATGCCTGCTTGCCTCTGCATGCCTGCTTGCCTGCATCTGAGAGCCCCAGACTTCCAATTGTACTTGATTTATCTTAGTCTGGGGTTCTCAGGCACAGGCACGCCTGCATGCCTTTCTTGCATGCATGCCTGCTTGCCTCTGCATGCCTGCTTGCCTGTGCCTGAGAGCCCCAGACTTCCAATGGTACTCGATTTTTATCTTCTGTAGAGCATGTTCACACTCCAAGTCTGGGGCTCTCAGGTGCAGGCATGCAGGCAAGAGACGGTACGAAAACAGTCCTGGTGGGCAAGACCACCAGCAATGGCTCACTGGAGTACCATTGGAAGTCTGGGGTTCTCAGGCACATGCACACCTGCATGCCTTTCTTGCATGCATGCCTGCTTGCCTCTGCATGCCTGCTTGCCTGTGCCTGAGAGCACCAGACTTCCAATGGTACTCGATTTTTATCTTCTGTAGAGCATGTTCACACTCCAAGTCTGGGGCTCTCAGGTGCAGGCATGCAGGCAAGAGACGGTACGAAAACAGTCCTGGTGGGCAAGACCACCAGTAATGGCTCACTGGAGTACCAATGGAAGTCTGGGGTTCTCAGGCACAGGCACGCCTGCATGCCTTACTTGCATGCATGCCTGCTTGCCTCTGCATGCCTGCTTGCCTGTGCCTGAGAGCACCAGACTTCCAATGGTACTCGATTTATCTTAGTCTGGTGTTCTCAGGCACAGGCACGCCTGCATGCCTTACTTGCATGCATGCTTGCTTACCTCTGCATGCCTGCTTTCCTGTGCCTGAGAGCCCCAGACTTCCAATGGTACTCGATTTATCTTAGTCTGGGGTTCTCAGGCACAGGCATGCAGGCATGCCTGCATGCATGCCTGCGTGCCTGTGCCTGTGAGCCCCAGACTTCCAATGGTACTCAATTGTCTTCTGTAGAGCATGTTCACACACCAAGTCTGTGGCTCTCAGGTGCAGCCATGTAAGCAAGAGATGGGACGAAAACAGTCCTGGTTTGCAAGACCAGCAGCAATGGCTGACTGGAGCCTGCAGGAGAGCACAATGCTTTGCACTGCACTCTCCTCTCCTGGTGAGTGCATGCCTGCATCCCTGAGAGCCCCAGACTTCCACTGTTACTCGATTGTCTTCTGTGGAGCATGTTCACACACCTAATCTGGTGCTCGTGTGTTCTCCATCTGTAATTGTGAAGACAGTGTCTCACCTAGAGGCACAGGCATGCAGGCAAGATACAGGACAATCCTGGAGGGCACGACCACCAGCAATGGCCCACTGGAGTCAGTCCTATATGCTGGCAACACAGAACATTTAGCAATATACATGTACTGGCCACTGCCCAAGGGGGAGCCAAGAGGCAACTGTGGTTAAGGTGCAGCCTCACTTTCACCAGTCTCCTTGGAGAGCCACAGCTGGATGCAGTTTTACGTCATGCCCAGGACGGAGGACATTTCATTCCCATTCATTTTCAGTAAATGTGCCTTGATTTCATGTGGTTCTTGAGTCTCTGACAACTGTGTCTCTACTACTGTACAGATAGGTCCTTTTTGAAGGGAGGTAAACTTCTCACTTACCAGGAGAGGAGAGCGCAGTGCTAAGGTTTCAGCACTGCGCTCTCCTCTCCTGGCAGAGCTGAAAAGCTGCAAATACATTGAGAACCAGCGCAGGGCAGGGACTTTCACTCAGACAGTTACCAGCAATGAGACTCCTTTATTCCCATTCACTTTCTGTAAATGTCCCTTGATTTCCTGTGGTTCTTGAGTCTCTGACAACTGTGTCTCTACTACTGTACAGACAGGTCCTTTTAGAAGGGAGGTAAACCTCTCACTTACCAGGAGAGGAGAGCGCAGTGCTGAAACCTTAGCACTGCGCTCTCCTCAGCTGTTCGATTGTGTTAGTTTGTGATGATGGCTGCTAGTTTGTGATGATGGCTGTTAGTTTGTGTTGATGGCTGCTAGTCTGTGTTGATGGTTTCTAGTTTGTGATAATAGCAGCTAGTTTGTGGTGATGGCTGCTAGTTTGTGATGAGAGCTGCTAGTTTGTGATGATAGCTGCTAGTTTGTGGTGATAGCTGCTAGTTTGTGATAATAGCTGCTAGTCCTGTGATGTGATAGGCTGCTAGTTTGTGAATGATAGCTGCTAGTTGTGGTGATAGCTGCTAGTTTGTGGTGATAGCTGCGACGTTTGATTGATAGCTGCTAGTTTGTGATGATAGCTGCTAGTTTGTGTTGATAGCTGCTAGTTTGTGGTGATAGATGTTAGTCTGTGGTGATAGCTGCTAGTTTGTGGTGATAGCTGCTAGTTTGTGATGATAGCTGCTAGTTTGTGATGATAGCTGTTAGTTTGTGATGATAGCTGCTAGTTTGTGGTGATAGCTGCTAGTCTGTGATGATAGCTGTTAGTTTGTGATGATAGCTGCTAGTTTGTGGTGATAGCTGTTAGTTTGTGATGATAGCTGTTAGTTTGTGATGATAGCTGCTAGTTTGTGGTGATAGCTGTTAGTTTGTGGTGATAGCTGTTAGTTTGTGATGATAGCTGCTAGTCTGTGATGATAGCTGTTAGTTTGTGATGATAGCTGCTAGTTTGTGATGATAGCTGTTAGTTTGTGATGATAGCTGTTTGTGTTGATGGCGGCTAGTTTGTGATGATAGCTGCTAGTCTGTGATGATAGCTGTTAGTCTGTGATGATAGCTGCTAGTTTGTGATGATAGCTGCTAGTTTGTGATGATAGCTGTTAGTTTGTGATGATAGCTGCTAGTTTGTGATGATAGCTGCTAGTCTGTGATGATAGCTGCTAGTTTGTGATGATAGCTGCTAGTCTGTGATGATAGCTGTTAGTTTGTGATGATAGCTGCTAGTTTGTGATGATAGCTGCTAGTTTGTGATGATAGCTGCTAGTCTGTGATGATAGCTGTTAGTTTGTGATGATAGCTGCTAGTTTGTGATGATAGCTGCTAGTTTGTGATGATAGCTGTTACTTTGTGGTGATAGCTGTTAGTTTGTGATGATAGCTGCTAGTTTGTGATGATAGCTGCTAGTTTGTGATGATAGCTGCTAGTTTGTGATGATAGCTGCTAGTTTCTGATGATGGCTGCTACTTTGTGGTGATAGCTGTTAGTTTGTGTTGATGGCTGCTAGTTGTGATGATAGCTGCTAGTTTGTGATGATAGCTGCTAGTTTGTGGTGATAGCTGCTAGTCTGTGATGATAGTTGTTAGTTTGTGATGATAGCTGCTAGTTTGTGATGATAGCTGTTAGTTTGTGATGATAGCTGTTTGTGTTGATGGCGGCTAGTTTGTGATGATAGCTGCTAGTTTGTGATGATAGCTGTTAGTTTGTGATGATAGCTGTTTGTGTTGATGGCGGCTAGTTTGTGATGATAGCTGCTAGTTTGTGATGATAGCTGCTAGTTTGTGATGATAGCTGCTAGTTTGTGATGATAGCTGCTAGTTTCTGATGATGGCTGCTACTTTGTGGTGATAGCTGTTAGTTTGTGTTGATGGCTGCTAGCTGTGATGATAGCTGCTAGTTTGTGATGATAGCTGCTAGTTTGTGGTGATAGCTGCTAGTCTGTGATGATAGTTGTTAGTTTGTGATGATAGCTGCTAGTTTGTGATGATAGCTGTTAGTTTGTGATGATAGCTGTTTGTGTTGATGGCGGCTAGTTTGTGATGATAGCTGCTAGTTTGTGATGATAGCTGGTAGTTTGTGATGATAGCTGCTACTTTGTGGTGATAGCTGCTAGTTTGTGATGATAGCTGTTAGTTTGTGTTGATGGCTGCTAGTTTATGATGACAGCTGCTACTTTGTGATGATAGCTGCTAGTTTGTGATGATAGCTGCTACTTTGTGATGATAGCTGCTAGTTTGTGATGATAGCTGCTAGTTTGTGGTGATAGCTGTTAGTTTGTGTTGATAGCTGCTACTTTGTGGTGATAGCTGTTAGTTTGTGTTGATGGCTGCTAGTTTGTGATGATAGCTGTTAGTTTGTGTTGATAGCTGCTACTTTGTGGTGATAGCTGTTAGTTTGTGTTTGTTGATGGCTGCTAGTTTGTGATGATAGCTGTTAGTTTGTGTTGATAGCTGCTACTTTGTGATGATAGCTGCTAGTTTGTGGTGATAGCTGCTAGTTTGTGATGATAGTTGCTAGTTTGTGATGATAGCTGCTAGTTTGTGATGATAGCTGCTACTTTGTGGTGATAGCTGCTAGTTTGTGATGATGGCTGCTAGTTTGTGTTGATAGCTGTTAGTTTGTGTTGATGGCTGCTAGTTTGTGGTGATAGCTGCTAGTTTGTGATGATAGCTGCTACTTTGTGGTGATAGCTGTTAGTTTGTGTTGATGGCTGCTAGTTTGTGGTGATAGCTGTTAGTTTGTGTTTATGGCTGCTAGTTTGTGATAACAGCTGCTAGTTTGTGATGATTGCTGCTAGTTTGTGATTATAGCTGTTAGTTTGTGTTGATGGCTGCTAGTCTGTGATGATGGCTGCTAGTTTGTGAGTATAGCTGTTAGTTTGTGTTGATGGCTGCTAGTTTGTGATGATGGCTGCTAGTTTGTGTTGATGGCTGCTAGTTTGTGATTATAGCTGCTAGTTTGTGATGATAGCTGTTTGTGTTGATGGCTGCTAGTTTGTGATGACAGCTGCTAGTTTGTGGTGATAGCTGCTAGTTTGTGATGATAGCTGCTAGTTTGTGGTGATAGCTGCTAGTCTGTGATGATAGCTGTTAGTTTGTGATGATACCTGTTTGTGTTGATGGCGGCTAGTTTATGATGATAGCTGCTAGTTTGTGATGATAGCTGCTAGTCTGTGATGATAGCTGTTAGTCTGTGATGATAGCTGTTAGTTTGTGATGATAGCTGCTAGTTTGTGATGATAGCTGCTAGTCTGTGATGATAGCTGTTAGTTTGTGATGATAGCTGCTAGTTTGTGATGATAGCTGCTAGTCTGTGATGATAGCTGCTAGTTTCTGATGATGGCTGCTACTTTGTGGTGATAGCTGTTAGTTTGTGTTGATGGCTGCTAGTTTGTGATGATAGCTGCTAGTTTGTGATGATAGCTGCTAGTTTGTGATGATAGCTGCTAGTTTGTGATGATAGCTGCTAGTTTGTGATGATAGCTGCTAGTTTGTGATGATAGCTGCTAGTTTGTGATGATAGCTGTTAGTTTGTGATGATAGCTGCTAGTTTGTGATGATGGCTGCTAGTTTGTGTGATAGCTGCTAGTTTGTGATGATAGCTGCTAGTTTGTGATGATAGCTGCTAGTTTGTGATGATAGCTGCTAGTCTGTGATGATAGCTGTTAGTTTGTGATGATAGCTGCTAGTTTGTGGTGATAGCTGCTAGTCTGTGATGATAGCTGCTAGTTTGTGATGATAGCTGCTAGTCTGTGATGATAGCTGTTAGTTTGTGATGATAGCTGCTAGTTTGTGATGATAGCTGCTAGTTTGTGATGATAGCTGCTAGTTTGTGATGATAGCTGCTAGTTTGTGATGATAGCTGCTAGTTTGTGATGATAGCTGTTAGTTTGTGATGATAGCTGTTTGTGTTGATGGCAGCTACTTTGTGGTGATAGCTGCTAGTCTGTGATGATAGCTGCTAGTTTGTGATGATAGCTGCTAGTCTGTGATGATAGCTGTTACTTTGTGATGATAGCTGTTTGTGTTGATGGCGGCTAGTTTGTGATGATAGCTGCTAGTTTGTGATGATAGCTGTTAGTTTGTGATGATAGCTGCTAGTTTGTGATGATAGCTGCTAGTCTGTGATGATAGCTCTTAGTTTGTGATGATAGCTGCTAGTTTGTGATGATAGCTGCTAGTCTGTGATGATAGCTGTTAGTTTGTGATGATAGCTGCTAGTTTGTGATGATAGCTGCTAGTTTGTGATGATAGCTGCTAGTCTGTGATGATAGCTGTTAGTTTGTGATGATAGCTGCTAGTTTGTGATGATAGCTGCTAGTCTGTGATGATAGCTGCTAGTTTCTGATGATGGCTGCTACTTTGTGGTGATAGCTGTTAGTTTGTGTTGATGGCTGCTAGTTGTGATGATAGCTGCTAGTTTGTGATGATAGCTGCTAGTTTGTGGTGATAGCTGCTAGTCTGTGATGATAGTTGCTAGTTTGTGATGATAGCTGCTAGTTTGTGGATGATAGCTGCTTAGTTGTGATGATAGCTGCTTTGTGTGATGGCGGCTAGTTTGTGATGATAGTGCTAGTTTGTGATGATAGCTGCTAGTTTGTGATGATAGCTGTGTGTGTTGATGGCGGCTAGTTTGTGATGATAGCTGCTAGTTTGTGATGATAGCTGGTAGTTTGTGATGATAGCTGCTAGTTTGTGATGATAGCTGTTAGTTTGTGTTGATGGCTGCTAGTTTATGATGACAGCTGCTACTTTGTGATGATAGCTGCTAGTTTGTGATGATAGCTGCTACTTTGTGATGATAGCTGCTAGTTTGTGATGATAGCTGCTACTTTGTGGTGACAGCTGCTAGTTTGTGATGATAGCTGCTAGTTTGTGATGATAGCTGTTAGTTTGTGGTGATAGCTGCTAGTTTGTGATGATAGCTGCTAGTTTGTGATGATAGCTGTTAGTTTGTGTTGATAGCTGCTACTTTGTGGTGATAGCTGTTAGTTTGTGTTGATGGCTGCTAGTTTGTGATGATAGCTGTTAGTTTGTGTTGATAGCTGCTACTTTGTGGTGATAGCTGTTAGTTTGTGTTTGTTGATGGCTGCTAGTTTGTGATGATAGCTGTTAGTTTGTGTTGATAGCTGCTACTTTGTGATGATAGTTGCTAGTTTGTGATGATAGCTGCTAGTTTGTGGTGATAGCTGCTACTTTGTGGTGATAGCTGCTAGTTTGTGATGATGGCTGCTAGTTTGTGTTGATAGCTGCTAGTTTGTGGTGATAGCTGCTAGTTTGTGATGATGGCTGCTAGTTTGTGTTGATAGTTGCTAGTTTGTGATGATAGCTGCTAGTTTGTGGTGATAGCTGCTACTTTGTGGTGATAGCTGCTAGTTTGTGATGATGGCTGCTAGTTTGTGTTGATGGCTGCTAGTTTGTGGTGATAGCTGCTAGTTTGTGATGATAGCTGCTACTTTGTGGTGATAGCTGTTAGTTTGTGGTGATAGCTGCTAGTTTGTGATGATAGCTGCTACTTTGTGGTGATAGCTGTTAGTTTGTGGTGATAGCTGCTAGTTTGTGATGATGGCTGTTAGTTTGTGATGATAGCTGCTAGTTTGTGGTGATAGCTGCTAGTTTGTGATGATAGTTGCTAGTTTGTGATGATAGCTGCTAGTTTGTGATGATAGCTGCTACTTTGTGGTGATAGCTGCTAGTTTGTGATGATGGCTGCTAGTTTGTGGTGATAGCTGCTAGTTTGTGATGATAGCTGCTACTTTGTGGTGATAGCTGTTAGTTTGTGTTGATGGCTGCTAGTTTGTGGTGATAGCTGTTAGTTTGTGTTTATGGCTGCTAGTTTGTGATAACAGCTGCTAGTTTGTGATGATTGCTGCTAGTTTGTGAGTATAGCTGTTAGTTTGTGTTGATGGCTGCTAGTTTGTGATGATGGCTGCTAGTTTGTGTTGATGGCTGCTAGTTTGTGATTATAGCTGCTAGTTTGTGATGATAGCTGTTTGTGTTGATGGCTGCTAGTTTGTGATGACAGCTGCTAGTTTGTGGTGATAGCTGCTAGTTTGTGATGATAGCTGCTAGTTTGTGATGATAGCTGCTAGTCTGTGATGATAGCTGTTAGTTTGTGATGATACCTGTTTGTGTTGATGGCGGCTAGTTTATGATGATAGCTGCTAGTTTGTGATGATAGCTGCTAGTCTGTGATGATAGCTGTTAGTCTGTGATGATAGCTGTTAGTTTGTGATGATAGCTGCTAGTTTGTGATGATAGCTGCTAGTCTGTGATGATAGCTGTTAGTTTGTGATGATAGCTGCTAGTTTGTGATGATAGCTGCTAGTCTGTGATGATAGCTGCTAGTTTCTGATGATAGCTGCTACTTTGTGGTGATAGCTGATAGTTTGTGTTGATGGCTGCTAGTTGTGATGATAGCTGCTAGTTTCTGATGATAGCTGCTACTTTGTGGTGATAGCTGATAGTTTGTGTTGATGGCTGCTACTTTGTGGTGATAGCTGTTAGTTTGTGTTGATGGCTGCTAGTTTGTGATGATAGCTGCTACATTGTGGTGATAGCTGCTAGTTTGTGATGATAGCTGCTAGTTTGTGGTGATAGCAGCTAGTTTGTGATGATAGCTGCTAGTTTGTGATGATAGCTGTTAGTTTGTGATGATAGCTGTTTGTGTTGATGGCGGCTACTTTGTGATGATAGCTGCTAGTTTGTGATGATAGCTGCTAGTTTGTGATGATAGCTGCTAGTTTGTGGTGATAGCAGCTAGTTTGTGATGATAGCTGCTAGTTTGTGATGATAGCTGTTAGTTTGTGATGATAGCTGTTTGTGTTGATGGCGGCTACTTTGTGGTGATAGCTGCTTAAAATTGTGGTGATAGCAGCTAGTTTGTGATGATAGCTGCTAGTTTGTGGATGATAGCTGCTAGTTTGTGGTGATAGCTGCTAGTTTGTGATGATAGCTGTTAGTTTGTGGTGATAGCTGCTAGTTTGTGATGATAGCTGCTAGTTTGTGATGATAGCTGCTAGTTTGTGGTGATAGCTGCTAGTTTGTGGTGATAGCTGCTAGTTTGTGTTGATAGCTGCTAGTTTGTGATGATAGCTGCTAGTTTGTGTGATAGATGCTAGTCTGTGATGATAGCTGCTAGTTTGTGATGATAGCTGCTAGTTTGTGATGATAGCTGCTAGTTTGTGGTGATAGCTGCTAGTTTGTGTTGATGGCTGCTAGTTTGTGATGATAGCTGCTAGTTTGTGATGATAGCTGCTAGTTTGTGATGATAGCTGCTAGTTTGTGTTGATAGATGCTAGTTTGTGATGATAGATGCTAGTTTGTGATGATAGCTGCTAGTTTGTGATGATAGCTGTTAGTTTGTGTTGATAGCTGCTAGTTTGTGATGATAGATGCTAGTTTGTGATGATAGCTGTTAGTTTGTGATGATAGCTGCTACTTTGTGGTGATAGCTGCTAGTTTGTGATGATGGCTGCTAGTTTGTGTTGATGGCAGCTAGTTTGTGATGATAGCTGCTAGTTTGTGATGATAGCTGCTACTTTGTGGTGATAGCTGCTAGTTTGTGATGATGGCTGCTAGTTTGTGATGATAGCTGCTACTTTGTGGTGATACCTGTTAGTTTGTGTTGATGGCTGCTAGTTTGTGGTGATAGCTGTTAGTTTGTGTTGATGGCTGCTAGTTTGTGATGATAGCTGCTAGTTTGTGATGATAGTTGCTAGTTTGTGATGATAGCTGCTACTTTGTGGTGATAGCTGTTAGTTTGTGATGATGGCTGCTACTTTGTGGTGATAGCTGTTAGTTTGTGTTGATGGCTGCTAGTTTGTGATGATAGCTGCTAGTTTGTGATGATAGCTGCTACTTTGTGGTGATAGCTGTTAGTTTGTGTTGATGGCTGCTAGTTTGTGATGATGGCTGCTACTTTGTGGTGATAGCTGTTAGTTTGTGTTGATGGCTGCTAGTTTGTGATGATAGCTGCTAGTTTGTGATGATAGCTGCTAGTTTGTGATGATAGCTGCTAGTTTGTGATGATAGCTGTTAGTTTGTGATGATAGCTGTTTGTGTTGATGGCAGCTACTTTGTGGTGATAGCTGCTAGTTTGTGATGATAGCTGCTAGTTTGTGATGACAGCTGCTACTTTGTGATGATAGCTGCTAGTTTGTGATGATAGCTGCTACTTTGTGATGATAGCTGCTAGTTTGTGTTGATGGCTGCTAGTTTGTGATGATGGCTGCTACTTTGTGGTGATAGCTGTTAGTTTGTGTTGATGGCTGCTAGTTTGTGATGATAGCTGCTACTTTGTGGTGATAGCTGTTAGTTTGTGTTGATGGCTGCTAGTTTGTGATGATGGCTGCTACTTTGTGGTGATAGCTGTTAGTTTGTGTTGATGGCTGCTAGTTTGTGATGATAGCTGCTACTTTGTGGTGATAGCTGTTAGTTTGTGTTGATGGCTGCTAGTTTGTGATGATGGCTGCTACTTTGTGGTGATAGCTGTTAGTTTGTGTTGATGGCTGCTAGTTTGTGATGATAGCTGCTAGTTTGTGATGATAGCTGCTAGTTTGTGATGATAGCTGCTAGTTTGTGATGATAGCTGTTAGTTTGTGTTGATAGCTGCTAGTTTGTGATGATAGCTGCTAGTTTGTGATGATAGCTGCTAGTTTGTGGTGATAGCTGTTAGTTTGTGATGATAGCTGTTAGTTTGTGGTGATAGCTGTTAGTTTGTGTTGATGGCTGCTAGTTTGTGATGATGGCTGCTACTTTGTGGTGATAGCTGTTAGTTTGTGATGATAGCTGCTAGTTTGTGATGATAGCTGCTAGTTTGTGATGATAGCTGCTAGTTTGTGATGATAGCTGTTAGTTTGTGGTGATAGCTGTTAGTTTGTGGTGATAGCTGTTAGTTTGTGTTGATGGCTGCTAGTTTGTGATGATGGCTGCTACTTTGTGGTGATAGCTGTTAGTTTGTGTTGATGGCTGCTAGTTTGTGATGATAGCTGCTAGTTTGTGATGATAGCTGTTAGTTTGTGATGACAGCTGCTACTTTGTGATGATAGCTGCTAGTTTGTGGTGATAGCTGCTAGTTTGTGATGATGGCTGCTAGTTTGTGATGATAGCTGCTACTTTGTGGTGATACCTGTTAGTTTGTGTTGATGGCTGCTAGTTTGTGGTGATAGCTGTTAGTTTGTGTTGATGGCTGCTAGTTTGTGATGATAGCTGCTAGTTTGTGATGATAGTTGCTAGTTTGTGATGATAGCTGCTACTTTGTGGTGATAGCTGTTAGTTTGTGATGATGGCTGCTACTTTGTGGTGATAGCTGTTAGTTTGTGTTGATGGCTGCTAGTTTGTGATGATAGCTGCTAGTTTGTGATGATAGCTGCTACTTTGTGGTGATAGCTGTTAGTTTGTGTTGATGGCTGCTAGTTTGTGATGATGGCTGCTACTTTGTGGTGATAGCTGTTAGTTTGTGTTGATGGCTGCTAGTTTGTGATGATAGCTGCTAGTTTGTGATGATAGCTGCTAGTTTGTGATGATAGCTGTTAGTTTGTGATGATAGCTGTTTGTGTTGATGGCAGCTACTTTGTGGTGATAGCTGCTAGTTTGTGATGATAGCTGCTAGTTTGTGATGACAGCTGCTACTTTGTGATGATAGCTGCTAGTTTGTGATGATAGCTGCTACTTTGTGATGATAGCTGCTAGTTTGTGTTGATGGCTGCTAGTTTGTGATGATGGCTGCTACTTTGTGGTGATAGCTGCTAGTTTGTGGTGATAGCTGTTAGTTTGTGTTGATGGCTGTTAGTTTGTGTTGATGGCTGCTAGTTTGTGACGATAGATGCTAGTTTGTGATGATAGCTGCTACTTTGTGGTGACAGCTGCTAGTTTGTGATGATAGCTGCTAGTTTGTGATGATAGCTGCTAGTTTGTGGTGATAGCTGTTAGTTTGTGATGATAGCTGCTAGTTTGTGATGATGGCTGCTAGTTTGTGTTGATGGCAGCTAGTTTGTGATGATAGCTGTTAGTTTGTGTTGATAGCTGCTACTTTGTGGTGATAGCTGTTAGTTTGTGATGATAGCTGCTACTTTGTGGTGATAGCTGCTAGTTTGTGTTGATGGCAGCTAGTTTGTGATGATAGCTGCTAGTTTGTGGTGATAGCTGTTAGTTTGTGATGATAGCTGCTAGTTTGTGATGATGGCTGCTAGTTTGTGTTGATGGCAGCTAGTTTGTGATGATAGCTGCTAGTTTGTGATGATAGCTGCTACTTTGTGGTGATAGCTGCTAGTTTGTGATGATGGCTGCTAGTTTGTGATGATAGCTGCTACTTTGTGGTGATACCTGTTAGTTTGTGTTGATAGCTGCTAGTTTGTGATGATAGCTGCTAGTTTGTGATGATAGCTGCTACTTTGTGGTGATACCTGTTAGTTTGTGTTGATGGCTGCTAGTTTGTGTTGATGGCTGCTAGTTTGTGATGATAGCTGCTAGTTTGTGATGATAGTTGCTAGTTTGTGATGATAGCTGCTACTTTGTGGTGATAGCTGTTAGTTTGTGATGATGGCTGCTACTTTGTGGTGATAGCTGTTAGTTGTGTTGAGGCTGCTAGTTTGTGATGATAGCTGCTAGTTTGTGATGATAGCTGCTACTTTGTGGTGATAGCTGTAGTTGTGTTGATGGCTGCTAGTTGTGATGATGGCTGCTACTTTGTGGTGATAGCTGTTAGTTTGTGTTGATAGCTGCTAGTTTGTGATGATAGCTGCTACTTTGTGGTGATAGCTGCTAGTTTGTGATGATAGCTGCTACTTTGTGGTGATAGCTGCTAGTTTGTCATAATAGCTGCTAGTTTGTAATGATGGTTGCTGGTTTGTGATAATAGCTGCTAGTTTGTGATGATGGGTGCTAGTTTGTGATAATAGCTGCTAGTTTGTAATGATGGTTGCTAGTTTGTGATGATAGCTGTTAGTTTGTAATGATGGTAGCTAGTTTGTGATAATAGCTACTAGTTTGTAATGATGGTTGCTAGTTTGTGATGATGGCTGCTAGTTTGTGATAATAGCTGCTAGTTTGTAATGATGGCTGCTAGTTTGTAATGATGGCTGCTAGTTTGTGTTGATAGCTGCTAGTTTGTGTTGATAGCTGCTAGTTTGTGTTGATGGCTGCTAGTTTGTGATGATGACTGTTAGTTTGTGATGATATGTGCTAGTTTGTGTTGATGGCTGCTAGTTTGTGATGATTGTTAGTTTGTGATGATGGCTGCTAGTTTGTGTTGATGGCTGTTAGTTTGTGATGATTGTTAGTTTGTGATGATGGCTGCTAGTTTGTGTTGATGGCTGTTAGTTTGTGATGATGGCTGCTAGTTTGTGTTGATGGCTGTTAGTTTGTGATGATGGTTGCTAGTTTGTGATGATGACTGTTAGTTTGTGTTGATGGCTGCTAGTTTGTGTTGATGGCTGCTAGTTTGTGATGATGACTGTTAGTTTGTGATCATAGCTGCTAGTTTGTGATGATAACTGCTAGTTTGTGATAATAGCTGCTAGTTTGTGATGATGGCTGCTAGTTTGTCATGATAACTGCTAGTTTGTGTTGATAACTGCTAGTTTGTGTTGATAGCTGCTAGTTTGTGTTGATGGCTGCTAGTTTGTGATGATGACTGTTAATTTGTGTTGATAGCTGCTAGTTTGTGTTTATGGCTGCTAGTTTGTGTTGATGGCTGCTAGTTTGTGATGATTGTTAGTTTGTGATGATGGCTGCTAGTTTGTGTTGATGGCTGTTAGTTTGTGATGATGACAGTTTGTGATGATGGTTGCTAGTTTGTGATGATGACTGTTAGTTTGTGATGATGGCTGCTAGTTTGTGTTGATGGCTGCTAGTTTGTGATGATGACTGTTAGTTTGTGATAATAGCTGCTAGTTTGTGATGATGGCTGCTAGTTTGTGACGATGGCTGCTAGTTTGTGATAATAGCTGCTAGTTTGTGATGATGGCTGCTAATTTGTCATGATAGCTGCTAGTTTGTGTTGATGGCTGCTAGTTTGTAATGATGGTTGCTAGTTTGTGTTGATGGCTGCTAGTTTGTGATGATGACTGTTAGTTTGTGATGATAGCTGCTAGTTTGTGTTGATGGCTGCTAGTTTGTGATGATGGCTGCTAGTTTGTGTTGATGGCTGCTAGTTTGTGATGATGACTGTTAGTTTGTGATAATAGCTGCTATTTTGTGATGATGGCTGCTAGTTTGTGACGATGGCTGCTAGTTTGTCATAATAGCTGCTAGTTTGTGATGATGGCTGCTAGTTTGTCATGATAGCTGCTAGTTTGTGTTGATGGCTGCTAGTTTGTAATGATGGTTGCTAGTTTGTGTTGATGGCTGCTAGTTTGTGATGATGACTGTTTGTGATGATGGCTGCTAGTTTGTGTTGATAGCTGCTAGTTTGTGTTGATGACTGTTTGTGATGATGGCTGCTAGTTTGTGTTGATAGCTGCTAGTTTGTGTTGATGGCTGCTAGTTTGTAATGATGGTTGCTAGTTTGTGATAATAGCTGCTAGTTTGTGATGGCCTCTCTTCATTGGCTTCCTGTTAATTCTAGAATAGAATTTAAAATTCTTCTTCTTACTTATAAGGTTTTGAATAATCAGGTCCCATCTTATCTTAGGGACCTCGTAGTACCATATCACCCCAATAGAGCGCTTCGCTCTCAGACTGCAGGCTTACTTGTAGTTCCTAGGGTTTGTAAGAGTAGAATGGGAGGCAGAGCCTTCAGCTTTCAGGCTCCTCTCCTGTGGAACCAGCTCCCAATTCAGATCAGGGAGACAGACACCCTCTCTACTTTTAAGATTAGGCTTAAAACTTTCCTTTTTGCTAAAGCTTATAGTTAGGGCTGGATCAGGTGACCCTGAACCATCCCTTAGTTATGCTGCTATAGACGTAGACTGCTGGGGGGTTCCCATGATGCACTGTTTCTTTCTCTTTTTGCTCTGTATGCACCACTCTGCATTTAATCATTAGTGATCGATCTCTGCTCCCCTCCACAGCATGTCTTTTTCCTGGTTCTCTCCCTCAGCCCCAACCAGTCCCAGCAGAAGACTGCCCCTCCCTGAGCCTGGTTCTGCTGGAGGTTTCTTCCTGTTAAAAGGGAGTTTTTCCTTCCCACTGTCGCCAAGTGCTTGCTCACAGGGGGTCGTTTTGACCGTTGGGGTTTTACATAATTATTGTATGGCCTTGCCTTACAATATAAAGCGCCTTGGGGCAACTGTTTGTTGTGATTTGGCGCTATATAAATAAAATTGATTGATTGATTGATTGATTGTCCTTTAATTAAAAAAAAAAAAACAGTGTGTGATACATTAATTTTTATGTATATTTTAGAGATCATGGTGGATGGAATCCATGCATACTGCAGGAACACACATCCCAAACACGTCACAGCTGTTAATGTAGAGAATAAACAGCATTTCATCATTTTGTTCTGCAATCTAGTGTGACACAGACAGGGTGGAACAAGACATCCATTCAGCTCATCCTCAATATGTCACTGTCTTTTTTTAAATTTTATTTTATTTTTTTGGCAGGCTGGGCTGTGAACGATTTGAGGCACAACTTGTATTCACTGTGCACATCAGGTCAGTTTCAAAAAGGCCACGTCAACTTTCCAACTTGCGCAACAGCAACTCCCATTGAAATTACTCAGCATCCAGATGTTTTCCTCCACAACAAGTTATTAGCAAACATCTTCTGTAGGATTATGGAAATTACAATCATTAGATTTTGTTGATACGTGCAGGTTCAGTGATGCTTTACTGAAAAACTCCTGTTTCACTGGCATTTTTTTTAGTTGTGTAGGAAAACAAATGCTGTCAAGTTGAGGCATGCCCATTTTGCAACTAATAATTTGCATGAAAAGAATTCCATATTTATCTGAAATGATGGATGCACAATAATGTCAACCCCAACGCCTGCAGTGAAACTAAATGTCATTTGTTTGCATTTGGATTTTGCAGAAAAATAAAAGTGTTTATTATCAGACTGCATTCCAGTTGTTCAGCTGCTATTTTATAACCTGCAGCCATCAGTGGGAGCAGCGTGCTGGAGGCTAGTGCCTGTTAAGATTCCGCGTAATTCCCCCGTGTACTCTCTGATTGAAGGGGAAACTGCTGCTCAGACATACAAGACATTAAATCATGCATCCCAATGTATAATCTTACACATCAGGAAAAAGGGCAAGCACTTAATAATTAAGCTTACCTTTCACTGACTGTAATTATCATCAAAAACAAACTCATTCTAAGGGACAAAATGCAATTCAGCTATCAGGCAGGAAGCTCTAAAAGTCACACTTTTGTACAGAATGAAAGGATGAGGACTGGATCTGGTACAAGTTCTCTCTACTGGTTCTTACCACTATATCAAGTTGTGGTACTTGAAATCGTGTTTGGCTTCAAGCCCATTCCAGAGACCACTTTTCAAGGTCTTGGTCTTGATTTGCATTTGCACTCAGGTCAGTTTATTTATACATCCATACATTCATTCATTTTCTGCCATTATCTGACTCTGCAGCTCATTCCACACTTCCCTATCTTCAGCCAAGTCCTCTCACGCTTCGTGGGGGATCCTGCAATGTTCCCAAGCTAGTTGGAAAATATAATCCCTCCAGTGAACTACCTGAGATGGCTCCTGTTGACGTAAAGGAGCAGCAGCTCTACTCTGAATCCCTCCCGGATATTTGGGGTTCTAACCCTGTACCTGAGTGCCTGCCTAGACACCCAACAGATGAACCTCATTTCCATGGCGTGTATCCACAGACTTGTTCTTTCGGTCATTACCCCAAGTTCATGACCATATAGGTGAGGATAGGACTGTTACTTCGAGAGGCTTAGCTCTTTCATCACCATGATGGTCTGGTACAGTGTCTACAGGACCTCAGGTACAGCCCAAATCTGTCTTTTGATCTTAGCCCTACACCTGCCCCAGTCTGAGGTCAAGAGTGCTCTGGAGCAGGTTTTCATCCAGGCTGTCTCTATTCTTTGCTGCATTCATTTTTCCCTCAATCCTGACTAGTCTCCCGGTTCCTACCACTGAAAAACATCCCCATAACATGATGCTGCCACCAGCATACTTCACTGTAGGAATGATGCCTGATTTCCTCCAAACATGATGCCTGGCATTTGTCCCAAAGAGTTCAACGTTTGTCTCATCAGATCAGAGAATTTGGTTTTTCATGGTCTGAGAGTCCTTCGGGTACCTTTTGGCAATCTCCAGTTGGGCTGCCATGTGCCTTTTACTAAGGAGTGGCTTCATCTGGCCACTGTACAATTTAGGTCTGATTGGTGGATTGCTGCAGAGATGGTTGTCACTCTGGAAGGTTCTCCTCTCTCCACAGAGGAATGATGGAGCTCTGGCAGAGTGACCATCAGGTTCTTGGTCACCTCCCTGACTAAGGCCCATCTCCCCTTATCGCTCAATTTAGACAGGCGGCCAGCTCTAGGAAGAGTCCTGGTGGAGGCAAACTTCTTCCATTTATGGATGATGGAGGCCACTGTGCTCAATGAGACCTTCAAAGCAGCAGAAAGAGTTCCGTGCCTTGAAACAGTCCTGTCTTGGAGGTCTACAGACAATTCTGTTGACTTTGTGCTTGGTTTGTGCTCTGACATTCACAGTCAACTGTGGGACCTTAAATGTAGACAGATGTGTGCCTTTCCAAATCAAGTCCAATCAACTGAATTTACCCCAGGTTGACTCCATTTAAGCTGTAGAAACATTGAAGGATGATCAGTGGAAACAGGATGCACCTGAGCTTAGTTTTTTTTATTTTTAATAAATTTAAAAAAATCTCAAAAAGCCTTTTTCACATTGCCATTATGGGGTACTTTGTGTAGAATCTTGAGGAAAAGTAAAGAATTTCACCCATTTTGGAATAATGTAATATAACAAAATGTGTAAAAAGTGAAGCGCTGTGAATACTGTCCGGGTGCAGTGTACATCTAATGCACAATGTGATGGTGTAATGCAACAGGCTTGTACCATGAGATATGTGCAAAAATAACAGTACCTCTTCCATCGTAAAACTTTAGGACAAGCGAAAGGAAAATCTCCATGAGATGTCCAACAATGTCTCCAAAGGCTCCAAGGAAATGCTAGGGATTACCAAGGTATGTTGCAATGAAAGAAAATACATTTTTCAAAATGTTGTAAAGTCAGCCATGGTTAAAATAACACCATTGATGGGATATTCTGGTTTGGTATGGTCACCCTCCTCCACCCTTGAAAATTTTCCAAGGGCAAGGTTTCAAACTGTGAGCTTCTGGGATCCTTATCCATGCAAGTAGGTCGGACGTTTTAGTGAAGGACAATGTGGTTGGATTTTAAACAGAACTGATGAAATGTCAAAGCTACAGAGAAGCATTTTATCACTGAGTCACAAAGTATTAATTGGTTAATCAAGTGTCAAACATGTAAATCACAGGTGTTGGGCTTTCTGAGCACTCCTTCGAGTTGCTGGGCCGTGAACACTGAGGACAAGACTGATCACAGCAGCATTGACTCTGATCATTACAGCCCTCTGTTGTTTGTCACATCTGTATTTCTCGACAGCGCAATTGCAGCTCTACAAGCGGTGGACTGTGTGTCTGTCTGTCTGAGATAAACTCCCAAACTATATTATGTAGCCCTAAAAACTATATATATTTTGAATGTGTTGGCCATCTCTGTTTATTTAAGCCCTTTCTTTAGCTACTTTATGTTCTCAACTGTTAAGCACCTGACTGTCCTGTACAACCCAGTTTGCCTTCCTGTCTGAATACATTCATTTTATGTTTGTAAAATTGCAATGTAAAAACATTGAAATACACCACTACCTCAATTTTGGTTCATTGATATTTACATTTACTGTTACCTACCTTTTGTGTGTAATTTTGTTATAAATTTGATTGCAAAACAAAGTCTGCATGAAGGACTTCAAATGTGTTTGTCTTTTAACCAAGTATTTCCACTTAGTTTGGGGAGTCCACCTCTTATAGTTCTGCTGGACAAACTTTAGCCCATTAAATATTATGTTTATAAGACATCAGCATTACAAAAACAAATGTTGGGCAATTGTTTTGATTAAAATGTCTAAAATGGCTTATGTCTAAAACAGGTTAACCCGGACAGCGCCGGGTACCCCAGCTAGTATATATATATATATATATATATATATATATATATATATATATATATATATATATATATATATATATATATATATATATCAGCCACATGGGGTGTGCAGCCAGTACATTCTGAGTGCTGGTCCCAAGCCCGGATAAATGAGGAGGGTTGTGTCAGGAAGGGCATCCGGCGTAAAACAAGCCAACCCAACTATGCAGACTCAGAATCGAATTCCCATACCGGATCGGTCACGACCCGGGTTAACAACGTCCGCCACCAGTGCTATTGCCCAACAGGGTGCCGGTGGAAATTGGGCTACTGCTGGGCGAAGACAACGAAGAAGAGGAGGAAAATGTTGCCACGAACAGCGGGAGAAGAAGAAAACTAGAAGGGTGGAAATGAGAGTGGGGACTTTGAATGTTGGTAGTATGACTGGTAAAGGGAGAGAGCTGGCTGATATGATGGAGAGGAGAAAGGTAGACATATTGTGTGTGCAAGAGACCAAGTGGAAGGGAAGTAAGAGCAGGAGCATCGGCGGTGGGTACAAGTTGTTGTACCATGGTGAGGACAGGAAGAGAAATGGTGTTGGGGTCATTTTAAAGGAAGAGTATGTTAAAAGTGTGTTGGAGGTTAAGCGAGTGTCTGACAGGGTGATGAGTGTGAAGTTGGAAATTGAAGGGGTGATGATGAATATCATCAGTGCATATGCCCCACAGGTAGGTTGTGAGATGAAGGAGAAAGAAGATTTCTGGAGTGTGTTAGATGAGGTGGTGGAGAGTGTGCCCAAGCATGAAAGAGTGGTGATAGGAGCAGACTTCAATGGGCATGTTGGTGAAGAGAACAGAGGTGATGAGGAAGTAATGGGTAGATATGTAATCAAGGATAGGAATGGGGAAGGACAGATGGTAATTGATTTTGCAAAAAGGATGGAAATGGCTGTGGTGAATACCTACTTTAAGAAAAGGGAGGAGCACAGGCTAACATATAAGAGTGGAGGAAGGTGCACACAGGTGGACTACATTCTTTATAGGAGATGCAAGCTAAAAGAAATCACAGGCTGTAAGGTGGTAGCAGGAGAGAGTGTTACTAGACAGCATAGGATGGTTGTTTATAGGATGACTTTAGAGGTAAAGAAGAAGAAGAGAGTGAGAGCTCAACAAAGGATCAGATGGTGGAAGCTGAAGGAGGAAGATTGTTGTGTGAAGGTGAGAAGCACTAGTTGGAGAGGAAGCAATTTTGGACAACTGGAAAAGTACTGCAGATGTGGTGAGGGAGACAGCTAGGGCAGTACTGGGTATGACATCTGGACAGTGGAAGGAAGACAAGGAGACTTGGTGGTGGAATGAAGAGGTCCAGGAAAGCATAAGGAGAAAGAGGTTGGCGAAAAAGTTTTGGGATAGTCGGAGAGATGAAGAAAGTAGACAGGAGTACAAGGAGATGCGGCGTAAGGCGAGAAGAGAAGTGGCAAAAGCAAAGGAAAAGGCATATTGCGAGCTGTACAAGAAGTTGAATAGTAAGGAAGGAGAAAAGGACTTGTACCGATTGGCCAGACAAAGGGACAGAGCTGGAAAGGATGTGCAGCAGGTTAGGGTGGTAAAAGATGCACATGGTAATGTGCTGACAAGTGAGGAGTGTGTGCTGAGAAGGTGGAGGGAATATTTTGAAGAGTTGATGAATAAAGAAAATGAGAAAAGGCTGAATGATGTAGTGAGAGTAAATCAGGAAGTAAAAGAGATTAGCAAGGAAGAAGTGAGGGCTGCTATGAAGAGGACGAAGAGTGGAAAGGCAGGTGGGCCAGATGACATTCCAATGGAGGCATGGAAATGTCTAGGAGAGATGGCAGCAGAGTTTCTAACCAGATTGTTTAATAAAATCTTGGAAAGTGAGAGGATGCCTGAGGAGTGGAGACGAAGTGTGCTGGTTCCTATTTTCAAGAACAAGGGTGATGTGCAGAGCTGCAGTAACTACAGAGGCATAAAGCTGATCAGCCACAGCATGAAGTTATGGGAAAGAGTAGTAGAAGCTAGGCTTAGAAAACAGGTGAAGATCTGTGAGCAGCAATATGGTTTCATGTCGAGAAAGAGCACTACAGATGCAATGTTTGCTCTGAGAATACTGTTGGAAAAGTACAGAGAAGGACAGAAAGAGTTACATTGTGTGTTTGTGGACTTAGAAAAAGCTTATGATAGGGTGCCAAGAGAAGAGTTGTGGCATTGTATAAGGAAGTCTGGAGTGGCGGAGAACTAGGTTAGGGTAGTACACGCACACACAAAACAAATCCACTGTGCTGAAAGCCGTCTGGAGGCATGAAGAGCTGTTAGCTGTTGGCCAAGTGGTTAATGCACTTGGTTTCAGTGCAGAAGGTTCCGGGTTCAAATCCCACCCCTGCCACATTTCTCCATGTAATGTGGAGTTGCACCAGGAAGGGCATCCGGTGTAAAACCTGTGCCACTTCAACATGTAGATCCACCTTGGATTTGCTGTGGCGACCCCAAGTGCAAACAAGGGAGCAGCCGAAGGGACTTACTTTACGAAGCTGGTGCACGGCATCACCAGAATTATTTTTGGACTCCTATTTAAAATTTGTGCTGGATTGTTGATGTCAGAACAGCAGTGATGCACCAAAGCTGGACAAATTTCTGACATGATTTTTCGCTGGAGTGAGGAAGTACACAAACTCTTTTTCTGTTTTTTGGGGGGTTTTTTTGTTTGTTTTGTTTTTTGTAAGTACACAATGTCAGTGCAGTGACGCACCAAAATGCAAGTCCCTTTTCTGTTGTTTATAAATTAATATAATATCAAATGACAGGGATCTATTTTAGCCATTATATAAAACAAATAATGAATGTTTTTACATTCTTTCAGTGGAACGAATATTTAATTCGGTGAAAGCTGGAACATACCATTCAACTCAGCTTCACCATGATGAATGGTATGTTCCAGCTTTCATCTCATGAAATATTCGTACCATTGAACTCATAAACATTCATTATTTGTATACAGTGTTTCCTCTGTACATTTTCCTGTGTGTACAAGTGGTGAGTTGGGAAAAATGCTATACATTCACGTGAAAGGAACAAAGAAGGCACTCTCCGTACACGTCGAGCATGCTTGAGTGCGTTCAACCACTTACAGTGTCAGTTACAGTTGCATAACTAGAGAAACAAGGGGTCAAATGCACCACACACACACACACACTATTTGTATTTGAGTTGTGCTAAATAGGTTCCTTGGTAATGTATAGTCTGAGCTTCAGATTTAAAGGACTCCTGTAAAGATAACTTATGCCTGGTAAATACCACCTAACACTGATATTTAGTGGACAGTCTCAAAGTGTGGTGTTTTGTTTAATGACACACAGTTAATCCTATTGATACAACTTATTTACTCATTTTCTTAAGGAGTTGGACTAATGTAACATATTTAATATGTTGACCTGAGTTCAGTTTCCAGTCATGCTACCTGTCCTTGGACAGGACACTTCATTGCCTTTGTTCCAGTCTACCCAGCTGTAAATGGGTACTGGTCTTGGCTGGGGAAGTAGACAGTGTTACACTGGCCTCCTGCCCAGGGGAAGTTGTAATTTCTCATCTGCTTCATGCAACAGAGCCTAAGGATAAGCACGGGCAAAAATGGGCCGAAGGGCCTATATAGGATTTTCTTCTTCTCTTACTTTACTCTTCTACCTTTACCTCCCAGCTATTGAATTCCATCCAGAACCAATGTGTATAGACTCATGAGTTAACTTCTGCATTCATAGGCAGTCCCTTAGCAAGTGGTTGCCATGAAAACGCTTTGACCCTCAGAACTGAAGTGACAATCACATTAAAGGAGAACTTGTGAATGAACAAAAATAGTAAACCTTAGAAAAACTGCTACTTTACTGGAGGGAAATTCATAAAAAAAAGTTTTAGAGGTTGCTGTCAATCCTCTAAAACATTGCACAGAGCTTATTGCTGTCATTATACTGAATAAAGAAATGATGACAACAAAATTTAAGCTTTTTCTTCAGAATGTAACCAGGTCAGGCAGCATGGAGCAGCAATAGGTTGCAAGAAGTAAGATTTTCCCACATACAGAGCACACAGTTTAGCAGGGTTTTTATTGTCCTTGTCAAACAAGGAATCATTCAATGAAATCTGTCCACTGCATTTAACCCACTGTAATTAGAGTTAAACACAATCCGCCCACTAGGAGCAGTGGGCAGCCACAGTCGGGCACCAGGAACCAACTTCAGATGTAGATGTTGCCTTGGTCAATGGTAGAGAAAGATGCAGGACCCTAATATGCATGTTTTTGATAGTTAGAGGAAAGTGGATTGCCCAGGCACACAGACATAGGGAGGACATGCAAACTCCACACAGAAAGGAACAGGGCATGGGTGGAACAAAACCCTAGACCTTGCTGTGAGGCAATAGTGCTAACCACTATCATGCTCATTGGTTAGCTGAGGTGTCACCCTTGACTGTGTCTGGTGTAAAATCTATTCAAAATTACTTCAATTCATTTAATCAAAATCATACGCCATCTGAGATCAATACAAGTCAGATCAAGAGACCTGGGTTTCACAAACTGGGGTGCATGCATCTCTGGGGGTGTGTGGTTTGCCACTAGGGGGTGCATGAGGGAAAATGTGGAATGACGGAAGGTTCATGTTTTTTCCCTGTTTGTGTTTTTTCCTTCCTCTGGCTGATATGGGGATCACTGGACAGCACCTCCCTGAATGTGAAACCTTTTGTTTTCTTTTTGGACCAAACTGTGAGTAATTTCACAGCACTTGTCATCAAAAAGGAAATGTTTTCAACTGCTGTCTGCCACAGCAACACAAAATATGTTGTATCCTTGACAAGATGGACAAGACATCATCTGACTACCACAGAAATGGCAGAAGAGTTTGACATCAGCACTTTTTCGGCATGAAAAGACGTGCGGAGGGATTCGCGCGTCGGGAAGGAGGCACAGGGCACAGAACAAAAAGAAACGCCGTGATGAAGCCTCACAGGACATGTTGTGGTATGTCCAGCCCGTCCACAATTTCTCGGATAGTCACACGGCTGAAAAGGGCTTGTCCTGTGAGACCAACACAGAGGTGCTTTCGTCCCGCGCCATGAGCAGCTCCGTGGTGAATTTCTCCGCTCCTCTTTCCATTATAAAAACTCCTGTAACAGTGGAATGTGCTATGTCCAGCTGTCTTGCCATTTCTCTGGTAGTCAGATGACGTCCCGGATCAACAAAGCGTTCACTTTCGAAATGATCTGGTCATTTGAGCCTGTCGATCGCTGCTCGGTGCGCGGCGCACCATCCGCCACTGTGGGCCATCTTTAATCCAGTTGTAATTGTCCTTAATCTCTGTGATCCCCATAAGATCTTCACCGAAAGCCATCTGAATTTTCCAAATGGTTTCCACTTGGCTGTCTCTCACACTTTCTGAAAAAAATTTTGACGAAGCAAAGCGGCAGTCGATCAGCCAATTTCCTGACTATGAAAATCCGACGAGGGGGCTGGACCACTCCTCCCACAAGGCGTGCTCACAGGCTGGACACCGGTGCACACAGCCATCCAGTTACAATCAGGTAAATTAATTAATTTATTGACAGTTTCTTTCTACTAATGTATAATGGGTGAGGATAACCTGCCTCCTTGGTGAACTACCAATGTGAAATGTGAATTTATTCATTTTAATCTTTGTGAACTAAACTTTGAGCTAGTTCTTGTGCAATATTAGTTATTGTTATGGGCGGCCAGTGGTAAGGGGTGCACAAACTTTGACAGAATGTACACGGGTGTGTGTGACCTAAAACATTTGGGAACCAGTGCTCTCAACTTTACCCATCCCATGAGCAAGCACACTGCCGACAGCAGTAAGGAAACTCTATCAGCATTTTTGATTATAGGAAAAAACCTCAAGCGGACCAGAGTGAGTGGAGTTACCATTTGCTATGTTCCTTCAAAAAGCACAAAGATTGGCCAAAGTATTGGAACTAAACAACCAGTGTTGGGCACATTACTTAAAAAAGTAATTAGTTCCAATACTTCCAATACTGACTTACAGTATTATAAAGTAATTAGTTACTAGGGAAAGTAACTATTGCATTACCCCAGAATTTATATCTTGACCTCGGAACATCTAAGTGAAGCTGGCCAGACGCCCGTAATGTGCTACTGTACATGCATGGAGTTAAAATTTCAGACAGGTAAGGAGGTGCAAGGCCATTAAGAGCTTCATAAACAAACATTAAAATCTGAAAATCAATTCTAAAAATGAACTGGAAGCCAGTGGAGTGAGTACAGGACAGACGTAATATTCTCATATCTAAAAGTGTTTGTTAAAAGACGAGCAGCAGCATTCTGCACCAACTGGAGTGCAAGAGAAAACTGATTAATGGCAGTATAAAGTACATTACAATAATCAAGTTTAGAGCTGATGAAAGCATGAATGGCCGTTTCAAGATCACGTCTACTGCCAGAAGACGAAGCTGGAAAAAAACTTGATCTAACAACAGAGTTTATCTATTGATCAAACTGCAAACAGCTGTCAAATATCACCCCCAAGTTCATGACAGCTGGTTTTACATAATTAGCCAGAGCACCAAAGTTTGGTGCTACCACATTCGGTATGCCAGAATGCTCAAACACAATGATCTCAGTTTTACCATCATTCAGGTAGTGGAAGTTTTGGGACAGTCACTGCTTTATATCACAAACACAATTAAATAATGATGACAATGCATCACTCCCCTTAGTCCTCATAGGCAGATAGATTTGCAGATCATCCACACAGCAATGAAAGGACAGGCTGTGCTAAGCTATAATTGATCTTGGTCGCTGGTGTGAGCAAATGCATGTGTTTGTACTGTATTTGTGTGTGAATTCCTGCCCACCTGATGAAAACGGCTTCAAGGAGCTTAATTATAGTAACTTGCCACATTTTATTGTCAGTAACTATAACTGTGTTGTAACAATGGAAACAGAAATTAGTTAGATTACCTGAAAAAAAAAAATAAGAGTTTGTAACGGTGCTTATGTTAACGGTGTTATTCCCATCAATGTAAACAACCATATATAGTCCAGTGTTCTCAATGATGGGATAGTTGAAAAGATGAGTTGAAGATGCAAGGCCTGGTGAATACACTGTTTGTACAGTTGTGTTCAAACGTTTACATACACCTTAAGCCCGTTTAACATCACTGACAGCTTGGAGTCTTTTGTGGTAGTTGTGGACGAGGCTCTCTGATGGTAAAACTGACACTGAATATGTCTTGGACTTTATTTACATCAATTATGAAAACATACAAACAGTATGGCACTCTATGGTAAATCTGCATGTAGTAGGCAGTTCTCAAAAACTGAGTGACTGTGCAAGAAGTAGAAGAGTGAGGAAAGCCATCAAGACACCCAGAAGAAGTTATAGACTTATGTGGCTGTGACTGGAGAAATTGTGCACAGTGCAAGCTGTGCATTTTGTATCACTACAACCCCTGGCAAAAATTATGGAATCACCGGCCTCGGAGGATGTTCATTCAGTTGTTTAATTTTGTAGAAAAAAAGCAGATCACAGACATGACACAAAACTGAAGTCATTTCAAATGGCAACTTTCTGGCTTTAAGAAACACTATAAGAAATCAAGAAAATTGTGGCAGTCAGTAATGGTTACTTTTTTAGACCAAGCAGAGGAAAAAAATATGGAATCACTCAATTCTGAGGAAAAAATTATGGAATCACCCTGTAAATTTTCATCCCCAAAACTAACACCTGCATCATATCAGATCTGCTCGTTAGTCTGCATCTAAAAAGGAGTGAACACACCTTGGAGAGCTGTTGCACCAAGTGGACTGACATGAATCATGGCTCCAACACGAGATATGTCAATTGAAACAAAGGAGAGGAGTATCAAACTCTTAAAAGAGAGTAAATCATCATGCAATGCTGCAAAAGATGTTGGTTGTTCACAGTCAGCTGTGTCTAAACTCTGGACCAAATACAAACAACATGAGAAGGTTGTTAAAGGCAAACATACTGGTAGACCAAGGAAGACATCAAAGCGTCAAGACAGAAAACTTAAAGCAATATGTCTCAAAAATCGAAAAATGCACAACAAAACAAATGAGGAACGAATGGGAGGAAACTGGAGTCAACGTCTGTGACCGAACTGTAAGAAACCGCCTAATGGAAATGGGATTTACATACAGAAAAGCTAAACGAAAGCCATCATTAACACCTAAACAGAAAAAAAACAAGGTTACAATGGGCTAAGGAAAAGCAATCGTGGACTGTGGATGACTGGATGAAAGTCATATTCAGTGATGAATCTCGAATCTACATTGGGCAAGGTGATGATGCTGGAACTTTTGTTTGGTGCCGTTCCAATGAGATTTATAAAGATGACTGCCTGAAGAGAACATGTAAATTTCCACAGTCATTGATGATATGGGGTTGCATGTCAGGTAAAGGCACTGGGGAGATGGCTGTCATTACATCATCAATAAATGCACAAGTTTACGTTGATATTTTGGACAATTGAAAGGATGTTTGGGGATGATGAAATCATTTTGCAAGATGATAATGCCTCTTGCCATAGAGCAAAAACTGCGAAAACATTCCTTGCAAGAAGACACGTAGGGTCAATGTCATGGCACAGGGTCAATGTCAACGAGCAGATCTGATTTGATGCAGGTGTTAGTTTTGAGGATGAAAATTTACAGGGTGATTCCATATTTTTTTCCTCTGCTTGGTCTAAAAAAGTAACCGTTACTGACTGCCATAATATTTTTTTCTTGATTTCTTATAGTGTTTCTTAAAGCCAGACAGTTGCCATCTGAAATGACTTTAGTTTTGTGTCATGTCTGTGATCTGCTTTTTTTCTACAAAATTAAACAACTGAATGAACATCCTCCGAGGCCGGTGATTCCATAACTTTTGCCAGGGGTTGTAGTTATACAGCTTCATGATGAAGTGGTATAGAGGACGATTTTCTTAAAAAGACCTGAAAGTTTAGCTACAACTTGCCAGAAGGTACATCTGAGATGCAAGCCTAGATTTGATCTGTTTTGGTGAAAGAATATCCTTCTCAGCTCTACTCCACTCTGAAGCTATGAAAAGTCCTATTCAGTCATTTAACATCATTTGAAGCTCATCAAAGCAGGACTTAATGATTCTCAGAAGAGACCACGTACCAACGACATACACCCTGGGTATGCACACACAGCCCAACAGGGGACGCACATCAGCGGACTGGATGAAACCTGTCCTGTGCTGGAGGAGCCACACCATGCAACGGAAATTAATTGTATGCATCGGCCCAGCTGTGCACAAACAATCAGGCGATGCACGCACATCAGCTGACTGCATGACACCTGTCCTGCACCAGAGTAGCCCCATGAACCAGATTCATTGTGATTTTCTTTGTTTGTTTGTTTTTTGAGTACTGCACTGCAACTAGATGTAATGCTTTTGGGTGACAAGGACCCCCGAGCACGCAGGAACAGCAGGCAGATCTGTGTGGAGGCTGTAAACGAGGCATGCGATTGTGATTTATTATTTTTATTGTGTGTGACAACATCAATGGAACCTTATCAGGCTTATTCCAGTGCATAATCAAGCACTTCCAGAGGATCCCGGAACCAAGCCAGTGGATTGGATGCTGGATATTCCCAGGAGGACTGAGCAGTAGATCCAACATGGACAGCAATATTGAGGAGACACAGCTCCTGGACATCATTCTGCAAGTCTGTAAATGGTTGTCCACACTTTTCTTCTTGTTTTTTTATTATTATTATTTATTTAGTTATTTATTATTATTATTACTATTACTTACAGTGCTTTTTCTTCCCTGCATAAACCCAGGGCGATTTTCACAGCCTCTTTCACATAGTAGCAATATAATATGAGTCTGCTGTGGTGTTATATTTGTGCTGCACTGTGTGCACAAATGTGTCATCATTTCGGCCATACACCTCAGTATTTGTGAGAGTGCCGTGCAGCATTTGCACACAAATCCTTGCACCTGCAAAGGCCATGCCAGTCCTGCTCAAGTTTTGCATGCATACCGGCAAGGCATGTCAATGGCTCTCACACAATATATGTGCAGACTGGTCATGATTTGTGGCCATATTTTTTCAACCACTTTGGACAGCATTTGGCTGACAGTTGGCCGCCATGTGTGAACATGTTGGGAGGACCAATTCAGTGAGATTACAAATGAAAAAGTTGTCACATAACACATAACAGACGATTTTGTGTCTCCACCTGTTCGCCACCAATTACAGCCCATTGAGATACTACCCCAGGTCTGGAAACACCACAGCCTAAAAATATGTACCTTTGTTTTCCTGCAAAGGTATCAGCATTGCCAAATGCCTCTTAGTCTAGGACCTATCTTAGACATGTATGCACATTATTTTGGCGAGGATAACTCAACTGTTTGAGACTAATATGACCCCAATGAACAACTTGGTATATGTGCCAAAATCTCTATCCGGGGCAAACAGCCCAAAAATTAGGGTACCTTAATTGTGAGAGTGGCGACATGATGAGTCGAAAAAAGCGGTCATGTGACTCATGGTGCCATCTTGGTTCCAAAGTAGCGTTCGCTCTTAATCTACCTGTATGGAAATCCAGCTATTTTATTTATTTATTCCCTGAAAATGCTGGGTTGCTGTGCATTTGGATGCACAAATAGACATAACAAGGGCTTCAAGATGTACAGATTCCCTTCAGATCCGAACAGAAGAAACATTTGGTCAGCCATTTGGGATGGAAGCTGACTTCATCCTCAAAGTTTTGAGAGGTAAATTTATTGTTCAGTTCCATGTACAGTAAAACTCAACTAAACCGTCATCATATAAACCAGATATTTGCAGTCACCGGGCAAAAAAGTCCCAATGTTCTTGTATTGTTTTCCAAGTAGACAACACCGTACATAACAGATTTTTTATAATGGATTTTTCAGTCACATTGGATACAATGTCCCGTCCAATTGCAATGTATTTCCATTAAAACCCAGAACAGTCTGGACATGCAAAGTAACAGAGGTACAAATTAAAGTTCAACATTCTGACACTCGCCAATTTGAGGAAAGTGGGACCGATCGTTTATTTTTTCCCACCGTGCTCAGACTCGGACCTGCAGCCTGGGTGTGCACCTGTTAAATCAGACACAAAAGGCTGTGATTTGACACTGTTCTGCTTTCAATGCTTCGTCTGCCATCATATTATAATAGATCAAAAAAGTCTGCAAGTTTCAGGGCTGTGAAAACTCAGCGGATCCGTGAAATTCCGCGGATTTCATCATGGAGGGGGGTGTTAGTGTTTAACTCTGTAATTTTGATCATCACTGAGTTTTTAAAATGTCTATTGCAAAGTGTTCTTTTTTTACGACATGGTGCAAATTTTATAAGTCCGCGGCGGTCCAAGGACATAGATCTGTGTGTTACAGAAACAAATCAGTGTCCTCGGATACGGAGAGTTTCGAGGAGAAAAAAAGCCTGGCTGTTGTGACAGCTGTCATAAAGCAGGATTGGTTGGTTGCTGCGGTGACGCTGTGTGGCTCCTGCGCAGCGCTTAAGCTAAACGTAGCATGTGGACATCGCAAACCTTTAGAGCTCTAAAGTTTTTAAAAGAACAATTGTGCAGCACGTCTGTGTCACGGACCGATGTTGGACAGAGAGAAGATGGTGAGAAAGCCTGATAAGAACAAGAATCCATGGAATTGTTGCTGGCTTCATGAACACATTTGAAAGATGAAATGGGAAAAGCGAACTGTGCCCTCAGGAAACACGGTAAGAATTTTTCTCTCTCTGGAAAATAAACATTGCCCTGTTCAAACAGGATTTTAGAAAAGATTATGCGACTTTTTTCATTAATCTAGACTTTCTTTCATTGGGAAAAAAGACTGTGGCTTTGAATGGATTTACATGAATTTACACAAGAATATAAATGAGCTTTATTAATGTAGACGTTTTCATGGGAAAAAGACACTGTGGCTTTGAGTGGTTTTACAGGACTTTACACAAGAATATGTGGCTTTTTTACTATAAGGTATGTTACTGATATTTTACCACAATTTTCAAAATATTCTACAAGCTTTAGCTGTGGTTTTTGAAATGCTCTAACAGTCTTTTCAGTCTTCATGAATTTCATGTAGTTGATGCATAATTTGGTTTACAATTAAAAGGAAAATCATTCCAGGTCCTACTTCCACGTCATATTTTGTTATTTAAACATGATCATTGACGGTTCAAATGAAAGGTTGAATACAGGGTCATTTAAATACGAGGTCTGTTAGAAAAGTAATGGACCTTTTTATTTTTTGCAAAAACTATATGGATTTGAATCATGTGTGATTGCATCAGCCAAGCTTGAACCTTCGTGCGCATGCGTGAGTTTTTTCACGCCTGTCGGTTGGGTCATTCGCCTGTGAGCACGCCTTGTGGGAGGAGTGGTCCAGCCCCCTCGTCGGATTTTCATAGTCAGGAAATTGGCTGATCGACTGCCACTTTGCTTCGTCAAAATTTTTTTCAGAAAGTGTGAGAGACAGCCAAGTGGAAACCATTTGGAAAATTCAGATGGCTTTCGGTGAAGATCTTATGGGGATCACAGAGATTAAGGACAATTACAACTGGATTAAAGATGGCCCACAGCGGCGGATGGTGCGCCGCGCACCGAGCAGCGATCGACAGGCTCAAATGACCAGATCATTTCGAAAGTGAACGCTTTGTTGATCCGGGACGTCATCTGACTACCAGAGAAATGGCAAGACAGCTGGACATAGCACATTCCACTGTTACAGGAGTTTTTATAATGGAAAGAGGAGCGGAGAAATTCACCACGGAGCTGCTCATGGCGCGGGACGAAAGCACCTCCGTGTTGGTCTCACAGGACAAGCCCTTTTCAGCCGTGTGACTATCCGAGAAATTGTGGACGGGCTGGACATACCACAACATGTCCTGTGAGGCTTCATCACGGCGTTTCTTTTTGTTCTGTGCCCTGTGCCTCCTTCCCGACGCGCGAATCCCTCCGCACGTCTTTTCATGCCGAAAAAGTGCTGATGTCAAACTCTTCTGCCATTTCTGTGGTAGTCAGATGATGTCCCGGATCAACAAAGCATTTACTTTGGAAATGAATGGCACATTCCACTGTTACAGGAGTTTTTTGTCATGAAAAGACATGCGGAGGGATTCGCGCGTCGGGACGGAGGCGCAGAGCACAGAACAAAAAGCAATGCTGTGATGAAGCCTCACAGGACATGTTGTGGCATGTCCAGCTCGTCCACAATTTCTCGGATAGTCACGACTGAAAAGCCACCAAAAGCCATCTGAATTTTCCGAATGGTGCAAGAGCTGGGCATGTTAGGGCTTGTCCTGTGAAACCAACACGGAGGTGCTTTCGTCCCGCGCCATGAGCGGCTCCGTGGCGAATTTCTCCGCTCCTCTTTCCATTACATTAACTCCTGTAACAGTGGAATGTGCCGAAAAAGTGCTATGTCCAGCTGTCTTGCCATTTCTCTGGTAGTCAGACGACATCCCGGATCAACAAAGCGTTCACTTTCGAAATGATCTGGTCGCCTGTCGATTGCCGCTTGGTGCGCAGCGTGCCCTCCGCCGCCGTGGGCCGTCTTTAATCCAGTTGTAATTGTCCTTAATCTGTGTGATCCCCATAAGATCTTCACCGAAAGCCATCTGAATTTTCCAAATGGTTTCCACTTGGCTGTCTCTCACACTTTCTGAAAAAATTTTGATGAAGCAAAGTGGCAGTCAATCAGCCAATTTCCTGACTATGAAAATCCGACGAGGGGGCTGGACCACTCCTCCCACAAGGCGTGTTCACAGGTGAATGACGCAACCGACAGGCGTGAAAAAACTCGCATGCGCACGAAGGTTCAAGCTTGGCTGATGCAATCACACGATTCAAATCCATATAGTTTTTGCAAAAAATAAAAAGGTCCATTACTTTTCTAACAGACCTCGTATGCACTAATTTTGAGATTTTTTTGTTCCAGGAGATGATGAAAATGTATCATTAAATAAAAAATTGATTTGGTTTCTGGCATCCCACGGGGCCTGATACCCTGGTGCCTGTGCCCCCCAGACCCCCTGCAAATTGTCCTCAGATTTCACAATTTTCATTTCACAGCCCTGAACTTTAAAGCATGAAGTCGGTAAAAGAGGAAAATGTACACCTTACCTTTGATTTGGAGGTGACGACTGTAGAAAGAAAAGCTTGTTGAGGGTCAAATTAGTCCACAACAAAGCAAAATCCAGAGACGGAGAACTTTAAAACTGTCACGAATGGTATTGCATGACACAGAATTATAGCTGTGCAGCTGCATAAATCAGGCTTTAAATTAATTAAATAAATCATCATGAATTGTAAATTTACATAAATTTGATAGCTTAACTATTTTTATATTTATTTTGATAGCACCTGTACCTGGATGTGTTGCTGTTTGTGATTAAATGATTTTTTAAAATGTTGAAAACATGAAAGGTTCATTCAGTAGTTAAGTGCAGTTGGAACCAAAATGGTGCCATGTTCGGAGTTGACGCCACTCTCTCAATTAAGGCACTCTCCCAAAAATAACCACACCCTTTTAAAAAATTACCACGTCCTTTTTCATCCCGTTTTTAAAGAACTTTCTATTTTTCTATTTTTATCGTTTGTCATATTTTAAACATTGTTTTTTAAACATTTAAATATCTCTGTGTGTTTCTAAACCTCTTTGACATAACTAACACATTTTAACATAAATAATAAGGGATAAGATTTTATTCATATCGATGCCATTATCGATACTGCTTATCGAACCGATTCCTTATCGATTCCCTTATCAATACCTTCTGTGAATTTTCTGTGTACTACAAGTAGGCATTTCCTTTCAGACATTAATGGCACAAATCTAACTCCATACCTCTGAGCTGAGCTCTTATAGCCAGCTGTGCTGCAAGTCAACATCAATGTAATTCACAAGGAAAGCAGGACGTCTCATTTTGGGAGGAAAAAACATTGAGAACGTTTGGAAAGAGGTATCATTTGATTTAAATGGTGTTTTACTTTGATGTTACCGATCCCGACCGGACTCAACGGTCTCACTAGAGAGCCGTGCAGCGTTTGGAGCTGTGCGAATGTAACGGAGGACAATTCTCATTTCTTTCCTGCTGTTGTGTGGGCCGCCAGAAGAGGAGGTACTGCTGGCCCACCACCAGAGGGCGCCCTGCCTGAAGTGCGGGCTTCAGGCACGAGAGGGTGCTGCCGCCACGGACACAGCCGGGGGTGACAGCTGTCACCCATCTACACTTCATCATACTACTCCATAAAACCCGGACATCATCTCCACCTCGTTGCCGAGATATCATCGACCTGTGAAGGTAAACTCTCAGCCGTTCTGTTCGGTACCAAACGCACTTGTATTTGTGCTCTGAGTATTTGCAGGAGTTTCTGTAGCTACTTTCAGCTGGGTGCTGGGTTTTGTGGACTGTGTAGGAGTGACGCTCTTCACCCCTCACGCCAAAATGGATGGCTCTCAGGCTCTGCACAACTGTGTTACTGTGTTTGAGGCGGAGGTGGAATCTCCACCATTGTTGTTAATGGGTGTACACACACCCACATCTTATTGTTTCTGCTCCTCGCCAGCAGTACCAGATCCGACATTCGGAGACAGTGGCCACCTGGGGACTCGGGACTTGGCGGCTCCAGTATTCTCCAGGTTCGGTGGCGGAGGAAATTGTGTGGTTCCGGTTCTTCTCAGGACAGACGTCTTCTATCCTCGAGCCTGCCCACATGTCACCTTTGTGGATTGACTGTGCTGATTGAATATGCAGTCGACTTCCGCATCGCGGCTGCGAGGTCCGGCTGGAATAACGTTGCGCTCCGTGCCGCCTTCATAAATGGACTGTCGTCGGTCCTGAAGAAGCACCTGGTAGCGAAGGAAGAACCGCAGGATTTAGATGGGCTTATTGATCTCGTTATACGGTTAGACAATCGGTTGGAGGAACGCAGTCGGGAGCGAGACGAGGGACGTGGCCGGGCACGCACCGTCCCTCTCCCTTCTGGGTCCGAAAAGGTTCCGCCCTCCCCATGCTCCACAGCCTCAATGCTCTGTGTGGCTACAGCTCCCCCTGCTGACAAAGCTATGGACACGAGCAGGGCCACATTTAGACCACCTAACAGACAGAGGAGGCTGGCCCGCGGGGAGTGCTTTGTCTGCGGCTCGAGTGAGCATCTGCAGAGAGACTGCCCCAAGTGGTTAAACCCCAACGCCCGCCCTTAGAAACTGGGCTTAGGGTGGGCCAAGACATTCACGTGGGACATACACATATTTCCACACGACTCCCAGTTACAATCCTGAGCGGGGATTTAACCCTTCAAGCCACAGCACTGGTGGACACGGGGTCAGAAGGGAATCTGCTAGACAGCAGATGGGCTAGGGAGGTAGGGCTCCCTCTGGTGGTACTCCCTTCGCCATTGCAGGTGCGGGCACTAGATGGCACCCTTCTCCCTTTAATCACGCACAAGACACAACCTGTAACTCTGGTGGTGTCTGGAAATCATCAGGAGGAGATCGAGTTTTTTGTGACTCCTTCTACCTCCCGAGTGATTTTGGGCTTCCCGTGGATGTTGAAACACAATCCCCGGATTGATTGGCCGTCTGGGGTGGTGGTTCAGTGGAGCGAAACCTGTCATGGGATGTGTTTAGGTTCCTCGGTTCCTCCCAGTTTACAGGCTAAAGAGGAGGTCAAAGTCCCTCCCAATCTGACGGCGGTGCCGGTTGAGTACCACGATCTTGCTGACGTCTTCAGCAAGGATCTGGCACTCACTCTTCCCCCGCACCGTCCGTACGATTGTGCCATTGATTTGATTCCAGGCGTGGAGTTCCCGTCCAGCAGGCTGTACAACCTCTCACTACCTGAGTGAGAATCAATGGAGACCTACATCCGGGACTCATTAGCTGCCGGGCTGATCTGGAATTCCACCTCCCCGATGGGTGCAAGTTTCTTTTTTGTGGGCAAGAAAGATGGCGGACTCCGTCCATGCATTGATTACAGGGGGCTGAATGAAATCACGGTTCGCAATCGATACCCGTTGCCCTTGTTAGATTCCGTGTTCACCCCCCTGCATGGAGCCAAAATCTTTACAAAGTTGGATCTTAGGAATGCGTATCACCTGGTTCGGGTCCGGAAGGGAGACGAGTGGAAGACGGCATTTAACACCCCATTAGGTCATTTTGAGTACCTGGTCATGCCGTTCAGCCTCACTAACGCCCCCGCGACGTTCCAAGCTTTGGTTAATGACGTCTTGCGGGACTTCCTGCACCGATTCGTCTTCGTATATCTGGACGATATACTCATCTTTTCTCCGGACCCTGAGACTCATGTCCAGCATGTACGTCAGGTCCTGCAGTGGTTGTTGGAGAACCGGCTGTTTGTGAAGGGCGAGAAGTGCAAGTTCCACCGCACTTCTTTGTCCTTCCTGGGGTTTATCATCTCCTCCAACTCCGTCGCCCCTGATCCGGCCAAGGTTGCGGCGGTGAGAGATTGGCCGCAACCAACAAGCCATAGGAAGGTGCAACAGTTCCTCGGCTTTGCAAATTTCTACAGGAGGTTCATTAAGGGCTACAGTCAGGTAGTTAGCCCCCTGACAGCCCTGACCTCTCCAAAAGTCCCCTTCACCTGGTCGGATCGGTGCGAAGCCGCGTTCAAGGAGTTGAAACGACGGTTCTCGACCGCACCAGTTCTGGTGCAGCCCAACCCTAGCCGCCAGTTTGTGGTTGAAGTGGACGCCTCTGACTCAGGGATAGGAGCCGTGCTATCCCAGAGCAGAGAGACCGATAAGGTTCTTCACCCGTGTGCCTACTTTTCTCGCAGGTTGACCCCAGCTGAACGGAACTATGACGTCGGCAACTGAGAACTCCATGCGGTGAAAGAGGCTCTTGAGGAGTGGAGACACCTGTTGGAGGGAGCGTCTGTGCCGTTCACGGTTTTCACTGACCATCGGAACCTGGAGTATATCAGGACCGCCAAGCGGCTGAACCCCCAGGCAAGCCTGCTGGTCACTGTTCTTTGGACGTTTTGACTTCCGGATCACCTATCGCCCCGGGACCAAGAACCAGAGATTGGATGCCTTGTCCCGGGTACACAAAGACGAAGTCAAAACTGAGCTGTCGGATCCACCGGAGCCTATCATTCCGGAGTCCATGGTTCCAAGCTCTCCTGTCATCCAGGGGTGCGAAGGACCGTGGCAGTTGTCCGGCAGCGCTTCTGGTGGGCGTCTATGGAGGCCGATGTCCGGGAGTATATCCAGGCCTGCACCACCTGTGCCAGGGACAAGGCAGACCACAAAAGGTCCCAAGGACTTCTCCAGCCGCTTCCTGTGCCTCATCGCCCCTGGTCCCATATCGGCCTGGATTTCGTCACAGCCTCCCGCCGTCCCAAGGCAACACCACCATCCTCACGATAGTGGACCAATTCTCCAAGGCGGCCCACTTCGTGGCCCTCCAGAAGCTCACAATGGCCCAGGAGACAGCAGACCTCCTGGTCCCCCACGTCGTCCGTCTGCATGGGATACCAACTGACGTAGTCTCGGATTGTGGTCCCCAGTTTTCCTCTCAAGTCTGGAGGAGTTTCTGCAGAGAACTGGGGGCCACCGTGAGCCTCTCGTCCGGGTACCACCCACAGACGAATGGACAGGCGGAACGGGCCAACCAAGAGTTGGAACAGACCCTCCGCTGTGTGACATCCGCGCACCCGATGGCTGGTGTAACCATCTGGCCTGGATCGAGTATGCACATAACAGCCAGGTGTCTTCTGCCACCGGCCTCTCCCCATTTGAGGTGTGTCTAGGGTACCAGCCCCCATTGTTTCCCGTGGTGGAGGGAGAGGTCGGTGTGCCCTCGGTCCAGGCCCACCTGCGGAGGTGCCGTCGGTTGTGACGCACTGCCGTTCTGCCTTGTTAAAGGCTTGGACGAGGGCTAAGGCCCATGCAGACCGCCGGCGGTCCCCGGCCCCTGCATACCAGCCCGGGCAGGAGGTGTGGTTATCAACGAATGACATCCCCCTCCAAGTGGACTCCCATAAGTTGAAGGACAGGTACATCGGACCATTCAAAATCCTCAAGTTCCTCAGCCCTGCCGCAGTGAAGCTCCAACTCCCAGCTTCACCGCGGATCCATCCTGTTTTCCATGTGTCCAGACTGAAACCACACCACACCTCACCCCTCTGTGCTCCCGGTCCGGCGCCACCTCCTGCCCGGATCATTGACGGGGAGACGGCTTGGACAGTGCGCCGGCTCCTGGACGTCCGTCGAATGGGCCGGGGGTTCCAGTATTTGGTGGACTGGGAGGGGTATGGACCCAAAGAACGCTCCTGGGTGAAGAGGAGCTTCATCCTGGACCCGGCCCTCCTGGCCGATTTCTACCGCCGACACCCGGATAAACCTGGTCAGGCGCCAGGAGGCGCCCGTTGAGGGGGGGGTCCTGTTGTGTGGGCCTCCAGAAGAGGAGGTACTGCTGGCCCACCACCAGAGGGTGCCCTGCATGAAGTGCGGGCTTCAGGCACAAGAGGGCGCTGTCAACACGGACACAGCCGGGGGTGAGAGCTGTCACTCATTATCTCATGACAGCTGTCACCCATCTACACTTCATCATACTACTCCATAAAACCCGGACGTCATCTCCACCTCGTTGCCGAGATATCATCGACCTGTGAAGGTAAACTCTCAGCCGTTCTGTTCGGTACCAAACGCACTTGTATTTGTGCTCTGAGTGTTTGTAGGAGTTTCAGTAGCTACTTTCAGCTGGGTGCTGGGTTTTGTGGACTGTGTAGGAGTGACGCTCTTCACCCCTCACGCCAAAACGGATAAGTAGCTCTCAGGCTCTGCACAACTGTGTTACTGTGTTTGAGGTGGAGGTGGAATCTCCACCATTGTTGTTAATGGGTGTACACACACCCACATCTTATTGTTTCTGCTCCTCGCCAGCAGTTCCAGATCCGACATTCGGAGACGGTGGCCACCTGGGGACTCGGGACTTGGCGGCTCCAGTATTCTCCAGCTTCGGTGGCGGAGGAAATCGTGTGGTTCCGGTTCTTCTCAGGACAGACGTCTTCTATCCTCGAGCCTGCCCACATGTCACCTTTGTGGATTGACTGTTTGCAAAATTCTGTATTCCTCTGTATTGTGGTTGTGCTCATTCACAACAATAAAGTGTTCATATTCGACTCTTTCATTGTCCGTTCATTTACGCCCCCTGTTGTGGGTCCGTGTCACTACACTTTCCCAACACCTGCAACAAGACAAGAGTCCCAGTTAGTGACTTTAATCTGCAAAAAAGTGATTCACAACTGACGTTTTTAAATGGCTTTGAGAGGGGTTAAGAAGTGGACTTGTCGCTTCTGAAAAGCAGCGAAGCAGTGAACCAACAAAGCAGCGGATCTGAGCACTGCTTCATTGTTTCAAGCTTCAAAGTGGAGCCGTTACAGAAGCGGTTGATTACAGACCCGCTGCAGGTTCTGCAATCAATGTAGAGAGATGATCATTTTCCCGAAAAAAAAACACCCTCAAAAACAATGGCCACTCTGAAGGACAGATAAGGAACTCGTTAAGCAAAAAGGCCATTGATGTCGGTGAATCAAATCATTTCTTCATGATTCTTGAAAAGAACCGGTTCATTCTATATATATATATATATATATATATATATATATATATATATATATATATATATATATATACACGAGGTCTGTCCATAAAGTATAGGTCCTTTTTATTTTTTTCAAAAACTATATGGATTTCATTCATATGTTTTTATGTCAGACATGCTTGAACCCTCGTGCGCATGCGTGAGTTTTTCCACGCCTGTCGGTGACGTCATTCGCCTGTGAGCACTCCTTGTGGGAGGAGTCGTCCAGCCCCTCGTCGGAATTCCTTTGTCTGAGAAGTTGCTGAGAGACTGGCGCTTTGTTTGATCAAAATTTTTTCTAAACCTGTGAGACACATCGAAGTGGACATGGTTCGAAAAATTAAGTTGGTTTTCAGTGAAAATTTTAACGGCTGATGAGAGATTTTGAGGTGACACTGTCGCTTTAAGGACTTCCCACAGTGCGAGACGTCGCGCTGCGCTCTCAGGCGGCGTCATCAGCCTGTTTCAAGCTGAAAACCTCCACATTTCAGGCTCTATTGATCCAGGACGTCATGAGAGAACAGAGAAGTTTCAGAAGAAGTCGGTTTCAGCATTTTATCCGGATATTCCACTGTTAAAGGAGATTTTTTTAATGAAAGACGTGCAGACGGGTCCGTGCGGACGGGTCCGCGCGTCGGGACGCAGCCGGCGCAGAGCGGTGGCACAGGAAAAACACCTCCGTGTTGATAACCATTTGTAAAATCCAGGCGGCTTTTGATGGCTTTCAGTGGAGTGAGTATATGAGAAATTGTTTAACAGCTGGACATGTTCCAACTTGTCCTTAAGGCTTCCAACAGAGGTGTTTTTCCTGTGGCGGAGCTCGTAGCCGCCGCGCGGACCCGTCCGCACGTCTTTCATTAAAAAAATCTCCTTTAACAGTGGAATATCCGGATAAAATGCTGAAACCGACTTCTTCTGAAACTTCTCTGTTCTCTCACGACGTCCTAGATCAATAGAGCCTGAAATGTGGAGGTTTTCAGCTTGAAACAGGCTGATGACGCCGCCTGAGAGCGCTGTGCGACGTCTCGCACTGTGGGAAGTCCTTAAAGCGACAGTGTCACCTCAAAATCTCTCATCAGCCGTTAAAATTTTCACTGAAAACCAGCTTAATTTTTCGAACCATGTCCACTTCGATGTGTCTCACAGGTTTAGCAAAAATTTTGATCAAACAAAGCGCCAGTCTCTCAGCAACTTCTCAGACAAAGGAATTCCGACGAGGGGCTGGACGACTCCTCCCACAAGGAGTGCTCACAGGCGAATGACGTCACCGACAGGCGTGGAAAAACTCCCGCATGCGCACGAGGGTTCAAGCATGTCTGACGTAAAAACATATGAATGAAATCCATATAGTTTTTGAAAAAAATAAAAAGGACCTATACTTTATGGACAGACCTCGTATATATATATATATATATATATATATATATATATATATATAAATATATATATAAATTACAAACCTATGAGTGTTTCTCTACATGTGTGGTTTTTACAACATTAGAAAAGAAAACTGATGAGAATTGAACACATGGCGCAGTGGGAGATTATACAAAGACAGTAAAATTGAACGTGTATATTCACAACAAAGCAACTGGAAAAATACTTTCTTTAGCCTCTTGACTGACTGGAAAAAGCCTTTGAATGAGAATATTAAGGAATAATTTGCATTCTGGAATGAGGAGCTATAGGGGTAGCCATCCCTTGCCTGCTCTTTTAATTTGTTTCACTGTCACTTCTCCTCTCAATCACTGAGACTGCAAAGACATTATTACAAGCGGGCACTGGACGCTGCTGGTAGTGCAAACATTGATGGCTATCAGAATTGACACCAGTCTAAAAGGATCAGTTAGTCTTCCCTTTGCCCTGCAGGCCTCACACTTCCATATTCAAGCAAAAACAGTTTGCATATGTGCCTATATCCCGGTACTCTCTAGCGATCTTTAAGAAAACAGAAGGAGCTGCCTAATGCGCCATAAAATTCTGACATCACCTTTCTACGGGAGAGGAGGACACACTCGATTTGATGGACTAATTGTGTGTGGCATAATTAATCAATGTCTCCTGAACGACAAATTCCCACATGCACACTCCCAATGTTGTGTGAACGTTGGTGTAGCATGGAGGGTAATTGAATTCTAATTTATTTATTGTCTTTTATCAGGAGATTTAGTTGTTACAGGCACATATCTGTCACTTCTCCTCACAGGCGGATGGATGCCATGTCAACTGTATAGTGAGGAATGTTTACTACACATAAGAGTTTCAAATCATTAACGCCTGTTCATTTATTAATACAGAAGAAGGAAGGCGGGGAGCCACATGGGCCAGGGGTGGAGGAGGACCATTAAAACAAATAACTGAAAAAAGGCCAAAACAAAACAAGATTTTATGCTGTTTTTTTTTTTCCTATTAAATGTGGAATCATTACCACCACTCAGGAGGTGATGTAAGCACTGGTGTTTGTTTTTTTGGTTTGTTTGTTTGTTTTTTTATGAGCAGCAGTAGAAGATTTAAGTCCTACATAGGCCCCGAGGCCCAATGATTGTAATGGTCATCTTCAGATTCCGTAGCATGAAGCAAATGACAGTCTATGACACCCCCAGGCTGGGACACCAGTCCAACAAAGGTTAATTCTCCAGCCAAGGCTGGTACCCATTTATAGCTAGGTGGAATGGGACAATGCAGATTAAGTGTCTTGTCCAAGGACACAGAAAAATAGTATGAGAAAGTATCAAACTCAAGTCTACATATTGGTAGCCCAACAAGTCAACCACAGAGCTCCAGATGCAGACTCTTGATCACTTTTGTGACAAGATCTTTTTTTTTTTTTTTTTAATTTTGCATGTTTCAATAATTTTCTCAAAAAAGACCATCTTGGTCCATCACATACATGCATCCCAGAGGCTTGAATTCAAGATGCTTTGTCAGTGTTTGTGACATTTGTGTAGCATTGCTAAAGTATCCTTCCTTCATCTACACTCACTAGTCACTTCATTAGATATGTTTTGCAAGTTCTGGGTTGGGCCCTTTCTCCCTTCAGAACTTCCTGAATCGTCTTAATTCTACAGAGTTAACAAGGAGCTGGAAACATTCCTCAGAGATGCCTCCATTGACTGGACAGAATGACACATTTGCCTCGTCATAACACTGCCAACAACAGCAGCCTGAGTTGTTTATCCAAGGGAGGATGGAGAACATGCAAACTCCACATAGAGAGCCCACAGGTGGGAATCAATCCCATGATCTTCTCACTGTGTGGGAACAGGGTTAACCACTAGCCCACCATGCTACCCACAAAAACAACCAGTGTGGTGGATTAATTTTACCCATCCCTCTACTAATTCTGAAGGGTTTTGACAAAACATTATTTGATGCTTGTTATTGAGGACATTTTCACAAGTAACTGAAATTTTGCACAGATGAAAGCAAAGAAAAACAATGACATATGAAGTACATTTAGACAAGTAGGTGTTGGAGATACAGAGGCTGTTCTTATGAGATCAATGGAATTCTTGAATTTGTTGTAAAATGCATTATGAAATATAGAGATACATCCCACAGAGATAAAAAATGGTTTTGTGGAAAATCTGTGACATTGTTGAGGTATACAGATTACCTTCATTAAAGAAAGCCTCTGTGCTGTTAAAATATCTACAGTAACCACATCTACAAATGAAGCCATTATTGCTTTAAGGAAAAAAACAAATTGAACACCGCAGTGGATTGAATTTCCATTGCTCAGCATATTGATTGATTTTTAATGGCCGTTCACTTAGTTGTCTCCTACATTATGGAAAAACTAAGTAATCACTGTCTGCATTATGTGCTTAGGGGGCTGAGACTACTGTCATGAAAATGTTGCACAATAGTTGATCATTTATTAGTGAGCATAACTCAACCATAACCAAGCACAAATATTACAGTTGCTGCTGCTGCTGTACCTTCGGCTGCTCCTGTTGTTGTGCAGGGTCGCCACAATGGATACAGCCAGATCTGCAGTGGTCGTTGGCACAAGTATTACGCCGGATGCCATTCCTGATGCAACTCCAGTTTTACCTGGAGAAACACACACAGCCACTGCTGTTCCAAAGAGATCTCCCATCCAAGTACTAACCAGTTCCCGCACTGCTTAGCTTCTGAGATCTGATGGGATCAGGCTGACACAGAGCAGACAAGCTGCAAACACAAATATTACAGTTTAGAAATTCTTTAAAGCATTTCTCGGCTATACTTTCAATATAACGTAAATGTATTGCTTATGGTTGCAGGGTAGGCCCAACATTTTGAGAAAGGTCTGTGAAAATACTTTTCAAACCTTTTAAACAAGAAGTTAGTTTCACTCATGACTGAGGAACATAACAAAAATCTTTCCCCTGAAAGGGCCTTTCAGCCGCATCCTTCATTAATCAATCAATCAATCAATTTTTTTATATAGCGCCAAATCACAACAAACAGTTGCCCCAAGGCGCTTTATATTGTAAGGCAAGGCCATACAATAATTATGTAAAACCCCAACGGTCAAAACGACCCCCTGTGAGCAAGCACTTGGCTACAGTGGGAAGGAAAAACTCCCTTTTAACAGGAAGAAACCTCCAGCAGAACCAGGCTCAGGGAGGGGCAGTCTTCTGCTGGGACTGGTTGGGGCTGAGGGAGAGAACCAGGAAAAAGACATACTGTGGAGGGGAGCAGAGATCGATCACTAATGATTAAATGCAGAGTGGTGCATACAGAGCAAAAAGAGAAAGAAACAATGCATCATGGGAACCCCCCAGCAGTCTACGTCTATAGCAGCATAACTAAGGGATGGTTCAGGGTCACCTGATCCAGCCCTAACTATAAGCTTTAGCAAAAAGGAAAGTTTTAAGCCTAATCTTAAAAGTAGAGAGGGTGTCTGTCTCCCTGATCTGAATTGGGAGCTGGTTCCACAGGAGAGGAGCCTGAAAGCTGAAGGCTCTGCCTCCCATTCTACTCTTACAAACCCTAGGAACTACAAGTAAGCCTGCAGTCTGAGAGCGAAGCGCTCTATTGGGGTGATATGGTACTACGAGGTCCCTAAGATAAGATGGGACGTGATTATTCAAAACCTTATAAGTAAGAAGAAGAATTTTAAATTCTATTCTAGAATTAACAGGAAGCCAATGAAGAGAGGCCAATATGGGTGAGATATGCTCTCTCCTTCTAGTCCCCGCCAGTACTCTAGCTGCAGCATTTTGAATTAACTGAAGGCTTTTTAGAGAACTTTTAGGACAACCTGATAATAATGAATTACAATAGTCCAGCCTAGAGGAAATAAATGCATGAATTAGTTTTTCAGCATCACTCTGAGACAAGACCTTTCTGATTTTAGAGATATTGCGTAAATGCAAAAAAGCAGTCCTACATATTTGTTTAATATGCGCTTTGAATGACATATCCTGATCAAAAATGACTCCAAGATTTCTCACAGTATTACTAGAGGTCAGGGTAATGCCATCCAGAGTAAGGATCTGGTTAGACACCATGTTTCTAAGATTTGTGGGGCCAAGTACAATAACTTCAGTTTTATCTGAGTTTAAAAGCAGGAAATTAGAGGTCATCCATGTCTTTATGTCTGTAAGACAATCCTGCAGTTTAGCTAATTGGTGTGTGTCCTCTGGCTTCATGGACAGATAAAGCTGGGTATCATCTGCGTAACAATGAAAATTTAAGCAATACCGTCTAATAATACTGCCTAAGGGAAGCATGTATAAAGTGAATAAAATTGGTCCTAGCACAGAACCTTGTGGAACTCCATAATTAACTTTAGTCTGTGAAGAAGATTCCCCATTTACATGAACAAATTGTAATCTATTAGACAAATATGATTCAAACCACTGCAGCGCAGTGCCTTTAATACCTATGGCATGCTCTAATCTCTGTAATAAAATTTTATGGTCAACAGTATCAAAAGCAGCACTGAGGTCTAACAGAACAAGCACAGAGATGAGTCCACTGTCCGAGGCCATAAGAAGATCATTTGTAACCTTTACTAATGCTGTTTCTGTGCTATGATGAATTCTAAAACCTGACTGAAACTCTTCAAATAGACCATTCCTCTGCAGATGATCAGTTAGCTGTTTTACAACTACCCTTTCAAGAATTTTTGAGAGAAAAGGAAGGTTGGAGATTGGCCTATAATTAGCTAAGATAGCTGGGTCAAGTGATGGCTTTTTAAGTAATGGTTTAATTACTGCCACCTTAAAAGCCTGTGGTACATAGCCAACTAACAAAGATAGATTGATCATATTTAAGATCGAAGCATTAAATAATGGTAGGGCTTCCTTGAGCAGCCTGGTAGGAATGGGGTCTAATAAACATGTTGATGGTTTGGATGAAGTAACTAATGAAAATAACTCAGACAGAACAATCGGAGAGAAAGAGTCTAACCAAATACCGGCATCACTGAAAGCAGCCAAAGATAACGATACGTCCTTGGGATGGTTATGAGTAATTTTTTCTCTAATAGTTAAAATTTTGTTAGCAAAGAAAGTCATGAAGTCATTACTAGTTAAAGTTAATGGAATACTCAGCTCAATAGAGCTCTGACTCTTTGTCAGCCTGGCTACAGTGCTGAAAAGAAACCTGGGGTTGTTCTTATTTTCTTCAATTAGTGATGAGTAGAAAGATGTCCTAGCTTTACGGAGGGCTTTTTTATAGAGCAACAGACTCTTTTTCCAGGCTAAGTGAAGATCTTCTAAATTAGTGAGACGCCATTTCCTCTCCAACTTACGGGTTATCTGCTTTAAGCTACGAGTTTGTGAGTTATACCACGGAGTCAGGCACTTCTGATTTAAAGCTCTCTTTTTCAGAGGAGCTACAGCATCCAAAGTTGTCTTCAATGAGGATGTAAAACTATTGACGAGATACTCTATCTCACTTACAGAGTTTAGATAGCTACTCTGCACTGTGTTGGTATATGGCATTAGAGAACATAAAGAAGGAATCATATCCTTAAACCTAGTTACAGCGCTTTCTGAAAGACTTCTAGTGTAATGAAACTTATTCCCCACTGCTGGGTAGTCCATCAGAGTAAATGTAAATGTTATTAAGAAATGATCAGACAGAAGGGAGTTTTCAGGGAATACTGTTAAGTCTTCTATTTCCATACCATAAGTCAGAACAAGATCTAAGATATGATTAAAGTGGTGGGTGGACTCATTTACATTTTGAGCAAAGCCAATAGAGTCTAATAATAGATTAAATGCAGTATTGAGGCTGTCATTCTCAGCATCTGTGTGGATGTTAAAATCGCCCACTATAATTATCTTATCTGAGCTAAGCACTAAGTCAGACAAAAGGTCTGAAAATTCACAGAGAAACTCACAGTAACGACCAGGTGGACGATAGATAATAACAAATAAAACTGGTTTTTGGGACTTCCAATTTGGATGGACAAGACTAAGAGTCAAGCTTTCAAATGAATTAAAGCTCTGTCTGGGTTTTTGATTAATTAATAAGCTGGAATGGAAGATTGCTGCTAATCCTCTGCCCCGGCCCGTGCTACGAGCATTCTGACAGTTAGTGTGACTCGGGGGTGTTGACTCATTTAAACTAACATATTCATCCTGCTGTAACCAGGTTTCTGTAAGGCAGAATAAATCAATATGTTGATCATTTATTATATCATTTACCAACAGGGACTTAGAAGAGAGAGACCTAATGTTTAATAGACCACATTTAACTGTTTTAGTCTGTGGTGCAGTTGAAGGTGCTATATTATTTTTTCTTTTTGAATTTTTATGCTTAAATAGATTTTTGCTGGTTATTGGTAGTCTGGGAGCAGGCACCGTCTCTACGGGGATGGGGTAATGAGGGGATGGCAGGGGGAGAGAAGCTGCAGAGAGGTGTGTAAGACTACAACTCTGCTTCCTGGTCCCAACCCTGGATAGTCACGGTTTGGAGGATTTAAGAAAATTGGCCAGATTTCTAGAAATGATTTCTGCTCCATCCAAAGTGGGATGGATGCCGTCTCTCCTAACAAGACCAGGTTTTCCCCAGAAGCTTTGCCAATTATCTATGAAGCCCACCTCATTTTTTGGACACCACTCAGACAGCCAGCAATTCAAGGAGAACATGCGGCTAAACATGTCACTCCCGGTCTGATTGGGGAGGGGCCCAGAGAAAACTACAGAGTCCGACATTGTTTTTGAAAAGTTACACACTGATTTAATGTTAATTTTAGTGACCTCAGATTGGCGTAACCGGGTGTCATTACTGCCGACGTGAATTACAATCTTACCAAATTTACGCTTAGCCTTAGCCAGCAGTTTCAAATTTCCTTCAATGTCGCCTGCTCTGGCCCCCGGAAGACAACTGACTATGGTTGCTGGTGTCGCTAACTTCACATTTCTCAAAACAGAGTCGCCAATAACCAGAGTTTGATCCTCGGCGGGTGTGTCGTCGAGTGGGGAAAAACGGTTAGAGATGTGAACGGGTTGGCGGTGTACACGGGGCTTCTGTTTAGGGCTACGCTTCCTCCTCACAGTCACCCAGTCGGCCTGCTTTCCCGGCTGCTCGGGATCTGCCAGGGGGTAACTAACGGCGGCTAAGCTACCTTGGTCCGCACCGACTACAGGGGCCTGGCTAGCTGTAGAATTTTCCACGGTGCGGAGCCGAGTCTCCAATTCGCCCAGCCTGGCCTCCAAAGCTACGAATAAGCTACACTTATTACAAGTACCGTTACTGCTAAAGGAGGCCGAGGAATAACTAAACATTTCACACCCAGAGCAGAAAAGTGCGGGAGAGACAGGAGAAGCAGCCATGCTAAATCGGCTAACAGCTAGTAGCTACGCTAAGCTAGCGGATTCCTAAAAACAGGCAAAGTGAATAATGTGTAAATAATTTAGAGGTGATTCAGCAGAAGGAGTGCTTTAGTTAAGGCACGTAAAGATTACACTGGGAAACAAATCGTAATCTAGATAACTAGATCAATCTAACTGCGCAGATTAAACAGCTAACAGATACAGAAAAACACCGCTGTGCTCCGGAACAGGAAGTGATACAATACCGCAGTGAGAGCCAACCACCAGTAGAGGCAAGCAAGTGTCAAATAACACCTCCCTTTGTGACTGATGCATCAGATGTGTCGGACCCATCGCCGCGGATGCGGCAAGGGGGCGGAGAATTCTATGTCACACATTAGCTTTTCCAAAGCCTGAAAAAGCAGAGCAATCGCCATCTTGGATTCACGTCTGCCAGAACTACAAAAAAAGCAGAAAAAAACAGTAGTAGAACGAGTCACCCATCACTGGGTGGGGAGAAGCTTTTTTTTCAGCAACTTTTCACAGTGACACCAAGCAAAGGGAGAACTACTAAACAGACGGTTTGATCAATCAGACTGTGACAGCGGGCAGAGTCACACAGAGCAGCCGGGGTTCAGGCCACATTCCTGGGCACAGCGAGACACCGCAGCTGGGGTGATGGAGCAGACCCACTCAATCTGAAATTTCTCACTTTTGGATATGTACAAACATCCAGTTTGAGCAATGGAGCTTAGTTCTGTGGTGAGAATAATTTGAAAAATAAAATGTGACGTTACTAGCACTGCTGAAGGTTTAGTGCTCGGCAAACATTAGCTTAGCCTTTTATCCTTTAGATGCAGAATCACATTCAAGCTGAGTGAACATTTTAATTTAGTTTTATTTTTACCAAATACAGCTACACTTTTTAAATTGCTGCTTCTGTGACTACAAAAAATTCAATTTTAAATAATTATATTATTTTATTTCTTTATTTATTTTTTAGTTTTTAGGTTTGTTTTTTTTTAGTGTTTTGTGTTTCTTTATATTTTAAGAAATATATATTTTTGACTTGCTTCCACATCAGGAACATTTGCTGTGCAGACAGCCTAAATACAGACGCACTTCAAAAATTTCCAGCGATGAGCTTAATACGTAAACCTTAAGTCAGAGGGAAGAAGATCTGCTCTTCAAAATGAAAGAAAAGTGTCTTCAAAAACTCCACCACAGGCTGAAGCTGCAGAGGAGACCTTCATCTGACTAAAGGTCTGGAGAGTCCAGCTTACTTGTCATCTCTGCAAACCAACACCTGCCGCTACGTTTCTAAATAAAACAAAGGCTCTTTAAAGAGCAACTATTTATTATTTTAAAAGCTGTTTCCTTTTGTATGCTAACATTAAATGAATGAATCATTAAATATGTCCATTAAGTCAAAGTTCAGTCAAAAAGACATTTGCCCCAACCCTATTGTGCATAATTTTAAAACATTCACAATCACTTGTCAAATTCATATTTTAGAAATTACTCTGTGCTGATCACAACATTAAAAGCAATCACATACTCAATGAAGAAGTAATTAAAAGTTGAAATGAGTAAATTAAAAGTGATCATGAGGTTTATGTCACATTGAGAAATCTTAATAAACAGACACACTGCAGTCATTGTTACATCAAGTAGGACTGCTTTTTTGCATTTACGCAATATCTCTAAAATCAGAAAGGTCTTGTCTCAGAGTGATGCTGAAAAACTAATTCATGCATTTATTTCCTCTAGGCTGGACTATTGTAATTCATTATTATCAGGTTGTCCTAAAAGTTCCCTAAAAAGCCTTCAGTTAATTCAAAATGCTGCAGCTAGAGTACTGACGGGGACTAGAAGGAGAGAGAGCATATCTCACCCATATTGGCCTCTCTTCATTGGCTTCCTGTTAATTCTAGAATAGAATTTAAAATTCTTCTTCTTACTTATAAGGTTTTGAATAATCAGGTCCCATCTTATCTTAGGGACCTCGTAGTACCATATCACCCCAATAGAGCGCTTCGCTCTCAGACTGCAGGCTTACTTGTAGTTCCTAGGGTTTGTAAGAGTAGAATGGGAGGCAGAGCCTTCAGCTTTCAGGCTCCTCTCCTGTGGAACCAGCTCCCAATTCAGATCAGGGAGACAGACACCCTCTCTACTTTTAAGATTAGGCTTAAAACTTTCCTTTTTGCTAAAGCTTATAGTTAGGGCTGGATCAGGTGACCCTGAACCATCCCTTAGTTATGCTGCTATAGACGTAGACTGCTGGGGGGTTTCCATGATGCACTGTTTCTTTCTCTTTTTGCTCTGTATGCACCACTCTGCATTTAATCATTAGTGATCGATCTCTGCTCCCCTCCACAGCATGTCTTTTTCCTGGTTCTCTCCCTCAGCCCCAACCAGTCCCAGCAGAAGACTGCCCCTCCCTGAGCCTGGTTCTGCTGGAGGTTTCTTCCTGTTAAAAGGGAGTTTTTCCTTCCCACTGTAGCCAAGTGCTTGCTCACAGGGGGTCGTTTTGACCGTTGGGGTTTTACATAATTATTGTATGGCCTTGCCTTACAATATAAAGCGCCTTGTGGCAACTGTTTGTTGTGATTTGGCGCTATATAAAAAAATTGATTGATTGATTGATTGACATCATCTCCTGTTGCATTTACAGTAAATATTTCTATTTCTTTATGGTGTCTTTTTTTCCTGGTTGAAATGCAAATATGAACGAATCTACCAGACTTAAAAATGTTCACATTAATTTTCATGCTGTTTTATTTGTCTAAAAATAAAAGTCCAAGGTTCCTTATATTGTTAATCAAGAAATCATCTCATGTGAAACAACAGGTAAGTTCTGGTTTTAATTTACAGATGAACAAAGATTTTTTAACTTAAAACTATTTTAAATACAAGTGTTCCAATGTAAGAAACAATTTTTAACATCAAAATTTACAGTAATCAGAAATTAATCTTAAGGTAAAAGAAATTGCAAGGATTTTCTTCAGAAAACTGCTGTGTATAAATTAGCAGTTCTGTGACACATTTACGCACTAAAGTCTTCTGTGTTTTGGCCTGATGCGTCATTTCTATTGAACAGCATGAAGCTATGTCACAGTGGGCAGCGGCGAAAGTTGGATTGAGTTGAATTTTGACCGCGGCAGCTCGATGACAAGCAGCAATGCGCACTCCCAGTGGAGTGTCGTGTCAAAAATGCAAAGCGTCTCATTGAAAATAAAGGTTTTTAGACCAATCTGCGACACCTTTAACGCCCTGAACGTGTGCAGTGTGAATGGCCCTTTAAAAGCACTGAAAATTGTTGTGTGGGCCGCCAGAAGAGGAGGTACTGCTGGCCCACCACCAGAGGGTGCCCTGCATGAAGTGCGGGCTTCAGGCACGAGGGGGCGCTGCCGCTGTACAGGAACAGCCGAGGTGACAGCTGTCATTCATCAACTATGACAGCTGTCACCGATCATCTGCACAGACAGAAATACAGAAACCTTTTAATGTTGTTCGTGCCCACTGATGCTTTAAATTAAATTTCCCCCTCAGACTGCAATCCTCTGATCTGTTAAAAAACATATTTTTAATATTTGCTGGAAGTAAATTGTTTATTGCTTTATACACGATCTGTACTGTTTGAAAATGAACCAAGTCTGTGAATTTTAAGAATTTGGATTGTAAAAATAGTGGATTTGTATGAGTATTACTAGAGGTCAGGGTAATGCCATCCAGAGTAAGGATCTGGTTAGACACCATGTTTCTAAGATTTGTGGGGCCAAGTACAATAACTTCAGTTTTATCTGAGTTTAAAAGCAGGAAATTAGAGATCATCCATGTCTTTATGTCTGTAAGACAATCCTGCAGTTTAGCTAATTGGTGTGTGTCCTCTGGCTTCATGGATAGATAAAGCTGGGTATCATCTGCGTAACAATGAAAATTTAAGCAATGCCGTCTAATAATACTGCCTAAGGGAAGCATGTATAAAGTGAATAAAATTGGTCCTAGCACAGAACCTTGTGGAACTCCATAATTAACCTTAGTCTGTGAAGAAGATTCCCCATTTACATGAACAAATTGCAATCTATTAGATAAATATGATTCAAACCACCGCAGCGCAGTGCCTTTAATACCTATGGCATGCTCTAATCTCTGTAATAAAATTTTATGGTCAACAGTATCAAAAGCAGCACTGAGGTCTAACAGAACAAGCACAGAGATGAGTCCACTGTCTGAGGCCATAAGAAGATCATTTGTAACCTTCACTAATGCTGTTTCTGTACTATGATGAATTCTAAAACCTGACTGAAACTCTTCAAATAGACCATTCCTCTGCAAATGATCAGTTAGCTGTTTTACAACTACCCTTTCAAGAATTTTTGAGAGAAAAGGAAGGTTGGAGATTGGCCTATAATTAGCTAAGATAGCTGGGTCAAGTGATGGCTTTTTAAGTAATGGTTTAATTACTGCCACCTTAAAAGCCTGTGGTACATAGCCAACTAATAAAGATAGATTGATCATATTTAAGATCGAAGCATTAAATAATGGTAGGGCTTCCTTAAGCAGCCTGGTAGGAATGGGGTCTAATAGACATGTTGATGGTTTGGATGAAGTAACTAATGAAAATAACTCAGACAGAACAATCTGAGAGAAAGAGTCTAACCAAATACCGGCATCACTGAAAGCAGCCAAAGATAACGATACGTCTTTGGGATGTTATGAGTAATTGTTTCTCTAATAGTTAAAATTTTATTAGCAAAAAAAGTCATGAAGTCATTACTAGTTAAAGTTAAAGGAATACTCGGCTCAATAGAGCTCTGACTCTTTGTCAGCCTGGCTACAGTGCTGAAAAGAAACCTGGGGTTGTTCTTATTTTCTTCAATTAGTGATGAGTAGTAAGATGTCCTAGCTTTACGGAGGGATTTTTTATAGAGCAACAGACTCTTTTTCCAGGCTAAGTGAAGATCTTCTAAATTAGTGAGACGCCATTTCCTCTCCAACTTACGGGTTATCTGCTTTAAGCTGCGAGTTTGTGAGTTATACCACGGAGTCAGGCACTTCTGATTTAAAGCTCTCTTTTTCAGAGGAGCTACAGCATCCAAAGTTGTCTTCAATGAGGATGTAAAACTATTGACGAGATACTCTATCTCACTTACAGAGTTTAGGTAGATCCTCTGCACTGTGTTGGTATATGGCATTAGAGAACATAAAGAAGGAATCATATCCTTAAACCTAGTTACAGCGCTTTCTGAAAGACTTCTAGTGTAATGAACCTTATTCCCCACTGCTGGGTAGTCCATCAGAGTAAATGTAAATGTTATTAAGAAATGATCAGACAGAAGGGAGTTTTCAGGGAATACTGTTAAGTCTTCAATTTCCATACCATACGTCAGAACAAGATCTAAGATATGATTAAAGTGGTGGGTGGACTCATTTACATTTTGAGCAAAGCCAATTGAGTCTAATAATAGATTAAATGCAGTGCAGAGGCTGTCATTCTCAGCATCTGTGTGGATGTTAAAATCGCACTAAGTCAGACAAAAGGTCTGAAAATTCACAGAGAAACTCACAGTAAGAACCAGGAGGACGATAGATAACAACAAATAAAACTGTTTTTTGGGACTTCCAATTTGGATGGACAAGACTAAGAGTCAAGCTTTCAAATGAATTAAAGCTCTGTCTGGGTTTTTGATTAATTAATAAGCTGGAATGGAAGATTGCTGCTAATCGTCCGCCTCGGACCGTGCTACGAGCGTTCTGGCAGTTAGTGTGACTCGGGGATGTTGACTCATTTAAACTAACATATTCATCCTGCTGTAACCAGGTTTCTGTAAGGCAGAATAAATCAATATGTTGATCAATTATTATATCATTTACTAACAGGGACTTAGAAGAGAGAGACCTAATGTTTAATAGACCACATTTAACTGTTTTAGTCTGTGGTGCAGTTGAAGGTGCTATATTATTTTTTCTTTTTGAATTTTTATGCTTAAATAGATTTTTGCTGGTTATTGGTGGTCTGGGAGCAGGCACCGTCTCTACGGGGATGGGGTAATGAGGGGATGGCAGGGGGAGAGAAGCTGCAGAGAGGTGTGTAAGACTACAACTCTGTTTCCTGGTCCCAACCCTGGATAGTCACGGTTTGGAGGATTTAAGAAAATTGGCCAGATTTCTATAAATGAGAGCTGCTCCATCCAAAGTGGGATGGATACCGTCTCTCCTAACAAGACCAGGTTTTCCCCAGAAGCTTTGCCAGTTATCTATGAAGCCCACCTCATTTTTTGGACACCACTCAGACAGCCAGCAATTCAAGGAGAACATGCGGCTAAACATGTCACTCCCGGTCCGATTGGGGAGGGGCCCAGAGAAAACTACAGAGTCCGACATTGTTTTTGCAAAGTTACACACCGATTCAGTGTTAATTTTAGTGACCTCCGATTGGCGTAACCGGGTGTCATTACTGCCGACGTGAATTACAATCTTACCAAATTTACGCTTAGCCTTAGCCAGCAGTTTCAAATTTCCTTCAATGTCGCCTGCTCTGGCCCCCGGAAGACAATTGACTATGGTTGCTGGTGTCGCTAACTTCACATTTCTCAAAACAGAGTCGCCAATAACCAGAGTTTGATCCTCGGCGGGTGTGTCGCCGAGTGGGGAAAAACGGTTAGAAATGTGGACGGGTTGGCGGTGTACACGGTGCTTCTGTTTAGGGCTACGCTTCCTCCTCACAGTCACCCAGTCGGCCTGCTTTCCCAGCTGCTCAGGATCTGCCAGAGGGAAACTAACGGCGGCTAAGCTACCTTGGTCCGCACCGACTACAGGGGCCTGGCTAGCTGTAGAATTTTCCACGGTGCGGAGCCGAGTCTCCAGTTCGCCCAGCCTGGCCTCCAAAGCTACGAATAAGCTACACTTATTACAAGTACCATTACTGCTAAAGGAGGCCGAGGAATAACTAAACATTTCACACCCAGAGCAGAAAAGTGCGGGAGAGACAGGAGAAGCCACCATGCTAAACCGGCTAAGAGCTAGTAGCTGCGCTAAGCTAGCGGATTCCTAAAAACACACAAAGTGAATAATGTGTAAATAATTTAGAGGTGATTCAGCAGAGGGAGTGCTTTAGTTAAGGCACGTGAAGATTACACTGTGAAACAAATCGTTATCTAGGTAACTAGATCAATCTAACTGCGCAGATTAAACAGCTAACAGATACAGCAAAACACCGCTGTGCTCCGGAACAGGAAGTGATACAATACCGCAGTGAGAGCCAACCACCAGTAGAGGAAAGCCAAGTCTTCCAGTTTATCTTATCATCTATTATCACCCCCAGAAACTTATTTTCATGTACCCTTTCAATATCTATCCCCTCGACTTGTAACTGAACCTGTATGTCTGTATTACAATAGCCAAATAACATGTATTTTGTTTTACTTAAGTTTAATGATAATTTGTTTCTGTCAAACCATATTTTCAATTTTCCCATTTCTATACTGATCCTCCTCAGTAACTCCTGCAAATCCCCCCCGAACAAAAAATGCTTGTGTCATCTGCAAATAATACTAATTTTAATATTTTGGAAACATTGACAATATCATTTATATAAATTAGAAACAGTTTTGGACCCAATACTGACCCCTGTGTCCAAGCATGATGATGTATATTCCCCCAACTTCACAAACTGTTTTCTGTTACTTAAGTAGCTTCTCACCCAGTGCAACACCAACCCCCTAATCCCATACTGTTCAAGTTTATTGATTAATATGTCATGATTGGTTGTATCAAAAGCCTTTTTAAGGTCTATAAATATTCCAACTGAATGTAATTTGTGGTCTATGGCGTTTGTAATCTCCTCAACTGATTCTATTAATGCAAGTGATGTTGAATTATGTGCTCTGAATCCATATTGACTATCAGTAAGTAATTTATGTTTATTTATGAATTTGTCTAATCTATTATTGAATAACTTTTCTAATAATTTGAAAGTTGTGGAAGCAGAGAAACAGGTCTATAATTTGTGAAGTGGTGTCTATCCCCAGTCTTATACAGCGGCACAACCTTAGCTATTTTCATTTGATTGGGAAATTTACCGGTTTGAAATGATAAGTTACAGATGTATGCTAATGGTTCTACAATCCATTCAATGACCTGTTTTACCACCACCATATCAATTTCATTTAAATCGGTAGATGTTTTATATTTACAATTATTCACAATGTCTATAATTTCTTTTCCATCCACTGCTGTGAGGAACATTGAACAGGGATTTCTTTCTATGAGATTATTATCCCAATCCTCAGGTTGGGAATCGGGAATTTTTTCTGCCAAGCTTGGTCCAATATTTACAAAAAAATTATTAAAACCGTTGACTACCTCATCCTTATTTTCCTTCTTGACATTATTATCAATGAAATACTGAGGGTAACTCTGTTTTTTATTACCATTTTTGATAATGCTATTTAATATATCCCATATTCCTTTAATATTGTTTTTGTTATTATATAATATATTACTATAATATTCCTTCCTACATACCCGTATAATATTAGTTAATCTATTTTTGTATTTCTTATATCTATTTTCTGCCTCTTTAGTCTTTAGTTTTATGAATTCTCTATACAGTGTATTTTTCTTATTACATGCATTTCGTAACCCTTTCGTCATCCATGGTCGAGCTTGGATTTTTTGTTTTCTGTAGTCTTGTTTAATTGGACAATTTTTAGCATATAATGATGTAAATATTTGTAAAAAAGTTTAATATGCACTATCAACATCACTTTCACTGTATACCTTTTCCCAGTTTTGCTCCTGTAAATCCTTCTTTAGTGTGTTCATGTTTTCCTATGTCCGCACTCGCCTGTATTTTATTTTCTCCTCTGGCTGATTCCGCCGATGGTTTCTATTATAAACGATGAAAACTGGTAGATGATCACTAATGTCATTGATTAATAATCCACTCACAGTGTTATTCTCAATATCATTGCTGAATATATTATCAATTAAGGTGGCACTATGGGATGTAATTCTGCTTGGCCTGGTGATTTTTGGATATAAACTCATACTGTACATTATACTGATAAATTCATCTGTTATTTTATACTTATTTGGATTGAGCAGATCAATATTTAAGTCACCACAAATGAACACAGTTTTTTGATTAGTTTTTGAGAACATTTTTCCCATACAGTCAGTGAATGTTTCAATACTAGATCCTGGTGCTCTCTATATACAGCTGACTAATACATTTTTGCTTTTTTCTTCACATATTTCAATAGTTATACATTCTAATAAGTTATCAGTCACAGTTGTCATATTGTCTACTATTTTATAATCCATGTTCTTATCCACATACACAGCCTCTCCTCCTCCACTCTTATTCTTTCTGTTTACACAATTAAATTCATATCCATCCAGTTCAAAATCCATTCCTTTATCTTCATTGATCCATGTTTCTGATATAGCAATTATGTTAAATATTTTTTTAAATTGACTTAAATATTCTTTAATGTTGTTAAAGTTTGCATATAGACTTCTGCTGTTGAAATGGATTATTGATAATTTGTTATCTGTTTTAATGATCCGATTAAACTGTTTATCTGTATAATAGCAACAACTGTCATTGATATTTGAGAAGAAATTATTGTCCGGGTCTATATCGTGCTCCAAGTCCAGTACATTGTGGTCTGTGTATTTAAATGTTCTCAGTTCTACTTTTCCATGATCAGCAATCCTTTGAGTTATATCCTTCTTGTCTCCAGATGTAGATGATGTAGTAGATGAATAGGTTCCTCTGGTCTGTGTCATGGTGTTGTGATGTGTTTGTGTCCTCATACCTTATTGGTCATATTTGTCCAGTTCCTCGATGTTCCTGATTACCATAACCTTCGCTTGTTCTGGTGTTCCATTCAATTTGATAAATGTTTTGCAGTTGGATGTCTATGTCTGTCGAATTTTTCCCTGCTTTTTAAGAAACGAGCTTTCCTGGCGATGTCTGCGTTTCTTTTGGTCAGATGTTCATTGATGAATATGTTTGTTCCTTTAAGTTTCCGTCCCTGTTTTAACAATGCCATTTTATGTTTTCTGTTGACAAACCTCATTATAACTGCTCGCTTGTCTCCATCCTCTCTCCTGGGCAGGGGGTGGCACGCTTCAATGTTATTACAGTCCATTTGAATACCTTTAGATTGCAGGAAGTCAGCCACCTGTTGTTCCACTGAGCTGGCCTCCTGCTCACTGGCCTCCCCACCGCTGTCTTCTGACACCGCCCGTGCGTAGGATCGAGGTTTAATATGAATTCCTGTAATAATAACGTCGTTCATCCTTGTGTACTGTTCCAACTCCGCAACACGGTTCTCCAGGTGCACCAGACGCCGGTCTTTCTCGGCATTCTGGATCCGGAGAGCCTTCACTTCTTCCACCAGCTCCATAATGGATTTCTGCTGCATTTTAACAACAGAGATTTCCTCAGACAAAAAGTCCAGGGACTTCTTGATATCGTCTCCCTCCTCCGCCGTCAGTGCCTTCTTCGGACCCATGGTCAGATAACTCCGCGCTGGCGCCTCAGGCCTCGGTAAAGCCGCGCCGGTGGAACTGCACTGACGCCTCGGGCCTCGGTGGAGCCGTGCCGGTGGAACTGCACTGACGCCTCGGGCCTTGGTGGAGCCGCGCCGGTGGAACTGCACTGACGCCTCAGGCCTCGGTAAAGCCGCGCCGGTGGAACTGCACTGACGCCTCGGGCCTCGGCGGAGCCGCGCCGGTGGAACTGCGCTGACGCCTCGGGCCTCGGTGGAGCCGCGCCGGTAGAACTGCGCTGACGCCTCGGGCTTCAGGTGGAGCCGCGCCGGTGGATGTGCGCTGGCGCCTCGGGCCTCGGTGGAGCCGCGCCGGTGGAAAACAATCCTGCTGTGGATCAGCGAACTTCACACTAATAATGTGATTATTAACTGTCAGATGACAATGTAAAACCTCTTAATCATTCTAAAGTTGATTGTAAGCAGAAACAAGGCAGTTTAAGCGCAAACGGGGCGATAATCTCTTAATTGCTGCTCGGCGAAATTTACAAGACATTTCACCGAGGTTAGCATGGTGATGTCACTTGCTGGTGTAGCTACTTGCTACCAGCTTAGTTTCTGGTAAATTATGTAAAGCGTGCCTTTGAAAGAACCAAGGATAGTCCAAGTAAACATGAACAGCCAGATGTCTTGGCACTATCATGCACTGCTTTAAAACATTTATGAGGCATCAAGCTGCCGTGCCAGAGTACGCTGCTGTGAGGCACGGATAGAGGATGGGCTAAAGCAGGTTCCTTTTCTCAAGTGTTTTTCACATTTTTCTCCAGGGTGTATTTGCCTGCGTAAGCTCATGTGTGCATTAACAACCGTATCATTTTGGGGGGGGGGAAGGGGTGGGATCACTGCTCTACATTAAATTACTAAGTGCCCTGGGATATGAAATTTTTTCTCTGTCATCTCATCTGCAAGAATGAGTGTATATCATACAGCCCTCTTCACTGCTTCCTGTCAGCTGAGAGGGCAGTGCAGATATGGAAGCTAAAGCCCTCTCAAAAAAAGGATTTTTCTGTAAGAAGGTGATTTTGTTCTCTCTGTGTCTGTTATATTACTTTCAGCATTTCTGCAGCTAAGGCGAGATCTCACTTCACCATCGTGCCTCAGAGAAGAGGCTTAGGGGAGATGACAGGCCTCTGTCAGAGCCTCTGTGCTACCAAAATTAGGGTTACACAATTACACACTTCCACATGCAAAAGCCCTTTCATAATTGGATCCATTTTAGGGAATTTAAAGCTTTCATCTTTGAGATATTCAGTCAGAGAAATGCTGAGAACAGAATTCCTTTTCCTGCCTTAGTCTTGTACATCTATTTTGCATCTGCAAGTGCCTAAAGTGGAACTTGAGCCAGGCAGCATACATTCAGATGTTCCGAGCAGATGTAATATTTACATAAAAATGCATTTTTTTTCTATTGAGGAGGTTAATTTTTAGTTGTGTTTTGTCTATCTGTTAGTCTATTAAGTTTGCCTGTCAGCAGGATATCTTAAATGGACATGAACAGATTTTAATTAAATTTGGTGGGGAGGAAAGCCTCAGGTCAGGAAATAGCTGAATAAAGAAATGAATAAATAAATCGGCTTTGGTGAGGATCCATATTACTTCACTGATTGGGATAGATCGGGATTTACCCATTGCTTTTGATTTCTTTTATCCTGATTTCAGGATTAAAGAAAGACAAACAACCAAAACAATGTGATCAGGTTAGAAGATCAGGATCAAAATTGAGTAATGGCAATCTGAGGTCAGTATCTCAGGTGAGTGATCAGGATTCTTCTCCTCCTTCTTGGCATCCGTCCATCTGCGAGAGACAATCCGGTTGTTAAGTGTGACGTAACGCATCATGTGATTTTCAACTTCCGGCTGCAAACAAAAAAGGCGCACTGTCATTAACATTGAGAACTGCACTGAGACGATCTGATCAGGCTGCACTTACACCGTTGTACACGGACAACAGCATTAACATCGCAACATAAAACTTTTTGTATATTTTCCCTAAAACTCTCCTCGATATACTAACTGGGTTTTTAGATTTTGTTACTGCGTTTGTATTATGTAAAAATGTCAGACGCTCAGGTTGTTTCTCCGTTATTTTCAATGGGAGTTGCTGTGAGCTGCGATCGCTTCCTGTTCATGTCGTTCAGGGAGAAAGTGAAGTTTGCACTTTAACATCCTGTTTATTGTAATATTTTTTTTTTATTATTAACAAACAGACATGTATATTTTACCTGTGCATAATAAAATATGTAAAGTAAAAGAAAAAAAAATTATTAAGTGTTCCGACCATAGAGCCAGACGAATGCGTTTAACGGAGTGGAGGCGGAGAAGGTAGGGACGGAGGTTTGCGCACAATGTAAACACAAACTAAACTTAAACTGTAAATCCTTAAAAGGATCATACAGACGTAACTTTAATTGTAAACTTGGAGGTCTTTGGACCCGGAAACAGATTTATCACGTGATGCGTTACGTCAACACTTAACAACCGGATGGTGTAGCGTCCAGTTTGTTTTTTTGCTTTTTTTGTTTGATTTTTTTGTTTGTTTGTTTTTGTTTTGTTTTTACACTTTTTCAATTCAACTTTAACTTATTTCATTTATATAGCGCCAAATCACAACAAAGCTGCATGAGGGTGCTTCACAAAAGTAAGGTCTAACCTTACCAACCCCTAGAGCAAGCACACAGTTGACTCCCTCTGATGATTTGAGGAACAAACCTCAAGCAGACCAGAGTCAAAGGGGTGACCCTCTCCTTGGTCTATGCTACCGACACAGTTGACAATACAAATATACAGCAAATTTTGTCTTTTGTTTCTGTCTGTACTTGCGTGAATTATTATTATTATTATCAGTCCAATGCGCGAGTGACTTGCGCATCTCTGCTGCATTTGTTGCACATGTACTGTGATGCCTGCTGAGGCTGTCGCTTTCGCTCCTTCCTCCTCACTCGTTGCTCAGCAAGGCCTTGGTTACTCTCCTGCTCAGCCCTCTGTGCACCTGTTCTGACAGTAAGGCGCCAGGCTGCACGGTCCTCTGCTCACTGCTCCCACGTGTTGACATTGATGCTGGACATTTTCATGTCCTTCTTGCAGACATCCTTGAAGTGCAGGCGTGGTTGACCTGCCAAACGAGTGCCCCGAGTAGTCGTCTGGATGAAAGATCAATAACCAAGATCTAAGGTTGTTGATTAGCGTTAAACATAATCAAAGATCAGGGTCACAGATAAGCAATCAAAGATCAGAAACAATGATACAGATCAAGATCAAAGATGAGTGATCAGGATCAAAAACCAACATTCAGGCTCAAACTTTGGTGATTAGCATCAAAGGTCAGCAAACAGGATCACAGATCAGGATCACAGATGAGCAGTGGTGGGCACAGCTAACCAAAGAGTTAGCTTCGATAACTGGTGACCAGCTAACTGAAAATTTATCTTTTATAATGCTAAACCGATAAACTGCCTAAAAACGTATCGGAAGCTACAGCTAACCAATAACTTTAAATTTTGTCTCACACACGCTCTCAGCTACTAACAAGCTGATTTTGAGTTTAAACACCAGCACACTGCACTTTACATACTAACTCAAGTATTTGATTTTTACTGTTAGTGAAGGGAAATACATGACAAAGTAATCACCCCATATCACAACATACCTCAAATTCCCAGAGGTGACAGTGGACCAAACTGTCCCGTGGAGTCCATAAAGCGGGATTGTGGTGTTTATCAGGACTGATTTTCAATCAGGCAAACATGAAAGACTGACACTGTTTTTGAGCAAAGTCCCAGCTCATTTTAAGATGCTGCGCTCATGTGTCCTCTCAAAGAGTCTCCTACCCACTACTCATTTCTACCTGTGATCCACCCCTTAACTATGCCTCATATTTGGAAGTATTTGAACACAACATGAAGTTACTCTAGCACAGGGGTGGGCAATCATGTGCCATAAAGGGGCGAGACACTGCAGGTTTTCCGTGCAGCCAGTCACCTCAGCAGGTGATTTCATTGACAACCAGGTGTTTATGTTCAGAGGAGAAGCTCATCAGCAACCCACCTGCTGAGGTGAATGGTTGCATGGAAAACCTGCAGTGTCTCGGCCCTCGATGCCCACCCCTGCTCTAGCACAATGTCATCCCTCTTAGGCAAGGGTAAATTCAACTTTATCAAAAGCCCAACTGTAAACTGTAGGTTTGTGCTTTGCACGGATAAATGATTCGTACATGAGAGATGAGAAGACATTTTGATCTATCGGTGGTTTTGTCACTGCTGATCTTTTAAGCTGAATCATCACACTTGCACACAGAACCTTCCACACTGGCAAACAGCAACTGTGACACAAACCTTCCTCTTTTTTTTATTTTCATCAAAATTTTGCAGATGAGGCCCTGAGCTCAATTAATCAACCCGCAGTCTTCCTGCACTTTCCTCCTATAAATCCACTATAAGTCCACTATAATGCCGGTATTAGACACCTATCTTTCTAGGACTGGTTGTCATTTCATTCAATATATACACTGAACAAAAATATAAACACACCACTTTTGTTTTTGCTCCCATTTTTCATGAGGTGAATGCAAAGATTTAAAACATTTTCTAAATACACAAAAAGACCTATTTCTCTCTAATATTGTTCACAAATCTGTCTAAATCTGTTTTAGTGTGCACTTCTCCTTTGCTGAGATAATCCATCCCACCTTACAGGTGTGGCATATCAAGATGTTGATCAGACTGCATAATTATTGCACAGGTGTGCCTTAGGCTCGCCACAATAAAAGGCCACTCTGAAATGTTCAGTTTTATCACACAGCACAATGCCACAGATGTTGCACGTTTTGAGGAAGCGTCCAAGTGGCACGCTAACTGCAGGAATGTCCAACAGAGTTGTTGCCCATGAATTGAATGTTCATTTCTGTACCATGTTGGGTTAAGATGTCCAATTTTTTCCAGGTTGACAGGGAGCAACTCAAAAACTGACAGGAAACAGACTTCAATTTTAGATGTTATAATATATAGATGCCTACACTGAACAGCTCATGTCTACCTCAGCATGCACACGTTATTGTTGGAGCAGTATGTCTCATGGCTAATTTTCTACTTTGCTAACTTCATATAATACTAATAATAACTTCATATCTCCTTATACAGCTAGTGATAGTAATAATAATAACTTTATGTTGTATGCCATGATGCATACTGTCCTTCTGCTTATCGCGCTACACGGACAGAACACAGTTTTACTTTTATACATACCGTTTAATACAATGCATGCACAAACTACAGATAAAGGTCAAAATCAGACTCAGACTCACTTTTATTGTCACTCGACCCTTACAGGCAGAACGAAATGCAGTTTCTCCAGGTCTTGGTGTAGTTAACTGGGACAATTTCTTTTTTAACCTAACCTATTGTATAAACTTTTGCAATATAAACTTTTGCAATGTACAATATGCGCACCCCTGTGCCCATAGAATATACGAGGTCTGTGAGAAAAGTATCGGACCTTTTTATTTTTTTCAAAAACCATATGGATTTGAATCATGTGTGATTGCATCAGCCAAGCTTGAACCTTCGTGCGCATGCGTGAGTTTTTTCACGCCTGTTGGTTGCGTCATTCGCCTGTGAGCAGGCTTTGAGTGAGCAGTGGTCCACCCCTCTCGTCAGGTTTTTGACATGCCCCAACATGTCCTGGAAGGCTTCATCACGGTGTTGCTTTGCGCCATGCGGCTCCACCGCAACGTGCGGAACTCCTCCGCACGTCTGACTTAATGTGCTGAAAAAGTGCTGATGTCCATGTCTTTTCACAATTCCTGTGCTAGTCAGATGACATACCGGATCAAGACAGCGTCCAGTTTAGAAATGAACGGCACATTCCACTGTTAGAGGAGTTTTTGGCATGGCACAAAGCAACACCGTGATGAAGCCTTCCAGGACATGTTGGGGCATGTCCAGCTCATGCACAATCACAATCAGATAATCACACAACTGAAAAGCAACCGGAATCCATCTGAAATCCACCTGAAAGCCGTCCTGTGAGACCAACACCTAGGTGGTTTTGTCCTGCGTAATGAACGGCTCCGTGGCGCGTCCCTCCGCTTTTCTTTCCATGAAAAAAACTCCTGTAACAGTGGAATGTGCTGAAGAAGTGCTGATGTCCACGTCTCCTGCCTTTTTGTGAAAGTCAGACGAGGTCCCGGATCAACAAAGTCTTCACGTTGGAAATGATCTGGTTGTTTCAGCGTGGTCTGAGCATGTCGATCAGTGCTGGGAGCGCGCCGCACTCTCAGCAGTTGTGGGCCGTTCTTAAAGCGGCAGTAACACTCCTTAATCTGTGTAATCCCCATAAAATCGTCCCTGAAAGCCATATTAATTTTCCGAACGGTGTCCACCTGGAGGTCTCTCACAGTTTCTGGAAAAAAATTGATGCAGCAAAGCTCCAAATCGTTCAGACATTTATTCGCAATAAAAATCCGACGAGAGGGGTGGACCACTGCTCACACAAAGCCTGCTCACAGGCGAATGACGCAACCGACAGGTGTGAAAAAACTCACGCATGCGCACGAAGGTTCAAGCTTAGCTGATGCAATCACATGTGATTCAAATCCATATGGTTTTTGAAAAAAATAAAAAGGTCCGATACTTTTCTAACAGACCTCGTATATACAAGGCATAGGGTCGAATGGATGGGGAGCATCAGTACACAGCCATTTTCAGATCTCTCTATAGATGTTCAATCAGATTCAGGTCTGGGCTCCTGCTGTGCGACTCAAGGACATTCACAGAGTTGTCCTGAAGCCACTCCTTTGATATCTTGGCTGTGTGCTTAGGGTCATTGTCCTGCTCAAAGATGAATCATCACCCCAGTTTGAGGGCAAGAGCACTCTGGAGCAGGTTTTCATCCAGGATGTCTCAGACTCAGACTCACTTTTATTGTCACTCGACCCTTACAGGCAGAACAAAATGCAGTTTCTCCAGGTCTTGGTGTAGTTAACTGGGACAATTTTTATTTTTTTTAACCTAACCTATTGTATAAACTTTTGCAATGTACAATATCCGCACCCCTGTGGCCATAGAATATATATACAAGGCACAGGGTCGCAGCGGCAGCAGCATTAGAGTATTAAGAAGGTGACAATGTGCATGCAGTGCAATGTTCACAGTTTGGTGGTGGATGTTGAACTGTTCAACAGTCTCACAGCATTCGGGTAGAAGCTGTTTTTCAGTCTGGACGTTTTTGCTCGGATGCTGCACAGCCTCCTTCCAGAGGGAAGGGGTGTGAACTGACTGTGTGCAGGGTGGGTGGAGTCTCGGAGGATGCAGGTGGCTTTGGCTCTACATCTGGAGATGTAGAGGTCCCCAATGGGTGGTAAGCTGCATCCAATGGTCCTCTGTGCAGACTTCACCACCCGCTGCAGCGCTTTCTTCTCCACCACCATGCAGCCACCATACCACACAGGGAGGCAGGAGGACAGGACACTCTCTACTGCACAGCTGTAGAAGGCCCTGAGGACCTCGGTGTTCAGTCCGGCCCTTCCCAATTTCCTCAAAAAATAGAGACGTTAGTGGGCTTTCTTGATGACAGCCGTGGTGTTGGTGTGCCAGGTGAGAGTGTTGGAGAGGTGGACTCCAAGATACCTGATGGAGGAGACAATCTCCACCGTTGCTCCGCTGATGTAGAGGGGGAGGGGATGGTGGGGGCTGATCTGCGGAAGTCAACAACTATCTCCTTGGTCTTCTGGGTGTTGAGGATGAGGCTGTTGTCTCCGCACCACCGTATCAGGTTCTCCACTTCTCGCCTGTACACTGTTTCATCCCCTTGGCTAATGAGCCCGATCACTGCTGTATCGTCTGCAAACTTAACAACAAGATTATTCTTGTGCTAGGCTCTGCAGTCGAAGGTCATCAATGTGTACAGCAGTGGACTGAGCACACAACCCTGGGGTGAGCCAGTGTTCAGGATGATGGTGGAGGATGAGGTGGTGTTGATCCTGATACTCTGTGGCCTCCCAGTCAGGAAGTCCAGGATCCAGTTGCACAGTGCTGAGGGGGCTCCTAGTTCAGCCAGCTTGGAAACCAGTTTCTGCCGGATGATGGTGTTGAACGCAGAAGTGAAGGCCAGGAACAGCAGCCTCACATAGGAATCCTTGTTCTCTGTGTGGGAGAGGGCCTGATGCACCACGGTGAAGATGGCATCAGCTGTGGAGCAGTTTTGCCTGTACACGTACTGGTGCTCATCAACAGTCACATCGATGGTCTGCTTCAGGCGCCTCATCACCAACATCTTTGCAACATCTGTCAACCATAATAACATAACTTTACTGATCCACATTGAGGGAAACCATCGATTTCTATTTAATCCACTAGATGGCGGATACAGCCTGTGAGCTGTTGCCAGGCAGCCTCCATCTTGCTTAGCGTTATTATGCATCGTCAGACATTAGATTCAATAGAAACAGATTATTTGCTGACTTAAGCTTGGGTTAAAGTGATCTGAAAATGCTGGTTTGTGCAGCATTCCGATACAGCAACAAGCTGAACAATCCTTTGTCACCTTTGTCAGCTGGTTAAATAAAGGTTAAGTCAATAAAAAATAATGATAAATTGCAAAGTGAGCTTTCATAAGTGTACGAGGGCTGTCAATAAAGTAACGGTCCTTTTTATTTTTTTCAAGAACTATATGGATTTCATTCATATGTTTTTACGTCAGACATGCTTGAACCCTCGTGCGCATGCGTGAGTTTTTCCACGCCTGTCGGTGACATCATTCGCCTGTGAGCACTCCTTGTGGGAGGAGTCGTCCAGCCCCTCATCGGAATTCCTTTGTCTGAGAAGTTGCTGAGAGACTGGCGCTTTGTTTGATCAAACTTTTTTCTAAACCTGTGAGACACATCGAAGTGGACACGGTTCGAAAAATTAAGCTGGTTTTCAGTGAAAATTTTAACGGCTGATGAGAGATTTTGAGGTGATTCTGTCGCTTTAAGGACTTCCCACGGAGCGAGACGTTGTGCAGCGCTCTCAGGCGCCGTCGTCAGCCTGTTCAAGCTGAAAACCTCCACATTTCAGGTTCTATTGATCCAGGACGTCGTGAGAGGACAGAGAAGTTTCAGAAGAAGTCGGTTTCAGCATTTTATCCGGATATTCCACTGTTAAAGGAGATTTTTTTAATGAAAGACGTGCGGACGGGTCCGCGCGTCGGGACGCAGCCGCCGCGACGCTCCGCCACAGGAAAAACACCTCTGTTGAAAGCCTTAAGTACAAGTTGGAACATGTCCTGCCTGTTAAACAATTTCTCATATACTCACTCCACTGCAAGCCATCAAAAGCCGCCTGGATTTTACAAATGGTTATCAACACGGAGGTGTTTTTCCTGTGCCACTGCACCGCGTCGGCTGCGTCCCGACGCGCGGATCCGTCCACACGTCTTTCATTAAAAAAATCTCCTTTAACAGTGGAATATCCGGATAAAATGCTGAAACCGACTTCTTCTGAAACTTCTCTGTTCTCTCACGACATCCTGGATCAATAGAGCCTGAAATGTGGAGGTTTTTCAGCTTGAACAGGCTGACGACGGCGGCTGAGAGCGCTGAGCGACGTCTCGCACCGTGGGAAGTCCTTAAAGCGACAGAATCACCTCAAAATCTCTCATCGGCCGTTAAAATTTTCACTGAAAACCAGCTTAATTTTTCGAACCGTGTCCACTTCGATGTGTTTCACAGGTTTAGAAAAAATTTTGATCAAACAACGCACCAGTCTCTCAGCAACTTCTCAGACAAAGGAATTCCGACGAGGGGCTGGACGACTCCTCCCACAAGGAGTGCTCACAGGCGAATGACGTCACCGACAGGCGTGGAAAAACTCACGCATGCGCACGAGGGTTCAAGCATGTCTGACGTAAAAACATATGAATGAAATCCATATAGTTCTTGAAAAAAATAAAAAGGACCGTTACTTTATTGACAGCCCTCGTATATTATATGTAATATAAATGATTTGGAGAAATGACTAAAATTGCTGAATAAAGATTAGACAATGATTTATTTTGTTGTGTCGGTCTGTATTCTACTTTGGTTTTATTGCCTGAATACTTTGTCATGATAAATATCTCACCATTCATATAGTGATTCAGTTAGAAGTCTCACTTTCATAAGTCTCAATTCATATCTTTTTAATTACCCTCTGGTTTCTTCTTCACATCAATTTTTCCATCTTGAGATATTCTGTAAGAGCCAATTCATAGAATGGAAATGCTTTTTCTCTCAATTTTGTGGGTCACATGACAGCTGCTTTGACATCGTATATACTATTAGTATAAGAATATACACAAACTAGAAGCACTCAGAGAGTGCAAACCTCCGCCAAGGCCATGGGGTCACTGACGCCATAACATCTACACGCCGTGGAATCATTGAACCTAAAAAGTCTAACAATGATGTTTGCTCAGTAGTAAAAAAAGTTTCATCTGCTGTGACTAGATAGCATGTATCCTTAGCACTTGGCATCACAGTTTATTGTAACTTGCACCTTTCCCAGAAGCTACTGTCATCTGAGCACTGATATTGATATTGCATGTGCTTATAGACAAAAACAAATAAGAGACAAAATTCAATTAATTATTCAACTAAACTGCAAATATATGAATTTTTTAACATTTATGAAACACTTCTCTAAACAAGGCCATAGGGTCACTGACCCTAAAGAGATTCCCTCCTTTGCACAGTGATCTATTTCTTTTAGTCTCTTTCTCTAAAATTGTATAAAATAATCATTAGATTATTAATATATAAACAAAAATAAATTTAAGAAATATTACAATTTGAAAACAAATGCACCCGAACGTGATGACAGCTGCAACTGCTTAATGCTAACTTTTAACATTGAAAATGCCATAGACATGCTAACGCATTAGCATTGTGATCTGGATCGTGATCCAGATCACCACTAAAATTTAATCACTTGTTTCTCTTGTTATTTCCAACCACTCCACAAAATTTCATCAAAATCCGTTCAAAGCTTTTTGAGTTATCCTGCTGACAGACAGACAGACGCGACCGAAAACATAACCTCCTTGACGGAGGTAATGAGATTAATTTCTCTGTGACATCAGAATCAGAATCAGAAGAAGTTTATTGCCATTGCCAGTGAACAGGATTCACAGACTAGGAATTTGCTTCGGTACAATGGTGCAACATTAAGAAGAGATAAAATGCTAAGATAAAATATAACATGTGTCAAAATAAGATAAAATATAAGATTAAAAAAAAGAAATATGAAAGGCTGTGTGCAACAGAAAAACAGAGAAACAGAAAAAACAGTGCAGTGGGAGGAGTGCAATTAAAAACCAAAGTACATTGTCTAAAGTGACCCGTGATAAAATGATAAAGTGACAGAGTTAAGCTTAAGGTGAGTTATGAGGTGTTCATGAGTCTAACAGCAGAGGGGAAGAAACTGTTCTTATGGCGGGAGGTTCTGGTCCAGATGGACCGTAGCCTCCTGCCCGAGGGGAGTGGTTTGAATAGACTGTGTGCAGGGTGAGAAGGGTCAGCTGTGATCCGACCTGCTCGGCCCAGAGTCCTGGAGACGTGCAGGTCGTGGAGAGATGGAAGGTTACAGCCAATCACCTTCTCAGCAGAGGCCACAATGTGCTGCAGTCTGTGTCTGTCCCTGGCTGTGGCCCCGGCGTACCACACCGTGATGGAGGAGCAGAGGATGGACTCGATGATGGCCGTGTTGAACTGCACCATCAGCTGAACAGGCAGCTTGGCCTTCTTCAGCTGCCGCAGGAAGTACATCCTCTGCTGGGCCTTCTTGATGAGGGAGCTGATGGTTGACTCCCACTTGAGGTCCTGGGTGATGGTGGTGCCGAGGAAGCGACAGACCACAGTGGTGATGGGGCTGTTGGTGAGGGCGAGGGAGGGCGGGGGGGCTGTGGCTTTCCTGAAGTCCACGATCATCTCCACTGTTTTCTGGGCGTTGAGATTGCATTGCATTGAGACATGCTCCATATTTCAGTATAGTGTTTTCACATTTCTTTCAACTTGATCCAGAAATTATTGAATAATCTTACTTTCACCCTGGCTGGTGTGGCTGTTTTATATTTGATATTTTTGCATTGAAGCGCTCCGTAAAAGTGATACTGCAGGTGGGTAACAGCGGCCTTTAATATTAATATCTTAAATATGGGAGTGTGTGAAGCTCTTCACCCCTGATTATTTCTCATGTTTAACTTCATAATAGCATCTAGCCTCTCTCCAGGAGTTGGGAACCACAGAATCTCGTCTCTGCTGTTTGCGGATGATGTGGTTCTGTTGGCTTCGTTAAATCAAGACCTTCAGCGTGCACTGGGGCGGTTTGCAGCCGAGTGTGAAGCGTCCGGGATGAAAATCAGCACCTCCAAATCCGAGGCCATGGTTCTCGACCAGAAAAAGGTGCTTTGCCCTCTTCAGGTCGGTGGAGTGTCCTTGCCTCAAGTGGAGGAGTTTAAGTATCTCGGGGTCTTGTTCACGAGTGAGGGACAGATGGAGCGTGAGATCGATAGAAGGATCGGTGCAGCATCTGCAGTGATCCGGTCGCTGTATCAGACCGTCGTGGTGAAGAGAGAGCTGAGTAGGGGGGCAAAGCTCTCGATTTACCGATTGATCTACGTTCCGATCCTCACCTATGGTCATGAGATGTGGCTCATGACTGAAAGAACGAGATCGTGAGTACAAGCGGCCGAGATGAGTTTCCTCCGCAGGGTGGCTGGGCGCTCCCTTAGAGATAGAGTGAGGAGCTCGGTCACTCGGGAGGAGCTCGGAGTCGAGCCACTGCTCCTCCACGTTGAAAGGAGTCAGTTGAGGTGGCTCGGGCATCTTTTCCGGATGCCCCCTGGATGCCTCGCTGGAGAGGTGTTCCGGGCACGTCCCATTGGGAGGAGGCCCCGGGGAAGACCCAGGACACGTTGGAGGGACTACATCTCTCGGCTGGCTTGGGAACGCCTTGGGGTTCCCCTGGAGGAGCTGGGGGAGGTGTGTGTGGATCGGGAGGTCTGGGCGGCTTTGCTTGAGCTGCTGCCCCCGCGACCCGACTCCGGATAAAGCGGAAGAAAATAGATGGATGGATGGATGGATGGATGGAACTTCATAATAAAATTATTTAAGGATCAGACTAGTATGTGGTGTCATGGTAGGCATAGTGTGTTTGACAAACTGATGGTATTATTTTCTATCTGGACTGGGAGATGAACAGTCCCAGTCTATTAAGTCCATTATATAAATGTCTGATCCTCTTCTGTATCTGTTTTGACAAATAGTGGCTGCACAAACGTAGAACTGAGTTTGAATAAATGTAACAGTACAGTAATAGCACGGAAAATGCAGGTTTATGATGAAATGCTGTTAAAAACATTGATCACAACTACAGACTATGTCCACGTGTAACAACACAAGCCCAGGACCTACACATCTAGCGTGTTCACCTCCAAGATCGTCTGAGAAGAGCCATCCAGACAGTTGCTGCAACAGTCGGTTTGCAGAACCAAAGAATTTCTGCACAAACTGTCAGAAACCGTCTTGGGGAAGCTCAACTACATGGTCATTGTCCTCATCTGGGTCTCAATCTGACTGCAGTTCATCGTCGTAACCAACTTCAGTGGGCAAATGCTCACATTCAATGGCGTCTGGCTGTTGATCCACTCTATGTGAAGGAGGCAAATAGTCACACCAGATAGTGACTGGCTTTCTGAAACGCCAGAACCCCCCCCCAAAGCAAGATTGCACATTTCAGAGTGGCCATTTTATTGTGGCCAGCCTAAGGCACACCTGTACAACAGTCATTCTATCTAATCAGCACCTGTGAAGTGGTGGTGATGGTCTAGTGGTTAAGGTGTTGGGCTTGAGTCCAGAAGATCATGAGTTCAAATCCCCGCCTGACTGGAAAATCACTTGGGCAAGGCCTTTAATCCCCTATTGCTCCCGGTGTGTAGTGAGCGCCTTGTATGGCAGCACCCTGACATCGGGGTGAATGTGAGGCATAATTGTAAAGCGCTTTGAGCATCTGATTCAGATGGAAAAGTGCTATATAAATGCAGTCCATTTACCAATGATTATCAGTGCTCACTAACACAGATTTAGACAGATTTCTGAGCAATATTTGAGAGAAACAGGTCTTTTGTGTACATAGAAAATGTTTTAGATCTTTGAGTTCAACTCATAAAAAATGGGAGCAAAACCAAAAGTGTTGTGTTTATATTTTTGTTCAGTGTATATACATACAGAAGACAAAACACCTAAAACTGCAAGTATAAGTCTACTGCCATTTTTGCAAGCTCACTCTGTTTTGGAAAGGGGTCTTCATTCCATGGATACACCCTGGTCAGGTCTGTCAACATGCAGTGTTGTTGCACATCGCCACATTCACCACACCGTGGTGACACCTGAAGTCATGGATATCATCCACCTAGGTGTATAACCCATCTACTCCCATCTCCCCAAAGTAGCCATCTATCTGTGATATTTGTCATGCTTTGGCCCAGGACCTGCCCAGAATCAGGTTTTGTCCCCCAGTCTCCGTCTGTTTCCCTCTCTTTGTCCTTTTGTCCAACCCTGAGTGTTTATTTTCTGTTTTTCCACTTTAGTCTTGGTTATATTATCTGTTATACTTCAGCCACATTAAGTTCTGTCCTAGTTTTGTCTCTGCTTTTTATTTTTCTTGCTGCTTAACGTGTGTTATCATGTTAGGTTTTGGGGATTATCTGTTATCCTTCAGCCACTTGTTGACTTCTGTTCTAGTTTAGTCTTCATCCTTTTTTTCTGGTTGTTCAGTCACATTTGTCCCTCAGGTTTATCTGTTACACTTCAGCCACGTGTTGAGTTTTCCAGTAGTTTAGATCCAGCCTTTAATTTTCTGTTGTTCTGTTTCTGCTTTTTCATTTGTTTATTCTGTTTCTCTCACATTTGGATTTTAGGTGTCATTACATCTTAGTTGTTTAACATTTGTCCAGTCACTGTCACGTTCCTGTTTTTGCAGCTTTTGTCTGACATGCCCACCAGTCACTCAACTCTTGTCTCGTCCAGCCACGCCTTCTTCCCTGCACCTGCATCTAATCACGCCGATTAACCTCTGCATTTAAGCCCCTTGTGTTCCTCAGCTCACTGCTAGTTCGTTGTGCATCCTGCCTCTTTCCAAGCCACCTGTATCTTGCCTTAGTCTGTGTTTTTGCTGTACTCGACCTTTGCTTGACCTTGACCACGTTTTTTTGCCTCAGCCAATATGTATGCATCTCCTTGGCTTTTTTCCAGTTGTTGGGGTCCTCAGCACTGAGGTATCTGTGTGCTGGATCATGTCCAGAGAAGTGTGCTACATCGCTCAATGGTTCCCAACCTGGTCCTCAAGTACCACCTAACCTGCACATTTTCCATCTCTCTCCACTTTGCCACAAGCTGATTAGTTCATTCAGGTATGTAGCAAATCAAGTACTAACAGCACCTAAATGAGCTAATCAGCTTGTCTGGTTCTCCAAAAAGCTCATTTATTCAAAATCACATATCGATACAGACGGGGCCTTCTGTCTGGACTCTGTATTCATTTGTTTCATATTTGTGTCCAATTACTGAAAGCTTACAGATAATGACAAAACGGAGCAGGTACCATCACTGAAAATCATGGGGCAGTATAGCCAAAGTTCAAATGAGACACAACCCAAAATGTTACAATGAAGACAGTAAACAATGGCGAAATTGTTTAGCAAGAGTTTTATATATTATTGTATATATGCATAATAACAGCCTGTCTCAAAGAGTAGCTCACAGACCACTAGTGGTCCTTCAGTATATTGGTAAAATATCACATTTTAAATAAATATCATAACCTAGAGCTGTTTTTCAGACTGTTTAACAACTCCAAGGTCTATAGATAGTAGTATATATGTGTTATTGTCATGTTATTGTCTGGTGGTTGGCTCTCACTGCGGTATTGTATCACTTCCTGTTCCGGAGCACAGCGGTGTTTTTCTGTATCTGTTAGCTGTTTAATCTGCGCAGTTAGATTGATCTAGTTATCTAGATTACGATTTGTTTCCCAGTGTAATCTTTACGTGCCTTAACTAAAGCACTCCTTCTGCTGAATCACCTCTAAATTATTTACACATTATTCACTTTGCGTGTTTTTAGGAATCCGCTAGCTTAGCGTAGCTACTAGCTCTTAGCCGATTTAGCATGGCGGCTTCTCCTGTCTCTCCCGCACTTTTCTGCTCTGGGTGTGAAATGTTTAGTTATTCCTCGGCCTCCTTTAGCAGTAATGGTACTTGTAATAAGTGTAGCTTATTCGTAGCTTTGGAGGCCAGGCTGGGCGAATTGGAGACTCGGCTCCGCACCGTGGAAAATTCTACAGCTAGCAAGGCCCCTGTAGTCGGTGCGGACCAAGGTAGCTTAGCCGCCGTTAGTTACCCCCTGGCAAATCCCGAGCAGCCGGGAAAGCAGGCCGACTGGGTGACTGTGAGGAGGAAGCGTAGCCCTAAACAGAAGCCCCGTGTACACCGCCAACCCGTTCACATCTCTAACCGTTTTTTCCCACTCGACGACACACCCGCCGAGGATCAAACTCTGGTTATTGGCGACTCTGTTTTGAGAAATGTGAAGTTAGCGACACCAGCAACCATAGTCAATTGTCTTCCGGGGGCCAGAGCAGGCGACATTGAAGGAAATTTGAAACTGCTGGCTAAGGCTAAGCGTAAATTTGGTAAGATTGTAATTCACGTCGGCAGTAATGACACCCGGTTACGCCAATCGGAGGTCACTAAAATTAACATTAAATCGGTGTGTAACTTTGCAAAAACAATGTCGGACTCTGTAGTTTTCTCTGGGCCCCTCCCCAATCAGACCGGGAGTGACATGTTTAGCCGCATGTTCTCCTTGAATTGCTGGCTGTCTGAGTGGTGTCCAAAAAATGAGGTGGGCTTCATAGATAATTGGCAAAGCTTCTGGGGAAAACCTGGTCTTGTTAGGAGAGACGGCATCCATCCCACTTTGGATGGAGCAGCTCTCATTTCTAGAAATCTGGCCAATTTTCTTAAATCCTCCAAACCGTGACTATCCAGGGTTGGGACCAGGAAGCAGAGTTGTAGTCTTACACACCTCTCTGCAGCTTCTCTCCCCCTGCCATCCCCTCATTACCCCATCCCCGTAGAGACGGTGCCTGCTCCCAGACTACCAATAATCAGCAAAAATCTATTTAAGCATAAAAATTCAAAAAGAAAAAATAATATAGCACCTTCAACTGCACCACAGACTAAAACAGTTAAATGTGGTCTATTAAACATTAGGTCTCTCTCTTCTAAGTCCCTGTTGGTAAATGATATAATAATTGATCAACATATTGATTTATTCTGCCTAACAGAAACCTGGTTACAGCAGGATGAATATGTTAGTTTAAATGAGTCAACACCCCCGAGTCACACTAACTGTCAGAATGCTCGTAGCACGGGCCGGGGTGGAGGATTAGCAGCAATCTTCCATTCCAGCTTATTAATTAATCCAAAACCCAGACAGAGCTTTAATTCATTTGAAAGCTTGTCTCTTAGTCTTGTCCATCCAAATTGGAAGTCCCAAAAACCAGTTTTATTTGTTATTATCTATCGTCCACCTGGTCGTTACTGTGAGTTTCTCTGTGAATTTTCAGACCTTTTGTCTGACTTAGTGCTTAGCTCAGATAAGATAATTATAGTGGGCGATTTTAACATCCACACAGATGCTGAGAATGACAGCCTCAACACTGCATTTAATCTATTATTAGACTCTATTGGCTTTGCTCAAAAAGTAAATGAGTCCACCCACCACTTTAATCATATCTTAGATCTTGTTCTGACTTATGGTATGGAAATAGAAGACTTAACAGTATTCCCTGAAAACTCCCTTCTGTCTGATCATTTCTTAATAACATTTACATTTACTCTGATGGACTACCCAGCAGTGGGGAATAAGTTTCATTACACTAGAAGTCTTTCAGAAAGCGCTGTAACTAGGTTTAAGGATATGATTCCTTCTTTATGTTCTCTAATGCCATATACCAACACAGTGCAGAGTAGCTACCTAAACTCTGTAAGGGAGATAGAGTATCTCATCAATAGTTTTACATCCTCATTGAAGACAACTTTGGATGCTGTAGCTCCTCTGAAAAAGAGAGCTTTAAATCAGAAGTGTCTGACTCCGTGGTATAACTCACAAACTCGTAGCTTAAAGCAGATAACCCGTAAGTTGGAGAGGAAATGGCGTCTCACTAATTTAGAAGATCTTCACTTAGCCTGGAAAAAGAGTCTGTTGCTCTATAAAAAAGCCCTCCATAAAGCTAGGACATCTTTCTACTCATCACTAATTGAAGAAAATAAGAACAACCCCAGGTTTCTTTTCAGCACTGTAGCCAGGCTGACAAAGAGTCAGAGCTCTATTGAGCTGAGTATTCCATTAACTTTAACTAGTAATGACTTCATGACTTTCTTTGCTAACAAAATTTTAACTATTAGAGAAAAAATTACTCATAACCATCCCAAAGACGTATCGTTATCTTTGGCTGCTTTCAGTGATGCCGGTATTTGGTTAGACTCTTTCTCTCCGATTGTTCTGTCTGAGTTATTCTCATTAGTTACTTCATCCAAACCATCAACATGTTTATTAGACCCCATTCCTACCAGGCTGCTCAAGGAAGCCCTACCATTATTTAATGCTTCGATCTTAAATATGATCAATCTATCTTTGTTAGTTGGCTATGTACCACAGGCTTTTAAGGTGGCAGTAATTAAACCATTACTTAAAAAGCCATCACTTGACCCAGCTATCTTAGCTAATTATAGGCCAATCTCCAACCTTCCTTTTCTCTCAAAAATTCTTGAAAGGGTAGTTGTAAAACAGCTAACTGATCATCTGCAGAGGAATGGTCTATTTGAAGAGTTTCAGTCAGGTTTTAGAATTCATCATAGTACAGAAACAGCATTAGTGAAGGTTACAAATGATCTTCTTATGGCCTCGGACAGTGGACTCATCTCTGTGCTTGTTCTGTTAGACCTCAGTGCTGCTTTTGATACTGTTGACCATAAAATTTTATTACAGAGATTAGAGCATGCCATAGGTATTAAAGGCACTGCGCTGCGGTGGTTTGAATCATATTTGTCTAATAGATTACAATTTGTTCATGTAAATGGGGAATCTTCTTCACAGACTAAAGTTAATTATGGAGTTCCACAAGGTTCTGTGCTAGGACCAATTTTATTTACTTTATACATGCTTCCCTTAGGCAGTATTATTAGACGGTATTGCTTAAATTTTCATTGTTATGCAGATGATACCCAGCTTTATCTATCCATGAAGCCAGAGGACACACACCAATTAGCTAAACTGCAGGATTGTCTTACAGACATAAAGACATGGATGACCTCTAATTTCCTGCTTTTAAACTCAGATAAAACTGAAGTTATTGTACTTGGCCCCACAAATCTTAGAAACATGGTGTCTAACCAGATCCTTACTCTGGATGGCATTACCCTGACCTCTAGTAATACTGTGAGAAATCTTGGAGTCATTTTTGATCAGGATATGTCATTCAAAGCGCATATTAAACAAATATGTAGGACTGCTTTTTTGCATTTACGCAATATCTCTAAAATCAGAAAGGTCTTGTCTCGGAGTGATGCTGAAAAACTAATTCATGCATTTATTTCCTCTAGGCTGGACTATTGTAATTCATTATTATCAGGTTGTCCTAAAAGTTCCCTAAAAAGCCTTCAGTTAATTCAAAATGCTGCAGCTAGAGTACTGACGGGGACTAGAAGGAGAGAGCATATCTCACCCATATTGGCCTCTCTTCATTGGCTTCCTGTTAATTCTAGAATAGAATTTAAAATTCTTCTTCTTACTTATAAGGTTTTGAATAATCAGGTCCCATCTTATCTTAGGGACCTCGTAGTACCATATCACCCCAATAGAGCGCTTCGCTCTCAGACTGCAGGCTTACTTGTGGTTCCTGGGGTTTGTAAGAGTAGAATGGGAGGCAGAGCCTTCAGCTTTCAGGCTCCTCTCCTGTGGAACCAGCTCCCAATTCAGATCAGGGAGACAGACACCCTCTCTACTTTTAAGATTAGGCTTAAAACTTTCCTTTTTGCTAAAGCTTATAGTTAGGGCTGGATCAGGTGACCCTGAACCATCCCTTAGTTATGCTGCTATAGACGTAGACTGCTGGGGGGGTTCCCATGATGCACTGTTTCTTTCTCTTTTTGCTCTGTATGCACCACTCTGCATTTAATCATTAGTGATCGATCTCTGCTCCCCTCCACAGCATGTCTTTTTCTTGGTTCTCTCCCTCAGCCCCAACCAGTCCCAGCAGAAGACTGCCCCTCCCTGAGCCTGGTTCTGCTGGAGGTTTCTTCCTGTTAAAAGGGAGTTTTTCCTTCCCACTGTAGCCAAGTGCTTGCTCACAGGGGGTCGTTTTGACCGTTGGGGTTTTACATAATTATTGTATGGCCTTGCCTTACAATATAAAGCGCCTTGGGGCAACTGTTTGTTGTGATTTGGCGCTATATAAAAAAATTGATTGATTGATTGATTGATTATTAACTTGTATGTAAATCCCCAAATTTACGAGTTTTAATTGCCTGTTTTGTGATGGATGACTGTTTTGCAACTGTTTAGATTGCAATTTGTAATATACTGTTGGAGTGGTAGGCAGACCGATTGTTTTTTGGATTTTTGAGGAGTTAAGTGACACATGAGATTTTTTTTTATTATTATTGATTAAGCGGCCCTTAATCAATAATATCAATAATGACTTCTTCGACTGTTGCCATGTTTGACATTGTTAGAAATTTCTAGAGGTTCTGCAGTGTCTTCTAGTGGATGATTTGCTTAATATCCATGGGGCATAAATAGGCCTTAAGAAATGGAGCACTAAAGACAACCAGGTGTGGTCTTCAGTCAGTGGTTGGCATCACTGGTTGTCTCACAAAAATACTTTAAGGCAGGAACAGCAGGACCCTAAAGACTTTTTTCTCCTGCAAGAAACAATTACATTGCCCCAACATCCATTGTACTTTATCTCACCTTACACTTACCCTTCTCCTTTTCCTATTTTGTTTGTTCTGGTTTATTTTAGGTAATAGAGTTGACCCATGGCCTGGTAGCTTTTTCACACAAGGGTCAGTGGTGGACTGTGCAGTTTTACGTATTATTCCATATGCCTTTGCATATTCTGGAACTGAATGACTCACACTCAGCATTTATGGTTTTGCTTTACAGCAGGATAAGTACGTGATATGAACCCTCTATATGTTCCAGACTTTGGACTTGGGACCAAGCTAGGCTAGGATGCCTCAGTGGTGGCTTGAATCCTGTGAAAATGAGACCAATAAAACTTGGTGAATCAGTGAGGATTAAACGTAACACAATATCATTTCTACTGATACTACTGATTGAAACTGGGGACAACCCTAATTAGGGTGATTGATCTGGCATTGGTGCAATTGCTGATTGACTGCAGTATCACTGACTCAGGTTATCATCTCGGGGTTTTCCTTCCAGGTCATTTATCATTGTGAACACTAGACTATATGGCCCAGGCACACTGCATACAACGATTCGTGAACGAAGGGAAAAAAGTTTTCAAAAAAGTCACAAATCATTGAGAAAAGGTGGACGAATGAGCTTTATGACAGAATAGCCTGCGAATCAAGAGCGCAAAAGGGACGAAAGAGGAACAAAACAAAACCGAAGCTAACGTTGATCTCGACACTTTAAACGAAATGCACTTGTAGCCACTGCTGGAGCAGTGTATGTCTGCATCCTGCTCTGCATTCCAGGACTCGGTGCTGGAATGGAGCTATGTAGCGCCTGAGTCCTGGAGAAACTGCAAACAGAGTGCTTGATCCAACCCACTGTGGAGATCTGTGCACACATCGGTGGGTCCACCTGCTCTGGTTCCTCGTCCAGAACTAAAGAGGGATCATCTCCTTCATCGTCAGAATCCTCACTGTGTGACGACATGCTGAGCACTCCGTCTTGCTCCAATTAAATAAATAAGTAAATAAATAAATAAACAGAAAACGCTCATGTGCCGTGGTGATGGCTCTATCACTGTATTATGTTACTAAGCCATATATATTGATTTGTATCAGAAAACTGTCAAAAGGGGGAATAAATATAAGTGTAAAGATGATTGAATATATCAGAGCAGTAAATTGATCAGTCTGTGTGAATGCTGTGCATTGACTACCCATGTGCGGTTATTTCAACCAGCTGCAGCTGATCCATAACGTGAATTCTGCCTTCCAGTCCAGACCTGTCGCCCATTGAAAATGTGTGGCACATTATGAAGCGCAAAATACGACAACAGAGACCCCAGACTGTTGAACAACTGAAGTCGTACATCTAGGTAGAACGGAAAAGAATTACACCTACAAAGCTTCAACAATTAGTGTCCTCAGTTCCCAAACGTTTGTTGTTAGAAGGAAAGGTGATGTAACACAGTGATAAACATACCACTGTCCCAGATTTTTGAAATGTGTTGCAGGCATCCATTTCAAAATGAGTAAATATTTGCACAAAAACAATAAAGTTTAACAGTTTGAACATTAAATATCTTGTCTTTGTGATATATTCAGTTGAATATAGGTTGAATAGGATTTGCAAATCATTGTATCCTGTTTTTAATTACATTTTACACAAGTCCCAACTTCATTGGAATTGGGGTTGTATAATAATCTGAATCATCTACCTGTTGCCACATGTACAGAAGGGCTGGACTGTCATTCCTAAACTCACATTAAGGTGCCTGAGCCAAGTGAAGTTGCATTGCCCCCCAACCAGATAAAAAATCCAAGCAAACAAGTTGAGTTTGCCCTGTAATTTCCGACAGTACATGAACGCTTTGTGGCAGTAGCAGCGCTCACAAACTGGTTTCTGCACTGTATGAAAATATTCAACTGGTCAAACAAAGTCAAACTGAACACTAATGTCACAAAAACTAATCAAACGATAAGAAACCGCCAAGAATGACAGCTGAATGAAATACGGACGAATTGAGGTTTTCGGTGGCATTCATTCCAATTTTTCAAGAGTTTAAAAATCCTGATGAATCGCCAGCTGCATTAACGAAGCTGTGTGAAGGTTAAATGATGCCAATGAAAGTCCAGATTTCTTGTTTCATTTGGGCTTTGTTGTCCTTCATTAAGTGCAGTGTGACTGGGCCTTTAGCTGCAACATTTTTGATTACTGCATGTTCTGAAAATTCTGCATTATTTCATTAGTATGGCCAAAGCAGATGGTCATCATACTGAGTCTGGTCTGCTTAAGTTTTCTTCTTATAATCAAAAAACACTGAGGGAAATTCTCCTTACCATTGTCTCCAGTGTGTTTGTTCATCAGGTGTGTAAGGTGCTTGTGTGTGGGGCCTTGGGGAGACTTTTGTTGAATTGAAATTGAACTGAACTGATTTCAACTTGTTCCAGTGACTAAAGCTACCCTCACACTGAAGGCATTTGCGCTGTGTGTTGGTAGCAATCATTGGTGTACTCTACTTGTCTACTATAACCACTGGTATTGGTGGCGAGTGCAGGCGTGTGCACAGCAGCATTCAGTGGCCTTTAATGTAACGTAGTGTTTTAACAACTTTGTCTCTTTTTTTGTCCGCTTATTCATGGATTTGGACTTTCTGGACAACCGGGTGCTTTCCAGCCTGTCACACAGGCAAGTTAGTGTTGTGTAAGGGGAGACTACATGACAAGTGAAGTTGAGTAAGGGATGTTTTGAACATGACCAGTTCAATTTATTTCATTCATATAGCACCAAATCACAACAAAGCTGCCTCAAGGTGCTTTACACGAGTGAGGTCTAACATTACCAACTCCTAGAGCAAGCACACAGGTGACAGTGGTAAAGAAAAACTCCCTCTGATGATCTTGAGGAAGAAACCTCAAGCAGACCAGACTCAGAGGGGTGACCCACTGCTTAGCCCATTCTAAGAATTATAAGGTTTTTACAAAGTTTTTACAAGCTGAAAAAAAACAAGGAACAGACAAAACAGACCAAAATACTTGCCACACCCTGATGAGTGCCAGTAACCATATGGCATTGTGTAACATGTTGGTGATTAGTCGTGACCTGTTTGTGGCAGATTGTGGTGAGTTGAATGGTGAGTGCTTCATGCTAGAGGTGGGCGGATCAATCCTAATATCGATACCAATGCTGGTACTCAAGCTTTTTTCCCCATACGCACTGACTGCTGCTCACGCAGATTCATCAAATTCTATTCTCTGTCTGTAAGAGCAGTGCTGCTCTGTGTCACACAACACGGAGCAGCACACCCTTGTGTTGTGGTTTGTCAGCCCTCTACCTCAGTAGATTTTGTTTTAAGTTGTGTTGAGTGATATTTTTTAAACAAAAATGTTGATTGCGATAATAAAGTATTTTGTTGTCACGTACAATGTTTGGCGAAATTCTATCCCTGGTCTTCTGGATCCTTTGGATCTATGGAGCTTAAATATGAAAAAGTATCAGTATCGATACTGATGATACTGGGCCTGCATTTACTTGGTATCAGGATCAATACCAAAATTCCCGGTATCGCCAGGGTTGCCAACCGTCCCTTGAAAAACGGAATCCTCCCTTATTTGGAAATAAAAGTGTGCGTTCCGTATTGACCTGAAACAGGACGCAGTTTGTCCCGTATTTCTGTGAGAATCAAAAAGTCTGTAAAATGTCAATGGAACTGACTGGCGCTTTATATGGAAACTTACGGTAAATTTGATCCCAGCCTCTCTCCTGCTTTTCACCAATGAGCTGACAGACATGAGTTGACAATACAGAATCACTCTTATCTCATTGGTCGAGGGACATCTGCTCGCAAGAAGATACCGACGTCATGAGCCGACGACGGTCGCTGGATGACAATAACAAATCAGCATGGCTGATATCAATACAGACACCGACACCGACACTGGCACTGCAGATATGCCTATGGACAGCAATGTCTGTAATGTCGTTACTCCTCCTCCTAAAAAAAAAAAACAAACAAAAAAGAATGCAAAAATACAGGGGAGAATGAGAAAAGGAAAATGGCTGGGTGGAAAAGGTGCGCGACAACAGTGTTGTTTACTTTTCAGACTTTATTTTTTGCACTTTTTATTACACTAAATGTGTAAATGTGTACTGTTACATTGTTTTGCACTGTTACATTGTTTTGGATGATGCAAATTTTCTCTTGTTTTTTTGTTAATTTATACAATTTTAAGTTAAGCAATAGCACTACAGAGATTTATTTTTAAAGAAGACAGAATGCTCATATTGAAATTGTGAGTGAAAATTTATTTTGCACTAAAAATAAATTGCTAAATAATAATTTGTTTTCCACGTGTTCATATCAGAACAAATGCATGTATGCATCTACCTAAATTCAGGGTCAAGTCAACAGTCAAATGGTTAAAAATCGTTTCACACAGACGCTGGGGAGGGTGAAGGCAATGGTCAGTCGGCCGGTCGGCCCTGGCGGTGAGGTGTCCCTTATTTATTTTTCAGAGTTGGCAACCCTAGGTATCGCCCACCTCTGCTCCATGCACCTTTAAATGGCATGCACAGGCCTTCTGTGTGAGAAGACAAAATCTATCCTGAGGTTAGCAATGTTGAATGTTTGTACTTGCTTCTGAATCCAAGAAATGGATAATTGCTAAGATTATATTTGATCAATTTGTACACTTTTCTTTGAAGTAACACAAATTATTCAGCACTCTCTGTGTACTACTCCCTACCTGTATTAGCTCTGCTGGTACTTGTTTTTTTTCATGGAAGTAGATAGCACAGCAGCTTGACAGCCAGGGCAGGATGCTTAATTATAATATATTTGTGGCTCTTATCTGTCCTTAGTCAACCTTGGCAATTTTTCCCGTACTCCTTTTTTGCTGCTCACTCCTCCAAAGAACAGAAAACACCAATCTTTGTGTCAAATATCTGCTTTAAACACAAGACAAAGCCTTATCTCCAGGCAGCTGTGAGCGTGCCGAGATAGCAAATGATTCAGTTCTTCGCTACAGCATCAAGGATCCGCTGAATTTATCTACATTCAGGAAACATGTTCTCATTTTTTAAATGGACATAGTTAAATTATTTTTATAATACTCTTTTTTCCTAGAATATCATCAGACTGGATGGCTCAGTGAATGTGAATTTCAATAAACCAAACTGTTAAAGATCCATAGTTCTTATGGGGCAATACCTGCATCTCCCATTAACACTGACAGCGAATGATGACAAAGCTGTTGTTGTTACAACTTTTATTGTGGCATGGAGTCTGCAATCATGCCCTTGCAACAAGAAAGTGGAGTGCATCGGCAGTGGAGTGTGACACATTGCAACAGCATATTGCCAACCACTGAGAATTCATTAGCTGGTTGTTTTTTATCAGACGATCTGCCGCTGGTGCTGCAGTCTGACCAAATCATGGCCTTTCCAGGCTTCCTACATTCAACAGTGTACACAATGTTTACAGATTGTCAAACTGCACACACCATATATATAAGCGGGCCAAAAATGTGAAAACTAATGCTTAATATGCAATTCCTGGAGGGATAATTAATCTTTTCTAGACAGGCAATATACAGAAAGCAGAAATATGAGTCCATACTATTCATGCAAACAATGGGAAAAAAAATGCAATGGGTTGAAGATGGTGTAACAGGTTTATATGCAATCCAATGGTTTAGTATTCACATGAACTGTGAATTAATTACAGTGTTTACCTAAAAGGGTTAAATACATACTTATTAAAGTAATAACTGCAAAACTCTTGATGCAAAAAAGTGTGATGACAAAAAAAGATGTCCATTCATGTGAACAGAGCATGTTAACAGACTCTGCCACCTCATGCTCCACTAGAGACAGCATCAGTGGCTAAGCACAGCAATAAATACTGAGAAATATCAGGAACATGTCACTAATCTGATCTCACTGAGATTATGACTGTCTGCTGTGCTGTCCTGAGCTGAAGGCTGTGAGTCCACTGAGCTCCGTGACGACAACTTTTGTAAACTGGGATTTATTCTGAAAGAAATAAAGTGAGGCATCATATATGACCATCGGGTATTGCGAAGGCTTTGCGTCCGTCTGTCTGTGCTCAGCATAAGTCCAGTTCTATTACTGCCACAGTGTTCAAATTGGGAAAATTCTTGCGACACAGACCTTGGACTGTTCAAAAATGGCTAACCTTGACCTATTTTAAGAGGTATTTTAAGAGGTTAAAAAGTCACATTTATTTCATTCTATTTGTTTTAGCTTCTGAGTGGCGGGAGTGCCAGCCAGTCAGAGTAGAGCTGCACTGTGATGTCACAGTGTGGTTGCTAGCTGCAAACTCCATTTTGTTTGTGTGTAAGTATAACCTCTTTGTAATATGTTATGTAAAAGCTAGCAAGAAATAAACACTTGTACGACTGAAGACACTGTTTTTGGAACCTAGTAACACCTCTGAAGTGATTTAAAAGACATTTAGCGGATGTGAGCGCAGATCTGAGCGTGCATGCTAAGGCCTGCTAACTTCCACTCTTTTCAAAAGCTCATGCGCATATATTATGTAAAAGCTAACTACAAATAAACACTTGTTTTTGTAACCTCATAACACACGGGGGGGGGGGGGATGAGGCATCATCATCATCAGATTCCTTGATGTGAAGAAGCAACGGCTCTACTCTGAGTCTCTCGTGGATATTCAAGCTTCTCACCCTGTCCAAGAGCGCAAGTCCAGATACCCATCAGAGGACCATATGTTTGTCATTACCCAAGGTTCATGACCATAGGTGAGGATAGGGGCTTAAATCAACTGGAAAATTGAGAGTCTCATTTTCTGGCTCAGCTCTTCTTCACCATGATGGTCTAGTACAGCATCTGCAGTACATCAGATGCAGATCCAATTTGTCTGTTGATCTCGAGCTCCATTTTTTCCCCACTCCTGAACAAGAGATACTTGATCTCCTCCACCTGGGGCAATAACTCTCCTCTGACCAATATGGAGCAAACCACCCTTTTCTGACAGAGGACCATGATCTCAGATTTGGAAATGTCGATTCTCATCCTAGTCAATTCACACTCAGCCTCAGACTTGTCTGATGAAGTCTGATGAAGCCAACAGAACCACAACATCTGCAAAAGCAAAAATGTATTTCTGATGTCAACAAAGTGGGCAACCTGCCAGTCCTTGACTGTGCCTTGCAGTCCTGTCTGTGAAAATTGTGAATAGTATTGAGAATAGTATTGAAGACAACTTATTTTCATTCTTTCTTTTTTAAATTACTTTAATTTTAATAATGTTGACACAGGCTACAGTTTATTCACTAGTAGTGTTCATATTGTAGTTGAATATAAAATTTAAATTGCATTTTAAAGTGTTGTGTAAACATCAGACACCTTGTTTGCATTGTTTTTTAAGTAGGTTCTTTGTAAAAATGGAAATAAAGCAATGATGTTTTTTTTACTTTTTTTGTGCAGATTTGAAATTTGTTCAGCTCCCAGGAGTTGGAGGGGAGAATTATGATTAGCTTCTTGTGCCTGTCCCAAGATACTGGTGACCCATACTGTACTTTGAGAAACATTTGTCTGTCTGGTTGTTTGCCTATTCCTCCCAATTCCCACCAAACCTGGCAAATACAGACAGTGGGTAACCATGAAATTGCCCTTAAAGGGTTCATTTTGTCAAGGTCAAGGTCATTGGTGATCAAATGACAAAAATGTCATTTGTCTGTCTGTTCCAGGTGCCCACCTGCATGAGCCACCTCAGATTTGGTTGTGAGTTTGACCATGCAGTGGACAACCCTTCAGTAAAAGACTCTGAGTGAGGAACTGGGGTCTCTGGGTTTGTAATTGTCCTGGATCAAGACAAAGATCCAGGCTTTCAGTGACTTTCGAGACTCAGCCATCACAAGTGCATCTGTACCTGTCTGTCATCGGGTCGTGGGTTTCTGTGGGATCGGGGCATGCGACCTGCTCCCTGCACTCTGCCTCCACCTTCCGCTGGTCATGTGGGGTTTGGCCTCACATGTCACACCCTTTTAATGCATTTCACTAGCTTAGCACTTGCACGTGCATTATATTGGGTATTAAGTAGCACATTATAGGGCTCATTTAGGTTCAGGGCCAGGTGTTGATGTTGGTTTTGCAGGGCAGACTGTGGCGCAGCAGTGCACTACAGCCTCGCATGGCAGCCTATGATCTGCTGATCCTGCCCTGCCATTTTAATGGATACACTTTATTTCTACACATTTAGTTAACACATTTAGGGATCAATTTAGATCTGGACTTACTAGGCAACGGTGGGTTCGCAGGGCAGGCTGTGGTATAGCAATATGCCCCAGCCTCCCACGGCAGTCTGCAACCTGCTGTTCCTGCCCTGCATTTAATACTTTATACATTATTCTTGCTCACTTAGGCGATGCACACACACACACCAAGGGAGATCAATTATAATAACAAAGGTGGGACTGTCACTTAAGCCCCGTTTACACATAGACGGTAAACTCTCCTGGAAGCGTCCCGGCAGAGATTTTGCCTCCTCCGGGCCGTTTTAGGGATCAAACGCCATAGTTACCACCGGCGCACGGGGGCGTGGTTTGGTTCTGGCTTCACCGGGAATCGTCGAAAAAATTATTCAACATGTCGAATAATTCCGGGAGCGCTCCCAGAGAAGTGGCCTGACGATGGAGACAACGCAAACAACGGTGTTTGATACTTTTTAATCGCCGTGTCATCCTGCCCCTTCCTGTAGTGCCGTAGTTTACACCGCCGTAATTGGCGGCCGGCGTGAAATGCCAGTGAAATGCTCCGCCCCTTTCCACCGCGAAAACAGCCAGAACTACCGCGAACTTCGGTCTACGTACTACCCGTGGACAAAACCGTCTATGTGTAACCTGGGCTTTAGGGTCTGTGTGCCATGTGAGGCTGACCCTGGATGGCTGGGGATGTCACTGGCATTGGTGTGGGTTGGGGACTGCTTGTCCTGTCATGTTGTGGTCTCGTGGCCCTACTCTGAAGCTTGTGGGGCCCAGGGTGCAGTGGCCTGATATGTGGTGGGGCTTGCAGTGGGGCACTTGTGATGTCACTGGAGGGTAGACTGCTGCTGGAGGATAGGGCCCTGGATTCAGCGGGGAGATGCTGTCCCACTCTCACTTGGGTGGTTTCATGACCTTGGGATTTGGTGTGTGGGTTGGGGTCCGGGCGAGGGTGGGATGGGTGGGGCAGTCCTGTTGGATGTGTGCAGAGCCATCTGGACACACAGAGCCAGCAAATGTACAACCCCTGGCAAAAATTATGGAATCACCGGCCTCGTAGGATGTTCATTCAGTTGTTTAATTTTGTAGAAAAAAAGCAGATCACAGACATGACACAAAACTAAAGTCATTTCAAATGGCAACTTTCTGGCTTTAAGAAACACTATAAGAAATCAAGAAAAAAAATTGTGGCAGTCAGTAACGGTTACTTTTTTAGACGAAGCAGAGGGGAAAAAATATGGACTCACTCAATTCTGAGGAATAAATTATGGAATCACCCTGTACATTTTCATCCCCAAAACACCTGCATCAAATCAGATCTGCTCGTTAGTCTGCATCTAAAAAGGAGTGATCACACCTTGGAGAGCTGTTGCACCAAGTGGACTGACATGAATCATGGCTCCAACACGAGAGATGTCAATTGAAACAAAGGAGAGGATTATCAAACTCTTAAAAGAGGGTAAATCATCACGCAATGTTGCAAAAGATGTTGGTTGTTCGCAGTCAGCTGTGTCTAAACTCTGGACCAAATACAAACAACATGGGAAGGTTGTTAAAGGCAAACATACTGGTAGACCAAGGAAGACATCAAAGCATCAAGACAGAAAACTTAAAGCAATATGTCTCAAAAATCGAAAATGCACAACAAAACAAATGAGGAACGAATGGGAGGAAACTGGAGTCAACGTCTGTGATCGAACTGTAAGAAACCGCCTAAAGGAAATGGGATTTACATACAGAAAAGCTAAACGAAAGCCATCATTAACACCTAAACAGAAAAAAACAAGGTTAAAATGGGTTAAGGAAAAGCAATTGTGGACTGTGGATGACTGGATGAAAGTCATATTCAGTGATGAATCTCGACTCTGCATTGGGCAAGGTGATGATGCTGGAACTTTTATTTGGTGCCGTTCAAATGAGATTTATAAATATGACTGCCTGAAGAGAACATGTAAATTTCCACAGTCATTGATGATATGGGGCTGCATGTCAGGTAAAGGCACTAGGGAGATGGCTGTCATTACATCATCAATAAATGCACAAGTTTACGTTGATATTTTGGACACTTTTCTTATCCCATCAATTGAAAGGATGTTTGGGGATAATGAAATCATTTTTCAAGATGATAATGCATCTTGCCATAGAGCAAAAACTGTGAAAACATTCCTTGCAAAAAAACACATAGGGTCAATGTCATGGCCTGCAAATTGTCCGGATCTTAATCCAATTGAAAATCTTTAGTGGAAGTTGAAGAAAATGGTCCATGACAAGGCTCCAACCTGCAAAGCTGATCTGGCAACAGCAATCAGAGAAAGCTGGAGCCAGATTGAAGAAGAGTACTGTTTGTCACTCATTAAGTCCATGCCTCAGAGACTGCAAGCTGTTATAAAAGCCAGAGGTGGTGCAACAAAATACTAGTGATGTGTTGGAGCGTTCTTTTGTTTTTCATGATTCCATAATTTTTTCCTCAGAATTGAGTGATTCCATATTTTTTCCCTCTGCTTGGGCTAAAAAAGTAACCGTTACTGACTACCACAATTTTTTTTCTTGATATCTTAGTGTTTCTTAAAGCCAGAAAGTTGCCATCTGAAATGACTTTAGTTTTGTGTCATGTCTGTGATCTGCTTTTTTTCTACAAAATTAAACAACTGAATGAACATCCTCCGAGGCCGGTGATTCAATCATTTTTGCCAGGGGTTGTAGACATAATATGGGCACACTGCTTCATTCATTTCATGACTGAACGTCTATGACCATGGGTCTTCTACAGAGTAACAGATGGTTCATACTTGTATTGTCCGCTCAATAAGAGGGATTAAATGTTAGAAATTGCAGTGTGTTTTTATGGTGTGTGGTTTTTTATGCCACATGCTCCACCTCCTCGCACTGTTTGTGCAAGCACGTGAGCGTGCACAGAGCCATCACTGCTATATCATGCACCCCTGTCTGACTGTGTCCCCCACCTGATAGCAAGTGGAATGTTTCGCAGTTCTCCATTTTGTTTTTTGTTTGCGGATTTTCTTCTGGTTTCTGCTTGTTTTCCCCAACATCGTGTTATGTGTGAAGGGGCCCTTAGTGTTAAATAAAACATTATAGGCTGATCAAGAAGGGCAGGTGAAGGTCACACATGCACACCACTTTCACCCACACATATGTAGGTGAAAGTGGTGTACATGTGATCAATCAGTCTTATAATCAATCAAGCCAAACAATCTGAACATCTCAAGATCACTGAAAATGAAATGGTTAAAATGAGTGAGAGTCAACAGGTCATTCTTGACAAACTGGATTACCTACAAGGTCAATCTAGGCAAAATAACATTGCCATCAAAGGCATCCCTGAATCACCTGGTGAATCCTGGATGGATTCAGAGGTAAAAGTAGCAGACATTTTTAAGCAGAAACTGCAGTTACAGAGAGAGATGGAGGTGGAGTGTGCACATCACACAGGTAAAACAGGAGTCTCTGGAGACAGACCGCGACCTATTGTCATCAAATTCCTGCATTTCAAGGACAAAGCTGCAGTTTTACAGAATGCAAAGAATCTCAAAGGTACAAAGATATTTATTAATTAAGATTACACTGATGTATGTTTAAAAAGAAAAGAATTAATGCCAAAACTGAAAGCTGCACGGGAAAGAGGTGATATTGCTTATCTCAGAGATGATAACCTTATCATCCGTCTGCATTCCAGCACTCCAAAGTAATCTTGGAACTTGAAGATTATGACGTAATAGAGGCTCCTTTTTTGTCATTTTTACTTTCACATGACTGGTACAATCACATTACAACATGGATTACAGAAGAGGGGGCTCAGAATTGCATATGTTAACATTAATAGTCTGATGAATAAAATCTGTGAGGTGTAACAAAATTACATGCCTCGCACCGGGGGACCATGAAGATGTAGTGAATTTACAGGTCTCACACGGGAACACCATAAAGATGTAACAAAATTAGTCAATTCTAGATCGGCTCACACGCGGGTACCAAAATAAATGTAATGAATAAGTAGTTAAACTCCCAAATTGAATTAGATTGGCCTAGGGTTTAATAATTATTATTTAATTAGCATAATTAACTTGGGGCACCACCTATTTGAAGCATAGGTACTTTAATTTAACCATTCATTAGTTTTTATCAGTCTCAAATTAATCAATCAGTCTCAATTTAATTAATCAGTCTTGGGTCTGAAAGTCTGAATTCTACAATACAGCTGACCAAAGGTTTCCTTCTGAACACCAAATGAACCACAGCAGAAATATTTACAATTTATTTACAATTATACAAAAAATGAACAGTTTACTGGCATTTTTGTGGACAGTGATTAAATAAGTTCATTTATGGACACAATTTGCTTAACTCATGAGACTTGAAAGAAAGAGAGATGAAGCTAAAAGACTTTAAGTAAATAAATCTGATTAGAATTTAGTGATGAAATTTGAAGCCATTTAATTTTAAGAAAATTATTAAACAAACATATGAATATGTTTAAACAGAAGAAGAAGCCACTTTGTATCCACTGACAACAAAATCATTTTTCTGGAACCTTTAACTCACTTAGCTGGTCCGTTGAGAAGATGGTTCTCTGTCCGTCGATAATGTTGATGCTCTTTGCAGCGTGAGCTCACTTGGGTCAGGGGTTAACTCAGTGGTCTCCCCGGGTGATCCCAAAGGCTTGTGTTGGCTGGTCTTACCGACAGGATGGCTGCTTGCAGTCAGGTTTGAAATCAGCTCTGTCGTCAGCTGCTTGGACCCCAGAGGTGGAAGGTGTTTGTTGAAAATGGTTTCTGGTAGTCTTTGTGAATTTAGAAAAAAGATAAAACTTTAAAAGTGTTGAAAAAAATAGCAGAAAAGGAGAGTCGCTTTTCTGTAAATTCGCTATTATTTTGAAAAGTTCAGCTAAGAAGTTCTCTTAAAACTTTGAAAGACTTGACGCACCTTAAAAGCATCAGGTTACTACTTTGTTAAATTATCAGAGACTAGCAGTGAATGAATGGAGGCATGTGGTAGCTTTAGCTTAGCTTGGCTTAGCATGGGGCCTTGTTGACCCAAAAATAAAATTTAAGCATTTAAGAGAAGAGAAAAGGGAAGGCAGGCACTCCAAGAGAGTAAAGAGGTGAAGAGGCAAGAGAAGGAGCAGAACTAATGGTCTAACTTTAAAAGGGGGACTTATGTCACCAAACTCCGCCCATTTAGGGTGTGTAATCTCACAAAAAACTTCATGTGTCAGAGAGGCAGACAGAAATGATTCAATTATTTAAATACATCAACTATTTTGGTACACTATTGTTCTAAGACACTCAAATGGATACACATTATTAATTTCACTTAAACACATCCTTTGGATAAACAGAATACTTCACCATCAACATATTGATAATGCAGAAAGATCACACTTAAATACACATCAGTTAAGAGGAACACATGTCAATAAAATGTAATGATTATATGCAAAGAATTTTATTTGATTAATCAATACAAATAACATTAGACGTTTTATATATGAATAAGATAACACTGATGCATTTTTTTTTTTTATTTTAAGCAAAGGTATTTTCTTTTACTTAGACCTAAAGATAAAAGCTGATTGTCAAGAGTTTATGGCCACATGTTATCATGGGGGAAGGTCCTCGGGCAGTGTGGAGAGGTTCTGGCCTTGGCGTGAAGTCATAAAATTTGGGTTCTCCTGGCCTGGAGAAGCTCAGATTCTGACATGAAGCCATTATAATGTCATGTAATTCATAGTGACTGAAATTTAACTGTTAAAAAGGCAAGGGTTCCCTTTGAAGAACTTTGAGTTACAGTTCTGTTTTGCTGTGAAGCACAGTGTTGGCCCATGGGTGGATGTCTCCATCTTATCTCTAGATCACCAGATGACTTAGGAATTTCCCAACTGAGAGTGGAAACACCATCTCTGTCTGCAATTCTCAAGACTCAGGTTTTTGTTGAGACAGCATTAATGTTTTATTTAATTATGGTGAATCAAGGCCATGGGCTACAGAGGTCTCTAATCTCTTGTGTAGATACAAACAACACATGCTTGCAATTTCAGAAACTCATTTGGACTCTTCTTTTGACGACACTGAGTTATGTATTGATGGTTACAATATTTACAGAAACGATGGAAATAGATTTGGTGGTGGAGTTGCTTTTTATATTCAAGATCATTTACCAACACAAATCAGAAATGATATAATGAAATTTAATATTGAGGTGCTATGGCTGCAAGTTTATTTACCTCACCGTAAGCTGATTTTGTTGGGTTGCTGTTACCAACCACCAAATGCTAATTGTGAATATTTAGATACAATTTGTGAGATGTTGGACACCTATACTGCTGTGGGTCAGGATACGTATTTTATGGGCAATTTTAACACTGACTGGTTTGCTAAAGCCTGCCATTTAAAAAATAAGTTTACTGCCACTACTACATGTGGATTTACTCAGGTTATTAATGAACCAACAAGAATACATGTTAATAATGATGGTGACAGAATATCAACATGTATTGACCACATTTTTACCACTTCCCCTGAGTGGTGTAGTAAAGTTATTTCTGTTCCCATTGGCTGTAGTGATCATAGTTTGATCATAATTGTATTAGCCACGATGGTAGGTAGACCTGGACCCACAGTTATATTCAAGAGGTCATATAAAATGTTTAATAATGAGAAATTTGTTGATGATGTGAAAGCTATTTGCTGGTCTGAGGTGTTATCTATTCAGAATCCTGAAATTGCATTTTCAAGATTTAATAGCCTATTTCTTCCTTTAGTTGAAAATCATGCTCCTTTGAAGAAGTTTACTGTCAGGAACATCGTCACACCCTGGTTGGATGATGAAATTAAAGACTTTATTAAAAGGAGAGATCAGATGAAAAAGACGGCAATTGTAACAGGAAATAAATTTGACTGGGATTGTTATCATAAAATGATGAACTTTGTAGCTAAAGTGAATAGAAAGAAAAAAGATTTTTTTTTGAGGATCGAGTTCAGAAAGCAGGAACTGACAGCAGAAAGATATGGAAGGTTTTGAATCAGCTGATTGGTAGGGAAAACAGAATCAATCCGTCCTTTCTTTAGGTACATAATAAATTCATCACCTAGCGGCTGCTTGTATTGCTCCTGTTTTAGCCCATATAATAAACCTTAGCTTTACTTGTAATACATGTCCACAGGCGTGGAAACAGGCTAAAATTATCCCACTACCGAAAAATAAGAAACTTCCATTTTCAGTTTTAAATAGTCGACCCATAAGTATTTTACTTGTGTTAGGAAGAATTATGGAGTCTATTGTATAACTTAATAATATAATAATAATAACTTAATCACTGATTTTCATAAAATAAATAAAACTGTACCAGTATGCTAGCCATATGAAAGGGAAAATAAGTGCGTCTTAAGTCTGGACTTGAAAGTCTCCACAGAATCTGATTGTTTTATTGACGCAGGGAGAGCATTCCACAGAACAGGGGCACAATAAGAGAAAGCTCTGTGACCCGCAGACTTCTTATTCACCTTAGGGACACAAAGTAGTCCTGCATCCTGAGAACGTAAAGCCCGGGCCGGTACGTAAGGTGTAATTAGGTCAGCTAGGTAGGAGGGTGCCAGTCCATGAATAATTTTATAGGTTAGTAGCAGAACCTTAAAATCTGATCTCACTGGGACAGGAAGCCAGTGAAGGGATGCCAAAATGGTTGTAATGTGGTCAAACTTTCTGCTTCGTGTCAGAAGTCTGGCTGCAGCATTTTGAACCAATTGGAGACCCCTAATGCTAGACTGCGGTAAACCAGAAAATAGAACATTGCAGTAGTCCAATCTAGAAAAGATAAATGCATGGATCAGGGTCTCAGCATCAACCATAGACAGGATGGGATGAATCTTTGCTTTATTTCGCAGGTGGAAGAAAGCAGTCCTAGTAATATTTCTAATGTGGAGGCCAAAGGACAACAAAGGATCAAAAATTACCCCAAGGTTCCTCACTTTGTCATGTGATGTATGACACACGAGCCGACGCTGAGCATTAACTGGTCAAATTGATGCCGATGTCTCACTGGACCAAGAACCATCATTTCAGTCTTATCAGAGTTTAAAATTAGGAAGTTTCTAGACATCCAACTTCTCACTGCTGCAAGGCAATCTTCTAAGGATTATATGTGAACGAGATTACCAGCAGTTATTGGCATGTATAACTGAGTATCATCTGCATAGCAGTGAAAGGTAATCCCAAAACGCCGCAATATGTGCCCAAGGGGTGCTATATAAAGGGAGAAAAGCAGGGGGCCTAAGACAGACCCCTGTGGAACCCCAAATTTCATGTCACTAAGGTTAGAGGTAGTGTTACTGTACAAAACACAGTGAGAACGACTGGTCAAGTATGACGTCAGCCATGCAAGGGCACTCCCAGTAATCCCAAAATGATTTTCCAGCCTATCAAGTAGAATATGATGATCCACTGTATCAAATGCAGCACTGAGATCTAACAGCAACAGAACCGTAGTGGTGTCTGAATCCATTGTAAGCAGAAGATCATTCACCACTTTAGTGAGAGCCGTCTCTGTGGAATGATATTTTCTAAAAGCAGACTGCAGTGGCTCAAAGAGATTATTCTCAGTAAGATAGTCTACGAGCTGCCGTGACACCACTTTTTCCAGAATTTTTGAGAAAAATGATAGATTTGATATCGGCCAATAGTTTGTCAATACACTAGGGTCAAGATTAGGTTTCTTAAGTAATGGTTTAATCACTGCAGATTTGAAACATTTAGGAACAGATCCAGAAGTTAAAGAAAGATTAATCATTTCCAGCACAGTCGGCCCAAGAGTGGGCCACAGGTCCTTAAACAGTTTTGTTGGTATAGGATCAAATAAACAGGTTGTGCTTTTTGTTGACATTATGAGTTTTGTCAGAATGCCTAGTGAGATACTGTCAAATTCTGTAAATCTAGGATTATACCTCAGTAGTGGCGCCCACATCAATAGCAGGGTGTAGTGGCTGGGTTAAGGCATACCGGGATATGTTTAACCTGATGTCTTCTATTTTCTTCCCAAAGTAATCCAGGAAATCTTGTGCTGTAAAAGGAGAGCGAACTACAGGTGGTTGTCCATGCAAAAGTGTTGCCACCGTGTCGAACAAGAACTTTGAGTTATGCTTGTTTTTGTTGATCAAATCAGCGTAGTAAGTACGCTTTGTAGCCAATAATGCATGCTTATAGTCTAAGATAGCATCGCGCCACGCAAGGTGAAATACGTCTAATTTTGAACAACGCCATTTCCGTTCTAGACCTCTTGCTTTATGTTTGAGGTCACGCAGATAATCATTGAACCAAGGTGACTGTGATTTGGGGGAGCGCGGTTTTAACACAGGTGGTGCAATCATGTCGAGTGTAGTTTTGAGCACTGAGTTTAAACTATCCACAAGTCTGTCTACTGACTGGGTATTTGTCAAATGTAAAGCTAAGACATCAGGCAGTCTAGCTTCGAGTTCAGTCTTAGTTGAGGAGTTGATGCATCGCCGTAAGGATATATAAGGTTGTTGTTCCACTAAACACGGCAGCGAAACTGAAAACTTAATAAGTGAGTGATCAGACACCACTGATGTAAGAGGCATGATGTCAATATTCATGACAGCAGTACCACGTGCGAGAACCAGATCCAGGGTATTTCCACTAATGTGCGTCGAATCCCGAATGCACTGCCGAAATCCTAATACATCCACAATTTCCATAAATGATTTGCAGAGGGGATCAGAAGGCTTATTTATATGAATGTTAAAGTTACCAGTGATCAGAATGTTATCTACTCTAGTTGACAAGTTAGAGATGAACGCACCAAATTCATCTAAGAATTCAGAATATGGGCCAGTAGGCCTATATACAGTGACAAAGTAATACGACTGATTTTTATTCTTCTGACCTTGGCAATGTGTAAAATCCTGAGCAGAGCGAAGAATCAGATGCTCAAATGAGTGATATTTGTAACCCCCAACAGCTAATGAGCTAAACCTAGATTTATAAATAAGAGCAACACCCCCGCCTTGCTTCGCATCACGAGGGACGTGACTAAATGTATATGCTGGTGGGCAGGCCTCATTTAAGGGGAGGACAGCTGTAGGATTAAGTCAGGTTTCACATAGCCCAATAATATCTAAGTGATGATCAATAATTAGATCATTGATCAACAATGATTTTGAGGACAGTGATCTTATGTTAATGAGACCCAGTCTAAGGACCTCAGTGGGATTGACAGTTGAACTGTTTGGGTTTAGGGGAGGTTCCAGAGTAGCATATATAAGATGCCTAGAAGTAGGTTTGGGTTTAAGACATTCCACGCGTGTTGTAGGTAGCAGACGTGAAATCTTTGCTATTGTTGGAACAACCACTGGGCCATCCTCAATTTCAACATCATCCAATATAGTAATGGGTATTAAGTTTGGAAAGCATATCCCTCTATGATTTTTATGGACACGACTACGGAAGCAGGCCACAGTCTCAACTTGTTGAAATTCCCTCCTTGGCAAATAAACTGCACTATCACCATAGTGGATTTTCTGCACTAAATTTCCCGCTAAGCTAATGGATTCCACACCCACATTTGTCAAAAGCCTTGCAGGGTCTCTAATCACCTGCTCCGTGGCCTGCTGTAGATTCCTAATGTTACCCTCCCTGTAGAGCTCTATCTGTGTTCGCAGACAAGATGGCGGTGCCTTCCCCAGTAGGGTGGAGGCCGTCCAGCATCCGCAAGCCACGGTGGCCCCAGAACGAAGGCCAGTTATCAATAAAGCCAAAGCCTTGCTGTCTACAAAACTGTGCCAGCCACCTATTTAATGATGTCAGCCTGCTAAACGCCTCATCAGTACCCCGGGAGGGGAGGGGACCAGAGACTATTAATCGATGCCGACACATCTTTCTGGCAAGGTCACAAGTCCTCTCTATGTCCATTTTTGTGACATCTGAGTGCTTCATCTTGATATCATTGCTCATGTCATCACTGATATGCACACTCTTAAGGCTATGAAATTGGCCTATTAGTAAAAAAAACGTAGAAAAGGGGGTGTTCACAATAATAGTAGTGTCTGCTGTTGACGCTACAAACTCAAAACTATTATGTTCAAACTGCTTTTTTAGCAATCCTGTGAATCACTAAACTAGTATTTAGTTGTATAACCACAGGTTTTCATGATTTCTTCACATCTGCGAGGCATTCATTTTGTTCGTTTGGAACCAAGATTTTGCTCGTTTACTAGTGTGCTAGGGGTCAATGTCTTGTTGAAACACCCATTTCAAGGGCATGACCACTTCAGCATAAGGCAACATGACCTCTTCAAGTATTTTGACATATCCAAACTGATCCATGATACTTGGTATGCGATATATAGGCCAACACCATAGTAGGAGAAACATGCCCATATCATGATGCTTGCACCACCATGCTTCACTGTCTTCACTGTGAACTGTGGCTTGAATTCAGAGTTTGGGGGTCATCTCACAAACTGTCTGCGGCCCTTGGACCCAAAAAGAACAATTTTACACTCATCAGTCGACAAAATATTCCTCCATTTCTCTTTAGGCCAGTTGATGTGTTCTTTGGCAAATTGTAACCTCTTCTGCACGTCTTTTATTTAACAGAGGGACTTTGCGGGGGATTCTTGCAAATTAATTAGCTTCACACAGGCATCTTCTAACTGTCACAGCACTTACAGGTAACTCCAGACTGTCATTGATCATCCTGGAGCTGATCAGTAGGTGAGCCTTTGCCATTTTGGTTATTCTTCTATCCATTTTGATGGTTGTTTTCCGTTTTCTTCCACGCATCTCTGGGTTTTTTTTTGTTTGTTTGTTTTTTTTTTGGCCATTTTAAAGCATTGGAGATCATTGCAGATGAACAGCCTATAATTTTTTTGCACCTTTGTATAAGTTTCCCCCTCTCCAATCAACTTTTTAATCAAACTATGCTATTCTTCTGAACAATGTCTTGAACGTCCCATTTTCCTCAGGCTTTCAAAGAGAAAAGCATGCTCAACAGGTGCTGGCTTCATCCTTAAATAGCGGACACCTGATTCACACCTGTTTGTTCCACAAAACTGACGAACTCACTGACTGAATGCCACACTACTATTATTGTGAACACCCCCTTTTCTACTTTTTTGTTTACTAATAGCCCAATTTCATAGCCTTAAGAGTGTGCATATCATGAATGCTTGGTCTTGTTGGATTTGTGAGAATCTACTGATACCTTGTTTCCCATGTAACAATAAGAAATATACTCAAAACCTGGATTAATCTTTTTAGTCACATAGCACTACTATTATTCTGAACACTACTGTATATCAGAAAATCATACTTATAGAACCAGGCATGCTGTGGTGGGAAATTTTACGTTACCTGTAGCTAGAACCAATGCCATTAAGAACACTGTCACATTTAGGGGTATGCATGAATGGAATTTATTACCGGATCACATCAAACTCATTGCAAATGAATGTTTCTTTAAAAAACTTATGAAACAGTATTAATCTGTATAAGAAGTAATCTGACCCTTTCACCATGCATAGATGATTAATTTGATTTGATATGTTTTTGGTTTTGATATGTGATTCGGAAAATTCAGATGGCTTTCGGTGAAGATTCTATCAGCGTCACACAGATTAAGGAGGATTACAACCGGATTAAAGACGGCCCACAGCGGTGGAGGGCACGCCGCACTTCGAGCAGCCATCGACAGGCTGAAATGACCAGATCATTTCCAAAGTGAAGGCTGTGTTGATCTGGGAGGTCGTGTGACTACCAGAGAAATCGCAGAAAATGTGGACATCAGCACTTTTGTGGCACATTCCACTGTTACAGGAGATTTTGTAATGAAAGACGTGCGGAGGAATTCGCGCGTCGGGACAGAGTCGCTCATGGTGCACAACAAAAAACACCTCCGTGTTGGAAACCATTCGGAAGATTCAGACAGCTTTCGATGGCTTTTCAGTCGAGTGCGTATCCGAGAAATTGTGTAACAGCTGGGCATGCCACAACATGTCCTGTGAGACTTCCAACACGGAGGTGTTTTTGTTGTGCGCCATGAGTGACTCCGTCCTAATGCGCGAATTCCTCCGCATGTCTTGGGTTTAGGGGTGGTACCAGAGTAGCATATATAAGATGCCTAAAAGTAGGTTTAGGTTTGAGACAGTCCACGCGCATTGTAGGTAGCAGACACGAAATCTTTGCTATTGCTGGAACAACCACTGGGCCATCCTCAATTTCAACATCATCCAATATAGTAATGGGTATTAAGTTTGGAAAGCATATCCCTCTATGATTTTTATGGACACGACTACGGAAGCAGGCCACAGTCTCAACTTGTTGAAATTCCCTCCTTGGCAAATAAACTGTACTATCACCATAGTGGATTTTCTGCACTAAATTCCCCGCTAAGCTAATGGATTCCACATCCACATTTGTCATAAGCCTTGCAGGGTCTCTAATCACCTGCTCCGTGGCCTGCTGTAAATTCCTAATGTTACCCTCCCTGTAGAGCTCTATCTGTGATTGAGACTATCTATGATTTAAAGAGTCAGGTTTTATCATCCCTCTTGTATAAGGGTTCAGGCACACATTCTTTGATGTCTCTATGACAGTGCTGACGGTATCCTTCCACGTGTTGTGTTGCCTTGGTGTCTGCTCTGCTCCCCTCCCTTCCTGTGTCTCCAGGCGTCACGTCACAGAGCTGATTCATCACACCTGTCAGCAATCACCTCCACCTGTATTTAACCCCAGTCTTGTCTCTCTACAATTACCAGACACGCAGTTCTACCTACGTGGTACCTAGCCTCAGTGTTCTTTGGGTTCACTCTTTGCAGTTTTTGACTTTGTGCTCTCTGGATTTACTAACTGCTTTTTCATGTGTCATCACCATTCCTGCCTCCTGTCAGCTCTGATGTAGCCACCTGGTCCTGGTTCTGTGTTCTTCTGCCATGTGATTTGGGAACTCTTTCGTTCATCATTCTGGTCCAGTCAGTGTCTCCCTCTGCCAGTGTCTCACCCCTTGGATTTGCACATTTATCATTTATTTGTTGTTGCACAATAAAATTATTTGGTTATTTCTCATTCTGGCTTCCTGCATTGTATGACCTAACCTTGTTCTTTGGTCTTCACCATAACAGCACATCCATATTTGCTGCATGAGATAATGAACAGCAATTTGCAAATCCCAAGTGTGACTTCACCTTTGACATTTTGAAACATTGCATGGCTGAAACAGAAATTATTGCATATGTGACACAGAATGATAAAAGAGTGATGGTCACCTGTTTACATTAACTGTGACCTGTTCAATGTTTACATATTTACAGAGGTTCATTTTCATTGCTGGGGTGGGGATTGCTCAAGTCAGTACAGAGAGACTCGTAAAAACTTTGTAGATTTTGCAAAAAGAAACATCCAGTATTGTTATAAAGCTGTTTTTTCCTCTTCTGTACGTGTGCTCTAAACACAGTGAGGACATGCCTCATCACAGCAGCATTGATTCTGATCACTGCAGCTCACTGGTCTTTGTTACTTCTGTGTCTTTGTACACCACAGCAGGAAACCAGAAAGTGTTAGACTGTGTGCTAGAGATAAGCTGAATGTGGTAAAAAAGTAAAAATATAATGCAATGCTAAAATACCCTCAGCCGTATGAGCATTGTCTCCTTTATACTTTGCAGTTGTTTAACTGGTATCTCACTGCAAAGTGTAATATATACAGTTGTATGCATGATGATTTCCATGATTTTCCTTTATAAATCATTGGTTGTCAGGATCAGAAATTTCAGTTAAATATATCATATAGCAGACAAACACAGTGATATTTGAGAAGTGAAATGAAGTTTCTAGTATTTACAGAACGTGTGCAATAATTATTTCAACAAAATTAGGCAGGTGCATAAATTTGGGCACCTTGTCATTTTATTGATTTGAATACATTTCTCACTAATTATTGGAACACAAAATTGGTTTGGTAAGCTCATTGACCCTTGACCTTCTTACACAGGTGAATCCAAACAGGAGAAAGGATATTTAAGGTGGCCATTTACACATGTTTCTCCTCTTTGCATCTCTTCTAATGGGTGGCAACATGGGAGCCTCTAAACAACTTTAAAATGACCTGAAAACAAAGATTGTTCAACATCATGGCTTAGGGGAAGGATACAAAAAGCTAGCTTTGGTTTCGTTGTGTTCCTCATCTGCTGGCTGCTTGTACAGCGATAACTTCAGTCCAGCAGTGTCCAAGCTAGCTAAATATTAGTGTTTTGTACCATTGCCCAGGCTATCAAAGTAACTGTGGTCCAGCTTGAAGTTGATTTTTTGGAGCATTTGTTTCATTTTCAAATTCTGTTTACATATACCAAAACATACTGAATCAGGAGAAACGATATTGTGTTACATTTAATCCTCACTGATTCACCAAGCGATTTTGTCTCATTTTCACAGAAGGATTCAAGCCACCACTGAGGCATCCTAGGCCAGCTTGGTCCCAAGTCTGTAAAATATAGAGGGTTCATATCACGTAGGTATCCTGCTGTAAAGCCAAAACCATAAACGCTGAGTGTGAGTCATTCAGTTCCAGAATATGCAAAGGCACATGGAATAATAAAACTGCACAGTCCACCACTGACCCTTGTGTGAAAAAGCTACCAAGCCATGGGTCAACTCTATTACCTAAAATAAACCAGAACAAGCAAAATAGGAAAAGGAGAAGGGTAAGTGTAAGGTGAGATAAAGTATACTCAACAAAAATATAAACGCAACACTTTTGGTTTTACTCTCATTTTGTATGAGATGAACTCAAAGATCTAAAACTTTTTCCACATACACAATATCACCATTTCCCTCAAATATTGTTCACAAACCAGTCTAAATCTGTGATAGTGAGCACTTCTCCTTTTCTGAGATAATCCATCCCACCTCACAGGTGTGCCATATCAAGATGCTGATTAGACACCATGATTAGTGCACAGGTGTGCCTTAGACTGTCCACAATAAAAGGCCACTCTGAAAGGTGCAGTTTTGTTTTATTGGGGGGGATACCAGTCAGTATCTGGTGTGACCACCATTTGCCTCATGCAGTGCAACACATCTCCTTCGCATCATCCGTGAAGAGAACACCTCTCCAACGTGCCAAACGCCAGCGAATGTGAGCATTTGCCCACTCAAGTCGTTTATGACGACGAACTGGAGTCAGGTCAAGACCCCGATGAGGACGACGAGCATGCAGATGAGCTTCCCAGAGACGGTTTCTGACAGTTTGTGCAGAAATTCTTTGGTTATGCAAACCGATTGTTCCAGCAGCTGTCCGAGTGGCTGGTCTCAGATGATCTTGGAGGTGAACATGCTGGATGTGGAGGTCCTGGGCTGGTGTGGTTACACGTGGTCTGCGGTTGTGAGGCTGGTTGGATGTACTGCCAAATTCTCTGAAACGACTTTGGAGACGGCTTATGGTAGAGACATGAACATTCAATACACGAGCAACAGCTCTGGTTGACATTCCTGCTGTCAGCATGCCAATTGCACGCTCCCTCAAATCTTGTGACATCTGTGGCATTGTGCTGTGTGATAAAACTGCACCTTTCTGAGTGGCCTTTTATTGTGGGCAGTCTAAGGCACACCTGTGCACTAATCATGATGTCTAATCAGCATCTTGATATGGCACACCTGTGAGGTGGGATGGATTATCTCAGCAAAGGAGAAGTGCTCACTATCACAGATTTAGACTGGTTTGTGAACAATATTTGAGGGAAATGGTGATATTGTGTATGTGGAAAAAGTTTTAGATCTTTGAGTTCATCTCATACAAAATGGGAGTAAAACCAAAAGTGTTGCGTTTATATTTTTGTTGAGTGTACATTGGATGTTGGGGCAATGTAATTTTTTCTTGCAGGAGAAAAAACCCCAAGTCTTCAGGGTCCTGCTGTTCCTGCCTTAAAGTATTTCTGTGAGACAGCCAATGATGTCAACCAGTGACTGAAGACCACACCTGGTTGTCTTTAGTGCTCCATTTCTTAAGGCCTGTTTTTGCCTCATGGAAATGAAGCAAATCATCCACTAGAAGACACTGCAGAACCTCGAGAAATATCTAATAATATCAAACATGGCTACAGTCGAAGAAGTCATTTCTACCTAAACAGAAACAAAAGCACAAGCAGTGGGTGGCTTAAAGCAGTGTTTCTCAAACTTTTTTCAGACCAAGGACCACTTAATCAATAATAATAATAAAAAAAAACCTCATTTATCACTTAACTCCTCAAAAATCTAAAAACAGTAGGTCTGCGTACCACTCCAACAGTGGTAGGCAGTGGCAGGTAACCATTTGCAATCTAAACGGTTGCGAACCAGTCATCCGTCACAAAACAGGCAATTAAAACTCATAAATTTTGGGATTTACATACAAGTTAATAATGACAATAACACATATACGAGGGCTGTCAATAAAGTATAGGTCCTTTTTATTTTTTCAAAAACTATATGGATTTCATTCATATGTTTTTACGTCAGACATGCTTGAACCCTCGTGCGCATGCATTAGTTTTTCCACGCCTGTCGGTGATGTCATTCGCCTGTGAGCACTCCTTGTGGGAGGAGTCGTCCAGCCCCTCGTCGGAATTCCTTTGTCTGAGAAGTTGCTGAGAGACTGGCGCTTTGTTTGATCAAAATTTTTTCTAAACCTGTGAGACACATCGAAGTGGACACGGTTCGAAAAATTAAGCTGGTTTTCAGTGAAAATTTTAAAGGCTGATAAGAGATTTTGAGGTGATACTGTCGCTTTAAGGACTTCCCACGGTGCGAGACATCGCGCAGCGGTCCCAGGGGCTGTCGTCAGCCTGTTTCAAGCTGAAAACCTCCACATTTCAGGCTCTATTGATCCAGGACGTCGTGAGAGAACAGAGAAGTTTCAGAAGAAGTCGGTTTCAGCATTTTATCCGGATATTCCACTGTTAAAGGAGATTTTTTTAATGAAAGACGTGCAGACGGACCCGTGTGTCGGGGCAGCCGGCGCGGTGCGGCGGCACAGGAAAAACACCTCCGTGTTGATAACCGTTTGTAAAATCCAGGCGACTTTTGATGGCTTTCAGTGGAGTGAGTATATGAGAAATCGTTTAACAGCTGGACATGTTCAAACTTGTTCTTAAGGCTTCCAACAGAGGTGTTTTTCCTGTGGCGGAGCGTCGCGGCGGCTGCGAGCCAACGCTGCAATCCGTCCGCACGTCTTTCAAAGATGGGGCGAGGATCACCACTTTGTGAACAACTGCGTGAAAAAATAGTCCAACAGTTTAAGAACAATATTTCTCAATGTCAATTGCAAAGAATTTAGGGAGTCAATCATCTACCGTCCATAATATAATCAGAAGATTCAGAGAATCTGGAGAACTTTCTACATGTAAGCGGCAAGGCCGAAAACCAACACTGAATGCCCGTGACCTTCAATCCCTCAGGTGGCACTGCATTAAAAACTGACATCATTATGTAAAGGATCTTACTGTGAGGGCTCAGGAACACTTCAGAAAACCATGGTCAGTTAACACAGTTCGTCGCTACATCTACATGTGGAAGTTAAAACTCGACAATAGACCATCCAGATTCTTACCAGTGCAACGTTCAAAAGCCAGCATCTGTGATGGTATGGGGGTGTGTTAGTGCCCATGGCATGGACAACTTACAGCACGTGTTACAACAGCGTGGCTTCGTAGTAAAAGAGTGCAGGTACTAGACTGGCCTGCCTGCAGTCCAGACCTGTCACCCACTTAAAATGTGTGGCACATTATGAAGCGCAAAATATGACAACAGAGACCCTGGACTGTTGAACAACTGAAGTCATACATCAAGCAAGAATGGGAAAGAATTCCACCTACAAAGCTTCAACAATTAGTGTCCTCAGTTCACAAACGCTTATTGAGTGTTGTTAGACGGAAAGGTGATGTAACACAGTGGTAAACATACCACTCTCCCAGCTTTTTTGAAATGTGTTGCAGGCATCCATTTCAAAATGAGCAAATATCTGCACAAAAACACTAAAGTTTATCAGTTTGAACATCAAATATCTTGTCTTTGTGATGTATTCAGTTGAATATACAGTGGGGCAAAAAAGTATTTTGTCAGTCCCTGATTGTGCAAGTTCTCCTACTTAGAAAGATGAAAGATGTCTGTAATTTTCAACACAGGTGCACTTCAACTGTGAGAGACAAAATGAGAAAAAAAAATCCAGGAAATCACATTGTCAGATTTTTAAAGAATTTATTTGTAAATTATGGTGGAAAATAAGTATTTGGTCAATAACAAAAGTTCAACTCAGTACTTTGTAACATAATCTTTGCTGGCAATGACAGAGGTCAATCATTTCCTGTAAGTCTTCACCAGGTTTGCACACACTGTAGCTGGTATTTTGGCCCATTCCTCCATGCAGATCTCCTCTCGAACAGTGATGTTTTGGGGCTGTCGCTGGGTAACACGGACTTTTAACTCTCTCAACAAATTTTCTATGGGGTTGAGGTCTGGAGACTGGCTCGGGCACTCCAGAACCGTGAAATGATTTTTACGGAGCCACTCCTTTGTTGCCCGAGCAGTGTGTTTGGGATCATTGTCATGCTGGAAGACCCAGCCATGTTGCATCTTCAATGCTGTCACTGATGGAAGGAGGTTTTAGCTTAAAATCTCATGATACATGGCCACATTCATTCTTCCCTTAACACGGATCAGTCGCCCTGTCCCCTTTGCAGAAAAACAGCCCCAAAGCATTATGTTCCACCCCCATGCTTCACAGTAGATATGGTGTTCTTGGAATGCAACTCAGCATTCTTCTTCCTCCAAACACGACAAGTTGAATTTTTACCAAAATGTTCTATTTTGGTTTCATATGACCACATGATATTCTCCCAATCCTCTTCTGGATCGTCCATATGCTCTCTGGCAAACTTCAGATGGGCCTGGACATGTACTGGATTAACCAGGGAGACACGCCTGGCACTGCAGGATTTGAGTTCCTGTATGCGTAGTGTGTAGCCTTTGTTACTTTGGTCCCAGTTCTCTGCAGGTCATTCATCAGGCCCCTCTGTGTAGTTCTGGGATTTTTGCTCACCGTTTTCATGATCATTTTGACCCCACGGATCACATCTTGCGTGGAGCCCCAGATCGAGGGAGATTATCAATGGACTTGTATGTCTTCCATTTTCTTACAATTGCTCCCACAGTTGATTTATTCATACTAACCTGCTACTACTACTACTATTGTAGTTTCACTCTTCCCAGCCTGGTGCACATGTACAATTTTCTTCCTGGTGTCCTTTGACAGCTCTTTGGTCTTAACCATGGTTGAGTTTGGAGTCTGACTGTTTGAGACTGTGGACAGGTGTCTTTTATACAGATAACGAGTTCCAACAGATGCCATTAATACAGGTAACAGGTGGAGGACAGAAGAGCTTCTTAAAGAAGTTACAGGTCTGTGAGAGCCAGAAATTTTGTTTGTGTGTGGGTGACCAAATACTTATTTTCCACCATGGTTTACAATTAAATTCTTGAAAAATCCTACAATGTGATTTTCTGGATGTTTTTCTCATTTTGTCTCTCATAGTTGAAGTGTACCTGTGTTGAAAATTACAGACCTCTCTCATCTTTCTAAATAGGAGAACTTGCACAATCAGGGACTGACTAAATACTTTTTTACCCCACTGTAGGTTGAAGAGGATTTGCAAATCAATGTATTCTGTTTTTATTTACATTTCACACAACGTCCCAACTTCATTGGAATTGGAGTTGTACAATCATGAGTACTAGTAGTTGTGTTGCTAACTGGGACCTTAAAAAGCATGTGACATGTCCTTTAAAATGGCCTCGTTTGTGCTTAAAACTGACTTTAGAATGATTTAAGAGGTTTTACTTTGTCATCTGATGGCACATTATGATTTAAGAGGTTTTACTTTGTCATCTGATGGCAGTGGTGGGCACACTTCTGATAGTCCGATAACAGATAATTATCGAAGATTATGTTTTCATTACCGGATTATCTTTTTAGATAAATTTAAAAACCATCATCGGACTAATTATCTTCTGATGAATTACCGTCCGATAACGTACTAAACTAAGCTGAACAGTGACAAACATTTTTAAAACTGTTAAAGCTGTTGAGACCTACCTGTTAAAAGTTTTCTAATAGACATGTTGTTCCACCCTCTGTGATCAGGAACCACTCTATCGCCTGTAAGCAAAAGCAAACAAGTGACCAAAAAAAAAATCATTTCCTTTAACTCCATACTAATATAATCGCAATGTCACCAAGTCATCCAGAGGCATACATTTTAACTTATGGTTCAAATTTTAACCACTCATTTTAGACAAGTTATTTAAAATTATTGTCATGTCTGAAGTTTATAAAGTGAAAATATCAGATATATGTTTTCGTTTTAAAGTAATGTGCTAATTTTTAAGGTTTTGTGAGCACATGCTGTGCCAGGCAGCAATGCATTATAGGTAGCATAAGGTAATCTCAGACGTTCACGACAGGACAAATGCATTTCAGTCACTCTGTTCAGGTTCCACAGATAACAGCATTAAACTCTAGTGCCTAAAACTCTCGTGAATATATTATCTGGGTATATAAACGTTAGTGTATTTGCGTTTGTTAAATTCCACGCATCTTAAATGTAGCAGACACAGATTATCTGGAATTTTGTTTGACATTTTTTCAAGACCGCTACTGCCATCTACTGGCCAGGAGTGTTCATGGCAGTATTAAACGTCTGGGTACATGGCTGCTCTCAAATTGTTGGTATTGTCCATTGTCCAGGCGCTTTTTGTGTGCATATATGTTAACTTTGTATTCTAAAACTACGGTTAGAAGTAATTCCGACTCCTTATCGGTCCACACGAACGAGGTTGGCGCCATGTTTTTAGTTTTTGTGGAAGTGACGACAAGAGAATAAGGCTCCTGATTGGATAGAATTTTAATCAGTACCGCCACCCAAAGGTTTGGCAGACTAATTACAACACATTTATACGGTTCGATGTGGATGGATTTTTTTTTTAAACGACGTAGTGTGGATGAAGTTTTTCCCCAAACTGAAAGGGTAAGATATTCGGTTTTACAAATACCCGACAACGTGTGTACATGGCCTTATGTCTGTGAAAGGCACTATATAAATAAATTTACTTACTTACTTACTAATATTGAGTGCACGTTTTACAACATCATAAAAGTTTTAAAACATGCAATTGCGATGACACTTCCAGGGCTCCGTAAAAATGCCTGTTTTTACAAATAAAAATGGAATATTTTACAAAAGCAAATTTGTCTTTAAACCAACACATGTCACATTAACGTGTTGGTTTACATAATGGATTACTGAACCAATCACTGTTTAGCACTTTTACCCAGAATGCTTTGCGGTCTGTGTTTGTTACAAAACCTCAGAATTAGTGCCGTATTCAACATTAAAAGATATATGTTATATTTTAACTTTGTACAAATGACAGAATTGACATTAATGGAGTTATTCTATCAGCATTTTCAAAAACCATAAGTTAGTATGACTTTATTTTTCAAGACCTCCGCCTGACTGGAGTGTTGAAATTGATATGGAGCTGGCCTTATGGCTGTTCTTGGTGTGCTTCTGTGGTGGGAGCGCTGTTTTAAACAAGTGTTTTCAGCAGGGGCCGAATGTTAAAAGAAAAATGATTATAATTAGTAAAGAGTTGATTTTGTAGGTCCTGTCAGGCTTTGTCTATGTTGCTTCTTACAGGGAGCAGCATGGTCAAACATTCTTGCTTATTCTTTAGATCTTTTACAGCTTTTGATGCATTCAAAATCTATCCTGTTTAAAATCAATTTCAGTTCTTTATTAACTGCAAATGTCACATAAACAACACTGGAATTTATTGGTTATTGATTATCTGTAACTTCCAATACATTTTTAGGTGGTTTATTGGTTTATCTTTAGCAAAGATAACTTTTCAGTTATCCTATCTGTTATTGAAGTTAATTTTTTGGTTATCTGTGCCCACCACTGTCTGATGGTTAATAATCAAATTATGATTTAAGAGGTTTTACTTTGTCATCTGATGGTTAATAATCACATTATGATTTAAGATGTTTTACTTTGTCATCTGATGGTTAATAATCACATTATTCCCTTTGATTGCTTTGGGTGTAGAGAGTCAGACTCAGAGAGTCATTCTCAGACATGCTGTTGTGGTGTGAAATGATGCATGCACAGTGAAGGCAGGGCAGACCAATTTTTATGGGGGACCGTTCGGTCAGCGACACTGGTCTTTTGCACTCTGAGAATGAATGAGACAGGCTGCAGGCAGTCTGTGCTGTGAGATTTGGGTCATCATGGTGAGTTTAATGCAGAAAAGTGTAAGTGTGTTGTGTATTCAATTGAATATAGGTTCTGTTTTTATTTACATTTCACACAACATCCCAGCTTCATTGGAATTGGGGTTGTATAAAGGAAAATCATGGAAATCATCAGGGGTGCCCAAACTTTTACATACCACTATATATATATATATATTTATAGCGAGAGAGAGAGAGAGAATTATACATTCATTGTTATTTACAATAATTATTTAGATCCTGTTGTCTTACTTACAATTTATACATGTTCAATAAAGCCCCTCTATCAATCAATCAATCAATGGTCCCTCTACATTGTTTAACTCTACTAAACAATGTAGAGGGGCCAGGTACCACATAGTGAATACTGAGTTACTGGCGAAAGTGGAAAGGCTGAACCAGAGCTTATAACCAGATGCAGGTGATTGGAGGCAGGTGCAGTAATCAGCGCCGTGGTGCGGTGCCTGGAAAAAAAAAACAGGGAGGGAGGGGGAGAAGAGCATAGCACAAACACCAAGAGAGCAACAATAGTACCTCCCCTCAAAAAGGAGCCCCCAGGTGACTTACCAGGCCTGTCCAGGTGGGCACAGTAGAAGTCCTACAGGAGGGAGGGGTCCAAGATGAGGCCCCATGATCCAGAAGTGCTCCTCAGTTGCATAACCCTCAGTCCACCAAATGCTGAAAATGCCGGCCCCAATGACGAACGTCCAAATCTGTTGCACAGTCCAGGCGGGATGGCCATCCTAGAGCTGAGCAGGAGGAGGGGGACTAGCTGGAGACCACAGTGGGCTGGAGTGAACAGGCTTGATGTGGGAGACGTGGAACATCGAATTAAATCAAAGGGGCCAAGGCAGATGCAGCTGGACTGCTGCGAGGATGAGCAGCTGGTCCACAAGGAATGGCCCAATGAAGTGGGAGGCCAGTTTGCAGGATTACACTTGAGAGGAATGTCCTTGGCCAGCACCCACACCTCCTTGCCCCGTCAGTACTGATGGGCCAGAGTATGATGCTGACCTGCATGCTGTTGTGTCCTGTCCCTTGTCCGGAGCAGGGCAGAACTGGCCATCCGCCACACCCATCGACAGTGCCACAGGTGGGGCCACACGGATGGTATGGCCACATCCTCTTCTTGTGCTGGGAATGATGGAGGCTGTTAACCAAGGGAACACTCAAATGGAGAGTCCAGTAGAAGAGCTGACTTGTGAGTTGTGGGTGTACTTCACCCACAGCAGCTGAGAACTCCAGAACTGTGGGTGGGAAGACATGAGGCACCGGAAGGTGGACTCAAGTTATTGGTTAGCCCGCTCTGCCTGAGTATTGGTCTAAGGGTAGAACCTGGATGAGAGGCTGGCCAAGGCCCAGAGGGCTGAGCAGAATGTCTTCCAAATATGGGAGGTAAACTGGTGTCCTTGTTCCGAGATGATGTCCACTGGTATGCCATGCAGTCAGAACACATGGTAGACTAGGAGGTCCACAGTCTCCTGGGCAGATGGAAGCTTCAGCAGAGCCACGAAATGTGGTGCCTTGGAGAATCTGTCCACAATGGTGAGGACTGTGGTGTGACCATGAGAGGAAGGTAGTCCACTGATGAACTTGAGGCAGATGTGAGACCAGGGGTGTCTAGGTGTCAACAGGGGCCGGACGAGACCGACTGGAGGTTGGTGGGATAACTTGCCCCTGGCACAGATGTTGCAGGCTTGAACGAAGGTTCTCACATTTGCCTGGACCATGGACCACCAGAAATGGCGAACAACAAGATCCAGAGTCCAATGTTCGGATAACAGGTGAGTTTTGAGTCGTGGCAGAACTGCAGAACCTTGAAGCAGGCTTCTGGTAATACAAACAGCCATCCAGGAGGACCTCCTCTGGGATCAGGGTGTTGGCATTGAGCCTCCCGGATGACTCTCTCTCTATCCCATGTTAGGACACCCACAACAAGGTCCACAGGCACGATCTGGTCTGAAGGTGTGGGTTGGCCCATGGGAGAGAACTGACGGGACAGTGCATTGGGTTTGGTGTTTTTAACCTGGCTGGTAGGTGATGTTGAAGTTGAATCATCCAAAGATGAGCAACCACCTGGCCTGCCTGGAATTGAGAGGTTTGGCAGACTGGATCTATGCAAAATTCTTGTGGTCCATCCAAATGATGAACTGAAATGCAGTACAATTCCTCCAGTGTCTCGACTCCTCCAGTCCCTCATTGACTGCCAGGAGTTCCCGGTTGCCCACATCATAGTTCCATTCTGCGGGAGTCAGACATCGACCTCCACAATGAACTGGCTGGATTACGATATGTGCTGAGGAGAAACTGCATTTTTTTTTTGTTGTTTGTTTGTTTTTGTTTTTTTACAATTTTATCATTTTCAACAGTACATTATTCACAAAACATGAATGAATGAATGAATGAATGAATGAATGATTTTTATTCAGCACGCACACACAGACAAAATCTCATTTACAAAACAAGTCAAGAGAAAACAAAAATTAAAACATATAGAACAAAACTCAAACAATACCAATTTAGTGCGACTGAAAGGGTGTGACAGAAGCAAAAGCTTATAAACGCCCACCCCATACATCAATTTCTGTGTACAAACAAAAAATAAACACAAAAAACAATTACCAGTTAGCAGTGGTGGGCACAGATAACCAAAAAATTAACTTCGATAACAGATAATCAGATAACCGAAAAGCTATCTTCGATTAAGATAAAACAATAAACCACCCAAAAATGTATCAGAAGTTACAGATAAATTCCAATATTGTCTCTGGTACATTTAAACAAATTTAAGTTTTAAGTTTTTGTTTGTTTGTTTGTTTGTTTGTTTGTTTGTTTGTTTGTTTGTTTGTTTGTTTGTTTGTTTGTTTGTTTGTTTGTTTGTTTTCAACACAGAGACACCATGCGAGCAGCTCTAAAGCCAGCTTTTTATCCATTCCAACACTCCGGTCAGGCGGAGGTCTTGAAAAATAAAGTCATGCTGACTTATGGTTTTGATTTATAAATAACATTAATACCGATAGAATAACTCCATTAATGTCAATTCTGTCATTTGTACAAAGTTAAAATATAGCATATATCTTTTAATGTTGAATAATGCACTAATTCTGAGGTTTAGTAACAAACACAGACAAATCGCAAAGGATTCTGGGTAAAAGTGCCTCTGCTAAACACTGATTGGTTCAGTCATTCATTATGTAAACCAACATGTTAATGTGACGTCTGTCGTGTGTTGGTGTTCATTTTTTTATTTGTAAAAACAGGCATTTTTATGGAGCCCTGGAAGTGTCATCACAAAATGTTTTGCATGTGGAGAGAATGTGCGCACGTTTTATGATGTTGTAAAACGTGCTTTACACTGTGCAAGATGATTTTTCATGCAGGAATTTTTGGACCGAGTTTCAGGTTAATTGCGTGTCCTGCATTGTGTAGTCATGGACTAACAAGCTTTAACATTTCACGACCACCTCCTGATCGCGATCGTATGGTCGAATGAAAATCAAACCTGTTATTCTGGTCGGCCGTCGTGAGGTTATCTTCCTGCTGAAAAGCTAAAGTTTAATGCTGTTGTCCGTGGAGCCCGAACAGAGTGTCTGAAATGCATTTGTCCTGTTGTGAATGTACTGAGATTACATCATCCTACCCATAATGCACTGGGCACAGCATGTGCTCACAAAACCTTAAAAATTAGCACATTACTTTAAAACTAAAACATATATCTGATATTTTCACTTTATAAAACTTCAGACATGACAGTAATTTTAAATAACTTGTCCAAAATTAGTTTGGTTAAAATTTGAACCATAAGTTAAAAATGTATGCCTCTGGATGACTTAGGTGATATTGCCAGCATATTGGTATGGTGTTAAAGGAATTTTTTTTTTTTTTTTTTTTTTTGGTTATTTCTCCTTTGTCTTCAGAGGATAGAGATGCTTTTCATAGAAGCAGCTCTCTTCTGTTAGCAGAGAGTATAACTGTCCATCTGTTCTAAAACTTTTAACAGAGAGGTACTGAACTTTTGTTAAATTTTAAAAATGCGTATTGCTGTTCAGCTTTGTTTACTTTATCGGTCTAAAAGTTATCGGACAGAAATTAATCGCAAGATAATTGGTCCAATAATGGTTTTTAAAGTTATCTAAAATGATAATCCGATAATGAAAACATTATCTTTGATAATTCTGTTATCGGATTATCGGAAGTGTGCCCACCACTGCCAGTTAGCAATGTAACGCAGTGAAGCATACAAAGTAATACAACAGACAAACAAAAAATAGCCACACAGTCAATTTACTTAATTACGCAAACTATAACAAGTTAATATATTATTTTTATACAGTCTTTTAAAACAAGCCAATGTACTGGATACTTTAATACAATCCAAACAGTCATTCCACACTCTAACACCCTTTACAGAAATGCAATGACTTTTAGCAGTAGTTCGAATCTTTCTTCTATCAAACACCAAAGATCCACGCAAATTACGTATAACTGGAGTCTCTCATTTTAAACAGCTCCTGGACATGATGAGGCAAGAGTCCATTTTTAACTTCATACATTATCTGTATTGTAAAATAATAAACCAAGTCATAAAATTTCAAAAACTGAAGACGAACAAACAATGAATTTGTTGGTTCACGATATGGTTTTTTACTTATCACTCTTATAGCTTTTTTTGTAACAGAAATATTGGATTAGTGTTTGTTTTATATGTATTTCCCCAAACTTCAATGCAATAAGTCATATAAGGGACAAGTAATGAGTGATACAATGAAACCAACAGATGTTGGTGGAGAAAGTATTGTACTTTGTATAAGATAGCAATAACGTTTGATATTTTGGACTCAATATGTTTTATATGAGTTTTCTAACTAAGTATACTATTCTGTGCTGTTCATTTTTTTATACACCAAACCCCAACAAATGACAAAAAGAGAAGGTACATAAAAATATATACATAAAGAACCTAAATAAATAAATAAATAAATAAATAAATTAAAATAAAATCAAATAGAATACACAGATCGATTCACTTCACAGCTAACTCTAATCGTATATTTATGATTTGGTTTCAAGTCATGGTAAGATAATCATTCTAAATGATTCCATATATGCCAGAAAAGGTTGCCATGCCTTGAGAAATTTTTCAATTGAACCTGCCAGGGTATATCTCATCTTTTCTAAATGCAAAAATCTCATGAGCTCTGCAAGCCACTGCTCATGTGTGGGAGGGGCTTCCTGTTTCCACCTCAAAAGTATTAGGTGTATTGCAATCAGTGTAGCAAATGCTATCGAATTTGAATTATATTTTGAATGTAAGACGTCTGGAGGTATGACTCCAAAAACTGCAGTCAGAGCAGAAGGGGAAAATTTAACATTATATATTTCTGAAAAATGTGTTAAATATAGATGTCCAATAGTTATGCAGTTTAGAGCATGCCCAGAATGTGAACCTGTTTCTGTCTTACATCTATTACGCAAGGGATCGGTTCCTGGATAAAACGTAGCCAGCTTTTCTTTGGAAATATGTAACCTGTGCAGGACCTTGAATTGAAGGAGCTCATGTCTGGCACATATAGATGAGGAATGAATAATAGATTGCCAGAGCTCATCTGTTATGTCTACCATAAAGTCTTTCTCCTAATGTGACTTAATAATGGAAAGGGATGGAGATTGCAGACTTAATAGTATAGTATAAATTTCTTCAGTTGCCCCTCTTTTATGAATGTTTATATGTATAATTTTATCCAGTATTGTTTCTTCAAATATTTCAGGAAATGAAAATTATCTATTCTTCACAAAATGATGAAGTTGCAAATAACAGAAAAAAAATGTGTATGTGGGATATCAAACTGTTCCATCAACTGTGTAAATGAAGCAAATGTTCTATCTATAAAGAGGTCTTCAACCTTACATAATCCATTTCTTTTCCAAACTATAAAAGCAGCCCTTACCAAAAAGTAGTACATGCAAGTATGTTTCAAGTATACTTCCAGTTTACTTTTTATATACTTATCAGTACAATTTTTTGGTAAGGGAGAATCAGTTATAGAAGGTGGAAACATATGATTTGAACAAATAGGTGTTTTGATTAACATAGAATGTACCCCAAATCTCCTCCTATACTGCAACCAGATTCTAAGGGAGTCATACAACAGGGGATTACTTCTATAAGTACACAATTCTAATGGGAGAGCAGAGGTCAACAAAGCTGGTAGACATGTTTTGCCACAGTTAGCAGACTCAATCTGAAGCCAAGATGGGGTCTCTGTAGAAGAGTTACTGATCCAGTGTAGCATGTTTTGTATAGTTGCCGCCCAATAATAGGATTAAAAATTTGGCAAGGCTAATCCACCCTGTGATCTAGGTCTCTGCAAAAAAATCTTGACGTGTTGTGGGAGATTAACTATTCCAAATAAATAGTAGTAGCCAAGAGTAGGCAAGCCAGTCTCCAGACCTCAACCCCATAGAAAATTTGTGTAAGGAGTTGAAAGTCCGTGTTGCCCAGTGACAGCCCCAAAACATCACTGCTCTAGAGGAGATCTGCATGGAGGAATGGGCCAAAATACCAGCCACAGTGTGTGCAAACCTGCTGAAGACTTACAGGAAATGCTTGACTTCTGTTATTGCCAACAAAGATTATGTTACAAAGTATTTTATTATATGGTATGTGATTTTGCCAACTTCTGATTGGCCCATTCGCCACTTTCTGAGCTGTACCACATGCCAAGTTGACCGCTGGTGGAGCCGAGTTGACCGCTGGTGGAGCCGAGTACACCTCGGCTACACCACCTACACCTGCAGCGTAGCGCTAGCCAATCGAGCGACGCCTTCTATTGATAACAACCAATCAGTAACGTGATACAACGCCTACTTTGGCTGTCAGTTTGTTGACAAGATTCTACATGATGCCTGTGCATTATTTCACAAAGACTATTCCTTATTAAGCCTCTTTCACATGGGCCCTCTTCGAGTTGCCCGTGCGTTATCATGACGACGCCGTGTACACAATACAGTAAAAACTAAGAGCACAGAAAAAAACACTGCTGGCTGCAGCTGCTGCAGCAGCTCCTCGGGTTTTCTCTCACAAATGTGTTTAAATACAGGCCATAAAAGTCCTGCTCACAGACTGATTGCCAGAGACAGAACATGTTCACGTTCAGTAAAAAGTCCAGACATCTCCAGTCCACTCACAGACGATTCGTTTGTACGCGCACATGTGAACAATTAAAAGAAAAAAAAAGCTGCCTGCACTCCTCGCTCTCTGCAAACTCTCTCATCACTGTGTTAAAGAAAGGACATAAGTTCTGCTCACAGCCTGACTGCCAGAGACAGGACATGTCCACATCAAGTATAACTCCAGACATATCCACATTTACTCACAAACGGTTCGTTCGCGTGCATGCGCACGTGCATCTCGTGCGCGCATCTTGCGGTCAAAGTAGGAAAGATAAACTATAACAGAACGCAGACCTGCAGCTCAGCACAAAAACAAATATAAATGAGAAGATAAATCAGAGTGCACAGTCTGTCTGCAGCACACACCTGACGCAGACATTCCTGTGTTGTCATGACACCACAGGAAGCTCAAGGCAGCCCCGGTGTGAAAGGTGCTTTAGAGATTGTGGTCATGAAGTATTTTGGACCTGTTGGTGCAGTATGACAGTAATAATAAAGAGTTGAAACTTGAGATTGATTTTTCAGTTTTAGTATGTTTGACAAACTCATAATTTTCTTGTTTGCCATATAATAAAACAGTTATAGACTTTTGATTTCGGTCAGGATGGGGTTCACCAAGGCCTTGGCCGAGGTGAACCTCATCCTGACGAGGTCCGCATAATCACGGGTACACCTCATCAAAAGTCTAGAATTGTATTGAGTTGAACTTTTGTTATTGACAAAATACTTTTTTTCCCACCATAATTTACAAATAAATTCTTTAAAAATCCTACAATGTGATTTCCTGGATTTTTTGTTTTCTCATTTTGTCTCTCATAGTTGAAGTGTACCTATGATGAAAATTACAGACCTCTCTCATCTTTCTGAGTAGAAGAACTTGCACAATCAGGAACTGACTAAATACTTTTTACACTGTATATACATGAAATAACTAGGGTTAGTAAGTTTTATTTAGATAGTTATCTAAATAAAACATGAAATAACTAGGGTTAGTAAGTTTTATTTATTTATGTTGTAGTGTTGCAAGGTTTTCTTTCTGAAATATGTCAGTCAGAGTAAGCCTGGTCTCCCTGTGTTTGCATAGATTCACTCTGGGTGGTCCGGTGTCGCAGACCGAATGGTCCGCCCCTAAAAATCAGTCCATCTTTTGCATCTGCGCATGCGTCATTTTAGAGCTCTACTGTCTCTTCACCGAAAGCGATCAAATGGATTAATGGGATTATTAACCATCAGATGATAAAGGTAAAACCTCTTAAATCATTCTAAAGTCAGTTTTAAGCAGAAATGAGGCCGTTTTAAGCAGAAACTTGGAGAAATTCCGTGATGCTTTGAAATGGCCGACGCACAGTGAACGCATCAGCTAGCAGCCTTTTATGATGAAATAATGCTGAATTTATATATGTGGAAATGACTGTTGTACAAAAGCTTCAGATATCTGTCATTGGAGCACAGTTTTAGGCAGAAACAAGGTTTTAATCTGTGAACTGCGGCTAATTACGCATACGCAGACCCATTTTTAGGGGGGACCGTTCGGTCGGCGACACCGGCATCCTCCCACTTCCAAAGAAAAATTTAGTGACTCTAAATTGTGTGAGTGGGAGAGTGAATGTGTTTGTTTATATATGTCCCTGGAATAGACTTTTGGACTGTCCAGGCTGCACTCTGCCTCTGGCCCAATGCTCCTTTCCCCCATGAACCTTACCTGGAATATTTGTATTGAGAAAATGGGTAGATGAAAGGATGGTTGGATGGTGTCACTCAGCAGAAATCCATCTATCATTCATTCCTGACTATGACATGAAAAAGTGCTATTTTTTTGCAATTGTTGAATCATAAAAGTTGCCTCAAACTATCTTTTAAAGTTTAGTCAACTTAAAATTTTAACATCCCTATTCCATAGTACACCATTCTATTATGATCACCCATGAGCCAAAAAAAGTGGCAAAACAGGATGAAACAGCTTACTCCAGCTTGCCTCCTACAGGCTGGCTTATAAAGCACAGGCCCAGGAATCCCCCCCTTAAACAAAACCAAGGAGCTGCACCCTCAGCCAGAACTGCAACAAATACTGCTTCTGCTTCAAATTTTTACCCTGATGGGGCACAATCAAAGAAGTTTCAAGATGTACTCAATGCCCTGTTTAAAGACATTTGAACAAGACTGAAGCTGTTAAGACAGTGAACACCCAGAATTGTCTGCGTATTGACGGCAATTTGGTGAATCGGGATATTTTTGAACAGCTCGAAAATTTCACCCCGTTTTCAAATCTGGTGCCAATGATGGCCGTAAGTACTATGTATACCAAGTTTGTTTACGGCTGAGAAAGACGGATCAGAAAGTTACATGATGCTTCAAAATGCGCCCCGATTTGCTGTTCCTAATGAAACGAGAAGGAACGGCGCTCTGTGCAATAGCCCCATTAGGCAGTCCAAACCCTAACACCCCTATCCCACAGAGCGCCATTCTATTATGCTCATCCACAATCCAAAAAAAGGTGAAAAAACTGGATGAAATGGTTTACTCCAGCTTGCCTCCTAACAGGGTGGCTTATAAAGTGCAGACCTGGCGACCCGGCCGCAAAATGAAAGTAAGGAGCTGTGCCCGGCTGCGCTCTCTGCCAGAACTGCAACAAATGCTGCTTCTGCTTCACATTTTTACTCCAATGGAGCACAATCAAACAAGTTTCAAACTGTACTCACTAGGAATACCCCATTTAAAGATGTTCAAATATGACTGAAGCTGTTAAGACTACGAACACCTGGACGGTACCACGTACTAATGACGATTTGACGAATCGGGATGAAATTTTTGAACAGCTCAAAAATTTCACCCCAATTTAAAATGTGGTGCCAATGATGGCCATAACTACTGCACATACCAAGTTCTTTCAAGACTGACAAAGATAGAATAAGAAGTTAGTATGCTGCTTCAAAACGTGCTCCAATTTGCTATTCAGGATGAAATGGAAAGCAACAGCACTCTGTGGAATAGTCCCATAACTATTTAAAGTTTAAACAAAGTCTATATTTACAGTGTACATTATCCTTCATGCCGTAATTAAAAAGATATATGAACCATATGGATTTGTACAAGTAACATGGAACACCTGATTATTTTCTCTATCAATGGATGAATTCTTCATTCCATAAAATGACAGAAAATGAAAAATGTTCCTTGTTTTCTCAAGCCCAAGATGACACCTTCAAATGTTTTTTTTTTTTGTTGTTTTGTTTTGTTTTGCAGCCCAAAGGTATTCTGTGTACTGCTCGAGAGAAGTAAAGAAGCTAGTAACATAAAACTGAAAATATTCACATTTAAGAAGCTAAAACCAGAAAATGTGGATTTTTTAAATGCCTCAATACTATATATTGATTCACAAAATAGTTGTCAATTAATTTAATCATCGATTAATGGATTAATCGTTACAGCTCTGCTTTGAATTTTCCTGTAGAATATAATGGCATTTTCTGACAGGTTTCTGTCTCTCACAGATGCATGTGTGGATCATGATGTGTGACACTATGCACCACCCTCTATGAAAGAATACAGCCTGAGTGCTACAGTATATCATAACAGACTGGCAACATTCTTCCTGGGCTCATATTTTCTTGGCCGATTGCAAGACACAAGGACGTGTTGATAGTTGATAAGGCAGTGGACTGTAATAACATCCAACTATTACAGTTTTAGTGTGAGTTTAGAGAGAATCAATAAAGGTGAGGTAGCTCATATCTGATCTCGACACAGTCTGTAGCTTCAAACTGTGCACTGAAGATTACTACCTCAGACACACTAAATTTCTTTTTGGCCTGGCTGTACTCACTGAGTGTACACTTCTCAGAAAAAAGAAATATTGTTTCAATGTATAACTCTGTTTCCAGTCCAAAGACAATCCCTTTTAACTAAAGACTACTGAGCACAAGAAAATAAGAAGCACTTAACATTTATGCTTTGATATATAACCCCAAATTAGAAAAAGTTGACTGTATGAAAATGCAAACAAAAAATACCTGCAGTGCTTCGTACATTTACTTTGCCTTGTATTTCAATGCAGACAATGTGAACCCAATATATTTATTCAGTGTACTGTCAACTTCATTTCATGTGTTAATATACATTCATTCCTGCAGTTTAGGCCTGCAGTGCATTCCTCAAAAAGTTTGGACACGAAAGTATTTACCATAATGAAATTTTACCATTCCTTCTCACAACACTTTAAAGACCTTTTGGTATTGAGGATATCAAGCAATGAAGCATTTCAGGTTATTTTATTATGTTCTTCACATGCAACAGTATGGGTTTGCTGTTGTTTCATTTTTCATTTCATAATTTTCCAGTTTAAGATAAGACTTTATTGATCTCACAGTGGAGAAATTCACATGTTACGTCAGCTCTTAAAAAACACACAAGAGGAGAGGAGAGTAGAGGAATAAGCAATAAGCAATAATAATAATACTTGTAACAATACAATAAAATAAGAAAATGAGGTAGAAATATATATATATATATATATATATATATATATATATACATGATTGGAATTGAAAAAAATAGGAGCATCTTATTTACAATATGTGAGGTGGAATTTAGATGTGATAAGGTGACATTAGTGCTGGGATTTGTAAATGACTTGTTATTGCACATGATTTGTGGACATATTATTATTGCATGTGGTTATTTCACAGTGTTATTGTACAGTCTGACAGCAGCAGGGAGGAACGACCTGCGGTATCATTTCTTCTTGCACTGAGGGTGCCTCAGTCTGTCACTGAAGGAGCTGCTCAGCTCCACTACAGTCCGGTGCAGAGGGTGAGAGGAATTGTCCATAATGGATTTGAACTTGGCTAACACCCTGCTCTCAGCCACCTCCTCCAGAGAGTCCAGAGGACAGAGCTGGACTTCCTGATCATCTTATTCAGTCTCTTTCTCTCCCGCTCTGTGCTGCCTGGGGCCCAACAGACGACAGCATAGAAGAGAGCAGAGGCTACAACAGAGTCAAAGAAGGTCTTAAGCAGAGGCCTGCTCACTCCAAAGGATCTCAGTCTCCTCAGGAGGTGGAGGCGACTCTGGCCTTTCTTGTACAGGGCGTAGTGTCCGTACCCTGTTCTTTCACAGCACTGCCTTTGTAGTGTGTGCAGAATGTGATTTTGCATTATGTTGGAAAATGCATGGACATCTCAGCTCAAATCAAATCAAACTTTATTTCTAAAGCACATTTAAAATGACAGCAGTCAACCAAAGTGCTGTACAAAAAAGAAAAATGGGTACCAAGTTATGCTCAATCATGAGTAAATAAATAAGTAAAAAATGACAATAAAATTGCAGCAGGCAATACAATGAATAAGAAAAGAATAAAAAAAATAGAAAAAAGAATAAAAAATAGAGATACAATTGCTACTTTCTGAAACAGCAGAGAAAAGAAGTAGGTTTTTAAAGAGGATTTAAAAGTCTTTAAGGTTAGGGATGACCTAATACTGAAGGGGAGACTATTGCAAAGCCTGGAGCAGCCGCCACAAAGGCCCTGTCATGTCTAGTCTTTAATCTGGTTTTAGGCACCTCCAGCAACAGTTGGTCAGAAGACCTTAAGGCTCTGTTTGGGGTTTAACGGAGCAGAAGCTCAGAAAGGTACACAGTGGCCAGGCCATTAAGGGCTTTAAAAACAATTAAGAGAAGTTTAAAATCAACACGAAATTGGACTGGGAGCCATGGGAGAGATGCCAAAACTGGCGTAATATGGTTGTGCTTTTCTTTACTGAAAGAAGACCAAGCAGCAGCATTCTGAATAAGATGATGGTTAAGACAGGTCTGATACAAGCCAACCTACAAGGAGTTACAATGATCTAACCTGCTTGTACATAACAAAGGCATGGATAACCTTCTCGAGGTCAATCCTAGAACAATAGGGCTTGGTCTTGGCTCGGAGATGGATTTGAAAAAAACTTATTTTAACAACAGCACTGATCTGCTTATCAAATTTAAAATGGCTGTCAAAAAACACCCTGAGGTGGTTCCTTACACAGGACTGAATGTTGGAACTCAGGGGGCCCAGGATTTCAGCAGAGTAGGCTGTGGAAGTGTTTCCCCGAAATAGGATAATCTCCATCTTAGATTCATTAAGATTTAATAGATAGCACTTATCCATTATTTAACCTCACTCAAACAATCCAATAATGGCTACATTGGGTCATTGCGTAATGATCTTAGTGGCAGGTAGATCTGGGCATCATCAGCAAAGCAATGGAAGGAAATTTGGCATTTTCAAAAGACACCGCCGAGAGGCAGCATACACAAAAGAAAAAGAATAGGACCTAAAATGGAACCTTGAGGGACTCCACAGGTCAGTGGGGCCACATCTGAAAATAAGTGACCCAACTGTAAAGAAAAGCTCCACTCTTTAAGGTAGGAACTGAACCAACTCAGAGCAGAGTCTGTAATGCCCACACAATGGCCCACACATGGTCCACCATGTCAAAGGCAGCCACCGCTGGACTGATAGTATTGCACACCGGGCATTTGCCCGCTGGCCTGAAGGCCTACTGGCCTGCGGATTTTTTTTTGTTTTTTTTTACGAAGTAAAGCGAGCTGTGAGCTTTTCATCCGCGTTTTTTTTTGTTGTTGTTGTTGTTGTTTGTTTTGTAGCAGCTACGACTCGTCGTCACCTCTTAAAGCGCGGTGATAACAGCACACCTGCACTGAGCTTTACAAAGACATTTTTATGCTTTTTTCCTCCTTTATTTAGAGCTGAGCTGAGCCACTCCGTATCTGCACGTTTTGTACTCAAACGCCAAAGCAGGGGCGAATCCAGATGGAATGGGGGAGTGGGGCAAGGATGTCCCCCCTCACAACACCCCTAGATTAAAGGTCCAGTTTTGAAGCCTTTTTTTTAGTACAACTACTAATACTACTTAAAATAATAATAATTTCAACAAGTAAAATGTTTAGAGAAAATTTAAATGTTAGAAAAATGTTAGAAAGAATTTAATAGTTACATTTATTAACAATGTAGGTTAGAAATTACAAGTTTTACTGTTACAGTGCTGTCAACAGTTAAATATGAGGTCAAGAAAGAGGTCTTTATTTTACTTTTTATAAAACAAGTATATATTTTCATTGAAGTCAAGAAAGGGTGACTATAAAGTGAGGCGGGGACCACTATGGCCATGACGGTAAGTGAAGGTTAACTTCAACTATTAATTGATGAACAGCAACCTAACTTGTTCATAAATCAGACATCTGTGTGTGAGAGAGACATTCTGACCTTCTGGTCCGAAGTAAAGTGCTGTCTAACTGGGTCACTCAGATATGAATTAAGGTTGGATATTATTTTCGTTCGTGCTAACTCTGCCAGTCACGTAACCTAGCCTAGCAATGTAACCTGTGCAAATGGTGTGCATGGCTAGCTACCATGCTGTCTCTGCCAGGTTGTTTCTTTATTCTTTATTCCATTTGTGTGACGGTCGTGCGTCGGTCATACGAAGTATGCTGTTTTGCACAGTCTGTGGTGCGGTGGCGTGGTATAACGGCGTCCCTGTCTAAAATGTATTTTCCCAAGTCCTGGCATAATTTCACATACCTAACATTTTACTTTAAATTGAGAGACATTCTCTAAGTTGATTAATCAATCAATTCAATCAATTTTTTTATATAGCGCCAAATCACAACAAACAGTTGCCCCAAGGCGCTTTATATTGCAAGGCAAGGCCATACAACAATCATGTAAAACCCCAACGGTCAAAACGACCCCCTGTGAGCAAGCACTTGGCTACAGTGGGAAGGAAATTAGCAACACAAATTGGTAATAAAAGAAATCCTTGATGTTACTTGTAGCTTGTAGTGAGATAGACAACTGTGTATTGCAGTTTCAAAAGTTCAACCTTTGTATCCAGTCATTGGTCCAGTCATCCAGTCATTTCTTGCTTTATATGATGAATTGTATCACACAAGTAATGATATATTATTTATAGTATAGCCTACAGTATTTCTATAACGTTATATATGTTTTTATATAATTTCTATTTCTAAATTTAAGTAACAAGGCTGAATGAAATGACTGCTTATTATGTCTAAAAAGTAATGTGACCTACTGTCAATAGATTGTACTTTTGATAAGCCTATGATAACTGTATTTTGGGAGAACTTTTCATAATGCTTCTTATAGTGTTAAAATGTATGTGTCTCCTGGTGCACATTGATCGGTTAAGGGACCAAAAACAAAAAACACACTGTCACTGTCACTGTCAATTTTTTTCCCTTCGATACCTGGTGGTGGCCTGGTCTTGGTTAAAAATGCCCGGCCTGAAAAATTTCCCCAGTCCAGCCCTGAAGGCAGCTGACAAATCAAATACGTAATGAAAAACTCTCAGCAGAGCAGTTTTGGTGCTATGTCTGGGTTTGAAGCCAGACTGAAACATCTCGTAGATGTTGTGGTGAGCTGAAAACGACTGCAGCTGGAAAAGCAATTGATGCACTAAAGTCTCAATGTACATTTCATCCAGAGAGTATTCACAGGGCATCACTTATTCATATTTTGTTATGTTACAGCATTTTTCCAAAATGGTGTAAATAAAATTTTTCCCCTCAAAATTCTACTCATAACACTCCATAACGACAACATGAAAAAGGTTTGGATTTTGTTGTTGTTGTTTTAATTTTTGCAAATGTATTTAAAAAATAAAGAAATCACATATGTATACACAACTATTCACACCCTTTGCTCAATACATTGTAGATGCACCTTTGGCAGCAATTACAGCCTCAAGTCTTCTTGAATATGATGCCACAAGCTTGCTGCACCTATCTTTGGGCAGTTATGGGGAGCATCAGTGCACAGCCATTTTCAGATCTCTCTAGAGATGTTCAATCAGATTCAGTTCTGGGCTCTGGCTGAGCGACTCAAGGACATTCACAGAGTTGTCCTGAAGCCACTCCTTTGATATCTTGGCTGTGTGCTTAGGGTCACTGTCCTGCTCAAAGATGAACCGTCACCCCAGTTTGAGGGCAAGAGCGCTCTGGAGGATGTCTCAGACTCAGACTCACTTTTATTGTCACTCGACCCTTACAGGCAGAACGAAATGCAGTTTCTCCAGGTCTTGGTGTAGTTAGTTGGGACAATTAAATTTATTTTTTTTTTTAACCTAACCTATTTATAAACTTTTGCAATATAAACTTTTGCAATGTACAATATGCGCACCCCTGTGGGCATAGAATATATATACAAGGCACAGGGTCGGCAGCAGCAGCAGCGTTAGAGTATTAAGAAGGTGACAATGTGCATGTAGTGCAATGTTCACAGTTTGGTGGTGGATGTTGAACTGTTCAACAGTCTGACAGCATTCGGGTAGAAGTTTTTCAGTTTGGACGTTTTTGCCCGGATGCGGCACAGCCTCCTTCCAAAGGGAAGGGGTGTGAACAGACTGTGCACAGGGTGGGTGGAGTCTCAGAGGATGCAGGTGGCTTTGTCCCTACATCTGGAGATATAGATGTCACCAATGGGTGGTACGCTGCATTCAATGGTCCTCTGTGCAGACTTCACCACCCTCTGCAGCGCATTCTTTTCCACCACCGTGCAGCCACCATACCACACAGGGAAGCAGCAGGACAGGACACTCTCCACTGCACAGCTGTAGAAGGCCCTGAGGACCTCGGTGTTCGGTCCGGCCCTTCCCAATTTCCTCAAAAAATAGAGACGTTGGTGGGCTTTCTTGATGACAGCCGTGGTGTTGGTGTGCCAGGTGAGAGTGTTGGAGAGGTGGACTCCAAGATACCTGGACTCTGTACATTGCTGCATTCATCTTTCTCTCAAACTAGTCTCCCAGTTCCCAGCACTAAAAACCATCCCCACAGCATGATGCTGGCACCACATGCTTCACTGTAGGGATGGTGCATGATTTCCTCTCAGCATGACACCCAGCATTCACAATAGGGTCTCATCACACCAGATAATTTTGTTTCTCATGGTCTAAGAGTCCTTCAGGTGATTTTTGGCAAACTCCAGGCGGGCTGTCATGTGCCTTTTACTAAGGAGTGGCTTCCATATGGCCACTCTACCATACAGGCCTGATTGGTGGATTGCTGCAGAGATGGTTGTCCTTCTGGAAGGTTCTCCTCTGTCCGCAGACAAATGCTGGAGCTCTGACAGAGTGACCATCAGGTTCTTGTTCACCTCGCTGACTAAGACCCTTCTCCCCCAATCGCTCAGTTTAGATGGGTGGCCAGCTCTAGGAAGAGTCCCAGTGAAACTGAACTTCTTCCATTTACTGATGGTGGAGGCCACTATGCTCGTTGGGACCCTCAAAGCAGCATATGCTGTCCCCTTCCCCAGATTTGTTCCTCGAGACAATTTTGTCTTGGAGGTCGAAAGACAATTCCTTTGAATTCATGCTTGGTTTGTGCTCTGACATGCACTGTCAACTGTGGGACCTTATATGTAGACAGGTGTGTGTGTCTGTTGTCTGTTGTGTTAAGAATTTTGAGGGGAACAAAGAATTTCATCCATTTTGGAATAAGGCTGTAACAACAAAATGTGGAAAATGTGAAGCACTGTGAATACTTTCCGGATACACTGTATACCAGCTATTGATGAATGATGGTTCTTGAAGCAGTGCCATCTAAGGGATCAGAGATTACGGGTGTTAAGTTTTGGCTTGTGCCCTTGCCTTTGATGCATTCATTCCTTGATTTGTTTAATGATATCATACATTGTAGGGAGAGAAATAAAACGAATCCATTCCAATCTTTCTTTGAGAGACATTTTTTAAACATTTCATTAATTTTCTTACACATTTGTTGACAAACTAGAGTTCCTCAACTTTGCACCTCAAATACACAGCTTCTTGTGCATACAGCTTCTGTACCAAATCATGATTACAATCACCTATTGACATCACTTGTTTGAAATAACTTATCTTGCCAAAAACAAAGTTTTTGCAAGATATGCAACTCAGTATGTATGTTTGTTTGTTTGTTTGTTTTGGGGGGGTCATTACATTTTTCACCTTTAACTTGCTCTGCAGCACGCAGTTTACATCACAGACTCTTACAACTTCACATATAACAGTCCGAGGAAAAAAATAGCTTTCAGAACACAAAAGGATCAAGGCCAGGATCAAGTGTCATGGTCACAAGAAGGTCAAACTCTAAAATCACCAAAACAACCAAATGAGGCATGAATATAGTGAATGGCCTTGCCCATAAGCCATTCACTGGGATAAGCGATCGGCCTTGACCTTCAGGGTTTACCTTGAGGTCAAAGGTGACCTAAAGTAGGTAAAATTTCATATTTGAGTAAAACATGTCATGACATACACCAACTTAAAGGGCTTGATGAGAGGATCCAGAATATAGCAGAAGCTTTACATTATGATGTCATTTGGTGAGGTTATTGCAAAAAACATGCGCAATTTTGATTTGTCAAGGGTGTTCCAAAGCATGCAAGTCATCATTGCTATGTGTGAACTCTTGTAAGTTGTCCTATGGAGATACCTTTCATCACACAAAAGGGTCAAGGTCATAGAAAGGTCTAACACTAAACAACTTTCCTGGTCACAATTTGTGCTTTTTTGCCTCCCAGTTTGGCATGAATATAGTGAATTTTCCTTGCCTGTCAGTCCCTTTTCATGGTGGTCGTTCCTCATGGCAGTTTCTCTTGTTCATCTTTTGGCAAGATACCTTACCTTACCGCCAACCTCAGGGTGACAGTTGTCATTTATTTATTTATTTTACCATGACTGGCAAAAAATTGCCACTGTAAGACCTTTTTCTGGAATGTGTTGCAGGTCTTAAAGGCAGAGATTAATGTATATGAACAAATTAAATCAAGATGACCACAGAAAACTCTAAATATTTTGGTTTCATACTGTCTGCAATGAAATAGAAATCATACTAAATGTAAGGATAGCAGCACGGTGGATTAGTGGTTAGCACTGTTGCCTCACAGCGAGAAGGTCGAGGGTTCAATTCCTGCCTGTGGCCTTTCTGTTTGGAATTTGCATGTTCTCCCTATGTTACGTGGGTTTCCTCCGGGTGCGCCGGTTTCCTCCCACACCCAAAGACATGCGGGATAGGTGGATTGGAATCTTTAAATTGTCCGCAGGTGTGCGAGAGAGTGTGACTGTGTTTGTCTGTTTGTGGTCCTGTGACAGACTGGGTGTACCCCACCTCCTGCTCTATGACTGCTGGGATTGGCTCCAGCCCCCCACAACCCTTAACTGAATTAAGCGGTTGAAGGTGTGTGTGTGTGTGTGTGTGTGTGTGTGTGTGTGTGTGTGTGTGTGTGTGTGTGTGTGTGTGTGTGTGTGTGTGTGTGTGTGTGTGTGTGTGTGTGTGTGTGTGAGTAAATGTAAGGATCACTGCGGTGGGAGTGTATTTTCATTTTTCCATACTATCCTAATTGAGTAATTGAGTGCTGCCTATTGTCAATTTCACAGTTGTCCACTTGTTCAGATTGTGAAGCCGTAAGTCATTCTCACTTTTTTCTTTGGACTGTTGAGTAAGCTTTCTTGCCTTCACTGGGTCAGCAATTAAAAGAACAGCAGCGGTGTGCACATTTGCATATCAAACCTGTTCTACCTTCATCTCTTCCAATTTGCATACAATGCTGCAAAGATGCATTATGTGAAGTGGAAGTTTTCACTGGAATGCATGTGGAAGCATGTGAAAATATGTGCCTGAGTTGCGCAAATTAAATAAATAGAATGGTAAGAACACTGAATACCAAGGCAGGCATGTAACAACTTAAACTATTACATTCAGTAATCCCTTGTTGTTTTACTTTATGACTCTAGTCTTGTTCTTGTCTTGTGGAATTAAGTTCAAAACTTGATTAAATTCCAACATTTAAATTGATGCTGACCAAAGTGGAACAGTGGTGACATTGGGCAAAGGCAAGAAATTCAGTTGCACCCTCAACAGATTCCACAATACAAAATGTACATAGCTATCAAAACTCAGAGACCTCATTCACATTTATTGTACTATATCATATAGATTAATTGTATTAATATTAGTTATATTATTAAAATTAATTGGCATTGAGTAGTGTGTTGTAATCACCTGATATGACACTTCCTGCAAATAAGTATACATCAGTGAAATGATGTCTTTAATACAGTGGCCCTAAAACAGTTTTTATTATGTAACGGCTGAGTGGATCCTTGTCATTTGATTGATAGGTCGTTTGTCACGTGACATGGATTATTCGTACCATTTGCCATTGTGTTTCATTGACCGTGCAATAGTTCTTTTTTTAGCGTGCAATGATGGTGCTATATGAAATGTGCTATTGCATGCCACAACCACCATGCATGCCCACACTACTGGGGGTGGCGTTTTTATCTACATATAGTTTGTTTTGCTGGCGGATGACGATTTACTACTACTGAAAACAATTTTGGACTCCTATTTAAAGTTTATTTTGGACTGTTAAGCACCAATTATGACCACCAAAATGTAAGTCCCTTTTCTGTTGTTCAGGAATTAATAAAATATCACATGACAAGGATCTATTTTTTCTGTTATATAAAACAAATAATGAATGTTTTTCCATTCTTTCAGTGGAACAAATACTTAATTTGGTGAAAGGTCGAACGTACCATCTTTCACCTCATGAACTACTCATATCATTGAACTTGTAAACATTCATTATTTGTATATTAATACATTTATGTCAGCCATCAGAATTATTATGCATCATTGGTCATTGAAATAATCATATCATAACAGCCTAAACTGCACTGCACTTGTAGAGGGCAAACATCCGTCAACAGTACTTTCCAATTCCATAAATTATTACCTTGGAAAAAATTTTCAAGGTCGAAATCCTGTTGGAAGTGGCTTTTCATAAGTTAAAATATTGTACAAAATATAGATCAAAAGGGCTTTTCAATGTTGTAAAGAATCAAATATGTGTTAAATCCGCACGACGGATCAGAGGTGGATCAAATTTATTCTGTTCATTGAAAGTGCCAGTTTGCACCTCATTGTCTCAAATGACAGTGATTGAGGCATGTTTGATTAAGATATAATGCAAAATGTACATCAAATGGGCTTTGCAATATTAAATTAAAATGTCCACAAAATCAACAATCCAGATCAGATCCGGATCAAACACAGCCAGGCGATAGCGAGTGCCAGTCTGCACCTCACTTTCAAACATGAGAGTGATTGGGGCACCTTTGATCAAGATATAACGTAAAATATACATTAAATGGGGTTTTCAATGTAAAATTTAAATGCTCACAAAATGTGCAATCTGGATCAGATCAATATCAAACTTGTCAGTCAATAAAGGATACCATCCTACAGACCACTCTCAAATATGAATGAAATTTGATCTTTTTTGATAGAGTTATGAATTGATTGTAGAACCATTAACATACATCTGTAACTTATCATTTCAAACCGATAAATTTCCCAATCAAATGAAAATAGCTAAGGTTGTGCCGCTGTATAAGACTGGGGATAGACACCACTTCACAAATTATAGACCTGTTTCTTTGCTTCCACAATTTTCCAAATTATTAGAAAAGTTATTCAATAATAGATTAGACAAATTCATAAATAAACATAAATTACTTACTGATAGTCAATATGGATTCAGAGCACATAGTTCAACATCACTTGCATTAACAGAATCAGTTGAGGAGATTACAAACGCCATAGACCACAAATTACATTCAGTTGGAATATTTATAGACCTTAAAAAGGCTTTTGATACAACCAATCATGACATATTAATCAATAAACTTGAACAGTATGGGATTAGGGGGTTGGTGTTGCACTGGGTGAGAAGCTACTTAAGTAACAGAAAACAGTTTGTGAAGTTGGGGGAATATACATCATCATGCTTGGACAATGCTTGTGGCGTCCCACAGGGGTCAGTATTGGGTCCAAAACTGTTTCTAATTTATATAAATGATATTGTCAATGTTTCCAAAATATTAAAATTAGTATTATTTGCAGATGACACAAGCATTTTTTGTTCAGGGGGGGATTTGCAGGAGTTACTGAGGAGGATCAGTATAGAAATGGGAAAATTTAAAATATGGTTTGACAGAAACAAATTATCATTAAACTTAAGTAAAACAAAATACATGTTATTTGGCTATTGTAATACAGACATACAGGTTCAGTTACAAGTCGAGGGGGTAGATATTGAAAGGGTACATGAAAATAAGTTTCTGGGGGTGATAATAGATGATAAGATAAACTGGAAGACTCATATAAAACATATACAAAGTAAACTGTCAAGAAGCATTTCAGTTCTAAACAAAGCGAAACATATTCTGGACCACAACTCACTCCGCATTCTTTACTGCTCACTGGTTTTACCATATTTACAGTACTGTGCAGAGGTATGGGGTAATACTTATAAAGGTACAACACAATCACTATCAGTAATGCAGAAAAGAGCTATAAGAATTATTCATAATACTGGCTATAGAGATCATACAAATCCACTATTTTTACAATCCAAATTCTTAAAATTCACAGACTTGGTTCATTTTCAAACAGTACAAATTGTGTATAAAGCAATAAGCAATTTACTTCCAGCAAATATTAAAAATATGTTTTTTAACAGATCAGGGGATTACAGTCTGAGGGGGAAATTTAATTTAAAGCATCAGTGGGCACGAACAACATTAAAAGGTTTCTGTATTTCTGTCTGTGGGGTGAGGATGTGGAACAGATTGGGAGTGGGGCTCAAGCAATGTCCAAGCATGAACCAGTTCAAACAGCGGTACAAAAATATGTTTTTTTCTAGGTATAGGGAGGAGGAAGGGTAATGAGGGTTAGGGTGTTTTTGTTTTTTGCTTCGGCTTGTAAATATATAGTATTTTGTATGTAAGTAGGTATGTGTAGGTGTATATTTATGTTTGTGTATATATATGTATATATGTATATGTGTGTATATGTGTATATATGTGTATGTATATGTGTATGTATGTTGATGTGTGTATGTATATATATATATGTGTATATATATATATATATATTGATATCAGTTTAGGTGTGTAGGAATCTATGTGTATATATGTGTATGTATATGTGTATGTATGTTGATGTGTGTATGTATATATATATATGTGTATATATATATATATATATATATATATATATATATATATATATATATATATATATATATATATATATATATATATATATATATATATATATATATATATTGATATCGGTTTAGGTGTGTAGGAATCTATGTGTATATGTGGCAAAGGGTATTACTGGTTGTGGGGAAGAAGGGGTAGGGATAAATAAGCTGATGCTTCACCCTACCCCTTTTCGGACATGTTGGGTACACAGTAGGAACTTTTTTGTTGTTGTCTTTACTGATCTATCTTGTAATTGTTGTTGTATCAAATGTTCGAAAATAAACAGTTTTCATTCATTCATTCATTCAATTTTTGAAAATTCGGTCAATGACATGAATTTTTTTTTATTTTCCAATATTTTTCCTGACTTTGCCCTTTGACCTTGAACATTTTATCACGTCTTGCCAATCAGGATATGAATCTTCAGTAAAAATTTAATACCAATATATGAAAAATGGTGGGCTCCAGGCTGTCCACTAACAGACAAGCAAACAAACAGGGGTGATAACATAACCTCCTCCAACAGGAAGTTACAGGAGGTTATTGCACTGTCCTGTAGGATTTTATACTTATACAGTGGGGTAAACAAGTATTTAGTCAGCCCCTGATTGTGCAAGTTCTCCTACTTAGAAAGATGAGAGAGGTCTGTAATTTTCGACATAGGTACATTTCAACTATGAGAGTCAAAATGAGAAAAAAAAAATCCAGGAAATCACATTGTAGGATTTTTCAAGAATTTATTTGTAAATTATGATAGAAAATAAGTATTTGGTCACCCATGAACAAGCAAGATTTCTGGCTCTCACAGACCTGTAACTTCTCCTTTGAGAAGCTCTTCTGTCCTCCACCTGTTACCTGTATTAATGGCACCTGTTGGAACTTATCTGTATAAAAGACACCTGTCCACAGCCTCAAACAGTCAGACTCCAAACTCAACCATGGTTAAGACCAAAAAGCTGTTGAAGGACACTAGGAAGAAAATTGTAAATGTGCACCAGGCTGGGAAGAGTGAATCTACAATAGTCAAGTAGGTTGGTATGAATAAATCAACTGTGGGAGCAATTGTAAGAAAATGAAAGACATACAAAACCATTGATAATCTCCCTCAATCTGGGGCTCCAAGCAAGATGTCATCTTGTGTGGTCAAAATGATCATGAGAACGGTGAACAAAAATCCCAGAACTACACAGAGGGACCTGATGAATGACCTGCAGAGAGCTGGGACCAAAGTAACAAAGGCTTCACACTACGCCAGGGGTGGCCAAGTTCGGTCCTCAAGAGCCACATTCCTGACACACTTAGTTGTCTCCCTGCTCCAACACACCTGAATCCAATGAAAGGCTCATCAAAAGTCTGCTAACGAGTCTTTCATTGGATTCAGGTGTGTTGGAGCAGGGAGACAACTAAGAGTTTCAGGAATGTGGCTCTCGAGGACCGAACTTGGCCACCCCTGCACTACGCAGAGAGGGACTCAAATCCTGCAGTGCCAGGCGTGTCCCCCTGCTTAAGCCAGTATCCATCTGAAGTTTGCCAGAGAGCTTGTGGATGATCCAGAAGAGGATTGGGAGAATATCATGTGGTCAGATGAAATCAAAATAGAACATTTTGGTAAAAACTCAACTTGTCAAATGTGGTCCGCTCTTTTGAAGACCTGCCATGTCACACAGCTGGGTGTCGAATGACATCCAACCCATGGATTTTGTAGCATGGCCCAAGCAGAGGGTCACCCCTTCGAGTCTGGTCTGCTTGATGTTTCTTCCTCAGAGGGAGTTTTTCCTTACCACTGTTGCTCTGAGGGTTGGTAAGGTTAGACCTTACCTGTGTGAAGCGCTTTGAGGCAACTCTGTTGTGATTTGGCGCTATATAAATGAAAATAAATTGAAATTAAAAAATTGAAAATGGACTGATTATATGTAAACCAGGGTCCCCTGACCATTGCATCAGTGAAGTGCATGTGTGATCAGATTATTATGGATTATTACAGGGTTTTTAAGCATTTTTTCTTTAGTTGCCTCTCACATACCTGGAAAAGCTCCTCGCCATCTAATCATGTCCTTTAGGTCCTTCAGACTTTTTTCAGTAAAATTGTTCTTGGGAGCATGACTAAAACCTTTCAGCTTCTGCCCACCGGACTCCCCACCTTTTTAAGCATTTTCCTTATTTTGCCTTTCAGCTTCTAGAGGGGCTCTACCCCCCATACTCTCCACCTTTTTAAGCATTTTTCTTTTTTTGCTTTTCAGCTGACTCCCCTCATTACAGCCTTCTTAACCCCCTGCAACTTTAAGCATTTTTTAATGTAGATGTAAATTAATATTCAAAGTTTTCAGCTAGTTGACAGTAGGGCTGTACAATATGGCCAAATTATTGTATCTCAATATTGTCATATAAATTGTCATGTAAATGTCACATATACATGCTGTCCATATTCTTGAGCAGCTTAGTTGGGTAGAGAGAGTTCCCATGGGATAAAAAAGCTTTTCAACCTACCATCCCTGGTTCTCAAGACCAGGCACCTAAGTGGCTCTAATCTCTCTCTTTTTTTTTCTTTTTTCTTTTTTTTTTAAAGATATATAGGTGTACCTTAGTAAACACTAGTAGAGTTCCACTTTAGATTTGGAATGTATAATAAATGATATGCCTTACTGAATTTTCATATCAGTATGATATACGATATGGCTATGATTTAACGCAAAGTGCAACAACAGTGAAAATTAAACATTCTTAAACAAAACAGTAATAATACCACACTCATTTTGCACTCATCATAAGGTTAGGATACTGTGCCCTCCAAAAGTACTGGAACACTTGGAATTTCACACATTTTAATTTGTTTATGCCATTTTAAATACAAGAAAAACAAAAAATAAAGAATAAAAATTTCTGAAATTATCTTCCTCAAACTCAGACTGAAAGCAAATCTCTAAAACTTGATAAAACTTGTAAATAATAATCAGTTTTATTGCCAGTTTTCTTTAGACAAGTCAGGGGATGGAAACATAAGTAATAAGAATGATAAATGATAAGAATGGTGACAAAGGTCAGTTTCAGTTTGTACAGGGGTCAAAAGTTAAAGTTGCTCAATTAATTTTGCTCCAGCTGTATTTGTGCTGAATTTGATGCTTGTATCACCATCTGAAGGATTGTTTCAGTTATCTGCTGCACTAATAAGCCAACAGAGAACCAGCTGTTGTCTGTTACCTTAAACATGTTTGCACTCTTAAACAGCTAACAGACAGACATGGCAATCTGAATTAAAAGAGAAATGCCACTTCTAACAACCTAGACCTCATTTCTGGCATACCAATATAAGTTTGGTGTGATTAGAAGTCCATAGTTCAAACGACGTGTTCAGTTCAAATCTGGAGCAAACATTTTTCTTCTTCTACTAAGGTGGATTAGAACCTTTTGTGGTACACAGCACAAACTACTGGACAGGAGGAACCCAGCAGTCAATGTGACTCACTGATTTGAAAATGCAGGTCTTTCAAACAGAGGTGTGGTGCCATGACATCAATCAATCAATCAACTTTTTTCTTATATAGCGCCAAATCACAACAAACAGTTGCCCCAAGGCGCTCCATATTGCAAGGCAAGGCCATACAATAACCATGAAAAACCCCAACGGTCAAAACGACCCCCTATGAGCAAGCACTTGGCCACAGTGGGAAGGAAAATCTCCCTTTTAACAGGAAGAAACCTCCAGCAGAACCAGGCTCAGGGAGGGGCAGTCTTCTGCTGAGACTGGTTGGGGCTGAGGGAAAGAACCAGGAAAAAGACATGCCGAGAAGGGGGGCAGAGATCGATCACTAATAATTAAATGCAGAGTGATGCATACGGAGCAAAAAAAGAAAGAAACAGTGCATCATGGGAACCCCCCCACAGTCTACGTCTAAAGCAACATAACCAAGGGATGGTCCAGGGTCACCCGATCCAGCCCTAACTATAAGCCTTAGCGAAAAGGAAAGTTTTAAGCCTAATCTTAAAAGTAGAGAGGGTATCTGTCTCCCTGATCTGAATTGGGAGCTGGTTCCACAGGAGAGGAGCCTGAAAGCTGAAGGCTCTGCCTCCCATTCTACTCTTACAAACCCTAGGAACTACAAGTAAGCCCGCAGACTGAGAGCGAAGCGCTCTAATGGGGTAATATGGTACTACGAGGTCCCTAAGATAGGATGGGACCTGATTATTCAAAACCTTATAAGTAAGAAGAAGAATTTTAAATTCTATTCTAGAATTAACAGGAAGCCAATGAAGAGAGGCCAACACGGGTGAGATATGCTCTCTCCTGCTAGTCCCCGTCAGTACTCTAGCTGCAGCATTCTGAACCAACTGAAGGCTTTTTAGGGAACTTTTAGGACAACCTGATAATAATGAATTACAATAGTCCAGCCTAGAGGAAATAAATGCATGAATTAGTTTTTCAGCATCACTCTGAGACAAGACCTTTCTGATTTTAGAGATATTGCGTAAATGCAAAAAGGCAGTCCTACATATTTGTTTAATATGCGCTTTGAATGACATATCCTGATCAAAAATAACTCCAAGATTTCTCACAGTATTACTAGAGATCAGGGAAATGCCATCCAGAGTAACGATCTGGTTAGACACCATGTTTCTAAGATTTGTGGGGCCAAGTACAATAACTTCAGTTTTATCTGAGTTTAAAAGCAGGAAATTAGAGGTCATCCATGTCTTTATGTCTGTAAGACAATCCTGCAGTTTAGCTAATTGGTGTGTATCCTCTGGCTTCATGGATAGATAAAGCTGGGTATCATCTGCGTAACAATGAAAATTTAAGCAATACCGTCTAATAATACTGCCCAAGGGAAGCATGTATAAAGTGAATAAAGTCCTAGCACAGAACCTTGTGGAACTCCATAATTAACTTTAGTCTGTGAAGAAGATTCCCCATTTACATGAACAAACTGTAATCTATTAGACAAATATGATTCAAACCACCGCAGCGCAGTGCCTTTAATACCTATGACATGCTCTAATCTCTGTAATAAAATTTTATGGTCAACAGTATCAAAAGCAGCACTGAGGTCCAACAGAACAAGCACAGAGATAAGTCCACTGTCCGAAGCCATAAGAAGATCATTTGTAACCTTCACTAATGCTGTTTCTGTACTATGATGAATTCTAAAACCTGACTGAAACTCTTCAAATAGACCATTCCTCTGCAGGTGATCAGTTAGCTGTTTTACAACTACCCTCTCAAGAATCTTTGAGAGAAAAGGAAGGTTGGAGATTGGCCTATAATTAGCTAAGATAGCTGGGTCAAGTGATGGCTTTTTAAGTAATGGTTTAATTACTGCCACCTTAAAGGCCTGTGGTACATAACCAACTAACAAAGATAGATTGATCATATTTAAGATTGAAGCATTAAATAATGGTAGGACTTCCTTGAGCAGCCTGGCAGGAATGGGGTCTAATAAGCATGTTGATGGTTTGGATGAAGTAACTGATGAAAATAACTCAGACAGAACAATCGGAGAGAAAGAGTCTAACCAAATACCGGCATCACTGAAAGCAGCCAAAGATAACGATACATCTTTGGGATGGTTATGAGTAATTTTTTCTCTAATAGTAAAAATTTTGTTAGCAAAGAAAGTCATGAAGTCATCACTAGTTAAAGTTAATGGAATACTCAGCTCAATAAAGCTCTGACTCTTTGTCAGCCTGGCTACAGTGCTGAAAAGAAACCTGGGGTTGTTCTTATTTTCTTCAATTAGTGATGAGTAGAAAGATGTCCTAGCTTCACGGAGGGCTTTCTTATAGAGCAACAAACTATTTTTCCAGGCTAAGTGAAGATCTTCTAAATTAGTGAGACGCCATTTCCTCTCCAACTTACGGGTTATCTGCTTTAAGCTACGAGTTTGTGAGTTATACCACGGAGTCAGACACTTCTGATTTAAAGCTCTCTTTTTCAGAGGAGCTACAGCATCCAAAGTTGTCTTCAATGAGGATGTAAAACTATTGACGAGATACTCTATCTCCCTTACAGAGTTTAGGTAGCTACTCTGCTCTGTGTTGGTATATGACATTAGAGAACATAAAGAAGGAATCATATCCTTAAACCTAGTTACAGCGCTTTCTGAAAGACTTCTAGTGTAATGAAACTTATTCCCCACTGCAGGGTAGTCCATCAGGGTAAATGTAAATGTTATTAAAAAATGATCAGACAGAAGGGAGTTTTCAGGGAATACTGTTAAGTCCTCTATTTCCATACCATAAGTCAGAACAAGATCCAAAATATGATTAAAGTGGTGGGTGGACTCATTTACTTTTTGAGCAAAGCCGATAGAGTCTAATAATAGATTAAATGCAGTGTTGAGGCTGTCATTCTCAGCATCTGTGTGGATGTTAAAATCGCCCACTATAATTATCTTATCTGAGCTAAGCACTAAGTCAGACAAAAGGTCTGAAAATTCACAGAGAAACTCACAGTAACGACCAGGTGGACGATAGATAATAACAAATAAAACTGGTTTTTGGGACTTCCAATTTGGATGGACAAGACTAAGAGACAAGCTTTCAAATGAATTAAAGCTCTGTCTAGGTTTTTGATTAATTAATAAGCTGGAATGGAAGATTGCTGCTAATCCTCCGCCCCGGCCCGTGCTACGAGCATTCTGACAGTTAGTGTGACTCGGGGGTGTTGACTCATTTAAACTAACATATTCATCCTGCTGTAACCAAGTTTCTGTTAGGCAGAATAAATCAATACGTTGATCAATTATTATATCATTTACCAACAGGGACTTAGAAGAAAGAGACCTAATGTTTAATAGACCACATTTAACTGTTTTAGTCTGTGGTGCAATTGAAGGTGCTATATTATTTTTTCTTTTTGAATTTTTATGCTTAAATAGATTTTTGCTAGTTATTGGTGGTCTGGGAGCAGGCACCGTCTCTACGGGGATGGGGTAATAAGGGGATGGCAAGGGGAGAGAAGCTGCAGAGAGGTGTATAAGACCACAGCTCTGCCTCCTGGTCCCAACGCTAGACAGTCACAGTTTGGAGGATCCAAAAAAATTGGCCAGATTTCTAGAAATGAGAGCTGCTCCCTCTAAAGTGGGATGGATGCCGTCTCTCCTGACAAGACCAGGTTTTCCCCAGAAGCTTTGCCAATTATCAATGAAGCCCACCTCATTTTTTGGACACCACTCAGACAGCCAGCAATTCAAGGAGAACATGCGGCTAAACATGTCACTCCCGGTCTGATTGGGGAGGGGCCCAGAGAAAACAACAGAGTCCGACATTGTTTTTGCAAAGTTACACACCGATTTAATGTTAATTTTAGTGACCTCCGATTGGCGTAACCGAGTGTCATTACTGCCGACGTGAATTACAATCTTACCAAATTTACGCTTAGCCTTAGCCAGCAATTTCAGATGTCCTTCGATGTCGCCTGCTCTGGCCCCCGGAAGACAATTGACAATGGTTGCTGGTGTCGCTAACTTCACATTTCTCAAAACAGAGTCGCCAATAACCAGAGTTTGATCCTCGGCGGGTGTGTCGTCGAGTGGGGAAAAACGGTTAGAGATGTGAACGGGTTGACGGTGTACACGGGGCTTCTGTTTAGGGCTACGCTTCCTCCTCACAGTCACCCAGTCAGCCTGCTTTCCCGACTGCACGGGATCTGCCAGGGGGGAACTAACGGCGGCTAAGCTACCTTGGTCCGCACCGACTACAGGGGCCTGGCTAGCTGTAGAATTTTCCACGGTGCGGAGCCGAGCCTCCACTTCGCCCAGCCTGGTCTCCAAAGCTACGAATAAGCTGCACTTATTACAAGTACCGTTACTGCTAAAGGAGGCCGAGGAATAACTAAACATTTCACACCCAGAGCAGAAAAGTGCGGGAGAGACAGGAGAAGCCGCCATGCTAAATCGGCTAAGAGCTAGTAGCTACGCTAAGCTAGCGGATTCCCAAAAACACACAAAGTGAATAATGTGCAAATAATCCAGAGGTGATTCAGCAGAAGGAGTGCCCCAATCAAGGCACCAAACAGGCCATGAAGCAGCACAGGCAACACACGACAACGGTGCTAAAATAAAATAAAAAAAAAAATAAATAAATAAAAACGAAAGCGTTAGCAAGCTAGTTAGCCTGCCAACGCTAATGAAAGTTAGCTGATAAAAGTGCTCCGTCGCGATGTTTCGACCGTTAGAGGTCTTCCTTAGGCGTTGGAGCACAGTAAAAAGTTAAAAAAAATTAAAAAGTAAAAAAAGTAAAAAAGTCTTGAAAAAGACTGTTAGTTCAAATCCAAAGCAGCAGGTAGCAGTCTCTGTGTAAACAGTCCCAACAGAGAGCCCTCCAAATCCAACCTACAGTTGAAAATGCCAGATTTCAGGGGAGTCCAGTGAAACCCCAGCCTCCACTCTAGCTCCACCCATGCCAAGAAGTGTTCAACATTTCCTGTTTCACTGTGACTGAGAATTCGGCACTTCCTGTTTGAGTGTGAGCTTGCCACTGAGTTGTTGCGAGATTCCATGGGATCTCGTCTGTCAAACCAGGAAGTGTCTGACATTTGAACACTTCCTGTTTTACTGTGGACTTGAATTTTGGCACTTCCTGTTTAGGACGCCCTGTACCATGAGTGAGCTTCACGCTGCTGCATGGTGCTTTGCTCATATTAACACTGCTCTTAACCCATCTGTGGCGTTGAACAGAGACGCTCAACAGAAGACAATTATTATCATCTTTAGGGCGCAGGCAAGATTACTTCTTCCAACACATTCCAGGTGAGCTGCAATCATGAGGGCCGGTGATGGTCAAGTGGTTAAGGCATTGGGCTTGAGACCAGAAGGTCCTCGGTTCAAATCCAGCCTGACTGGAAAATCACTAAGGGCCCTATTGCTCCCGGTGTGTAGTGAGCGCCTTGTATGGCAGCACCCTCACATCGGGGTGAATATGAGGAATTATTTGTAAAGCGCTTTGAGCATCTGATGCAGATGGAAAAGCGCTATATAAATGTAGTCCATTTCTCATTTATGAGCCAGGTGGATGTGACGACTTGTTACGCACCACAGATGGTTTTCCAAGACGCAGTGAAGAAAGGCAACGGCAAGGAGCTGTACTCATTGCTGCAGAACATGACAAACTGCAAATTCAACACCAACTCCTTTGGCCCAGGAGAGACAGCACTCCACCAGTCCATCACTGGTGGGAACCTGGAACTGGTAAAACTGCTGGTGACATTTGGTGCAGATATCCGACTGGCCAACAGGGAAGGGCGGAGAACAGTCATTTATAGCTGCACAGTTGTGCCAGACATAAGGAAAATAAAAAAATAACAACTTTGCAAGCATCACATTACCAACCACTGCAATACAACCAAACATGGCGCTCTTTGCAATCTTGAATCCAAAACACGGTGGTGCTTTTATGCTGCGCTTCTCAGCAAAAATTTTAAATAAAACAAAACAGCCATGCTGGCCAGTTTTGTTGGTACTGAAGATTTTACTTTACGAGGTCTGTGAGAAAAGTATCCGACCTTTTTATTTTATGCAAAAAATATATGTATTTGATTCATATGTTTTTACGTCAGCCAAGCTTGAACCTTCGTGCGCATGCGTGAGTTTTTTCACGCCTGTCGGTTGCGTCATTCGCCTGTGGGCAGGCTTTGAGTGAGCACTGGTCCACCCCTCTCATCGTTTTTTCATTGCGAGGAAATGGCGGAATGATTTGGGCTTTGTGCCATCAGAATTTTTTCAGAAACTGTTAGAGACAGGCAGCTGGAAATCATTCGGAAAATTCACATGGCTTTCGGTGAAAATTTTATGGGCTTCACAGAGATTACAGAGTGTTACTACCGCTTTAAGGATGGCCCACAATGGCGCACGGCGCGCCGCACTCCGAGCCGCGATCGACAGGCAGAAACGAACATTTCATTTCTAAACGGATTGCTGTATGGCTCCGGGACCATCGTGTGCAATTTCTCTGGTTATCACAAGAGCTGGACATCAGCCATTTTCCAGCAGATTTCACTTTTAACAAGAGATTTTGTCATGGAAAGCCGCGCGGAGGCTTCGCGCGTCACAATGGATTCGCTGATGGAGCAAGACAAAGAACACCTCCGTTTTTGAGTGCCCAGCTCTCCACAATTTCTCTTATACTCACTCGACTGGTAAGCCACTGAAAGCCGAGATAGGCATGTCCCAGCTTGTCCTCTGACACTCCAAAACGGAGGTGTTCTTTGTCTCGCTCCATCAGTGGCTCCATCGTGACACGCAAAGCCTCCGCGCGGCTTTCCATGACAAAATCTCTTGTTAAAAGTGAAATCTGCCAGAAAATGGCTGATGTCCAGCACTTGTGATAACCAGAGAAATTGCACATGACAGTCCCGGATCAACACAGCCATCCGTTTAGAAATGAAATGGTGGTTTCTGCCTGTCGATCGTGGCTCGGAGCGCGGCGCGCCGTGCGCCATTGTGGGCTGTCCTTAAAGCGGTAGTAACACTCCATAATCTCTGTGAAGCCCATAAAATTTTCACGGAAAGCCATGTGAATTTTCCGAATGGTTTCCAGCTGCCTGTCTCTAACAGTTTCTGAAAAAATTCTGATGGAACAAAGCCCAAATCATTCCGCCATTTCCTCGCAATGAAAAACGACGAGAGGGGTGGACCAGTGCTCACTCAAAGCCTGCCCACAGGCGAATAACGCAACCGACAGGCGTGAAAAAACTCATGCATGCGCACGAAGGTTCAAGCTTGGCTGACGTAAAAACATATGAATCAAATACATATATTTTTTGCATAAAATAAAAAGGTCGGATACTTTTCTCACAGACCTCGTAAACCTCTGGGGCCAATGGCATCGTATACAATGGCTAAGACCAAGCTTTATTAAATTATAAATAACTTTTTAATGATATGAGATAGAAACTTACTCATTTTTTTGCTGAAAAGTTAACTTTGCGGGCTTTCGAGCCAGCCATTGGCCATCTTTGTATTCCTCATATAGAAGCTGTGTGATGACGTGGACAATGTGAGTGTCCAATCGGGATTGGTTCACCGTCACATGGTTTTCCAAAATCCAATCGTAGGGCAGATTTACCTCACGTGAAAAGCCAAAGATCGTTTTCAGAAGTGATATGTTACTAGTTGGCCCGTTTGAATAGTCCCCTGAAGTGGAATGTGCCGGAAAAGTGCTGATGTCCACCTCTTACACAATTTCTCGGATAGTCACACGACGGTCCCACATCACCACAGCATTCACTTTGGAATGATCCGGTCATTTCTGCATGTCGATGGCAGACTTCTTCAAAGGAGCCCTTGCTTGTTTATCAGTTAAATTTCTGTCACTATGAATTACATGAAATTATAATTGCGTCACATCAGAATCTGAACTTCCCCAAGTCAGGAAAATCCACCTTTTATGGCTTCACGCCAAGGCCAAAACCTCTCCAGACACTGCAGAAAGATCTCTTCCATGATAAGATGTGGGCATAACCTTTGAACCTTGACAACCAGCTACGTATTATCTCTAGGTCTAAATGAAGGGAAAGACATTTGCTTAAAATAAAAAAATGTATATTCATATATAAAAACTTTTAATGTTGTCTGTGTTGCTTGTTCAAGTAAATACTTTGCATGTATTCCATTTAATTGAAATGTGTTCTTTGTAACTGATGTGTGTTTAAATGTGATCTTTCTGCATAACCAAATGGAGTGTTTAAGTGACTATTAATAATGTGTATCCCAGTGGCGGCTGGCCCATAGGGGGTGCTCGGGCGCTGCCCTCCTAGATGTGGAGAGGAAAAGTCATAATATATATTTAAAAAGTATTATCAATGTCAGTTTTACTTAATAGTATGTGCCTACATGTAATATGAATGATTAAAACAACACTTCCTCCAACTGACTCTGATTCAACAGTGCATTTCCACCGACAAAAGCAGAGAACGTATCATTCCTCATCTTGGGCGCTCATTCAAAGCGCCCTTGAAGTGCAGCGAAATAACCAATTGTATGTAGTTGCTAGGGAAAATTAATAAATATTTGGCAAATCAACATTGCCAAAATTAATGGCTTTGGGGCGCCGGAATTTTAGCCCTTGCTACAAAAATGCGGGAACGTTAGATTGCTACAGTCAGTGATATACGTGACGCTACAGCTGCTGCTGTCAGTCAGTCAGGCAGGAAGAGATGATGGTGACGACGACGTTTGGGTTATATTTATTTATTTTTATTTTGTCTCCGTGTGTTTTGCTGGAGTAAGTTGAAGAACTCTTCGAAGGTTTAAAACGGGACAAAACTAATCAAATCAATGACACCAAAGTTTGGCGGGGATCCTTTTGGAGGCGCATGGAGGTGCGCACATCAGATCTTTCTCGTGGTTTAATGACAATTGCACATCCTGGTTGGAGGAGAGTTGTTTGTCTGACTCGTGATAAACCGTGTCAGGGTTCATTCACACTGTCAGCGCGCACACGTCACAGAGGCTGCTGATCTGTGCGGATGAAAAGGAGCGCATCCACCTCTTCAGCTCAGGTGAGCTGACGAGCTGCTCGGATTTATTCCCGAATGTTGCTCCTGGTGTGGAAACGAGGGTAAAAATTTAAGATAAAACGAATGAGTGATGTTTTTTGTTTGTTTTAGGGGTCAAAGCTGTGATCTTTTTTGGGACAGCAGACCAGTTATAATGGTAATAGGGGAGGCCGGGGCTGTTTGTAACAGTGTTCAAACCTGCAGCCATGCTGGTATTTTGATTTCACTTTACACATTATGAGGATTAGTTCACAGAAGTGAAATATTCTTTGGAGTATTCCAGACTCTAAAACAAATTATTTGCTCAGTTTAAAAACAAAACAAAACCCTAAAATAGCAATTTGAATGTTTTGTAAAGAAATTCTAACTCAACCACTGAGTACACACAAGACACTTATAGTAAGACAAACCCAAGTTTAGCAACGCATTTAATTAAGTGGTTTTGTATACTTCATTTGCTTTGTCCTCTACACTGTTAATTAATTTTAACCCATTTAATTTAAAGGTTTTGGTGTTGTTAGTTAGTCAAATTATTTAAGTTTTTCAAGCTTCTTTAGTTTGCCTCCATTACACTCAGTAATGTTCATGCAAAATATTACCTTAATTTTTTCTCTCTCTCTATATCTATCTATCTATCTATCTATCTATCTATCTATCTATCTATCTATCTATCTATCTCTCTCTCTCACTCACTCACTCACTCACTCACTCACACACACACACACACACACACGTTTCTCTCTCTCTCTCTCTCTCTCTCTCTCTCTCTCTCTCTCTCTCTCTCTCTCTCTCTCTCTCTCTGAAGGTGGTGTGAACATTGTAGTATGTACATAATGTTCTTTTGTCAATTGAAGAATTTTTCCATATTTTTAAAAAGTGTAAATTTGGTGATATTTTCTATTTTGTTAAGGGGGTGTCATTGTGAACCCCAGGATCTGTTTATCTGAAGATAATAGCAGTGCAGTACAGTTTGGTGTACTATGTGTGTAATTGGTGTCAAATGGTGAAATGTTCTTTGCTCAAGAACTCGAGTGTTGTATTTGATACTGTTCCTTTCCAAAGTAGAAATGGGGCCTAATATAGCTGTAAATGGTTAACTTTATCTGTAAAAGTGCTGATTTTGAGAAGGACATGAAATGATTATTGTGGAATTGTAGTAATTTTCTGACTGTTCACTTGAATGCCTGTACTGGACAAGGCAAGGGAATCTATTGGCACAGCAGCCCCACCAAGACTGTTTTTCACCAGCCGCCACTGGTGTATCCATTCGAGTGTCTTAGAACAAATAGTATGCCAAATAGTTAATGTGTTTAAATAGTTGAATTATTTCTTTGTTAGAGAAAGGCACTCTAACACAGGAGGTTTTCTGTGAAATTACACACCCTAAATGGGCGGAGTTTAATGATGCAAGCCCCCTTTAAAAGTTTCAGAAAGGAGTTTTTTGGGCCTTCTTGCTCTCCTTCTGCAGCCCTTCTCGCCCTTTCAGCCTGCCTTCCCTCTTATCTTCAAATGCTTAACTTTATTTTTGGGTCAATAAGGCCCCATGCTAGCTAAGCTAAACTGCCACGTGGCTTCATTCATTCGTTGTTTAATTCTTTGATAATTTAACAAGTTAATAGCCTGACGTTTTTAAGGTTTGTCAAGTCTTTCTAATTTTTAAGAAAACGTCCGAGCTGAACTTTTCAAAATAATAGCGAATTGACAGAAAAGCAACTTTCCTTTTCTGTATTTTACAATGCTGCTCTTAAAGATTTTTTTTTTCTAAATTCACAAAGACTTTTAATCTGGCTCCAACAAACTTTTTAAAAGCTACCAGAACCGATTTTCAACAAATGCCTTCCACCTCTGGGGTCCAGCAAGCTGACGATGAACTGCAAGCAGCCTATGGGATCACCGGGGAGACGGCTGGGTTAACCCCCAACTCAAGTGAGCTCACACTGCAAAGAGCCTAACCCATCAACAATGGACAGACGGTTCACCAGAACCATCTCTTCAACGGATCAGCTAAGTGACTCAGTTAAAGGTTCCAGAAAAAGGGTTTTGTTGTCAATGGATGAAAGTGGCTTCTTTTTAAACATATTCATATATTTCTTTAATAATTTTCTTAATAATAATTGGCTTCAAATTTCATCATCCAATTCTGATCAGATGTATTTACTTTAAGCTTTATCTCACTACTATCTCATGAGTAAGAAAATTGTGTCCATAAATTAACTTATTTAATCATTGTCCACTCAAAATGCCAATAAACTGTTCATTTATTGTATATCTGTAAATAAAATGTAAATATTTCTGCTGTGGTTCATTTTGTGTTCAGAAGGAAACCCTTGGTCAGTCGTATCATAGAATTCAGAATTTCAGACCTGAAACTGATTAATTAAATTGAGATTGATTGATTAATTTGAGACTGATGAATTAATGATTGTTTAAATTAAAGTACCTATGTTTAAATAGGTGGTGCCCTGAAGTAATTAGATATTATTCTAATTAAATAATAATTATTAAGCTCTAAAATTGTTAATTATTTTGGTGACCCATTAAATGAGGTCTAGGCCAATTTAATTAAATTTGGGAGTTTAACAATACTTTCGCTGCATATTTTTGGTGCTCTCCATGAGGCCAATAACACATTGCAAGGCTTAACTATTCATTCACTACATTAAATTGGGACCTCCATGTGATGTGCCATTCATTCCAAATAATTAAATTAATGTAATTCGTTACAGATTATTTTGGTGCCCCATTGCGACGCATGTAAATTCCTTACATTTATTTTGGTGCACCCATGTGAAGCGATTTAGAATTTCACTACATTTTACACAACGTCCCAACTTCATTGGAACTGGGGTTGTACCTAGTAATGGGGTCAACCCCACCTCCCCACAAAGATAGACGTTTCTGTCTCCTCCTTGCTCAGAGTTGATCTCAGACATCTCCTGGATCACTCTGAGGCTAAAATCCTTTGCCAGGAATTTTTAGGCTAAGTCAGGAGCTCTTTGAGAGGGTTTGGAGTTGCTTTGTGGAGATGGGCCCTGGCCTTTGACCCTTGCCTTCATTCTATGGACACACATCAGTCACTCCTAATGTCCTCTTACAGTTGTTCCATCCAGAGTGCCATTTGTTCTGGATTTCAGCCGCCACAAGACTGCATGTGTCAAATGGACAAAATTGGGCAAACTGTTAATTTAGTGCATTTCCCTTTATGATTATGCAACTTGGGGTTTGTCCACCCAAGAGTATAAAATTGTGGTAGGACACATGAAAATAAGTAAAATAAAAACATGATTTATCAAGGTCAAAAGGAAATTCAGCACATGCTGATTCCACAGGTGAAGGGCATTGTGATCATTTATTGGTTTGCTGGAGTGCCATGGATAAACGTTTTAAATTGCAGATTGGGTTTTTTTTAGTTATGATAAAGTTATGATAAAATATATATATTTGTGACATTATTAAGTGGAATTAAATGAATGAATTATGATTCACTCTCACATTATTATGTTTAATGGTGCCACTCACATTTTAATCCTCTCCAAAATGTCTGTATGCATGGACAGTTTGCATACATATGCGAAATTTATGCTGTCTTGTTTGTTTTTATAAATTGCAACATGGGTGTTAATATTGTTGTGCCCATCTTTTAGGTCCAGTTTTGTGCATGTGCAGTGGTTACAAATGAGGCCCCTGCTGCTTCCCATTTTGCTGTATGGTGGTGAGATTTTGACACTTACTACTGACCTAAGGCAACGACTTTGTCTTTGGTACTGTGTCACTTTGGAGGATCCTTGGGTATTGCTGGAATGATTTTGCATAAAATGAGCGGTTACTTGAGAAGATTAAGGTGAGCCGTATCGCTTGAATTGTGAGGGAACATCAGCAATGATATTTCAGCTCAACCTCACTTTTTTTTTCGTGCTCCCGTGATGAAATGAGTCAAATTTTCATGATGTTTGTTTTTTTAACTCACTATTACTAACCCTAATCCCACCCCAACCCTAACCTTGACCATAACCTAATCTTACTCCTTCCCCCCACCCTAACCATAACCACCCAGACTTGATGGCTTTACTTTTCTTTGCAGTCTTTTCCTATATCTTCATTGTATGTGACATTAACTTGGTAGCTGCATGCATTCAACAAGCTGCTACAAATCCCATAGCCACAGAAGCACCACCAAGACCTGCAACACCATCCATCCATCCATCCATCCATCCATTTTCTATACTGGTTACTCCAATTAAGAGTCATGGGGAGCTGGAGCCAATTCCAGCTGTCATAGGGTGTATGCCAGTCACAGTGCAAGGCCTGTAACTGTATTTTAATTAATTTGATTTAATTTTTAATTTATTTCATTTATATAGCACCAAATCACAACAGAGTTGCCTCAAGGTGCTTCACACAAGTAAGGTCTAACCTTACTAACCCCCCAGAGTAGCAGTGGTAAGGAAAAACTCCCTCTGAGGAAGAAACCTCAAGCAGACCAGACTCAAAGGGGTGACCCTCTGCTTGGGCCATGCTACAAACATAAATTACAGAACAATTCACAAAATGAATATATAGGAAATGCTGTTGGTGCACCACACCCATCTCTGGATGGAGCTGCACCTTAAATCAAATCAAATCAATTTTATTTATATAGCGCCAAATCACAACAACAGTTGCCCCAAGGCACTTTATATTGTAAGGCAAAAGCCATACAATAATCACAGAAAAACTCCAATGGTCAAAACGACCCCCTATGAGCAAGCACTTGGCGACAGTGGGAAGGAAAAACTCCCTTTTAACAGGAAGAAACCTCCAGTAGAACCAGGTTCAGGGAGGGGCAGTCTTCTGCTGGGACTGGTTGGGGCTGAGGGGAGAGAATCAGGAAAAAGACATGCTGTGGAAGACAGCAGAGATCAATCACTAATGATTAAATGCAGAGTGGTGCATACAGAGCAAAAAGAGAAACAAACACTCAGTGCATCATGGGAACCCCCCAGCAGTCTAAGTCTATAGCAGCATAACTAAGGGATGGTTCAGGGTCACCTGATCCAGCCCTAACTATAAGCTTTAGCAAAAAGGAAAGTTTTAAGCCTAATCTTAAAAGTAGAGAGGGTGTCTGTCTCCCTGATCCGAATTTGGAGCTGGTTCCACAGGAGAGGAGCCTGAAAGCTGAAGGCTCTGCCTCCCATTCTACTCTTAAAAACCCTAGGAACTACAAGTAAGCCTGCAGTCTGAGAGCGAAGCACTCTATTGGGATGATATGGTACTAAGAGGTCCCTAAGATGGGACCTGATTATTCAAAACCTTATAAGTAAGAAGAAGAATTTTAAATTCTATTCTAGAAATAACAGGAAGCCAATGAAGAGAGGCCAATATGGGTGAAATATGCTCTCTCCTTCTAGTCTCCGTCAGTACTCTAGCTGCAGCATTTTGAATTAACTGAAGGCTTTTCAGGGAACTTTTAGGACAACCTGATAATAATGAATTACAATAGTCCAGCCTAGAGGAAATAAATACATGAATTAGTTTTTCAGCATCACTCTGAGACAAGAACTTTCTAATTTTAGAGATATTGCGCAAATGTAAAAAAGCAGTCCTACACATTTGCTTAATATGCGCATTGAAGGACATATCCTGATCAAAAATGACTCCAAGATTTCTCACAGTATTACTAGAGGTCAGGGTAATGCCATCCAGAGTAAGGATCTGGTTAGACACCATGTTTCTAAGATTTGTGGGGCCAAGTACAATAACTTCAGTTTTATCTGAATTTAAAAGCAGGAAATTAGAGGTCATCCATGTCTTTATGTCTATAAGACATTCCTGCAGTTTAACTAATTGGTGTGTGTCCTCTGGCTTCATGGATAGATAAAGCTGGGTATCATCTGCGTAACAATGGAAATTTAAGCAATGCTTTCTAATAATACTGCCTAAGGGAAGCATGTATAATGTGAATAAAATTGGTCCTAGCACAGAACCTTGTGGAACTCCATAATTAACCTTAGTCTGTGAAGAAGATTCCCCATTTACATGAACAAATTGTAATCTATTAGATAAATATGATTCAAACCACTGCAGCGCAGTGCCTTTAATACCTATGGCATGCTCTAATCTCTGTAATAAAATTTTATGGTCAACAGTATCAAAAGCTGCACTGAGGTCTAACAGGACAAGCACAGAGATGAGTTCACTGTCTGAGGCTATAAGAAGATCATTTGTAACCTTCACTAATGCTGTTTCTGTACTATGATGAATTCTGAAACCTGACTGAAACTCTTCAAATAGACCATTCCTCTGCAGATGATCAGTTAGCTGTTTTACAACTACCCTTTCAAGAATTTTTGAGAGAAAAGGAAGGTTGGAGATTGGCCTATGATTAGCTAAGATAGCTGGGTCAAGTGATGGCTTTTTAAGTAATGGTTTAATTACTGCCACCTTAAAAGCCTGTGGCACATAGCCAACTAATAAAGACAGATTGATCATATTTAAGATCGAAGCATTAATTAATGGTAGGGCTTCCTTGAGCACCCTGGTACGAATGGCGTCTAATAGACATATTGATGGTTTGGAGGAAATGACTAATGAAAATAACACAGACAGAACAATCGGAGAGAAAGAGTCTAACCAAATAACAGCATTACTGAAAGCAGCCAAAGATAACGATATGTCTTTGGGATGGTTATGAGTAATTTTTTCTCTAATAGTTAAAATTTTATTAACAAAGAAAGTCATGAAGTCATTACTAGTTAAAGTTAAAGGAATACTCGGCTCAATAGAGCTCTGACTCTTTGTCAGCCTGGCTGTTATGTGGGCCGCTGAAGAGGAGGTACTGCTGGCCCACCACCACAAGATGGCACCCTGCTTGAAGTGCAGGCTTCAAGCACGAGAGGGCGTCGGAGCGACCGGGAGTGACAGCTGTTACTCATCATCCGTACCAGCTGTCACTCATCCACTACACATCACCACCACCATAAAGGCCGGACTGCAACTCCACCTCCCCGCCGAGAAATCAGCTACCATTCAGGTAACTTCTCTGCTGAATCTTAATCGAGCATTAGTCTGATCTCTTTTGCAGCCGTTTTCCTGGGACGGATTCCTTGTCTGCTGAGTTGGCGTTTGGTGTGGACTGCGACGGCTTCGCCTCCCACCCCACCCAGATAAGTGGTTGTCTCAGGAGCTGCACGAGTGTGTGATTCGGAGGTGGAGGTTCTCCATCCTAACTAAACACTGACTGTGGGATTACTGAGTGTGCAAACTCACACTCATCAGTACTGTCTCTGTTCTCTGCCAGCAGTACCGGGTCTGACTGCTGAAGACAGTGGCCACCTGGGGCGAAGGGCTTGGCGGCTCCGGTGTTCTTCAGCTCCGTTGGTGGTGGAAGCTGTGTGGGATCCGGCTCTTCTCTCACCAGACGTCTTCTATCATCGAGCCTGCCCACACGTCACCTTGTGTATAATTGACATTCCACCATATTGTTATTGTCTGTACTTCGTTGTGCGATTCACAACATTAAATTGTTACTTTTTGGCTTATCCATTGTCCGTTCATTACGCCCCCTGTTATGGGTCCGTGTCACGACACTTTCACAACACTGGCTACAGTGCTGAAAAGAAACCTGGGGTTGTTCTTATTTTCTTCGATTAGTGATGAGTAGTAAGATGTCCTAGCTTTACGGAGGGCTTTTTTATAGAGCAACAGACTCTTTTTCCAGGCTAAGTGAAGATCTTCTAAATTAGTGAGACGCCATTTGCTCTCCAACTTACAGGTTATCTGCTTTAAGCTGCGAGTTTGTGTGTTATACACACAAACTCGCCCACTATATTATAGTGGGCGATTTTAACATCCACACAGATGCTGAGAATGACAGCCTCAACACTGCATTTAATCTATTATTAGACTCTATTGGCTTTGCTCTAAAAGTAAATGAGTCCACCCACCACTTTAATCATATCTTAGATCTTGTTCTGACTTATGGTATGGAAATAGAAGACTTAACAGTATTCCCTGAAAACTCCCTTCTGTCTGATCATTTCTTAATAACATTTACATTTACTCTGATGGACTACCCAGCAGTGGGCAATAAGTTTCATTACACTAGAAGTCTTTCAGAAAGCGCTGTAACTAGGTTTAAGGATATGATTCCTTCTTTATGTTCTCTAATGCCATATACCAACACAGTGCAGAGTAGCTACCTAAACTCTGTAAGTGAGATAGAGTATCTCGTCAATAGTTTTACATCCTCATTGAAGACAACTTTGGATGCTGTAGCTCCTCTGAAAAAGAGAGCTTTAAATCAGAAGTGCCTGACTCCGTGGTATAACTCACAAACTCGTAGCTTAAAGCAGATAACCCGTAAGTTGGAGAGGAAATGGCGTCTCACTAATTTAGAAGATCTTCACTTAGCCTGGAAAAAGAGTCTGTTGCTCTATAAAAAAGCCCTCCGTAAAAGTAGGACATCTTTCTACTCATCACTAATTGAAGAAAATAAGAACAACCCCAGGTTTCTTTTCAGCACTGTAGCCAGGCTGACAAAGAGTCAGAGCTCTATTGAGCTGAGTATTCCATTAACTTTAACTAGTAATGACTTCATGACTTTCTTTGCTAACAAAATTTTAACTATTAGAGAAAAAATTACTCATAACCATCCCAAAGACGTATCGTTATCTTTGGCTGCTTTCAGTGATGCCGGTATTTGGTTAGACTCTTTCTCTCCGATTGTTCTGTCTGAGTTATTTTCATTAGTTACTTCATCCAAACCATCAACATGTTTATTAGACCCCATTCCTACCTGGCTGCTCAAGGAAGCCCTACCATTATTTAATGCTTCGATCTTAAATATGATCAATCTATCTTTGTTAGTTGGCTATGTACCACAGGCTTTTAAGGTGGCAGTAATTAAACCATTACTTAAAAAGCCATCACTTGACCCAGCTATCTTAGCTAATTATAGGCCAATCTCCAACCTTCCTTTTCTCTCAAAAATTCTTGAAAGGGTAGTTGTAAAACAGCTAACTGATCATCTGCAGAGGAATGGTGTATTTGAAGAGTTTCAGTCAGGTTTTAGAATTCATCATAGTACAGAAACAGCATTAGTGAAGGTTACAAATGATCTTCTTATGGCCTCGGACAGTGGACTCATCTCTGTGCTTGTTCTGTTAGACCTCAGTGCTGCTTTTGATACTGTTGACCATAAAATTTTATTACAGAGATTAGAGCATGCCATAGGCATTAAAGGCACTGCGCTGCGGTGGTTTGAATCATATTTGTCTAATAGATTACAATTTGTTCATGTAAATGGGGAATCTTCTTCACAGACTAAAGTTAATTATGGAGTTCCACAAGGTTCTGTGCTAGGACCAATTTTATTCACTTTATACATGCTTCCCTTAGGTAGTATTATTAGACGGTATTGCTTAAATTTTCATTGTTACGCAGATGATACCCAGCTTTATCTATCCATGAAGCCAGAAGACACACACCAATTAGCTAAACTGCAGGATTGTCTTACAGACATAAAGACATGGATGACCTCTAATTTCCTGCTTTTAAACTCAGATAAAACTGAAGTTATTGTACTTGGCCCCACAAATCTTAGAAACATGGTGTCTAACCAGATCCTTACTCTGGATGGCATTACCCTGACCTCTAGTAATACTGTGAGAAATCTTGGAGTCATTTTTGATCAGGATATGTCATTCAAAGCGCATATTAAACAAATATGTAGGACTGCTTTTTTGCATTTACGCAATATCTCTAAAATCAGAAAGGTCTTGTCTCAGAGTGATGCTGAAAAACTAATTCATGCATTTATTTCCTCTAGGCTGGACTATTGTAAATCATTATTATCAGGTTGTCCTAAAAGTTCCCTAAAAAGCCTTCAGTTAATTCAAAATGCTGCAGCTAGAGTACTGACGGGGACTAGAAGGAGAGAGCATATCTCACCCATATTGGCCTCTCTTCATTGGCTTCCTGTTAATTCTAGAATAGAATTTAAAATTCTTCTTCTTACTTATAACGTTTTGAATAATCAGGTCCCGTCTTATGTTAGGGACCTCGTAGTACCATATCACCCCAATAGAGCGCTTCGCTCTCAGACTGCAGGCTTACTTGTAGTTCCTAGGGTTTGTAAGAGTAGAATGGGAGGCAGAGCCTTCAGCTTTCAGGCTCCTCTCCTGTGGAACCAGCTCCCAATTCAGATCAGGGAGACAGACACCCTCTCTACTTTTAAGATTAGGCTTAAAACTTTCCTTTTTGCTAAAGCTTATAGTTAGGGCTGGATCAGGTGACCCTGAACCATCCCTTAGTTATGCTGCTATAGACGTAGACTGCTGGGGGGTTCCCATGATGCACTGTTTCTTTCTCTTTTTGCTCTGTATGCACCACTCTGCATTTAATCATTAGTGATCGATCTCTGCTCCCCTCCACAGCATGTCTTTTTCCTGGTTCTCTCCCTCAGCCCCAACCAGTCCCAGCAGAGGACTGCCCCTCCCTGAGCCTGGTTCTGCTGGAGGTTTCTTCCTGTTAAAAGGGAGTTTTTCCTTCCCACTGTAGCCAAGTGCTTGCTCACAGGGGGTCATTTTGACCGTTGGGGTTTTACATAATTATTGTATGGCCTTGCCTTACAATATAAAGCGCCTTGGGGCAACTGTTTGTTGTGATTTGGCGCTATATAAAAAAATTGATTGATTGATTGATTGATTATACCGCGGAGTCAGGCACTTCTGATTTAAGGCTCTCTTTTTCAGAGGAGCTACAGCATCCAAGGTTGTGCTCAATGAGGATGTAAAACTATTGACGAGATAATCTATCTCACTCACAGAGTTTAGGTAGCTATATGCACTGTGTTGGTATATGGCATTGGAGAACATAACAAAGAAGGAATCATATCCTTAAACCTAGTTACAGCGCTTTCCGAAAGACTTCTACTGTAATGAAACTTATTCCCCACTGCTGGGTAGTCCATCAGTAAGTAAATGTAAATGTTATTAAGAAATGATCAGACAGAAGGGGGTTTTCAGGGAATACTGTTAAGTCTTCAATTTCCATACCATAAGTCAAAACAAGATCTAAAGTATGATTAAAGTGGTGGGTGGACTCATTTACATTTTGAGCAAAGCCAATTGAGTCTAATAATAGATTAAATGCAGTGTTGAGGCTGTCATTCTCAGCATCAATGTGGATGTTAAAATCGCCCACTATAATTATCTTATCTGAGCTAAGCACTAAGTCAGACAAATGGTCTGAAAATTCACAGAGAAACTCACAGTAACGACCAGGTGGATGATAGATAACAACAAATAAAACTGGTTTTTGGGACTTCCAATTTGGATGGACAAGACTAAGAGTCAAGCTTTCAAATGAATTAAAGCTCTGTCTGGGTTTTTGATTAATTAATAAGCTGGAGTGGAAGATTGCTGCTAATCCTCCCCCTCGGCCCGTGCTACGAGCAGTCTGACAGTTAGTGTGACTCGGGGATGTTGACTCATTTAAACTAACATATTCATCCTGCTGTAACCAGGTTTCTGTAAGGCAGAATAAATCAATATGTTGATCAATTATTATATCATTTACTAACAGGGACTTAGAAGAGAGAGACCTAATGTTTAATATACCACATTTAACTGTTTTAGTCTGTGGTGCAGTTGAAGGTGCTATATTATTTTTTTCTTTTTGAATTTTTATGCTTAAATAGATTTTTACTGGTTGTTGGTGGTCTGGGAGCAGGCACCGTCTCTACGGGGATGGGGTATTGGGGGGATGGCAGGGGGAGAGAAGCTGCAGAGAGGTGTGTAAGACTACAACTCTGCTTCCTGGTCCCAACCCTGGATAGTCACGGTTAAACAGAGAGAAAAAAAAAAGAATCTGTTATGTGTCAGACACGGTCGGACCACCGACCCAGCGTTTGACAGGACCCAGCATGAAATAAGCAGAGCACGGTACAAAAGATAACAGAATTTAATAATCATAATGAGTGCAGTGATAAACAACCAAAAATGTCCACGGTCTGGTGAGGTGAAAACACGGCGCACTCTCACCCTGCAGGCATGGAACAACTCAGTTCAAATCTCCACTGCAGCAGAAGCTGATTAGACAATTAGCATAACGTGACAGCTCAATACAACAAGGTGTGAGGGACACCAAATCCACTGTCATTACTTCATAAAAGTCACCAAAACCAAATTACCTCAGGAAGTGTGCTGAAGAGCGTGAGACCTCACCCAATCCTCCTCCACAGACTGTGGCGTCAAACCTGGAGCGGTCTCTGCGTCCGTAATGGTGAGATTGTTCTCCTGACGTCGATCTCACACGTCTGCTCACAAGGTCGAGTCTCAGGCAATCACACACTGTGCATTCAAGGTTTAAGTGCAGCAATCTCTGATCAAGACAGAATACACCACAGCTGTGAGCCCTGATGACCTGCACGTGAAAACAAGCCTCAGGTGTTCAGGGTGAGGTCCTAATACTCAGCCACTCAGTCCTGAATGCATACCACCTGGTGGGAGAAACAGAAAAACAAAAACCAAGCCAGCCAAACACCCCAGCACACAACAGAATCAGGCAACAGAAAGACAAGAAATACAGTATAATTTGCCAGCATTAAACAACAAGAAAAACAGGAAATACTAAGGTGATCGTCGGCCACTAGCCCTAAACTTCACTAAAAGGAATTTAGGTAAAGTCCGTTTCCTAATAAAATGAATTAAAAGAGTAAAAAGCGTAGAACTATACTATGCCAGTATGCTAGCCATATGAAAGGGAAAATAAGTGCATCTTAAGTCTGGACTTGAAAGTCTCCACAGAATCTGACTGTTTTATTGATGCAGGGAGATCATTCCACAGAACAGGGGCACGATAAGAGAATGCTCTATGACCTGCAAACTTCTTATTCACCCTAGGGACACAAAGTAGTCCTGCACCCTGAGAACGCAAAGCCCAGGCCGGTACGTAAGGTTTAATTAGGTCAGCTAGGTAGGGAGGTGCCAGTCTGTGAACAGTTTTATAGACTAGTAGCAAAACCTTAAAATCTGATCTCACTGGGACAGGAAGCCAGTGAAGCGATGCCAAAATGGGTGTAATGTGGTCAAACGTTCTGCTTCGTGTCAAAGGTCTGTCTGCAGCATTTTGAACAAGTTGAAGAGCCCAAATGCTCAACTCTGGTAAACCAGAAAATAGAACATTGCAGTAGTCCAGTCTAGAAGAGATAAACGCATGGATCAGGGTCTCAGCATCAGCCATAGACAGGATGAGACGAATCTTCGCTATATTCATTGGAAGAAAGCAGTCCTAATAATATTTCTAATGTGGAGGTCAAAGGACAATGTAGGATCAAAAATTACCCCAAGGTTTCTCACTTTTATCAGTGTGCTTTAGGACACATGCCCACCCGGAAACCAAATGTTCTTTGAATGTTCATTGAATGTTTGCATGAGAACGTTTGCAAATGTGGCATGAACACTGCATGAACATCATATGAACAAAGAATGAGGACAGGTAATGTTTGCATGCGAACATTCAATGAACATTATACAAACGTTCACAAGTGTTCACAAACATTATATGAACAGTTGCAGCAGAACATTAAATGAACATTTGTAGAATGTTCAAATGCGAACATTACCTGTCCTCATTCTTTGTTCATATGATGTTCGTGCAATGTTCTTGCTCAATTACCTACAATTTTTGTGATTGTTCCTATTGAGAACTAAAAAAAATAAGTAAAACAAACTTTATAAATGTTTTAAAATTCAATAGGTTTTATTCCAATAGTGACTTGCAATGTGGAATTATATTGTGGAACATATAAAATCAATAATGCAGAAACTTTTGAAATCACTTAATTGATAAGAGAGGAATTCATCTTTACAGAATTAAACATTTTATGTGCTCAAAAAGCACATAAAATGAAACATTTTCAACGTTACAAAACATTTCTTAAGCGGTAAACCACAAACGCTACTCCAAAAAAATGTTCAGACATAATAAGAATAAATCTTCTAGAATTAATAATGAAACCTAAAAAAAAAAAAATTCATCTATTGAAACATACAACTGATAATACACATTTTAGGAGCAAAAATAAATTCAACTTAAACATAAGTCACCGCTTGAAACAAAAACTACAACAATCTTTTAGACATCTACATACAATTAATAAAAATCATATTTAAGAGCAAAACTGTGGACAGTTTTAACACAAACATTACTATCAATAAATTCCCTGAGACTATGCAAGTTTTTAATCACATAGATTTGAAGACTCAGTATGACATTAGTCAGATACGACAATGCAACTGAACACACATCATTTTAAAAGCGAAACTGAACAATTTAACACAAACATATTACAATCAATAAATTCTGAGGAAATTCACATGATGAAAAAAATATACAAAAATAATACAAAATTATTAATTTAAATTAATGTTTGATCCCCAGATAAAAAGTTTCTCTGGAAGTAAAATTAAATTTTATCAAAAATATTCCACGTACAATGCAAATTAAATGATGCTACTAATCTGCCCATAAGCTTTGATATTATAGAATATAAACACCCTCATATAATATAAAATACCCTCAGCCGTATGTGCAGTCTTCTTAATAATTATTTAATTGGTATCTATATGTATACAGGTGGGGCCAAAAGTTTACATACCCTGGCAGAAGTTTAGTTTTTTGGGCCATTTTTCAGAGAATATGAACGATAACACAAAAACTTTTTTTCACTCATGGTGGTATGTCAATTTTTCATCCAGCCATATACCAAGAAATTTAAACACATGCACTCTCTCAATAAGTTCACCATACAGTTTTAAGCTCTGATTGCCAATGTTCCTTTTCCTTCCAAAGATGACAAATTTAGACTTGGACACAGACAGTCTAAAGCCCCACTTGTCTGCCCAGCACTGTGGCGTCCCATTGTCCACATTAAATGATGAGGAGAAACACCCCCCAACACGGACCTCTATACTGTGCTCACTCAAGAAGCTTTTGATCCAATTAAACATTCTGCCAGTAATCCCTGCATCGAATAGTTTAAAGAGAAGTCCCTCTTTCCAGAGCATATCGTATGCTTTTTCAATATCTAAAAATACAGCTAAGACAGCTTCCCGGTTAGCTAATGCCTTTTTTATTTCACTGTCCAGGACTACCACTGAATCCATAGTGGCCCTGCCCTGCCTGAAGCCATTTTGGGCAGTAGTGAAATACCCTTCCTTTTGCAGTTTATAAACTAGTCTATCCGTACCATCCTCTCCATGATCTTACACAAAACAGGAGTTAAAGCAATAGGCCTGTAAGACAGAGGATTGCTCGCCTCTTTACCTGGCTTTAAGATGGGCACAATCACAGCATGCCTCCAGTCACGAGGAAGCCACCCGTCCCCCCAAACAGTGTTGATTAGACACAACATCTCATCTAACATGACATCATTCAAATGCTGAAAGAGTTGATACCCCAGCCCATCCTTTCCAGGTGCTGTATGGTTTCCTTTCCTTATAGCCCTTGTGAGCTCCTTCATAGAGAAGAAAAGGTTAGTAGGATCACTGTTATCTTCACTATAATTTAACTTAAAACTTTCTTGTGCCAGCCGAGTATCCCTAATACTCATAGCTTCACTGCTGATATTATCTTTGCTGTGCACACTTTGGAAAGTCTTCCCTAGGAGCTCAGCCTTTTCATTGTTCCCTACGGCCACTGCAGCTCCCTCTTTCAAAACAGGGACAGTTACCCCTATTTTGATGCCGGCCATACGATGGATCATGCCCCACACTTGTTTAATTGAAGTTTGGGATCCCAAGGTACCACAGTACTTCTGCCAACTCTCTTTCTTCGCCTGCTTAATGACCCTTCTTGCCTTAGCTCTACACCTTTGAAACTCAATGACATTAGGGTCAGTTGGGTACTTCCTAAGTTTTCTATATGCATTATTGCGTGCTGTGATAGCATCAGCACAGGCTTTATTCCACCAAGGTATAATTTTCTTTTTTTTTCTCTCTTCCTCTTTGGAACAGATTTTTCAGCAGCTGCCCTGACAGCACTGCTAAAGGACTCACAATAATCCTCCAGGCTTCCTTCACTGTTTACACTGTCACTCACCTCCAATAGACAGTCATTAAATTTATCCCAATCCCCTCTCTTAAAATTAAATCCATCTAAGACTAGTTCATCTTCAATCCGCGGGGATCTCTTAAATCCAGTCAAAATGGGAAAGTGATCACTCCCCATGGTGTAACTGCCAAGCACATCCCATTCCCCACATCTTGCAAGTTCAGGGGAAGCAAAAGTTAAATCAATGCATGATGTTGACTTGTTCCTTATATCGAATCTGGTAGGTCTACCATCATTCAGAACTACTAAGCCATGCCGGTCCATAAAGTCTTCCAAAAGTGACCCATTTGAATCCCTCTTCTCACTGCCCCACAAGGGGTTGTGCGCATTAAAGTCGCCTACCCAGACCACTAGGGGTCGCACCTGACTCATTATATGATCCAGTTTATTTATGTCAAGCGGCAAACGTGGATTATAAAAGTTCGCAACTGCAAACCTCCCGGTAGTTGACCAGACTTCAATCACCACACACTCCAGATCTGTCTCAATATTCATTCTGCGATGTTGAACGCCTTGTGCAATAAACGTGGCACAACCCCCACCCAATGTAATTCTATCCTTACAAAAACAGACAAAACCAGGGATAACAAAATCTAAGCACGGCTTTAACCAAGTCTCCTGAATACAAATTATTTTCGGCACATGGCCCTCATTGAATGCGTCAATAAATCCCTTGAGCTCCTGTCCGTTAGCAATGAGACTCTGTGCATTCCATTGGAAGATATTATGGAACAGCATCATAAAGCTATGTAGACCTACTACCCCCATCTTGCGATTCAGTGCCTGTCTGCCCCTTGTCCTTTCCAAAAATCATATTGTACAAATCCTCTGGACTAATGCATGTGATCCCAAAGATCTTGCGCGCACCTTCAGAAACAGCTCGGACAATGTCAGAGTTATTTTTAGCCTTCTTTGAAGCGCACAATACTTCAGCAATAAGCGCTAGGAATGTTACAGTGTTTACCACTACCGCATCTTCGGCAACGACTGGAGAAGTAGGGGTGGTAGTGGCCACAGGGGCACCCTGCTTCACCTGCTTCAGAGCATCAGTATAACTTACACCTTCATTAACTTCTCTATAGTTCTGTACTTTCACCGCTTGCCTGTAGTGTTCACACTCTCTGCTGCCAGCAATATGACCACCTCCGCAACTTCCACATCTTAGAGCAGCTACCCTGCATTTAGCAAAATCGTGGTTGCCCCCGCACTTTTCACATCTGCGCTCCCCCCTGTAGGCAGCAGCAATGTGTCCATAGCGCTGGCATTTAAAGCATCTTAATGGAGGTCTCCTGTACGGCTGTACCCTGAATGCTAGACAACCCACATAAACTTTCTCAGGAAGGACATCTCCCTCAAAACTCAAAATGACAGTAACCGTGTCCCTTTTAACACCCTCTCTGAATACCCTTATCCGTGTCGCATCCATCACCTTAGCTCCTCCCACTCCCCTCACCAGATCCTCCATTGACATCTCAAGTGAAACACCATAAACAACCCCCTTCAACCCCCCTTTCACTCCTGGGGTAAAACTTTCAACAGGTCTCTCGCAAATCGCTTTTAAAGACTCAACCTTTTAAAGACTCAACCGTTTCAGAAGAACAAACAACAAGCAACTTCCCATCAGCCAGAATTTGCGCATTTTTGATCGCTCCTAGTGCATCCTTCAACTCTCTAGCAAGACGGAGCGGGTTAACCGAGCTAAAACTCTGCCCATTCACAAATTTGAGTATGATTTTCAACTCTCTGTTTCCATCTACTTTTTGGACCTTAGGAGCTGCCCCTTTACCCTCGTCTGCAGGTCTTTCCTGAGCTGGATTCGCATTATTACTCCCTTTCCTCTTCCTACTTTTAGCTCGCTTGGACGAAGGAGCCCACCCCCCTTCGTCCTCCGTCTCCATAGCACCGCACACGCCGGCTAGCTACTTGCTAATTAAGCACAGCAAGGTGTCACCACAGTTATGTCCCTCTAACTGCCTATCCAACCCCTAAATAAACTCCTCCCTAGTCTTCAGAGAAGTACTTGTGGCGGGTATTTATGCACTGAAGACCGTAAGCCCGGAAAGGCAACCGAAACGGTGACCCTCCTGCGGCCTCGGCGTGCTCCCAAGCAACGCTTCAACCACTTTCCCACCCCCCAGCGAGTTCCAGGAGGACCCGCTCTAAGCCTAACAGGGACAAACTGTAAGCAACCTACCTCGGGTGTTCAACAATCAACTTAGCTCAGCCACCATACAACAGGGAAATTAGCAGACCCCCACACTCGTTCAGTTCCCCTGCAACACGGCTTCTTCTTCTTCTTTGTTAAACAGCGGGTTTTAACCCAACTCGGTGCACTACTGCCACCAACTGTTTGGTAGAGAGCACTGCAAGCTTTTTTTTTTTTTTTTTTACCAGAATGAGAATGTTGCATTTTACATTCAGAAATGATTGTATCCAGGTGTTATATTGTGTACAATGTACATGTTTTACCCTGGATAATTATAATATCATGCCTCACTGCAAAAATGAATTGAGCAGCTGAAATTAAAGGAATCAGAAAGGAAGAAATATGTTGTTATGGTAACAGTTGCCACCAAACACTGTTCGACTGTGACATGAAGTCATCCTCAAATGAGGCCTGAGCGAAACACTAAACCCTGGACAAATGTTCATTCTGGAAATGTGAAATCGAGTTGATGTTCTACATGTCACTGTAACGTGTGGATGCTATATTCATCTCATGTTCAGCATGTTTGCTTAAAAACATGTCTGATAATGTTTGAACTGCAAGTTGTGAAGTGACCAGTAAAAAATATTATTTGTCTATGAGCTGTTTTATTTAAATGTCAATGTTTCCTGCTCATGCATGTTGAAAACATTATTTTGTAAATCAATTTTTAATACCTTTAATGTATTTTCCTTATTTACAAAAATGCTAAAGATATTATGCTTTTAGAAAATTTGGCAAAATGTATGTAACTCAGGTCTGTGGGACTTCTGGATAATAAGCTGCCATTGCAATCTGTTTCCATAAAAAATGTATTTTTGGTAGCTGACAATCACAGTCTGTAGTGACGTAAAATTTTTTTGCAAAAATTAATATTCCAATTAACAGAGTGCATGTTTATGCAAGTTGCCCCAAGACATGTTTCTGAGTAAGCTCTGTCAGTTTACCACAGTAATCTTGAAATTATATATTCAGTAGGCCTGAATAAATCATAAATCGACAAATTATTGGTTACCATGAGTGTTTAAATCATTTCCTATTGTTCATTCTACCTGTGTTTGCACACATAATTTAAATGTAGTCCAACATTAACTTTCTGTAGGCAGTAAATGATATTTAATGTTTTCCTGTAATATGAAATTTTACAAAATGTTAGAATATATATACTTTTACACATACAAGCTTTACACATACAACATGAACATTATGTGAATGTTCGCAAACACACTGAACATTAAGCATACATTCTATAAACATTTGATTGATTTTTGCAAATGTTTGCTTACATGTTTGTCTAATGTTTGCTTCCATGCAAACATTAGACAAACATCACAAACATTATATGAGTGTTCGCAAACTTGCTGAACACTTATTGAACATTCTATGAACGTTCAGTGGATGTTTGCAAATTTTCGCTTCCATGCAAACAGACAAACATCACGAACATTACATGAACGTTCGCAAACTTGCTGAACGTTTGTTTGACATTCGCAAATGTTCGCTTCCGGGTGGGTGAGCCTATGCCAAGTGTTAACTGGTCAAATCGATGCCGATGTCTCACTGGACCAAGAACCATCATTTCAGTCTTATCAGAGTTTAAAATAGTAAATTTCTAAACATCCAACTTCTCACTGATGCAAGGCAATCTGTACTGTAGCTTTTTCATCCCAAATTATGAAATTGTGTGTTTAAGTATGAACTGATTCTATATGCAGTATTAGAATTACAGCATTACCAGTAACTGTATATTGACAAAAACCAAATATTTTTTTTAAAAGCTTTGATCAGCACATTCATCGTACACAGATACACAGACACATTTGCAAGTTCTCTGTGCATCACTTACATTGTTCAGCAGAGCGTTGATAACACAGATACATGACCTTTTTTATTTCCAGGCCATCCACACAAATGTACGCATTGCAGCTCTGAGGGAGAAATGTTTGATCATCATTAACTTTGCACAACACATTAGCAAGGAAGTATACATAATTTATGTTTCTTTCTTTGCGAGCAGGACAGTAAATATTTGTGTATAAAAGTATTTATATGCCAATATATAAATACTTGTAAAAGCATCATGAACACTGTGTACACCAGAATTATTAATGGTCCACACCTGGATCTTTGTAATCCTCCATCTGCAGCTCCACTAGTTCTATTTCTTGAAAAAAATGGGATAGAAGACAAAAGAACATCAAAAACAATTAGGCACACAAGGAAGAGGGGGTTGCAATTCCACTTTCCATGGGCAGCAGTTGTGGAAAATAGTCTGGATGAATCTTGTTTTGAAACAACACACTTCAGCAGGTTTAACTTCAAAATGCCACAGTACATGCAAGCAGGGTTTAGTAATAACGCAAATGTTGGCACAAAGCAACTTCAGGATGAGGTGCAGTTATGTTGAGGGTCTGGAATTCATGAAAAACACAGATATTTCAGGGTTTTATTCAGTGGCACCTACTTAGCACTCTTGCCCCCAGCAAGAAGGACCAGAATTCAAAGACCTCCCATGCACATTCTCCTTGCAGATCCGGAGATTTTGGACTGATGTGTCAGACAGCGCTATCGATCACCATCAGCAAAACCCCAAGTGTAAATTGGAAGAATAGCATTCCAATCTCCACTAAAGTTCCAAAGACTTGTAAAATCAAAACCAGGGCTCACTGAAGCTGTTCTAGACACCTGTTCTGGGCACAAAGCAGTACATAGCACAATGCAGTTGTCAATATATTTTTAACTCACCATAGCAGTGCTGCTCCTGTTGGCTCCACGCTAACACGGCCAGATAACACACACAGACCTTGAAAGAAAACAAAACATAAATATGTTAAGCTCACAGCAGGTGAAGTACTGTTCTTGTTTGTTGCATCGCCACTGTGCTATGAAGCACAGGGAGACAATGCGAACTGTATTTTCAACTTAAAACTCTCTGAACTGCTACACAAAACAGCAGACCAATGGCTCGCCACATCCAGCATGAATATATCAAAAATATGAGGATTATCTGTACACATACTGAACATCTTATGCTGTTGCTTCAATAATACCATGACCCAGTATAGAGCCTTACGCTGCTTGGTTTCACATACAGTTGTGCTCAAACGTTTACATACCCTGGCAGAATTTTTGCTTTTTTGGCCCTTTTTCAGAGAACATGAATGACAACACAAAAACTTATTTTCACTCATGGTTAGTGGTTGAAGCCATTTATTGTCAAATAACTGTTTCCTCTTTTTAAATCAAAATGACAAGAGAACTACCCAAATGACCCTGATCCACAATTTACATACCCCTGTTCTTAATACTGTGTTTTGCCCCCTTTAACATTAATGACAGCTTGGAGTCTTTTGTGGTAGTTGTGGACGAGGCTCTCTGATGGTAAAACTGCCACTGAATATGTTTCGGACTTTATTTACATTAATTACAAAGAAATACAAACAGTATGGCACTTTATGGTAAAGCTGCATGGAGTAGACAGTTCTCAAAAACTGAGTGAATGTGCAAGAAGGAGAAGAGTGAGGAAAGCCACCAAGACACTAAGACAACCCAGGAGAAGTTATAGGCTTATGTGGCTGTGATTGGAGAAATTGTGCACAGTGTAAGCTTTGCATTTTGCATCACTACTCTTAGCTTCATAGTGGAGTAGAGCAGAGAAGGATTTTCTTTCATCAAAATAGATCAAATCCAGGTTTGCATCTCAGATGTACCTTCTGGCAATTTGTAGCTAAACTTTCAGGTCTTCTTTTTAAGAAAATCCTCCTCTATACCACTTCATCATGAAGCTGGATAGCTGGTGATACAAAATGCAAAGGGGGCAATACACAGTATTAAAAACAGGAGTATGTAAACTTTTGATCACGTTCATTTGGGTAGTTCTCTTGTCATTTTGATTTAAAAAGAGGAAACACAGCTGTTTGACAATAAATAGCTTCACCCAACCACTAACCATGAGTGGAAAAAAAGTTTTTGTGTGTCATAGTCTCTTAAAAATGGCCTAAAAAGCAAAAATTCTGCCAGGGTATGTAAACTTTTGAGCACAACTGTATCTTTGTCAGGGAACTACAACAGTAGAATATTAGTATAACAGTGTATTATAGCTACTGTAGAGAAAGAAACAAGTGGGAAAATGGAGCAGGAAGAAGTAGAAAAAATACTCCCATCAATATAAGCGACATTATGTGTAACATCCAAGTATTCATTAAACAAAATAAGATCATGGCAAGGAGAGAAAAAAAAAACCCTCACCTTGCTGCTACACTGCTTCTACTCACGGAGATTTGGTGGCCACTGGCTGCTGTATGCTCTGACAGCTTGTAGTTAATCCAAAACACACTAGAAATCCTTTGACCTGAGTCTAGTTTAAAGGGAAGGAGAGATACAATTCTAATTCCTTGGTGTCTTGTTCAGACAACTACATGCCCATAAGGATTACTCACTGCACAGCACCGTGGTGTATTGTTCCACTGACGCTCACAGCTGCACTGTTTTGTGGTGGGTCACATATTTGACCCAGAGAATGTTACATATTAGAAATAAAAATTAGGTCTGAAATATTTTAAATAGATTTTAACATTAGAATTTTATGATGCATGCTTGTTGTCATTACCAGAAAAAAAGACAGAAAATAGTACTTTGTGTAAATGAAAACACACACACACACACACACACACACACACACACACACACACATACACACAATATGTCATCTGTTACAGTTGTGGCTGCCCTTTTTCCAGTGTAAAGGTAGAAATGATCTCAGGCAGATGGTCAATTGCATAAACACCTATCACAGTGAAAACCAGCTTTCATATTCCGTGTCCTGTAGTCGACCTTCCCATAGTGCTAATTACAGTTACAGCTAGGATGTCCTTAGCTTTTATTAGCTAAGAAAGAAAAATAAAACAAGGACATGGGTTTTTCAAACCAGCTCGGCCAAGTCATGATCAAAATTATAAAGAAATGTCATATTTGCTTTTTCCTATAAACTGAGAGGACTGTTTAGCGGAGTATTTTTAATTTATTTTTATTTTCAGCCTTATGGATGTCATGTATTGTGTTTTGTCTTATACTGTTTTTGGATTATGTTATTTTCCTGGCTGGGTGTGTCTTGCTTGGGTTTCCTGGTCCCCATTTCTTGTCTACCTTTCTCTGAGCTTGGTGGGAGCGTTTCATTCCGGTTGGGTCACGCCCTGTTCTGGATCTTTCCACACGTATTTTCTATCTACAGCTTATCACTGGGAGTATTTAAGCACCACTGGTTGCACTGGTTTTTCGCATGATCGTTGTGCCCTTTGCCATCGCTTCTAGCTCTGTTCCTTGTTCATTCTAAGTCCTGTTTCCACATTGTGTTTTGACCACCTGCCTGTTATATCGACCACACCATTGCCTGATGTTTTTGATTTGTTTGCTTCTCTTGGACTGCCTGTCCATGTACCGAACCCTGCTGAACCTTTCAATAAACGCCTCATTGAACCAGAGCTACATTGTCAAGACTTGCATTTGTCTCCAACTTTCTTTGTCTGACAACCTTAATAATGGAGCCTTTCTGCTTATGCTTTTTATGTTTCAAATTTGCATTTTCATTTGAATTCTGATCACCAGATGCTTCCATATTTTTGGAGAGTCCAAGAGTTAATGTTGAGATTATGGGGTTCAGATCCCCTGCCAGGACCCTGTAATTCAATTCATGGTCTTTCCCACCCTTTTAATAACCCCTCATGCAGACCACAATAGTTAGAGGCCTTTTGTCAATTTGGAACAAGGACTTTAAAGCCCTTTTCTACAAGTAGTAGCATTAAAAGAATGATAAAAAAAAGTTTCCTTGGAATAAACACAAGTGAATTGTCGATAGGATCCTCATTCACATGCAAGTTTTAGAGTCAGTTCATTTTTGATTTTTAGTTGTGATTGCAGGGAAAAAGCAGACCAGTTGCTTCATTAATATGCAAAGTGAAAAGTCTATTTAATGCTCAGCAGGAAATGTTTTATCACGAACACTGATAACAACCTACCCAGATTATAAAATTGTTCTTCCCCTCTGCAGATTCACCTCTGAATACAATCAGTAAGTACCCTTATTTAAATTATCTTTGTGTCTTTGTGATTACATTTCAAATAGTTTAAATGCTTTGTTTGTTTGTTTTACTGGATGACAAGATGCATCGCGGAATAATTTCAAACTCAGCTGTTTTGCTGTTGTGTCAAACTGAGCTGTTACAAAGAAAACATAAAAATATCACAGCCGAATTTTTGTCCAGTCTTCTGGCATATCCATTTCCATCTCACAGTTAATTGAAAATATGTTTTAGAGATAAAATGCATTAAATTCTGAGCCCAGAAGCAATGATTACAAGTCATGATTGAGGTTATCAGAAGTACAGATCTAAATAGGGAAGCTGACTTGAAAAAAATTTCCAATAGTATTGATGCATATCTCAAAGATGAAACAGGGAGCGCGAGATTTCAAAAGCTGTTAATGCATGACCTCTTCCAACATCCTTCTATGAATGTCCGTAACAGAAAGAATAAAAGCCACTAAACAAACAGGCCCAGCCTGGAGGGCTGATTGAAGTTGCCCGGAGGTTCATTAAAGCAGCATGCCTCTGGTCTTAAAAGCAGCTCCACTGGTAGAGCTGCACACACAAACTCCAAACTGACAGAATATTTCATTAGAAGCACTGAATATTTTATTTGAATTATACATCTTAGGATGCATTTCTGTTTTCCTCTCATACATTAAGCATTCGGCATTGCAGCAATTAAACATCAGCTCATGTAAGAGTCGCCTGGTCTGAATGCGGTCTCTGAGTGCTGAACGGTTGTTATTCGTTCATTAGTTTCAGGTTCCTCTAAATACAAGGCCCACTAACTGACTCATCAGTGCACCTTGCAGCACACGATAGAGTCCAGGATACCTTTCACCAAGGCACTGCTGTCCTGTGGCCCTTAGAAACCAACATCCGGCATCCTCCCTTCATCTCCAGCTGCATCACCATGACAACCATTTTGTGCTCACAACTGTAAAAAAAAATGTATTTTCATAAAGCTCCAGTTGAAAACAATATGCAGGCCACTTGGTGAGTAAAACTTATTTCGGCCATCTGCGATGCATGTTCGCTTTAAATATCGCATTCCAATCAATACTATCTTTAATATATATATATATATATATATATATATATATATATATATATATATATATATATATACACCACATAATCAGAAATTGTGCCAAATGCCAGTGTGGATTTGGTTGAATCCGCTGTGGTAACCCCAACAAAAACGGGAGCAGCCAAAGGGACAATAACAGCAATAACAACTTCTAACTCAAACTTGTGTGAGTCCTGATGTAACTGATAAAAATAAACTTACAACCCCAATTCCAATGAAGTTGGGACGTTGTGTGAAATGTAAAAAAAAATAAAAATAAAACAGAATACATTTATTTGCAAATCCTCTTCAACTATATTCAATTGAATACACCACAAAGACAAGATATTTAATGTTCAAACTGATAAACTTTATTGTTATTGTGCAAATATTTGCTCATTTTGAAATGGATGCCTGCAAAACATTTCAAAAAAGCTTGGACAGTGGTATGTTTACCACTGTGTTACTTCACCTTTCCTTCTAACAACACTCAATAAGCTTTTGGTAACTGAGGACACTAATTGTGAGTGTCATGATTGCGTATAAAAGGAGCATCCCCAAAAGGCTCAGCCATTCACAAGCAAAGATGGGGCGAGGATCACCACTTTGTGAACAACTGCATGAAAAAATAGTCCAACAGTTTAAGAACAATGTTTCTCAACATTCAATTGCAAGAAATTTAGGGATTCCATCATCTACAGTCCACAATATAATCAGAAGATTCAGAGAATCTGAAGAACTTTCAACACATAAGCGGCAAGGCTGAAAACCAACATTGAATGCCTGCATTAAAAACTGACATCATTATGTAAAGGACTTTACCATGTGGGCTCAGGAACACTTCAGAAAACCATTGTCAGTTAACACAGATCAAGTTAAAACTCTACCATGCAAAGTAAAAGCCATACATCAACATCATCCAGAAACGCCGCCACCTTCTCTGGGCGCGAACTCATTTGAAATGGACAGATGAAAAATGGAAAAGTGTGCTGTGGTCTGATGAGTCCACATTTTAAATTGTTTTTGGAAATCATGGATGTCGTGTCCTCCGGACAAAAGCGGAAAAAGACCATCCAGATTGTTACCAGCGCAAAGTTCAAAAGCCAGCATCTGTGATGGTATGGGGGTGTGTTAGTGCCCATGGCATGGGAAAATTACACATCTGTGATGGCACCATCAATGCTGAAAGGTACATCCAGGTTTTGGAGCAACACATGCTGCCATCCAAGCAACGTCTTTTTCAGGGACATCCAGCAAGACCAAGCCACATTCTGCACGTGTTACAACAGCGTGGCTTCATAGTAAAAGAGTGCAGGTAGTAGACTGGCCTGCCTGCAGTCCAGACCTGTCGCCCACTGAAAATGTGTGGTGCATTATGAAGCACAAAATATGACAACGGAGACCCCAAACAACTGAAGTCGTACATCAAGCAAGAATGGGAAAGAATTACACCTGCAAAGCTTCAACAATTAGTGTCCTCAGTTCCCAAATATTGAGTGTTGTTAGAAGGAAAGGTGATGTAACACAGTGGTAAACATACCACTGTCCCAGCTTTTTTGAAACATGTTACAGGCATCCATTTCAAAATGAGCAAATATTTGCACAAAAACAAAAGGTTTATCAGTTTGAACTGTTGTGTGGGCCGCTGAAGAGGAGGTACTGCTGGCCCACCACCACCAGAGGGCGCCCTGCCTGGAGTGCGGGCTCCAGGCACCAGAGGGCGCTGCCGCCTCACAGGAGCAGCCGGGATGACAGCTGTCACTTATCACCGACGACAGCTGTCATCAATCACCAGATCTACAGAGGTATATCAGCAAGACGGCATCTCCACCTGATTGCCGAGATATCGCTCTACTAAGGAGGTAATATTCTCAGCTGACTGTGTTTGTTGACAGGAATATCTGTTACTTGTGTGAGTTGGACAGTATTCATTCTGTTCCTTTTTTCGACGAGAGGTGGAGGTGGTTTCCCACCATACGTGTTGCTGGGTGCACACGCACCCACTTCTAACTGTGTTTGCTCCTCGCCAGCAGTACCAGATCCGACACGCGGAGGCAGTGGCCACCTGGGAGTTCAGGACTTGGCGGCTCCAGTATTCCCGGGGTTCGGTGGCGGAGGAAATCGTGTGGTTCCGGTTCGACTTCGGACTGATGTCTCCTATCTTCGGGCCTGCCCACATGACATCTTGTATTTGACTTCATTCACTATTGTAATCTGTTGTTGTTGTGCATTTTCACAACAGTAAAGTGTTGTATTTGGCTTTATCCATTGTCCGTTCATTTGCGCCCCCTGTTGTGGGTCCGTGCTCCTACACTTTCCCAACATGAACATTAAATATCTTGTCTTTGTGGTGTATTCAATTGAATATAGTTTGAAGAGGATTTTCAAATCATTGTATTTTGTTTTTATTTACATTTTACACAACGTCCCACCTTCATTGGAATTGGGGTTGTATAAATTGGGGTTGTCTTTTCTCCACCAGAAGCCAACTGACTGATGCCTGTAGCTTAGCTTAGCTGTTGGTAGCTGTTCTGTTAGGGCCCCTTCACACATAGCATGAATGAGGCCGAATGGCGCATGTTAGAGGAATCGTATGCCATTCTTGAAAAATCGGAGCTGTCTCTAATGCCTCACCTGTCGCCACAACCATTTGCGCACACCAGCGACTGAAAGATAGAGAGTGCCCTGCAAGTGCCCATTCGACCCCTCTCTCGGCAGGTGTCGGCCAAATTCCAGGTGCCATACACGAACGTCTGACAGTGCTCGCGGGACACTTAGAAAAGGCTATTCACGGTCCTGGTATGACAAAAGACAGCAGGCGACCACATTCGATCTGTCTGTGAGAAGTGTCTGAATGAGCACGCGCAGGGCATTCGCTGTCTTTCGGCCGCTTGTATGCGTGAATGGTTGTAGCGACAACTGTACGAGGCATTTGATGCGGCTCTGATTTTTCACTAACGGCATGCAATTCCTCCTTCGTGCTCTAGTCAACTTCAATCATGTAATGCGTCAAGGGGCCCTAACCGATGTTCTGTGAAAGTTACCTGAAAAAAATTCAGAAGCTGGAAAAGTTGAAAACAAAAGTCTAACACCGCTGACACCTAACAACTTTGATTTAAGTGCATGAACTAAATACATACTCTTGACATTTTATCACATCGCGTTTAGGTTATAAAAAGCTACTTTGACCTTGAAAATTTTTTCCAAGGTAAAAATTTGTGGAATTGGAAACAAGTGTTGGTGGAGGTTTGCGCTCTACAAGTGTGGTGATCCAGTTTTACATTTTATTTACTTGTGATACTCACTAACCCAATTACATATTCTAACCTGATTACATATTCTCATGAAGTGTCTCATATGATGTGTTGCAAAAAGCCATGCACAATATTTTGACAAAATGATTTATTTTTTTTTATTTGCCTGCCATTTCTCAAATCAAGATTTAATGCTTCACACATGCTATCTTACACTCAAGTCAAGAGAAACACACCAAAAGGTCAAAATGTCATAGGTGGTTGTTGGATATTATTTGTGCTAATTCTTTATTTTATGTTAGCTATCAAGTATTTGTTATTTGTTTGGAAAGTACTAAAGAAGCTTGAATCTTTGACTGGACTGGGTTGCTTGACGTGAGGACGTTTCGCTTCTAATCGCAGAAGCTTCCTCAGCTAAAATTCTTGCTCTGGTAGTCTGACTTCTGTCTAGACTCTTGTAGAGAAGAATAACAGAAGCCAGCAAAAGCTGGAATTTTAATCAGCTGAAAGCATTTTTAGATGAGCATGAGATCCCTGAGGTCTTTCAATCTGGTTTTAAGAATTTTCACAGTACTGAGTCAGCTTTGATGAGGGTTTATAATGACATTCTGGGGTCTACTGATTCTGGTCACACTGTTGTTTTGGTGTTTTTGGATCTGACCGCTGCGTTTGACACAGTGGATCATGAGATCCTCCTGGATTGCCTTAAGAATGTGGTCGGCATTCAGGGCTATGCTCTAGAATAATTCAGATCCTACTTAACAGATAGGAGTTTTTGTGTAAGACTTGGAGATTTTGATTCCTCCACAGCTCCCCGGTGTGGTGTGCCACAGGGGTCCATTCTTGGTCCGCTTCTTTTTTCATTGTATTTGCTTCTGCTGGGATCAGTTTTTCATATACTCAACAAAAATATAAACGCAACACGTTTGGTTTTGCTCCCATTTTGTATGAGATGAACTCAAAGATCTAAAACTTTTTCCACATACACAATATCACCATTTCCCTCAAATATTGTTCACAAACCAGTCGAAATCTGTGATAGTGAGCACTTCTCCTTTGCTGAGATAATCCATCCCACCTCACAGGTGTGCCATACCAAGATGCTGATTAGACACCATGATTAGTGCACAGGTGTGCCTTAGACTGCCCACAATAAAAGGCCACTCTGTAAGGTGCAGTTTTGTTTTATTGGGAGGGGATACCAGTCAGTATCTGGTGTGACCACCATTTGCCTCATGCAGTGCAACACATCTCCTTCGCATCATCCGTGAAGAGAACACCTCTCCAACATGCCAAATGCCAGCGAATGTCAGCATTTGCCCACTCAAGTCGGTTACAACGACGAACTGGAGTCAGGTCGAGACCCCGATGAGGACGACGAGCATGCAGATGAGCTTCCCTGAGACGGTTTCTGACAGTTTGTGCAGAAATTCTTTGGTTATGCAAACCGATTGTTTCAGCAGCTGTCCGAGTGGCTGGTCTCAGACGATCTTGGAGGTGAACATGCTGGATGTGGCGGTCCTGGCCTGGTGTGGTTACACGTGGTCTGCGGTTGTGAGGCTGGTTGGATGTACTGCCAAATTCTCTGAAACACCTTTGGAGACGGCTTATGGTAGAGACATGAACATTCAATACATGAACAACAGCTCTGGTTGACATTCCTGCTGTCAGCACGCCAATTGCATGCTCCCTCAAATCTTGCGACATCTGTGGCATTGTGCTGTGTGATAAAACTGCACCTTTCAGAGTGGCCTTTTATTGTGGGCAGTCTAAGGCACACCTGTGCACTAATCATGGTGTCTAATCAGCATCTTGATATGGCACACCTGTGAGGTGGGATGGATTATCTCAGCAAAGGAGAAGTGCTCACTATCACAGATTTAGACTGGTTTGTGAACAATATTTGAGAGAAATGGTGATATTGTGTATGTGGAAAAAGTTTTAGATCTTTGAGTTCATCTCATACAAAATGGGAGCAAAACCAAAAGTGTTGCGTTTATATTTTTGTAGATTTGGGGTGTCATTTCACCTTTATGCTGATGACAGTCAAATCTATGTGCCCCTAAAGCATGAGAATGCTTTTGGTGCCAATCAACTTCTACAGTGCATTGAGAATTTTAAAGATTGGATGTCTGCAAACCATCCTGTGAAATGCACCCTAGCATGCTAAATTGTAATACAAAATCCAATTAAATATTATATGTATACATTTATCCATCATCATCCCAGATCACGTTAGTATTCACATAAAAATAAGACGGACATCCTGCAACAGCTATGTCTAATATGGGTTTCAGCCATATAGTTAGTCATATCACTAAATTATTCATCTATTGTCATCATTACCTGTACAGGAAAGCACCACAGATTGTCCCACAAGATCTCTGAACGCCAGTCAGTTTGTCCCCAAACATCTGAGAATGTCCACCAGCATCAACCCAAAATATGACAAACCACTAACCCCAGAAATTTTCCTTACCACACGCGTACTGAAGTCCCAATGCGATCCATAGTCCACCAACACAAACGGGCAACACATATTGTATGTGTGTGTGTATATATATATATATATATATACGAGGTCTGTCAATAAAGTAACAGTCCTTTTTATTTTTTTCAAAAACTATATGGATTTCATTCATATGTTTTTACGTCAGACAAGCTTGAACCCTCATGCGCATGCGTGAGTTTTTACACGCCTGTCGGTGACGTCATTTGCCTGTGAGCACACCTTGTGGAAGGAGTGGTCCTGCCCCCTCACCGGATTTTCATTGTCTGGAAATGGCGGAATGATTTGGACTTTTTTTCCATCAGAATTTTTTCAGAAGCTGTTAGAGACTGGCACCTGGAAACCATTTGAAAAATGTATCTGGCTTTCAGTGAAAATTTTACGGGCTTCACAGAGAATAAGGAGTGTTACTACAGCTTTAAGGATGGCTTTAAGGACGCTCGGCGCATCGAGTGCGGCGCGCCGCGCTCTGAGCTGCGACGACGAGGCAGAAAATGCCAAATCATTTCTAAGCTGATGGCTCTGTGGATACGAGACCGTCGTGTGCACTGGATGGACAGCAGTTAGTGCTGGACATCAAACTGGGCAGCAGTTTGAGCCTAGTGTTGATTCTTATTCTTTGCCTTCAAATGATCATTTGTTGCCCTCTTCCATTTGCCTGCACAGAACTGGGAAGAAGGGCTTTTGTTTACTCGGCTCTGTCTACACGGATCATGTTGCAAAAAGACTGGAAATTAACTGAACTTATTTCATTGAGCATGTTTAAGTCCAGACTGAGAGCACTTGAGGTGGCCTCTTTAAATTGTAACTGTTTTTGTTAATCTTTTTTATTTTAATTATGTGAATTTAATTCAAATTGTAGTGTAACTTTTTCTGCCTCTTGGCCAGGACTCCCTTGCAAAAGAAATTTTTAATCTCAATGAGACTTTCCTGATTAAATAAATGTTAATAATAATAATAATAATAATAATTTACTTTGATGTCCACAAATCTATGAAGCTAACTGCTTTTTAATATATACAAGTGCATCTCACAAAATTAGAATATTGTGAAAAAGTTCAATACTTTTTCTCAGATATTTTAGAAAGTGACATATAAATATTACATATAAACTAAAATGTTTCTGTAAGGGTTGTGAGTGGACCCCAAAGCAGGAGGTGAAAAAACAGCAAAAAAAAAAAAAAAAAAAAAAAAAACACCAGTTTATTGTGCAAAACAACACACCGGAAATAAAAAAGGATCCAAAAAACAGTCAACAAAGGCACAAACAAAACAAAATGGCAGGCTGGATCAAGGTCAAGAGCAAAAGCAAACGCAAGGTCAATACACTTGAGAGCAATCCACAGAGAAACAGTCTTTTTGGAGGGGAAAGCAAAAGGGTGATCCAAATAACAAACACAGGTCAAGCACAAAAAACAGTAGTCGTGCCATGCAACAATTATACAACTCAGGAGAAACGTGAGGCTCTAAAAGCAGCATGAAGTTCACCAACAAGGATGCAGTATCCTCAGACAGGAAATAATATACCTCTGGAAATATAATTTTCTGCCTTGCTAAAAATGAAATTCAACTGTCTGGACAAATAATAAAATTCTGTTCTGCTTCTGACCAAACAGAGCTTGGCTGTAGGTTGCTTATTCACAACAAAATTTATGTAGTATGTTGTCAAAGTAATTTTAAAAAATCAACTTAAACACCATGACTTCAAATTACCACTGCTCCTGTCGTGGTTCACGCTTCTGGTGCTTAATTTATGATATCTGGGTTTATATTTCTAGTGTCATCTCCTGTGTATTGTATTCTTGTGTAGTGTTTATATTATCTGGCATTCCTCATCCATGTTAATTAGTCAAGTTTTCCTTTTTATTATTTCACTCATCACTCACTCATCTTCAACCGCTTACTCCAAATAAGGGTCATGAGTCGTGCGAAAGTACGCTGTACGTTCAGGAACACAGCGTTGGCCAGTCTCTGTGTTTTACAACCTGATTGACATTGCTCAGACTATCTGGTCCTTTTGAGTGGGTCTTTTTCAATGTAAAGCACTTTGGCATTCCTTCCTGTCCTTCTCCCTAACCCCGCTGAGTAGAGTGTAACAGCCTCATTACATAACACTGGTGACAAGCTGGGCTGTTCACCTTTTGGCACCACCTTGGGATTTAAAGGAATAAGTGCCATTTGGCACCACTCTGGTAGTTCTAGTGTTAAAAACAATTTTCTCCAACAATTTTGACAAAAATGGTAGTTTGGAAATAGGTCAAAAGTTGGATAGATCACTAGGATCAAGACCAGCCTTTTTTATCTATGGTTGAACAACCGCATGCTTCAGGCTAGCAGGCACTACCCCATTTATCAAGCTTCCATTGACACAGTGTAGGACAGAGGAAGCCGTTGTGAGAAACACTTCTTTGAACAGACGCGGAGGCGGACCCGGCGTCACGAGGGGGTGTTTGGGGGCGATGCCCCCTCACGTCATCAACCTCGCCCCCTCGGATGTTAAGGGCACACTGCAAGCTTCAGCGCGACGCTTGCCCCCTAGTGCGTCGTAACACCAGGCCGATGCGTTCCAACACGTCGTGACGTCAGATGCGTCGCTTCGGAAGCAGCAAGGGGGCAGAGATTGCGGCCACGTCACACTCTGGCTGTTTCCACAACCTGAAAAAAGTTCAGTGATCGCCATCTTGAATTTGGGTCGCCTGAACCACAAAAAAACCTTTAAAAAAACAGCAGTAGAATGATTCTCCCATCACCCTGCTGGGAGAAGCTTTTTTTCAGCTACTTTTCAGAGTGATGCCGAGTGAGGGAGGACTGATGACTTGGTGGGATATTGATTGAACCACGACAGCAGGCCGACCCGCACGGAGAAGCCGGCCTTCAGGCATCATTCCTGGGCAGAGCGAGGCAGGCAGCCGGGGTGATGGAGCAAACCCACTCAGTCCGAAATCTCCCACTTTTTGGATATAGGCGAAGTCCCAGTTTGCCCAACGGAGGTTAGTTCTGCAGCTTTATCAAGGTGAGAATAATGTAAAAATAAAATGATGTTGTGATGTGAAAAGGGGAGGTGATGGTCTAGTGGTTAAGGTGTTCGGCTTGAGTCCAGAAGATCATGGGTTCAAATCCCCACCTGACTGGAAAATCACTAAGGGCCCTTGGGCAAGGCCTTTAATCCCCTATTGCTCCCGGTGTGTAGTGAGCGCCTTGTATGGCAGCACCCTGACATCGGGGTGAATGTGAGGCATAACTGTAAAGCGCTGTGAGCATCTGATACAGATGGAAAAGCGCTATATAAATGCAGTCCATTTACCATTTAAAAAGCTGTTTCATTTTATATTTTAACAATAAATGAACGGATCATTAAAAATGTCCACGAATCAAAGTCAAAAGACATTTGCACAGGTAGAAGCTCTCCACTTATTGTGCTCAAATTCATATTTTAGAAATGACTCTGTCCTGATAACATTAAAGGCAATTACATATTTTGATGAAATTACAACTTGAAATGACTATAAATAAAAAACATCATGAGGTTTATGTCACAGAAATCCTACTTTACAATCACACTGCAGTCATTGTTAAATTATTTCCTTTTGCATTTATAATAAACATTTGTATTTATTTATTTTGCTTGAGCACCCCTAAAAATAAGCTAACTCCGCCCCCACAAACAACAAAAAAAAAACATTTCCAATGATTTTTCTTCAGAAGAATTCTCTATAAATGGCTCAAACTGATACAACATGGCTTTACAAGTGACAGAATCAAACACATCAACAAATGGAGGGCTAATAAGGGCCCTAGTTGACACAACCTTGTTGATGAAAAAATTTAAGAAGTTTTCACACACCACAGGTGAGGCTTCAATGCTCTCAGGCTGGGGAACATTAGGAGCCATACTCACATGTTAAAAAGAACATGAGGGTTGTGTCTATTTGCTGTAACCATATCAGCAAAATACAGAGCCTTAGCAGATTTTACACCTTTCTGATACCTGGACTAACAGTCCTTTAACATCTGAAAGGAACTTTGCAGCTTATCCTTTTTCCATTTTCACTCAGCTCTCCTGTACTCGCGTCTCGCAGCACGAGTAGATTAATTTAGCCAAGGCTCAGATCTGGGTTTGGAGCGTCTCATTTTAAATGGAGCCACACTTTCAAGAATAGACTCACAGGTAGAGTCAAAGCATATGAAAAGCTGTTCAATATCACAGTCAAAATAAGAATGGTCCCTAACCAACAGCGAATTGTTAAAAGCCACAGAGAACTGGGCAGCAGTGGTTGAATTAATTACACAACAGTGACACGCAGGAGTGCACGGTTTGACAGTGTTGCATAAATAAGGCACGTCAAACAGAATTGGCGCATGGTCAGAAAACACAGCATCACAGACTTCTAAATTAAACACGGAAATACCATCATAAGTTAAAACAAGTTCCAGTGTATGTCCGTGTACTTGTGTGGGTCCAGAAACACACTGCACAAAGTTAAAAGGGTCAATAAGCTCAATAAAAAGTCAAAGCCAAAGTCAATAAGTCTTTGGCCACAGGTTTATCAGCACAACATACATGAACATTAAAATCACCCACAATCAATATACGGTCAAACTGAGGCATGATTTCTGCCAAGAAGTTAGAGAAGTCATTTAAGAAGTTTTTGTTGTATTTAGGTGCCCTGTAAACAACAGCACACAACACGGGAGGATCAGCAGTCAAAACAAATGCATTTAGCGCAAAGCTTGATGCTGTAAATGTTGAAGCAAACTGTTTACACTTAAAGCTTTCTCTCGCGGATTTGTTGCTACACCATATCTGTGACCAAAAGCTCTCGGCATAGAAAAATAAGTAAAGCCAGCAGGCAAAAGTTCAGAAAAGGTGCTCGAGTCACCAGCACCAACCCAGGTCTCAGTTACGCAGAGGAAATCCAGTCCATGAGACAGTATAAAGTACTTAATAACAAAGGTTTTATTTGTCAGCGATCGAGCGTTTACCAGCGCTATCCTTGCTGGGGTCTCAGTGCTAGCCTTCACACGAGCATTGCCAGTTTCCCGTGCTACTGGCCGTAGATTTTGAAAATTCACTCCGCACTGTTGGAGACGGGAAACAGACGGACGCCGGATCCAAAATCTTCCAGCATCCAACCCGACCACTGGGACCAGGTAACTGATCGACTCTACACAACGATCTGAGGTAAAAATACATCTGGCAGAGGTAGCAGGCAGTAAACCGGCCTTTAGCTTCACCAGCCTTCCGCTGCGTTTCCCCGGGCACCTTCGGCGTGCGCTGCGCACAGGTGGAGCTGACACATGGCAGAGGAAATCTGGCACTCCTGACAGGAAAGGTGGGCATGAATTGCCATATCCTCCATAATCAAAATTTGCCAAATGTCGTAAAGGTCGAAGATCCAGTAGCACTTGGAGATCATAGACCAGTAAAGGACTGACTTTTACTGTAAAAACCGATATAATTGCGAAAAACAAAAACAAAATCTGTGCAAACAGAGGACAAGCCAAACACCCTGGCGCCATCATGCATGAGACAGGACATCTCATGCATGATGCTAGAGCGAAGATAGCACAACCCAGAAATCCTACAGTTGAACATAAAGTATCAAACAACAAGAGTGTAAAAGTACTGAGAGACTTGGGGGACACAAGGGGGAAGTAAAATAAAAGATCTGCCTGGAAGGGACAGAGGTTGGTATAACACCACTTTGGATTGTCTTTAGGATAATCCAAAGAGTGATCCCCAAACACTGTTAAGACCACACAAAAAAAAGTCATAGATCGAAATAAACTGCCCCCCTCGATCTATGACTTTTTTTTTTTTTTTTTTTTTGTGGTCTTAACAGTGTTTGGGGATCACTCTTTGGATTATCCTAAATACATGTAATCAGGATTTCAGTTTGAGTTAAGTTATATCCATGCAGAGTTTATTTTGTATATAGGCATAACATTTATGTTGTAATGATATGATTACTTTTTAGTCAATGTAGTCCACCAAGACATGATACAGTGAGGAAAATAAGTATTTGAACACCCTGCGATTTTGCAAGTTCTCCCACTTAGAAATCATGAGGGGTCTGAAATTTTCATCTTAGGTGCATGTCCACTGTGAGAGACATAATCTAAAAACAAAAAAAATCCGGAAATCACAATGTATGATTTTTTTAATACTTATTTTCAAATACTTATTTTCCTCAATGTATAAGGTCTGTCAATAAAGTATAGGTCCTTTTTATTTTTTCAAAAAGGAGTCGTCCAGCCCCTCGTCGGAATTCCTTTGTCTGAGAAGAAGTCGGTTTCAGCATTTTATCCGGATATTCCACTGTTAAAGGAGATTTTTTTAATGAAAGACGTGCGGACGGATTGCAGCGTCGGCTCGCAGCCGCCACGACGCTCCGCCACAGGAAAAACACCTCCGTTGGAGGACAAGTTGGAACATGCCCAACTGTTAAACAATTTCTCAGATACTCACTCCACTGAAAGCCATCAAAAGCCGCCTGGATTTTACAAATGGTTATCAACAAGGAGGTGTTTTTCCTGTGCCGCCGCACCGCGCCGGCTGCGTCCTGACGCGCGGACCCCTCCGCACGTCTTTCATTAAAAAAATCTCCTTTAACAGTGGAATATCCGGATAAAATGCTGAAACCGACTTCTTCTGAAACTTCTCTGTTCTCTCACGATGTCCTGGATCAATAGAGCCTGAAATGTGGAGGTTTTCAGCTTGAAACAGGCTGACGATGGCGCCTGGGAGCGCTGCGCGACGTCCCACTGCGTGGGAAGTCCTTAAAGCGACAGTATCACCTCAAAATCTCTCATCAGCTGTTCAAATTTTCACCGATAACCAGCTTAATTTTTCGAACCATGTCCACTTCGATGTGCCTCACAGGTTTAGAAAAAATGTTATCAAACAAAGCGCCAGTCTCTCAGCAACTTCTCAGACAAAGGAATTCCGACGAGGGGCTGGACGACTCCTCCCACAAGGAGTGCTCACAGGTGAATGACGTCACCGGCAGGCGTGGAAAAACTCACGCATGCGCACGAGGGTTCAAGCATGTCTGACGTAAAAACATATGAATGAAATCCATATAGTTTTTGAAAAAAATAAAAAGGACCTATACTTTATTGACAGACCTCGTATGTGTTTTGTTTTTAATGGGTTTTTGTTACAGTTTAGTGGGTTTGAGACAGTGATAGATGCACATTTTTTGTTGGTGGACTTCCTGGAATGTGCTAGGATTTTGTACTATAATAACTAGGCTGCATTTGTGCTTTACATTATGCACATTTTTACTTTTTTTATTTTTACACTGATTCTGTAAATTTAATGTATATCACATGAGAACTCTAAGACATGGGAGTATTTTGCAGAAAAGTAGAAATGTAAGAATCAGTTTTAAGATTTCAGATTTATTTTGCATTTTACTCGTTTTAGTCTGCCTGACACAGATATTAGCTTGGATCATATGGTTTTAATAGGTGTTAAGGTGAAGTATATATCATATTTGAAGAAAAATACAATAGGCGGAGAAAGATGAAATATATGACATACCATGGCAATTTGGGTATAGGTGATACTTTATGGACTGCCTTGTGAAATGTGACCATTGATTATTTTCCTTTTGTGGGTTTGTTTTTCCATTAAGAGGATGTTTTCTTGTTGCTTTTCTTTGGTGGTTTTTCATCATGTTTTCAGATGCTGAACATGCATTTCATGTAGGGGAGTTCGGGTTTTTCAGGGTTTGTTTAGTTTCAGATTTAATGGCAGACGTGGATGGTTCCTGTTGTTTTAGGTGGTCTGGGTGAGGTGTGATGTGAGTGGTGGACATCTTTTATTCTGCATTCTTTTTTCAAGGTGACCATCGGAGGGCACCTGGGGTCGCTGTACTTCATTTATTATTGATTTTGTGATTTCGCATTGTCACCAGTAAGTTGTTGTTCTTAACTATAAATTTGCTTATATTTTACTCTTTTAGGGTGGACAACATGACTGACTACCCGCTGTCATAGGTGGACAGCCATTGTGTTTATTCTTGCTTATGTGGACATCAACGAGGAGTATTGGTTAGAGTTGAGCCGGATAGTCGTTTCAGACGAGTATCCGGTACAGATAAAACAGTATTGACGAGCACGAGCATGATCCGAGTAAAACTCATCAATCTCTGTGTTCGTGCTGAAGCAAAATCCTGATTGGTTAACTGACTGTCTTCACACTCTGTGATTGGTCAATCACACAGCACCCACCCCTCCCTACACAGACACGTCTCTGCAGCCTCTCTCGCGCGCACACACACACACACACAGAGGACCTGATCTCTCTCTGTGCTTGGCCTGACTCTAGCTCACGTTGTTGTGTCAGTATTCCTTAATTTTTCTTCAGTTCGCCTCTGTTTTGGTTTGTATGATATTTAAAGTTACTTGGTGAACTTGTTTTGTAACGTACGCAGTGCATTTGACAAGACACAGTTGAAAATGGCTCGTGTTCTTTCGGTCACTGCCTCCACTCTGGTCGGGTTTTTTTTAACCGTTTGCTGGCTGGTGATATAAAGTCAGTTGGAAAACTTGTACTGCTTGTACTAAACACGGTACTTTTGAGAAGAATACAGTGAACAAGGCTGATATATTATTTCCCTGTTTGCCATCACTGGATTTTGCATGAATCACCAAGTTCACACAGGTCATTAAAAATAGTCACCTCTTTCTCTCCCTCTCACTCAGTCACACAAACATGCACACAGACACACATGCACAGACACCTTAATCAAAATGCCAAGAACGTAAGGTAGTAAAAATAAATAAATAATTGAAAAAAATCACAGCTTGATCATATAATAAAATAAAAAAAATCATAATAAAAAAAAAGAAAGTTGTGTTGAGTATGACAACTCTTGTTCATGCATACTGAGTTCATAATTTTCTCTTACATGAATCTCAATTCTGAGGCTGTTCTGTTATTCATTCATATCCTTAAGAATATTCATGCTCTGAGTTTATAAAAAACTTGTTCTATAAATAGTTCCTCTACTATTGTGATCAAAAACATTGAATCTCAATTCTGAGGTTGTTCTGTAAATATTCATTCATACACTTAAGAATATTCATGTTCTGAGTTCATAAAAAAACTTGAAACTGGAAACAGTTCTCTTTTGTGATCAAAATCATTGATTTGAATCTCAATTTTGAGGCTGGTCTGTTAATAGTTCCTTTACTATTGTGATCAAAAACACTGACTCTCAATTCTGAGGCTGCTCTGAAAATAGTCATTCATACACTTAAGAAAATTCATGTTCTGAGTTGAATGAATGAATGAATGAATGAATGAATGAATGAATATAGTTATAAGTTCCTAAAAAAAACATTGTTCTGTAAATAGTTCTCTTACTTTTGTGATCAAAAACATTGATTTGAATCTCAATTTTGAGGCTGTTCTGTAAATAATTTTCAAATAAACAATAAATATAGCATCTTCTGATCAATCCATATCAATTTCAGGCATAAAATAATGTACAGATGTAAGCCCCACCCATTTCTGGTTAAACCACACCCACTTGTTTAGGCCCCACCCACTCCGAGTACAGATACCGATAATTTAGATGGTTGAACAGATACAGATACAGATAGTGGTGTACTAGCTCATCCATATTATTTGGTTAAGAGTGTTGTAAATTACGTCCAAACAATTTTGTATCTGACGGCCCTGTAACCAGAGCCCTGATGGGACTAAAGACATGCTGAGGGATTGGCTATGAATTTGGTATAAATCTAATAGTTGACTGAGTTGGTAGAATATTTTGGCAGATGGTTCGGCTGGGCCTTTATATTATTACATTCAAATTGACTTGACTTTAGCAGTACCTGTACTGGTCCTCTGTATAAAGTATTTGTTTTTTAAATGCATCACCACTGCCTGAGACCAAATTAGGGGTATCCTTCCCCTATCAAATATTACAGCACTCGTAACAAAGCGATATCCATGAGTTTGCCTCCTGAAGAAGACCCTGGAAGAGGACCCTAGAAGAAGATAAGAAAGATGTGTTCTTGCTTCCCTAATTAAAATGTTGTGCTGCTAAATGTTAACACATATAGGCCACAGTTGTTTTTGGAGATGTCTTCTGTGTTACCTTTTTGATCAATTAATTTTTCATTTTGATTCACTGATATGGGGTCTAGATTTTTGTATGATACACTGGGCAGTGATGAATCTTTGAAGCGTCAAGTCTGGTAATGACGTCCTACATACGTACATCATTTGTGCTATTGACATACGAGGTCTGTTAGAAAAGTATCGGACCTTTTTATTTTTTGCAAAAACTATATGGATTTGAATCATGTGCGCTTGCAACAGCCAAGCTTGAACCTTCGTGCACATGCGTGAGTTTTTTCATGTCTGTCGGTTGCGTCATTCGCCTGTGGGCAGGCTTTGAGTGAGCACTGGTCCACCCCTCTCGTCGGATTTTCATTGTCAGGAAAATGTCTGAAAGATGTGCGGAGGCATTCGTGCGTCGAGACGAAGCCGCAATGGCAGAGAACAAAAGCAAGTCCGTGTTGGAAGTCTCACGGGACATGTTGTAACATGCCCAGCTCTCCACAATTTCTCGGATACTCACTCGACTAAAAAGCCACCGAAGGCTGTCTGAATCTTCTGAAGAAAGGAAGGAAGACCTAACGCCATTGCGGCTTCGTCCCGACGCGTGAATGCCTCCGCACGTCTTTCATTACAAAATCTCCTGTAACAGTGGAATCTGATGAAAAATGGCTGATGTCCACCTTTTCTTCTATTTCTCTGGTAGTCACACGACTTCCTGGATCAACACAGCCTTCACTTTGGAAATGATCTGGTCATTTCAGCCTGTCGATGGCTGCTCGAAGCGCGGCGCGCCCTCAGCCGCTGTGGGCCGTCTTTAATCCGGTTGTAATGCTCCTTAATCTGTGTGATGCCCATAGGATTTTCACCGAAAGCCATCTGAATTTTCCGAATGGTTTCCACCTGGCTGTCTCACACAGTTTCTTGAAAAATTTGATGCAACGCTGCTCCAGCCGTTCAGACATTTTCCTGACAATGAAAATCCGATGAGAGGGGTGGACCTGTGCTCACTCAAAGCCTGCCCACAGGCGAATGACGCAACCGACAGGGTGATTGGTTGTTGGTAAGGTGCAGATGTATCTAACAGATTAATCTTTGGGAATTGATGGGGAGATAATTCAATTCCCATTCAATGGTCTTATTAATTTAACGGTTAGTGACAATTTGGATGTGACACCTTGAATGGTAGTTCCCTCTCACACCTTACTGCCCCTGCCTTGTTGACATGTTGTGTCAGGCATGTATGGAAAACGGGATGGCTTATGACGGGTAAGATATCGGCTCATACATGAGAATTGAATTAGGCCAAAATGATCTTTATTGTTGACATGATAGACTCGTCAAGAGGGGGAGTTGTTGGATAATATCTGTGCTAATTCTTTATTTTATGTTAGCTATCAAGTATTTGTGTTATTTGTTTGGAAGTTCTGAGAAATATATATATATGATGAAGTTTTACTTCATCATGTGTTCAAGTTTTAGACAAAGGGAGATCTCCCCGTGTTGGTGAGAGCTAGTAACATTAGAAATGTGAGACTAAACCATACCTATTGTTAACACCCACAAGGTATAAAAAGTGTCGTATGACTCATTTTAGGTGCCTTTCACAAGATGGACACTGTCTGTGAGGGTCCCAGGCCTGGTTTTTAATGTGACCTTTAATAAACTCAAAATGAGGAATACAGTGGTTTGATTTTTGATAAGGGGCAGAATCTTGCATATAAGAGCCGGGGGAAATAACATGATGCTTCTTCACAATGCAAGTCATACTCCTCATCTGAGTCTCTATAAGTATCCGTTCTTTTGACACAAAGCTAATCCAGTGGTACCCAAGGATCCTCCAAAAAGACCTAATACCAAACGCATCCAGCAGGGGTGTCGGACTGGGGGGGTAAAGGGTACTATGTACCCAGGGCCCAGAGCATGGGGGAGCCCACAAAAAAACGGCATTAAATACATTTTTGCGTTGCATGTTATTAATGTCAATACAATTCATGTTGTAAAAGAATATCAGAATGAATGTATAAATGTTGCAAAACATAATTCTGCTCTAACAATAATATTGAAAGATCTCTGAGGGCCCTTCCCACCCCTGCACAGTTGTACAATGGTTTAGTTCAGGCCCGCACGCTGACACACACACACACGCACACACACATACATTCCAAATTAAAATAGTTGTCAACTAATTTAGTCATCAATTAGTTGTTAAATAACTTTGTTTTACCGCAAATGTTTTGTTTCTTCCATATAAATCAACCATTTCTGCAGCGCGGCTTTGCTTTGAACCTTGAACCAATCGCAGCAGTGATTCGTAGATCGAAGCAGTGCTTCGATCTGGTGCGTTGTTGATTCAGTGTTTTATTTCGCTTAATCTTCATTTTTCCCCATTAAAACACCAAAGAGCATATGTGTTTGAGTAATATTTACCTTTTGATGTTAATCTGACCTGTTATGGTCTTCTGAAACAGTTGATAGATGTATTTTATAACTTAAAAACGGGACAGATGCTAACGCGTTAGCATGTCTATGGCGTTTTCAATGTTGAAGTTAGCATTAAGCTGTTTGCAGCTGTCAGCACATTTGTTTTCTGTATAATAATTCATGGCTCAGCGTTTGTTGTCGTAAAAGAGTCAAATGTATTACAAATTGTAATATTTTATTCATTTATTTTTATTTATATATCAATAATAATAATAGAAAATAATGGCAAAACTCACATGTAAGTAAAAAAAATGATTAATCGAAAAAATAATCGACTGATGAACTGATTAGTAAAATAATCGTTAGTTGCAGCCCTAGTGTTTAGGCTGAAATAAAATATGTCTTTCCTAAAAAAATCAAAGTCCGGATTTCAAAAAAAGAAGAGAAAAAAGGACAGGGAAGGAAAACTAAAACTAAAAGAAAAGCAGCTGCTAACCAAATTCTTTGAAAAGAGAGGTGAGCTTGAAAGCTAGCCATATTGAGTTGGGGGGTCTGGGGGACCAAATTGCACCATTCCTGTGCATTTTAACAGACGGGAATGCACTAAATTGCACCATTTTTCTAGAAAATGGTGCAATTTGGTCCCCCAGACCCCCCAACTCAATATTGCTCCCCCAACTTTAAAAAGGGTTCTGACTCTCAGGTGTGATCTAAGGTATACATGATTTAGACCTGGTTTGACGATGCATTAGAAATTTGGTGTTTGCGTTAATAAAAAGAACATAACAGTGTGTGTGTGTGTGTGTGTCGGGGGGGTCTTCAATATGGCTAGTACCTAGGGCCCAAAATTTGGTGCTGCTCCCCTGCATCCAGTCATTGCTGTAGATCACTGGTTACCGTCCAAGTCTCACAACCATACAGTAAGACAGCAAGCCTATTGTACTTCAGTAAAATAGCTTTTTGTTTTTGTCAGAGCAGAATTTGACACTCTATTTCATTTATTTATTTATTTTTAGCTGAGTGTCACAGCAAGCTTTTGGACTTAACTGATGGCTCTCGTTTGAATGATGCAATAGAGGAAACACATAAATGGGAGAAACTAATAGACAATATTGCACAACATCTTTGGAATGGCATAATTAAATACTGAATAAATTAAGTAACTAATGGTTACTTCCTACCAGCTGTTTCCTGTTGACAATCATGGGCTTGTATTTATTGTCAATTTGAAGCACACTGATGCTCTCATAAGCTCCATTTACAGTGGGAGAGGGAACTGAAAGCAACCTCCATCTGGTGGCAGTCCTCATTCAAAGACAAAATGCCACAACTGGCAAAAAGCATTTCAAAGAAGAAAACAACAACGTAATATGAAGAGAGGCAGTGCAGTTTAGTGTTTTTGCCTTTGTAGATTCTGATTTTTACATTTAAAATTATAATAAGAGCTCTTACTTCTCGCAACAGCTGATCAATCCCAAACACCTCTTGTACCAAGTCCGGAGAGCACATGCAGTGCAATAACAGTTGATAGAACAATGAACCAAATTGTTCCAGAGCTGACAGCACTGACATGAAAAGAATTATTATGGTGGAAAGGGGTTGTAAGGTTAGAGGTCTGGGGTTAGAGGTAAGGGGTCTGCACTCTTTACTGTCAACAGAGTCATTGTTGTCCCATCTTCCACAAATAAAATTCTTCTACAGCCACAAAGTACATTTAACCTTTAAAATGAATGAATAACGATAACAAAGTTTATAAGGTTTTTCTATATACAGTTCACTCACTCACTCATCTTCAACCGCATATATATATATATATATATATATATATATATATATATATATATATATATATATATATATATAGTTATTGTTGACATTGATAAAATATATATATCAAATTGTTGTTTTTGTTTTGTTTTTTTACAGCCCCAAATCAGAAAATTTTGGATGATACAAAAAAAGTGGTGATGAGGGGGAACATATAATGATCCTGACATTTTCTTTGACTTCTGTTTACGTAATTGCAGACTGTATGAAATCAACATATTTCATGGGTGGTCAGCTTTATTTTATTTGTATTTGTATTAATATACATCCATTGCTACATTTAAGGCCTGCAGCATATATATATATATATATATATATATATATATATATATATATATATATTTTTTTTTTTTTTTTTTTTTTTTTTTTGGACAGGGCAGTTTATTCTAAATGTAAGAATTAGTTAATCATTTTTCCAGCCAGTTTTCTTGAGAAATGTCAGGGGATGAAAACATGAACATTTCCAAGTCACTGAATATTTCTTAGACTTCATTTACATCAGTCATTCAGAAATACAAACAGTGTGGTACTGTATGGTAAATCTGTGTCAGGTAGGCAGTTCTCAAAAACTAAATGTCCATGCTGGAAGGAGACACGTGAGGGAAGCCACCAAGACACAACTCTGGAAGAGCTTTTGGCTTCTGTGAGTGTGAGTGGAAAAACTGGGAACAGTGCAACATTTTTATTTTTATCTTCATTTTACATATAGTCCCAACTTTTTCTCATTTGTGGTTCTTTCTGTTGCATTTCTGAAATTACAGAACTGCTGTTAAGTGTTCATATTTTATTGTTTGTTTTTTTTAAACTTTGTAGAACAAATGTAAACACCAAACTCTTATAAATAAGGAAAAAATACATGGACGTGCAGGAAAACTCTGATATAAATTCAACAGAACAGTGCTGATTGATTGGACTCCCCATGTATTCTGAAAATAAATAAGAATAAAAGGTAACTCACTTTGAAATGAATAAAACATATAGCTGCAACCTAATAACTTTGAAAAATAACATATAAATCAGCCAGTTTGTATTTTTATTATGACTCAAGCTCATTTTAGTGTGATGAAGTCATTCTGTTTTTTCTCCTCCTCAGTCACATTTTGTGCTTGAACATAACTACATCAAATGAAGATCTAGTAAATACCTTTGGAAAATAACAGCCTATTAAACCTATTCACCTGTTTAATGTTATCTTTTTGCTTCTGGACATCTCTGCAGAGTTTCTCCACATCAGTATTTTTTAACACATGTATGTGTGATTTTTATTTAGTTCATTCACATATTCTCATTTTTTTAAAAGGAATTTTGATTTATTTTGTCTGTGACAATGCATTTTGCGTAAGGGCTCCTTCACACATAACACGACATTGGGCAAAAGAAAAAGAAACCAGAAGAAAATCAGCGAACCAAAAACGAAATGGGGAACTGCGAAACGTTCAACCTACTGTCGGGAGGGACACATGGTCGGACAGGTGTGCACAATACCGTGGCAGTGCTTTCGTACATGCTTGTGTTCACCCACACGAACACAGTGTGAGCATGTGGAAAGTCCACACACAGCAGCAGAGCAAAAAAAAAAAAAAAAAAAATTTATAATACTTATTTCCTTTTACCTCACGTGAAAAGCCAAAGATCGTTTTCAGGAGTGATATGTTACTATTTGGCCTGTTTGAATAGCCCCCTGGGTGCTCCAATGAGTACATACTACTGGGCTCCAATGCGCCCAGCACCATTACGCACAGCGATCAGTGAAAGCAGATGGAGAGCCTCTGATGACAATCTCACGTGCTAAAACAAAGAGTGTGTAACTATCAAGATTGCTCCACTAGTTTGCATGGGAATGTTACTGGATAACTCTGTTGCTTTCTCGGCGTAAAGCACTGTTTACCATATCAATGGAGCGAGGGGGAGGGCCACTCCTCAGACTGTAAGGAGCTAAAGTGGGCCAAAGTGTGAATGAAAGCTGCTTTAGGAGCAGCACAGAACACTCTAAAACACAGTAGAAGTTTGTGATGTAACCTTTGTGTAATAGCAGACAGAAATGACTTTGAGATGAAGACAAAAAAACGCATAGACCATTTTGTATATATTGTTCAAAATGTGCATTTGTGTTTATTGTTTGAACGTTTTTGTGTAGTCTTTCACACAAGACCTCAAATTACTTTTATAAAGTGTCAAAACAGTTGTTACCTCCGCCAAGGAGGTTATGTTTTCGGTCGAGTTTGTTTGTTTGTTTTTTATTATAGTTTGCTGTGTGTTTTGAATAAATGTGCGTGGAAAATTATTTCCGCTTTACTTTTTTCCTTTCTTATTTCTGATTGTAAACCTTTATTACACTTATAAAACACAACAAAAGCACATATATTATGAAACCACAGGTTGCCCTGAAAAAAAGAGACATAAAACTTGATTGTGGGATGCAGGGAGAGCTGTTAACAGCAATAATAAAACATTTATACCAGGTGAGTGAACTGTCCAAACAATGCCCTCGGACCCCATAGATTACAATGTTGGGAAATCCCACTGTGACACGTGCCTTGCGGGGGCATCCTGTGGGGTGATTCCTTGCCTGACACGATATTCACCGGCATTGTGTTGCGCTGACGCAGTGGTCAGCTGAAGCGATATGTGCTTTAATTAATTTCCACGTGAGGACAGCATGTCGACGTCCACGCCTCACGGTAAATTTACGTGACTTGATGTCCTACAAGCCACGACAGGTGTTCCCTAGCTGTGACTTGTGAGCAGATATCTGAACAGCTGCAGGTCACAGGGAGATGCCCACCTTTTTCTGTGGACCTCGCCTGTGCACAGAAAAAAAGACTCACTCTCTGTACATTCTGTGATTATTATTTTATGTATGTATTATTTGTTTGTCCTGCATCTGTCTGATGTCTGTGTTTGTAATGTAACATCTTGCGTGCACAGTCATGTCCAGCTGACAGTCGGTGGTCAGCTGACATGCGCTATATGTCCACAGCAAAGCCTATGAGCAAAGCGATCACAAATGATCGCTTTGCTCATAGGCTCAGATGCTGGCCGGTCCTCATGTGATCATGTCGGTACGTAATTATCAGCATGTCATGAGGGCAGGGGCAGCCGCACACACGTGCATTGCGTGTTCACCAGCTGAGTTGCAGTCCATAGCGGTCAGCTGTTTCAGCAGCGCACTGCACTGGACAGCGACTGAACTCCAGGACCCTCAGCCACAGCTGATAATGTTGGATTCATGGTGTACGAGGTCTGTTAGAAAAGTATCGGCCCTTTATATTTTTTGCAAAAACCAGATGGATTTGAATCACGTGTGATTGCGTCAGACAAGCTTGAACCCTCGTGTGCATGCGTGAGTTTTTCACGCCTGTCGGTTGTGTCATTCGCCTGTGAGCAGGCTTTGTGTGAGCAGTGGTCCACCCCTCTCGTCGGATTTTTATTGTGAATAAATGTCTGAACGATTTGTAGCTTTGCTGCATCAAATTTTTCCAGAAACTGTGAGAGACCTCCAGGTGGACACCATTCGGAAAATTCAGATGGCTTTCAGCGACAATTTTATGGGGATTACACAGATTAAGGAGTGCTCCAGCCGGTTTAAAGACCGTCCACAGCATCTGAGAGCGCGGCACGCTCCGAGCGCCGATCGACAGGCTGACACCCCGCTGAAACAACCAGATCATTTCCAGCGTGAAGGCTTTGTTGATCTGGGACGTCATCTGACTTTCACAAAAAAGGCAAGAGACGTGGACATCAGCACTTTTTCGGCACATTCTACTGTTACAGGAGTTTTTTTCAAGGAAAGAGAAGCGGAGGATTGCACCACCGTGCCGCTCATGGCGCAGGACAAAACCACCTCCGTGTTGGTCTCACAGGACGGCTTTCTGGTGGCTTTCAGATGGCTTCTGGTTGCTTTTCAGTCGTGTGAGTATCCGAGAAATTGTGCATGAGCTGGACATGTCCCAAAATGTCCTGTGAGGCTTCATCATGGCGTTGCTTTGTGCCATGCGGCTCCTTCACGTTGGAAATGATCTGGTTGTTTCAGCGGGGTGTCAGCCTGTCGATCGGCGCTCTCAGACGCTCTGGGCGGTCTTTAAACCAGCTGGAGCACTCCTTAATCTGTGTAATTCCCATAAAATCATCGCTGAAAGCCATCTAAATTTTCCGAATGGTGTCCAGCTGGAAAAATTTGATGCAGCAAAGCTTCAAATCGTTCAGACATTTATTCGCAATAAAAATCAGACGAGAGGGGTGGACCACTGCTCACACAAAGCCTGCTCACAGGCGAATGACACAACTGACAGGCGTGAAAAAACTCACGCATGCGCACGAAGGCTCAAGCTTGGATGATGCAATCACACGTGATTCAAATCCATATGGTTTTTGCAAAAAATAAGAAGGTCTGATACTTTTCTAACAGACCTCGTATGTGTGTGTGTTTGGGGGAGGGGGGGGAGCACACTCCATGAGCCATATGTGTTGGGGAGAGATGACACACATTCCACAAGCCATTTGTGTGTGTGGGGGGGGGGGGTGCCATTTGGCACAGTCACGCCATGCCGGCTAGGTTATGCCACACTCATGTGGCACTGACTACTCTCGTGCTAGGAGCGCAAATAAGCCCACCTTTTCTAAGTGTACAGCGAGTGGTGTTGGATGTTTATGTGCGTCACCTGGAATTTGGCCGACACCTGCCGAGAGAGAAGTCGAATGGGCACTCGCATGGCACTCACTATCTTTCAGCTGCTAGTGTGTGTGAATGGTTGTCGTGACAGCTGTACGAGGCATTTGAGGCAGCGCCGATGTTTCACAAGTGGCATTTGACTCCTCCTCCGTGCACCATTCTTCCTCAAGCCTGTCATGTGTGAAGCAGCCCTAAAATAACATCAATGTCATCTCCTAAACTCAGTATAATTGTCGCCGATGCGCACATGTTGTGAACAGGACAGTACTGTCAGTACCACACCGGTTGTGAAAGTGGAGCGATAAATAATGTGGTTCACAGTTTTGTTTTTTCTTAACATGCTTTCACACTTAGGCTAAAATACTCCCTCTCTGCTCCGTGCTTGCTGTCTCACATGTTGTTGTGGGTATGCTTGTCTGTGCCTTTGTTTATGTTGTTACTGTCTTTCTACCCCAGTTTACACTGTCACTTTGCTCTGGTTGATTGTGTACTTTTGTTCCCGGCTTTACTCTGCTGAGAGTTTCAGTATAGTTGGTTATGTTATTATTGGTGTACATCCTATCTTGTGTGAGTTCATTTTAGTTTAGCCTCTGTTGCTTTCTCACACTTTTTCTTTCACCTATGAAGTCCATGTTGGTTGTTGTTTCTCACATGTTGGTTTTGCTACCTCCCCATTATAGTTTGCAATCATCATGTTTAACACCTGCAGATATCTGTTTACCTTTTGTTGTTAGTTGTCACATAACCTTTGACCCCATCACACACCTGTCCTCCATTTTGTTCAGTCAGTTCCTAGTGTGCAATTGCTCCTCCTCCTTCTCCTCATTTGGCACACCTGTTGCTCATTAGTTTGTTTTGTATTTAAGCCCTCGCCAGTTGTCTGTTCACTTGCCTTCAGATTCACTGTGTTCCAGCTGCTCTTTCTGTGAGGACTTTGTGATTATTGGACTGTTTCTGTGGTTGCTGGGGGTTGGTTCTTGTGTAGTGTTTTTCTGTTTTTTAAACTCTGCTCCTCCAGCCCCGTATTAAACTCATTTTTAAAGCTTGTTTGCATTAAGGGATTTTGGATTGGGAAAATAAATCACCTTGGCATTTTGCATCTACCTCCTGTGGCTGGCTGCCTGCATGTTTGGGGGTTCAATTTTGACTGTGTTTGAACACACACATAACACATGCACTGATGTTCTCACCTTTACTCAGTAGAATGGAGCTTCTGAGTCCAAAAACAAAGGTCTCACCTTCGTGAAGATACTCCTTGTGATTGGTTGCCTGCAAAGGTGATACAGTTACATCACAGTGTCACTGAAATCCTCTGAGATTTTGCAATTAATAGACGCTGCCATGTAGAAGGAACAAAAAAGCATTCACAGACAATGAGCCTTTAATGTTTAGGGAGCCACTGTGGAGCATCTGCATGTGGCTCCGGAGTCACGGGTTGCTAACCCATGGGTTAGACCTTTTCCATGTGAAGAACCTCGAGGCAGTGTTGTTGTGATTTGGTACTGTATGAATAAAATAAATTGAAAGAATTACATCCGCGATACTTAAAAAAATAAACAAGAGCCAACATAAACACACTTATACATCATATTGCATGTGCATGTGTGACCAAGGCCAGCAGGAGTTGCTGTGCAATAGTAGTCACTAAACCTCACTTCCCAACCACTAAAATGACCCAGAGCCTGGGTTTTGGACTTCTGGTTAGATCGTCTGCCTCCCATGCCAGAGATCATGAGTTTGCTCCCAAGGGGAGTAACTGGGAGGAGTCAACACAATGCAGAGGAGATGGAGAGAGAGAGTACAGCCACTAAATTGGTGCCGTGACCTGGAGGGAAGTGAGGTTTGGGGGTGAGTGTGACAGTGGCCAGCAGGAGTTGCTGTTCACAGGGCCAGAGCACCAGGTTTTGGCGTCTGGTTAGAGCGCCCGCAGAGAAACAAGACACTTTGGCAGACAATGTCGTTTACCAGGAAATTTTCTCTGAAATAAGGTGACAATGTTCTTATTAATATTATACTTACTCTTTTTCTTTTGACTGCTCCTTAGGAGTTGCCACAGCAGATCAATTGTTTCCATCTCACTCTGTCCCCTGTAACTTCCTCTGTTGCACCAACCACCTGCACATCCTCCCTCACCACATCCATAAACATCCTCTTTGGCCTCCTACCTGATGGCTCCATCCTCAGCATCCTTGTCTCTATATACCCTGGGTTCCTCCTCTGCACGTCTAAACCATCTCAATCTCACCTCTCTGACATTGTCTCCAAACCGTCCCACCTGAGCTGTCCCTCTGATATGTTCATTCCTAATCCTGTCCATTCTCATTACTCCCAAAGAGAATTGCAATATCTTCAGCTCTGCCACCTCCAGCTCTGCCTCCTGTCTTTTTGTTAGTGCCACCATCTCTAAGCCGTACAACATAGCTGGTCTCACTACTTACTGTCCTGTAGACTTCCCCCATTCACTCTTGCAGATATTCTTCAGTCATAAATAATTCTTGCCACCTTTCTCCACCCACTCCACTCTGCATGCACTCTCTTCTTCATCTCTCTCCCAAACTTTCCATTGTTTTGGACAGCTGACCCCAAGTATTTAAACTCATCTCATTCACACACATGTACTCAGTCTTGCTCCTACTGATTTCATTCCCCTTCTCTCCAGAGCATATCTCCACCTCTCCAGGCTAGGCTCAATCTGTTCTCTACTCTCACTACAGATGATAATATCATCTGCAAACATCATAGTCCATGGAGATTCCCATCTGATGTCATCTGTCAATCACCATTGTGAACAAGAAAGGACTCAGAGTTGATCCTTGATGTATCCCACCTTCACCTTGAATGAGTATGCTTCCTACTGTCCATCTCACCGCTGTCACACTATCCTTGTACATGTTCTGCACTACCCTCACACACTTCTCTGCCCTCCAGACGTCCTCATACAATACCACAACTCTTCTCTTGGCACCCTGTCATATGCTTTCTCTAAATCCACAAACACACAATGTAAGTCTTTCTGGCCTTCTCTATACTTCTTCAACAGTATTCTAAGAGCAAACATTGCATCGCAGTGCTCTTTCTCTACATGAAACCATATTGCTGCTCACAGATCTTCACCTGATTTTCTAAGACTAGTTTATACTACTCTTTCCCATATCTTCATGCTGTGGCTGACCAACTTTATGCCTCTGTAGTTACTGCAGCTCTGCACATCACCCTTGTTCTTAAAAATAGGAACCAGCACACTTCGTCTCCACTCCTCAGGGTTCCTCTCACTTTCCAAGATTTTATTAAACAATATGCTTAGAAACTCCACTGCCATCTCTCCTAGACATTTCCATGCCTCCACTGAAATGTCATGTGGACCAACTGCCTTTCCACTCTTCATCCTCTTCATAGCAGCCCTCACTTCTTCCTTACTAATCTCTTGTACTTCATGATTTACTCTCGTCACATCATTCAGCCTTTTCTCTCTCTCATTTTATTCATTCATTCAGAATATTCCCTCCACCTTCTCAACACACTCTCCTCACTTGTCAGAACATTACCATGTGCATCTTTTACCAACCTAACCTGCTGCACATCCTTTCCAGCTCTGTCTCTTTGTCTGGCCAATCAGTGCAAGTCCTTTTCTCCTTCCTTCCTGTTAAACTTCTAGAACTCACGACATGCCTTTTCCTTACCTTTTGCCACTTCTCTTTTCGCCTTACTCCACATCTCTCTATATCTCTCTGACTATTGCAAAACGGTTTCTGCCAACCTCTTTCTCCTTATGCTTTCCTAGACATCTTCATTCCAGCACCAAGTCTCCTTGTCTTCCTTCCACTGTCCAGATGTCACACCCAGTACCTTCTTAGCTGTCTCCCTCACAACACCTAATCATGTTAGCATACTACAGCAAACAGTTTCCAATTGTTGAAATTGCTTCCCGTCCATCGAGTGGCTCTCACCTGGTCACTGAATTTCACACAACAGTCTTCCTCCTTCAGCTTCCACCATCTGATCCTTTGAGCTCTCACTCCCCTCTTCTTCTTTACCTCTAATGTCATCCTACAAACAACCATCCTATGCTGTCCAGCTACACTCTCTCCTGCCACCACCTTACAGTCTCCAATTTCTTTTAGCTTGCATCTCCTACAAAGAATGTAGTCCACCTGTATGCACATTACTTCACTCTTATGTCACCCTGTGCTCCTCCCTTTCCTAAAGTAGGTATTCACCACATCCATCCATTTTGCAAAATCAACTATCATCTGTCCTTCCACATTCCTGTCCTTGATACCATATCTAACCGATTGTCTCCCCGTGTTCAGTATTTGTCAATAAACGTGTGTGTAATGTTGTGAATGTCGCACACTGTCAGCGGCACACCTCATGTTTTTTACTTCAGTGCGTGTGTGCTGCTCGGAACAACAGTGTTTATGGCCTTACACACACACACACCCATGAAGTTTTTTCCAGTTTCATGATTATTAAATAAAGGTTAAATTAAATAAAATATTCCATTTTACAGGGTAGCAAATAAACTATCCCTGCATGTCGCCACGTTATTTCCAGTCACCTGTAGTTCACACTCCGTATAAACTGTTTTTTGTGTTCATGTTGTCTGACGTGACGTAGTGGGGATGTCCAGCTCCAGGCCTTATTTACATGGATTTGCATATTTAAATAAGGAAGAAGTCAGCGGGTCAAAGAGCCTTTTCGTATCATGCACCCACCCTGTGGAATAGTCTTCCTGCGACCGTGAAGCAGTCGGAGTCCGTGGACATTTTTAAGTCAAGACTGAAAACCTATTTTTATTCTCTTTCTTATGAATAGTTTTTATTTTTTATCTGTTTTATTCTTTTACATCTGTTTTAGTTATGTATTTGAATTTTTTTAATTCAATTTTAATTATTTATTTAAATTTTATGTTGAATTGTTTCATGTAAGGCACCTTGAGACGGCTTTTGTTGTGATTTGGCGCATTATAAGCTAATTAAATTGAAATTAAATTGATGTGGCCAGGGTGGAGTTTATTGTGTGTGCATGTGCGCTCAATTCCACATTCAGCGGGATGTACAAACAGAACGTGTGTGGATCTATGCTTACACAGAGTTTGATCCATCTGATTTTTTTTTTTTTTTTGTGCTTACACCAGTTTCTGGGTTTTGGCATACATCATCATGTTTCAGTAGGAAATACACGCAAGCCTTTGTACATGAGATCCCTGATATTAACCCAATTGAACACCTTTTGGAGATTTTGGATGGACATGTTCAACATTGTTCTCCATCATCATCATCAAATCACTCCAATTATGCCCATGAAAAATTAATCATAAAACCTACAGTATCAGAAGACTTCATCTGAAAATTAATGCACAAAATATGGTGGATCTTGTGACATCTTATGCTTAATATTGTTATTCTTACCCTAATCCTAATGTGCATTTCTTAATGCTGAATATGAAATGCAGAAATGAGCAGTATGCACAAAATATTGTGCTTAATTTTTTGTGAGACATCATATGAAATGCAGAAATGAGAATACAATGAAATGAGCAATTTCTTTTGGCTTTGTCCCTTTTGCTTGGGGTCGTCACAGTGGTTCTGAAAGGAATTCACTTGTTGATTTGGCACAGGTTTTATGCTCGATGCTCTTCCTGATGCAACTCCTGATGGACATGGAAAATGGGGTTTCAAACCAGGAACCTTCTGTTTTGCAAACAAGTCAAATTTGTATGCATCAAAACACCACCATCAAAACACAGAATGATGGAATGTCTTTCAGTAGAATGGTGTTTCCATTCATCTGGGAGAATGGACTTATCCAGTCAGTGCCAAGGTGCACTGAATCTGTTCTGGTGGCACATGGTGACCCAGCACCTTACTAATAAATATTATGTTGGTTTTCCTTTAATTTATCACCCATGTGTAGGTCATAGCAGGACTAACATACACAGATCACAGTCATAACCTCAATTCCTCCTCAAGGCAAACCTCAGTCTTCATTTATCATGCATGTCCTATGAATACATGATGAAAGCAGAGCATCTCGAGGAAACACGTGTACATTGGAAGAAAATGGAAACAAAATTTCCACAGAAAGGGCCTAAGCGAATGTACAAATCTCTATTTGAAAAACCATGATAAACAATCAGACAGATTATATTATTGGTTTCATTCATGTTCCACCCAAAATATACATGTGATTACTTGTCATAATACAAACCACTTTGAGGGACATTGATACTCCTGACACATTTCCTACAAACCCATACCACTTTTAGGTTGCCCCCACCATTGTTGCACAAAAATGAAAAAATTGGCATATATTACATTACATGTCCCATAGCCTAAAAGGTTGAAAAGTAGAACATGTAAATGGAGCTTAATTCCTGTAGCAGCAAAATTATAGTAAGATAATGAGCTAAGTGACCTCAGAGTGTTTATAAAACATGCTGAGGTTAACATCTGTGAAATTGTCACAGTGGCATTTGTTTGACACAGAGGCAGCTCCAGATGTTTGTTCTGGGTGAGACAAGGCATTGGCATGATTGCATTGGACCACCCTAGGTTTTGTAGCAAATTTGAAAATTTACTTTGTAAATTTAAATTTTACTACATTCCTGTTGTAGGCTCATACATACAATACACAACTGATAGCACTATCAATCGTAATTGTTTAAAAATCAAAATGTTGCCTTTCTAACAGGGTACAAATGCAAATTTGAAAATTAGTGAAATGTGCAGCCTGAACAATCGAAACAATACACAGCTAACCAGAAATTACAATAGAATAGATGCTGAAATAAAAAATATATTAAATTATGTAATAAAAAAATAACACAACAGAAAAAAAAAATGAAAATAGAAACTTCTATCCTTTGTGCAGGGGTGTTGACCAAGTGGTTAGTGTGATTGATTTCAATTTCAAAATGGAAGGTTCTGGGTTCAAGCCCCACCCCTTCCATATTTCTCCATGTAATTTCCATACTTCTCCTTTGTGTGTTCCAAGTATGGTTACTGGATGTAGTTGTTTGACTCAGAAATGATACATTTCTAATCATGTTAGCATACTACAGCAAACAAAATAGTAATTCACACCGCCTATGCTTTGACCACATTTACAGGCTGAACAATGAACCATTAGAATAATTAATTGAAACAAATGCATAAGAGAGGGATTTGAGCTCAAAATGTAAAATTTGCTTTGGTAATATCTGCATTTTCCTGAATTCACTTCAGTCACTGTGAACAAATTTCAGTGTCAGTCTGCTGCACAATGACCTGGATTCCAATCCGCTGGGAAGAAGGTATAGATGCAAGATAAAGTACACACGGGAGCTCAGGAAAGATTGGCTTTAACACATGCACCAATTACAGTGAGCACAGCGTGCATCCTTTTCCAAACGCTGCTGAGCATTCCACACAACCCCTGAGGAAACATCTGCTTCTGTGTATTCACACATCCCAGGTCTACCTCCAGTTCTGCATTTATTCTTGTTAGGCATACAGACATGAAGCAGTAAATAAACCAAACATAACTGCTGTTGGCTAAATAATGCAACATGTTTTTTTTCCTTTTTCAACCTTATACTCAGAAACTAAAATTAAAACTTACTGCCAAAACATATATAATACATCTGTGTTAACTTTATTTTATTTTTGTAGAAATAAAAAATATAACAGATATGATGTCGTACATTCTACATGCTTATCCAATATGACATTCATGTTTATAACAAACAAATCAACACAAGAGAAGAAAATCAACGGTGGCCTATAGATGCTTTTATAAACTTTTCAGAAAGTTATGGGTGATATTGTTATTCACTACATCAAATAAATTATGATGGAGTCCAAACTATTAAAAACTACAATATTTCCTGTACCCTTTATCAGTCAGGATTTCCCTCAGAGCCTGGTTTTAACTCTGTTTGCTTTACCAGTGACATGTGTTAGTTTCTCCACTACTGATGATTGATAGACTATTTAAACCCTGAATTTCTGTTCATGTATTGCCAGACACTTGTGTGCCGTGTTTGTCTGTTGCCTTGATTGCCTCGTTTTGCCTCGCCAGCTTCCAGAGCCACCTTTGATGATCCAGGCACTCTCCAAGAGGATCAAACCTGAATGCCACCCTGTGACCATGACTGCTTCTTCCAGCTGTGCACTTAAGATGCTGAAGCGTCCCACAGCAAAAGCTCAGGTAACCTGGCCTCCCCTCTGATTCCCATATTAGAGTGAACTGTCTTTTCCTGATGTTCCAGACGATTCTGGTACGGCTCCCAAGTGGACCTGGATCCTGGCTCTGACTACCTGTACAGCAACGTCGCTTTGGAATGCCTCGGCTCTTGGCGCAGAGTGCATCTTGACTACACGGCACTTAAGTTCCTCCTCGTCTTAGTGGGATCTTATTCTCACTTCTTCCTGTCTGTGACTGTGCTATGATAAAAAACTGTTCCAAGAACTCTTCCTAAGAATCACATGAATTCTGATATCAAACAATTGAAAACCCAGCTGTATCAAGTCCTGCTTAATTGGAACTGCATTACAACACACAACACTTGACGTCTGACCTTTGGATACAAATTCTGAACTATGAACAATTTCTGAACAGTTAACTTTATTTCTTAAGAAGATAGCTTTATTCCCTGACCTCTGAAACAACCTGTGTTAAACCTTTTATGAACTGTGACTGTTTTGAGGCTCCAGCATTACGAGTGCATTCACTCACCCTGTGTGTCTTTATTCCCCATAGTTCCTGGTCTCAGAGGCAAGCGTTCCACCTGGTCCTGAAGCCTTAGTTGATATTATCTTTCCAGACTGGCTCGGGATCCTGCAACTCCCTCCTTTAACAGCCAGGAGGCGGGCCATCTCTCCATAACGCAGGCACCCCAGCGCAGCAGCTTTACTTTATTTATTATAAATAAATATATTTTGCTTTGTACTCTTCTCCGTGTCCAGCTCCCGGCATTTGGGCCCATTGCCTGCAACGGTTCAGTTCCACCTGAACCTCTAACCATAACATTATCTTTAAAAGTGAATTATTTTGGGTAAACTATCCCATGGTTTTAATTAGGATTGAGCCAGATACTCCTTTCAGACGAATATCCGGTAAGCATTTTTGACGAGTACGAGCATGATACGAGTAAAACTCGTCAATATCTGTGCTCATGCTGAAGGAAAATTCTCATTGGCTAACTGACTGTCTTCACGCTCTGTGAGTGGCCAGTCACACAGAGCGTCTGCGCCTCACTACACAGACACGTCTCTCTGCAGCCTCTCGCACACACACAGACAGGATCTCTCTCTCTGTGCTTGGCTTGATTCTATCTCACGTTGCTCTCTCAGGACTCCTTAAGTTTTCTTCAGCTCGCCTCTTTTTCAGTTTGTATGATATTTAAAGTTACTTGGTGAAATTGTTTCATATCGTACACAGTGCTTTTGACAAGACAGCGCTGAAAACGGCTTGTGTCACCTCGGTAATTGCCTCCACTCCGGTCGGGTTTTTTTTTTTTTTTTTTTAACCGTTTGCTTGCTCTTGCTTGCTCTTCGTTTGGTTGGGTGATATAAAAGTCAATTGGCAAACTTTGCTCCTACTGAAAGCAGTGTTTTTGAGAAGAATACAGTGAGCAAGGCTGACATATTATTTCCCTGTTTGCCATCAATGGATGTTTGCATGAATCACCAAGTTCACACAGATCATTAAAACATAAACAGTCTTACAGAGCACCTACACACTTATAGCTGAACACACAAAGTAGCCTATATTAATATTTTTATTGGATATGACTGCATGTAGTATCTGACACTTTCTCACTGCAGTTCATAAAAATAAATTGGTCAGTCGAACCTCTCTCTCTCTCTCCCTTTCTTACAGTCACTCAGTCACACATACACAGACAGACACACACACACACACACACCTTAATCAATATTGTTTAACTTTGTGTGGGGAAAAAAAAAATGGTAAGAACATAAAAATAAATATTGAAAAAAAAAATCAGTTTGACCATAAATTTAAAAAAAAGAAAGTTGTGTTGAGTATGACAATTCTTGTTCATGCATACTTAGTAGTTCATAATTTCCTACTACTACACTGAATGTCAATTCTGAGGCTGTTGTGTTATTCATTCAAGAGAATGAATAACAGAATATTCATGTTCTGAGTTCATAAAAACTTGTTCTGTAAATAGTTCTCTTACTTTTGTGATCAAAAACACTGATTTGAATCTCAAATTAGAGGCTGTTCTGTAAGCAGTTTTCAAATAAACAATAAATATAGCAACTTCTGATCAATCCATGTCAATTTCAAACTTAAAAAAATAATGTACCAATTTAAGCCCCAGCCATTTTGGGGTAAATCACGCCCACTTCCGGTTTAGGCCCCACCCACTACGAGTACAGATACAGATCATTTAGATGGTTGAACAGATACAGATACAGATGGTGTACTCGCTCATCCCTAGTTTTAATAGAAAATCATGTTCATCCCTTCCTTATTTATTGATCATAACTCCTGTCTGAGGAACAGAGCACTAGGTCATAATCATTTCAAGCCATAAATAACTTGAAATGAAATTCTCTGTTTGCTTAAATATTTTTGTATTGTTATCATCATCATCCACCTGGGAAGGTTTTTACTTGAAGCCAATTTATTATCCAGAAATTTAAAGTCTTCCATCATTTAGTACAAAGGAAATCACTTCTTTATCATCTGTTCAAGAGTAGGAGTTTACTTTTGGATTTAGTATTTTGTAAATTGATCATAAAAGGCTAAATACAGCAATACTTGGTGGTTGCAAATGACACTGTGGGTCAGGTGACACAATGATGTTTTCTGAGTTAATGCACCTGTGTCCAGCATAGGTGGTAATGCAGAATAAAAAGTGTAGAAATATCTCAAAAGCAACAGCAATCAAAGAGGTTGTACGAGTATGTGAGAAGCACGCTTTGGAAGATCACAAAAGCACACTAGTTTCATTTGTGTGACAATTATGCAATTTCTGCTTATAAACTGAATCTTTCTATTTGAGGGGGAGCTCTTTTCAGTGTGGAAAATGTCAGAAATCAGTCAACATAATTGCCTTGATAAATAGATAAATGAATTAAATAATTTCTTAAGATGTAGTTCTGTGCTGTGATACAATCTGACCCAAGTCTCTGACTACAAGCCTTTTTTAATATGTATTTTCAGTGCACTCATGTTAACGTCTTTTATAGTTTCCTGCAGGATGTATAAGGTGCTTTCCAGTTTACTCTATTAAAGGAAGAGTAATATATGTACTCCATCTCTGCTAATTCAAAGGATATATTATGTGTTTTGAAAGACTTGCACAATCCCAGTTTACAGCACAGCAACCAAACTAAAACTTCAGACATGGTAATCATTTCTTTAAAAAATATTCCTTTTTTATCATCCACTGCAAATCACTGTCCTTATGGCTAATGAAATAATGAAATCATTTTATAATAAAATGAACAATACAGCATGTACACCAACTTTCCTGCTGGATCTCAAGTTTCTTCATAAAGCCAAAAATCACAGAATGTCTCCACCAATGTGTAAGCTTCTTGCATTTTAATTTGGTCAGCCATGATTGGTCAGAGTATCCTCACTTCTTATTTTGAGGGTTGCAGGTATGTAAACTTAAAGTGTCTTTGTTTTTAGAGAAACACAGGCTGTCTTTTGGCAACCATTTTTCTGTCGTATTGACTTATGTAGTGTGAACTACATTGTAATTTCTTTAATTTCTACAGTAATACAATAGTACCAGTAACGTCTTTGATTTTCTATTAATAAACTGACTGTGCCCACAATGCAATCAAAAATTCTCAAAGAGCAGCATTTGTTCATCAACAAATGCAAGAACTCTGGATTTTCAGAACTTGGTGGAACAAGACTTTCATATTGTACTTGCACATTGATTAAAAAAAAAATTTAAATCTTTTGTTTGGGGGGTCAGGTTCTTTCTTGGCTGCAGTGTGTATTGTATAATAATAGTACTTGTTGAGACTTATGGGGTACCTCAGGGTTCTGTTTTTGGTCCTTTGGTAATCTTGATTTATATAGCAGTTCTTAGATACATACTGCCAGTGGTGGGCACAGATAACCAAAAAATTAACTTCCATAACAGATAATCACATAACTGAAAAATTATCTTTGATAAAGATAAAACGATAAACCACCCAAAAATGTATCAGAAGTTACAGATAACCGATAAATTCCAGCATTGTCACTGGTATAGTTACAACTACTAACAAGCTGATTTTGAGCTTTAACACCGCGATCGCTTCTGGAAGCATCAAAAGCAACAACAGACCTAAACAACGAGTCAGCACTTCTGTCTTTCAGCGTCCTGCTCCCTGCTGGAAGCACCAGTTTACATGGCTTCCAGCACAGACGCAACTCAGAAGAGCCAAAAATTTCAACTCTAATGAATCACAGTGCTGCCATCAGGCCGAGGTCTTGGAAAATAAAGCCGTCCTGAGTTATGGTTTGGTGTATAAATACAATGAATACTGATAGAATAACTCAATTAGTCAATTCTGTCATTTGTGCAAAGTTAAGATATAACATATATATTTTAATGTTGAATAATGCACTAATTCTGAAGTTTTGTAACAAATACAGACAGATGCATTCTGGGTAAAATGTGCCTCCGCTACACTGATTGGTTGATTAATTCTATGTAAACCAACACATTAATGTGAGGTGTGTGTCGCGTGTTGGTGTTTACAGATAAATGTGCTTTTGTAAAATATGCCATTTTTTATTTGTAAATAAAAAAGGCATTTTCAAAAAAAAAAAAGCCAAGTTGTAATTAGATAACTGTCTGATATAGCCGGTGTCAAAATAAATAGGACACTGCCAACTACTGGTGCCAGTGTGAGTTTTGGCCCTTTTCTAGCTTATTTTTCATTCGTGTGAGAATTTTTTGGATCGCACCAAGGTTCAGGTTAATCGCGCTTCCTACATCGTTTAGTATACATGGAGTAATGAGCTGCGTTTAACATCTCACGACCACCTCCTGACGCCGATTGTATGGTCAGATGAAAATCAAACCTGTTTGATATTCTTGTGCTTATGCAAACACCGCAGACCTATCTTGTAATGTTTTTTGTTTGTTTATTATTTTTTTGTTTTGTTTTTTAAACTTTGATGTCTCCCATCGAGAGTTTTTCTAAATTAAGTTTGAAAAAAAAAGCTTCTGATTACATTTTGCTTCTGGAAACACGGGTCCGAAGTGTGGTTTTTGAACGTACAATGTGTGTGAGAACATAAATCGGGCACTCTGAACTTTTACACCGTGCGATTCTGTGGTACAGTGTCTGCTCAGCTTCAGTCTGAGCACTGCCAGGAACACTACTGGCCAGTAGATGGCAGTAGAGACCTTGAAAACTTGTCAAAACAAAATTCCAGCTAATCTGTGTTGCTACTTGCTATGTTTAAGATGTGTGGAATTTAATAAAAGCAAACACAAAAACAACGTCTGTAAACCCAGAGAATATATTAACAAGAGTTTTAGGCACTAGACTTTAATGCGTTATCCTGATCAGAGTGTCTCAAATGCATTTCTCCTGTCGTGAACGTACTGAGATTACCGTACTGAGATTACCCTATCACCCATAATGCACTGCTGGGCACAGCATGCCCACACTAAAACCTTAAAAATTAGCGCATTATTTTAAAACTAAAACATATATCTGATATTTTCACTTTATAAAACTTCAGAAGTGACATTAATTTAAATAACCTGTCCGAAATAAGTTTGGTTAAAATTTGAACCATAAGTTAAAAATGTATGCCTCTGGATGACTTGGGTGATATTGGCTGTGTATCAATACAGTGTTAAAAGAAATGGGGGTTTTTTGGTGACTAGTTCTCCTTTGCCTGCAGAGGATAGAGCGGTTTCTTACAGAAACAGCTCTTCTCTGTTTGCAGAGGGTAGACCTACACATGTGTTCACCTTTGTTTACCACGTTAACTGTCTAAAAATTCAGCGGAAGGTAATTAATCGATAATGGTTTTCAAAGTTATCTGTAAAGATAATCCAATAATGAAAACTTTATCTTTGATAATTATTAGTTATCGTATTATCGGAAGTGTGCCCACCACTGCATACTGCAAAGTTTTGGAATTACTTTTCACTGTTGTGCCGGTGACACTCAGCTTTATTTGCCCATTACGGAAAATAATCTCTCATTTCAGGAATTTATAGGATTGTCTGGCTTCAGTGAAAAATAGGATGCAGTGTAATTTCAGAGAAGACTGAAATGATGATCACTGGTCCCAAAAGATATAGTAATCAATACGGGCAGTTACCACCAGACCAATACCAACAGAACCAGTGGTGGGCACAGCTAACCAAAAAGTTAGCTTTGATAACCACTCCACTAACTGAAAAGTTAACTTTTATCACGCTAAGCCGATAAACCCCTAAGAAAATTAGCAGAAGTTACAGCTAACCACTACCATTTGGTAATGACTATGTGGAATAAATAAAAAAAATACAAACCAGCTGTTACCTGTGGGACCACATCGCACCACTCGTGGAAAAAAAAGAAAAAAAATGAAAAAACATACCACCCACGGGACGCAAACTCACACCTTCCAAAAGCTTTGATTGCCAGTCAGAGCTGTCTTTTGAAAGCTGCGAGAATCTGCCTCATATGAGGAATGGCATGGAAGTACTACAAAAAAAAAAAGAAAATCACACACCATATTAAAGTACCGCATTTATCAAGCGAGCAACACAAATATGATCCGTTCAGTTCCTCTATAGATGGCCCATGGCCACAAACATAGTCATGAAATGACACGAATGAGAAGCAGTGTGCTCTGATGTCCACAACTACTGGTCCGGTGTGTCCAGTCGGCCGCGTGCATGTTCTGGTCGACGTGCGTGTTCTGGTTGACGCGCGTCTTGTGGATGGCACGCTACAGCACAGACACTGTGTCATGTGGAACAGAGCTCAAGTGGGTGACGTGACAGTCAGATCGCCCGCTGCCTGTTCTGATCTGATGGTCCGTTTCAACCTGGCAGTCTGTCGTTCCCTCTGTGCGCATGCTCACTCACTGCAGTTTGTTGCCACGGCGATATGTTTTTATTTCTATCCACGTAAGTACAGCAATCAGACACGCGCCTCACAGTGGACAGGTGTTAGCCCATGTCTGTCCAAACACAGTAGGTGTTGTCCAGCTGGGATATCCAGAATGATGGATCACCACAACCACTTCTGTCATAGCCACGCCTCCTGTCAGTTCTCAGTGCACACACCAAAGCCACACTCATGTGGAACTTAGACAAATTTCTCTGCCAGTACGACAGTGGTTGTCTGCAGTCTGTTATCGTGCCAAGAGTGCGACTGGCCAAACATTTTCTAAGTGCCATGCGAGCAATTTTAGATGTTCGTGCGTGTCACCTGGAATTTGGCTGACACCTGCCGTGAGAGGGTGTTATGGTTTGCACAGCGCACACTTTGTCTTTCAGCCGCCGGTATGCGCAAATAGTTGTAGCAACAGGTGTACTAAGTGCGCACTTCGTCCAAACTTCACACTATGTGTGAACAGGCCCTAAAGCAGACACACTGTCGATCATAATGCATTGCAGCAATGCATTATGGGAGTTCGGGGTTTGTTTGTTTGTTATTATTATTATTGCAGTACATGTTAGTTTAGCAGTGTTGTGTTATAATGTTATAGATTTGTTGTGTTTTTATAGTTCAAGGAATGTAGTTAGTTTAGTGAAGAGTTATATTGTGACCATGAGTGAAAAGAACGTTGCGATTTACCTTTTCTACCATTGTCTGGAGTGCTGTATGTTGAAGGTAAATGATGTTTTTTTTTTTTTTTACAGCGGCAGCCAGCAGCTGGCCCACCCTGTTCTGCTGCGGGAGGGCTGAGTTCCTTGCAGCAGTCTGGCTGTTGCAAAACATGCAACAGACAGGAATTAATGTTTGACTTTAGGCTTTACAAACATTTTTGACCTGATCTGCCTTAACTATGCCAGCAAAGAAATGTTAGCGGACTGAAAATTAGCAGAGCTAAATTTAGCCAAAGTTAATTAATCCGCTGATGGTTTTCAAAGTTAGCTGAAAGCTAATCTGCTAACGGAAAATTTAGCTTCACTAATTAGTGGTTAGCGGATTAGCGAATCTATGCCACTGACCAGAACAGGACCTCACCACTTACTGCAACATCATCTTCACTACCAACATAGACTCCATTGTGGATAAAACACGTGGTGCATTGTGGGACAGTTTGCGTCTAAACAAGAGACAGCATATACAGTATTGTGAAAGTGCATCAATTGCATTTTACTTCTGTTTTACTCACAATCAGGCATAAACTGAGAGCCATGTCTCACCAATGTGTGGTTTGGGGATGCAATAATGACTCGAGGCAACACAAAACATATGTATAAAGTTATTTGTGTACATTTTAAGTGTAATTAGTACCAGTTATTGACAGCGTAGGAGTATAGCCCGTGATCGAGACACAATTAGGTCCGATTTCATGTTCTTTTGGATTGGCTAAGTTTGTTATAAATTATGGTTGATTATAACTGTAATTTATTATCCATAGTGTTTGATATCTCTCTCTCTCTCTCTCAAGGAGGGAGATATTCACAAGATGACACAGTTGTGCTTTCCAGCTAATATCATGTATAAATAATTATTGCTGATGAGCACTATTAATAATATATAGTGAGACAAATGTGTACCTACCATTCTTACTACTGACCTAGACAGGGCCCACTTTAACATTTTTATTAATTATTTATTAATTATTAATTATTTCTGCATTTTAGGCAATTTTTTATACATTTTGAAAGTTAAACAGGACATTCCCTATTGCGGACTCTAGATCAAGACTGACAATTTTAAATAAATATTTTTATTTCAGGTAGATCATCATGCCTCGTGTCAAACAGAACCTGAGTCCAGAAGCTCCCATTAAGCTGCACAGGTGTCCAAAAGATGACTCTGGATGGTGAAGGGATATAAATCGGGAGAAGTTGGATGTCACCAAGAACACTTGATTCTTTGTATACATGTAGTACATTGTATAGTTGTGTTGTTTGAACTTGTGAAATGAAAATTTCCTTGTATTTTTTATTTGTTTCCTATAGTTTTATATTTATATATTTACTGGAATGACAAAAGATCAAATCAAATCAATTTTATTTATATAGCGCCAAATCACAACAAACAGTTGCCCCAAGGCGCTTTATATTGTAAGGCAAAGCCATACAATAATTACGGAAAAACCCCAACGGTCAAAACCACCCCCTGTGAGCAAGCACTTGGAAGAGAGCAGAGATCAATCACTAATGATTAAATGCAGAGTGGTGCATACAGAGCAAAAAGAGAAAGAAACACTCAGTGCATCATGGGAACCCCCCAGCAGTCTAAGTCTATAGCAGCATAACTAAGGGATGGTTCAGGGTCACCTGATCCAGCCCTAACTATAAGCTTTAGCAAAAAGGAAAGTTTTAAGCCTAATCTTAAAAGTAGAGAGGGTGTCTGTCTCCCTGATCCGAATTGGGAGCTGGTTCCACAGGAGAGGAGCCTGAAAGCTGAAGGCTCTGCCTCCCATTCTACTCTTACAAACCATAGGAACTACAGGTAAGCCTGCAGTTTGAGAGCAAAGCGCTCTATTGGGGTGATATGGTACTAAGAGGTCCCTAAGATAAGATGGGACCTGATTATTCAAAACCTTATACGTAAGAAGAAGAATTTTAAATTCTATTCTAGAATTAACAGGAAGCCAATGAAGAGAGGCCAATATGGGTGAAATATGCTCAAAAGATGAAAACTGGATATGTACAAATGTACATTAATATTGTTTTTTGGAAATAATCCCGAGCAGCCGGGAAAGCAGGCTGACTGGGTGACTGTGAGGAGGAAGCGTAGCCCTAAACAGAAGCCCCGTGTACACCGCGAACCCGTTCACATCTCTAACCGTTTTTCCCCACTCGACGACACACCCACCGAGGATCAAACTCTGGTTATTGGCGACTCTGTTTTGCGAAATGTGAAGTTAGCGACACCAGCAACCATAGTCAATTGTCTTCCGGGGGCCAGAGCAGGCGACATTGAAGGAAATTTGAAACTGCTGGCTAAGGCTAAGCGTAAATTTGGTAAGATTGTAATTCACGTCGGCAGTAATGATACCCGGTTACGCCAATCGGAGGTCACTAAAATTAACATTAAATCGGTGTGTAACTTTGCAAAAACAATGTCGGACTCTGTAGTTTTCTCTGGGCCCCTCCACAATCAGACCGGGAGTGACATGTTTAGCCGCATGTTCTCCTTGAATTGCTGGCTGTCTGAGTGGTGTCCAAAAAATGAGGTGGGCTTCATAGATAATTGGCAAAGCTTCTGGGGGAAACCTGGTCTTGTTAGGAGAGACGGCATCCATCCCACTTTGGATGGAGCAGCTCTCATTTCTAGAAATCTGGCCAATTTTCTTAAATCCTCCAAACCGTGACTATCCAGGGTTGGGACCAGGAAGCAGAGTTGTAGTCTTACACACCTCTCTGCAGCTTCTCTCCCCCTGCCATCCCCTCATTACCCCATCCCCGTAGAGACGGTGCCTGCTCCCAGACTACCAATAACCAGCAAAAATCTATTTAAGCATAAAAATTCAAAAAGAAAAAATAATATAGCACCTTCAACTGCACCACAGACTAAAACAGTTAAATGTGGTCTATTAAACATTAGGTCTCTCTCTTCTAAGTCCCTGTTGGTAAATGATATAATAATTGATCAACATATTGATTTATTCTGCCTTACAGAAACCTGGTTACAGCAGGATGAATATGTTAGTTTAAATGAGTCAACACCCCCGAGTCACACTAACTGTCAGAATGCTCGTAGCACGGGCCGGGGCGGAGGATTAGCAGCAATCTTCCATTCCAGCTTATTAATTAATCAAAAACCCAGACAGAGCTTTAATTCATTTGAAAGCTTGACTCTTAGTCTTGTCCATCCAAATTGGAAGTCCCAAAAACCAGTTTTATTTGTTATTATCTATCGTCCACCTGGTCGTTACTGTGAGTTTCTCTGTGAATTTTCAGACCTTTTGTCTGACTTAGTGCTTAGCTCAGATAAGATAATTATAGTGGGCGATTTTAACATCCACACAGATGCTGAGAATGACAGCCTCAACACTGCATTTAATCTATTATTAGACTCTATTGGCTTTGCTCAAAAAGTAAATGAGTCCATCCACCACTTTAATCATATCTTAGATCTTGTTCTGACTTATGGTATGGAAATTGAAGACTTAACAGTATTCCCTGAAAACTCCCTTCTGTCTGATCATTTCTTAATAACATTTACATTTACTCTGATGGACTACCCAGCAGTGGGGAATAAGTTTCATTACACTAGAAGTCTTTCAGAAAGCGCTGTAACTAGGTTTAAGGATATGATTCCATCTTTATGTTCTCTAATGCCATATACCAACACAGTGCAGAGTAGCTACCTAAACTCTGTAAGTGAGATAGAGTATCTCGTCAATAGTTTTACATCCTCATTGAAGACAACTTTGGATGCTGTAGCTCCTCTAAAAAAGAGAGCTTTAAATCAGAAGTGCCTGACTCCGTGGTATAACTCACAAACTCGTAGCTTAAAGCAGATAACCCGTAAGTTGGAGAGGAAATGGCGTCTCACTAATTTAGAAGATCTTCACTTAGCCTGGAAAAAGAGTCTGTTGCTCTATAAAAAAAAGCCCTCCGTAAAGCTAGGACATCTTTCTACTCATCACTAATTGAAGAAAATAAGAACAACCCCAGGTTTCTTTTCAGCACTGTAGCCAGGCTGACAAAGAGTCAGAGCTCTATTGAGCTGAGTATTCCATTAACTTTAACTAGTAATGACTTCATGACTTTCTTTGCTAACAAAATTTTAACTATTAGAGAAAAAATTACTCATAACCATCCCAAAGATGTATCGTTATCTTTGGCTGCTTTCAGTGATGCCGGTATTTGGTTAGACTCTTTCTCTCCGATTGTTCTGTCTGAGTTATTTTCATTAGTTACTTCATCCAAACCATCAACATGTTTATTAGACCCCATTCCTACCAGGCTGCTCAAGGAAGCCCTACCATTATTTAATGCTTCGATCTTAAATATGATCAATCTATCTTTGTTAGTTGGCTATGTACCACAGGCTTTTAAGGTGGCAGAAATTAAACCATTACTTAAAAAGCCATCACTTGACCCAGCTATCTTAGCTAATTATAGGCCAATCTCCAACCTTCCTTTTCTCTCAAAAATTCTTGAAAGGGTAGTTGTAAAACAGCTAACTGATCATCTGCAGAGGAATGGTCTATTTGAAGAGTTTCAGTCAGGTTTTAGAATTCATCATAGTACAGAAACAGCATTAGTGAAGGTTACAAATGATCTTCTTATGGCCTCGGACAGTGGACTCATCTCTGTGCTTGTTCTGTTAGACCTCAGTGCTGCTTTTGATACTGTTGACCATAAAATTTTATTACAGAGATTAGAGCATGCCATAGGTATTAAAGGCACTGCGCTGCAGTGGTTTGAATCATATTTGTCTAATAGATTACAATTTGTTCATGTAAATGGGGAATCTTCTTCACAGACTAAAGTTAATTATGGAGTTCCACAAGGTTCTGTGCTAGGACCAATTTTATTCACTTTATACATGCTTCCCTTAGGCAGTATTATTAGACGGTATTGCTTAAATTTTCATTGTTACGCAGATGATACCCAGCTTTATCTATCCATGAAGCCAGAGGACACACACCAATTAGCTAAACTGCAGGATTGTCTTACAGACATAAAGACATGGATGACCTCTAATTTCCTGCTTTTAAACTCAGCTAAAACTGAAGTTATTGGACTTGGCCCCACAAATCTTAGAAACATGGTGTCTAACCAGATCCTTACTCTGGATGGCATTACCCTGACCTCTAGTAATACTGTGAGAAATCTTGGAGTCATTTTTGATCAGGATATGTCATTCGAAGCGCATATTAAACAAATATGTAGGACTGCTTTTTTGCATTTACGCAATATCTCTAAAATCAGAAAGGTCTTGTCTCAGAGTGATGCTGAAAAACTAATTCATGCATTTATTTCCTCTAGGCTGGACTATTGTAATTCATTATTATCAGGTTGTCCTAAAAGTTCCCTAAAAAGCCTTCAGTTAATTCAAAATGCTGCAGCTAGAGTACTGACGGGGACTAGAAGGAGAGAGCATATCTCACCCATATTGGCCTCTCTTCATTGGCTTCCTGTTAATTCTAGAATAGAATTTAAAATTCTTCTTCTTACTTATAAGGTTTTGAATAATCAGGTCCCATCTTATCTTAGGGACCTCGTAGTATCATATCACCCCAATAGAGCGCTTCGCTCTCAGACTGCAGGCTTACTTGTAGTTCCTAGGGTTTGTAAGAGTAGAATGGGAGGCAGAGCCTTCAGCTTTCAGGCTCCTCTCCTGTGGAACCAGCTCCCAATTCAGATCAGGGAGACAGACACCCTCTCTACTTTTAAGATTAGGCTTAAAACTTTCCTTTTTGCTAAAGCTTATAGTTAGGGCTGGATCAGATGACCCTGAACCATCCCTTAGTTATGCTGCTATAGACGTAGACTGCTGGGGGGTTCCCATGATGCACTGTTTCTTTCTCTTTTTGCTCTGTATGCACCACTCTGCATTTAATCATTAGTGATCGATCTCTGCTCCCCTCCACAGCATGTCTTTTTCCTGGTTCTCTCCCTCAGCCCCAGCCAGTCCCAGCAGAAGACTGCCCCTCCCTGAGCCTGGTTCTGCTGGAGGTTTCTTCCTGTTAAAAGGGAGTTTTTCCTTCCCACTGTAGCCAAGTGCTTGCTCACAGGAGGTCGTTTTGACCGTTGGGGTTTTACATAATTATTGTATGGCCTTGCCTTACAATATAAAGCGCCTTGGGGCAACTGTTTGTTGTGATTTGGCGCTATATAAAAAAATTGATTGATTGATTGATTGATTGAAATGCACCGTCAATTTTTATTATTTACTTTATATCAGAAGCACACAATAAGACAAATACATATACGCTCCCAAAAGAGTGTATACTTCAACAAATATCGTAACAGTGTGTTGGGGGATTGTTATACACCTGTGTTGCTTGTGTGAACCGCCCAATACTGTGACAAGGTATACTTGAATAGTCATGACTTATTAGCGGTCTGTTGTTTGGTTGAGTGTTTGGTGAGTTATAAGCCTTCATAACATTCACATCACAATAATGCATGTCTACCATTTTTTCTCAGACACAAACTTCACAAAATACCTGGAAAACACTGGGATAATACATATGCGTGCATAATGAAAAGTCACAGCAAAACCATTTCTTGTAACAAGATCTTATAAATCTCTCATTCCCAATTATTCCAACAAAAGGGCAGTGAAACCATTTTGTGCACTTGTCACAACCAATACTCTGCTCACATGTGACGGATTGTCCTTACAGACCTGTCCACATTTTCCACAGACTACCTTTTCAGAGGATTCTTGCACATTCATAAAGCCCCGGTCACACGGCACTAAAGAAGGACACTGAAGCCAAAACGAAACAAGAAATCTGGACTTATGTTGACTTCCGGAGACATCATTTAACCGTCGGCCCGCTTCATTTCTGTAGCTGGCGCTTCGTCAGAATTTTCAAACTGTTGAAAAATGTGAATGAATCCTGACGACAACCTCAATTCGTCCGTATTCCATTTTGCTTTCTGTCTTGATGGTTCCTCATTGTTTGCATAGTTCCCGTATCGTCAGCGTTCCGTTTCATTGTTGTATAGCTTTGTCCAACCTCCCAAGTCCAACGTCTTGAACGAAGGTTGACAATATCTGAACGGATCAATAACTAAAGATCTGACAAGCTGAACGTGACTCGTCCATGTGTGGGGCAAAAAGCAACATTTACATACAGAAACAATAGCGGTAAAAACATTTCATCAACTACTTTAACTATTTATGCATGTTGCAGTCGTCTCTGGCTGCAACGTGCATATGCACACACACGTAGTGAAGACAAACCTGTTGTCAAGACAACACAGCTGCAGGTGGCTGTGGAGAGCACAGACTCACTGCAGAAATGATCACAGCATCAAGGTCACCGTTCGTTTCATTTTTCTTTTGTTAGTTTTGGTTTCATTTCGTTCTTTTATGCGCTCTGCACTCGCAGGCTTTTTGGTGATAGAAGTGCCAGCTCATTTGTCTACTTTTTCTCGACGATTTGTGGCTTTGTAACTTTTTTCCTTCATTCAGCTAATGCTGTGTGCTGTGTGACCGAGGCTTAAAAGGAACCCCGACTATAACATCAAATTTGTCAAAAAATTGAAACACTGACGCCTGCTATTATAATATATAGTTAGAAGTGCATAAACAAGTCTTGAATGATATAAAATAGCGTTTATTTATCACGTATTTAAATACAACGCGGCCGCCATGTTTTTGCCTGCGCAATGCATTCTGGGGGTGATGACGTGAAAAGGTTGCAAGCGAAAACAGTGTTAGCTAGTTCTTATACCGAGATAAAATGCCACATTGCGCGGCTTTTGGATGCAATTTTCAGTCTAAGGGCAACAAAGAAAGCAAGGTAAGCCTTCGTTGCTTTCTAAAAGAAAGAAAGTTAAGGAAAAAGTGGGAGGATGCTTGTGGAAGAGTGCAGTTGCAGCTGTGCTCACGTCACTTCAACGCGGATGCATTTGAGGCTTTTCATCGACCTCAGCTAATGAGGGAGCTTGTTGGTGTTTCTGGATACAAACGACGTCTTAAACCAGATGCAGTGCCCGTCATATTTCCCCACAAGAAGAAAAATCGTCCACGAGTAACTAGTGAAAATAGGACTAAAACACGCGAATGGCGGGAGACGTTAGAGATGTACCTGCGCCAGCCCACGGCTACTTTAGCAACAGCTACAGTCGACCTGCAGCCACTGGACACCATGTTAGCCTTGGAAGATTCTAATAACCAGTGATTCCATAATTATTGCCAGGGGTTGTACTTGTACCAATACATTAAATGTCTCTATGGTTCTACTGCTGTCGTAGTTAGAGGGGTCACAGACATATCGTTTATCAGATGTTCATCCAAGGTCCTTTTTCACCCACATGTGGAAGAGTGGGTTACTAGGGCTCCACGTTTTGTGATTTTTCTTTAACTGATAGTCAGCATCATTAACAGTTAATGCCACACTTAAATTTCCTGTTAATGCATTCAGTTCTCTGTGCATAATGTGCGTATTTGTCTCTTCAAAGCGTGTTAATGTCTTGTCACTCTGATTCATGTGTGTGTTGGATTGTGGATAAAAACTGAAAAAAGCGTTTATAACAGTGACGGCGTGAAGAATCAGCCCTTTACCTTAACAAGTGTTTTGGCACACACAGGGTTAACACAAGAAGCACACGTCAACATGAAAATATACAAACATTTCCCCATCTCATTCAGTGGGTCAATAACTGAACTGATCCTGGACTAAAACCAGGCTGGACCAGGTCTAATATTGGAATAATGAAAAAAATACTAGGAATAAACAATGTCTTTATAAGATAGAATGACTCAATTTAAAGATGTTTTACACGAGCATAAGTTATTTTGAGTAATATCCACTAGTGGAGCAAGTATTTTTCACTTAAAACAAAAAAAGCAAATCTCAAGTAAAACTGGCTTTTAAATTGGCTTTTCGAGTTCTTTTTGAATTAATTTAACTTCAGTTATATAAGACAAATTGAACAGAGAACTCATTGCATATTTAGAATACTATTGTTACATTAGTCTTTGTTTATAGTTCAGGGTGTACTGCACCTACAAGTTACATTTCATAAGTATCTTCACAGCTTTAATATTCGCTGTTATCTTGTAAATATATCTTGAAGGTGGAAAATGTTTGATGTAAATGTTTAGCTTACTTCTTTTTACTATGTTTTCATTTATTGAAGTTAAAACATCCAATATTGTGAATTACATGGAAATGTTTACAATTTGGATATAATTTGTATTGTGATATAAATTTGACTCAAACAGCTTTACATGTCATAAAAATCTGTCCATGCCTCATCCACTTCTGAATGGTCCATATTTACAGGTTGAAACCCTGTGTAGAGTCCGCTTGGTTCTGGGAAAGTTTGTCTAATTTTTGTCACAGAACATGAAGGAATGACTCTGCGGACTCTTCTTCCCAGCCAGCCATGCATCCACCATGTGAAGTGCCGATATGCTGAATATCTGTAGGACCTAATTAAAGAATCACATTTAGAAATTAATTCACTGAAAATTTGGATTACTGTCACAGTGCTGTAATGACAACTGACCACAAGGTGGTGCAAATTGGCGTATTGTGCAAAGGTAGAAAAGTTATAGGGCAGAAATTATAAACTTTATAACTTATAACTCTTGTTCCTTTATAATATAAAGGAACAAGAGTCCAGCCTTAAATTGTATAACTTTTAAAATAACGTGGTGCTTGTTGCAACATCTATGTATGTTCCACTTAAGTAAACATATTACTTGCCTGTTGGTGACCTGGCCTCTGCTGGGAAGCCCTACACTAAACCGATCATGTAAGCTAACCAAGGCCGCCCATAACACATCAGGGTTGATGCACACAGCATCAAAGCTTTGATGCGATCTGATACAAGGCAGATCTGAAAAATTGGGATGCAGGTCATTACAATTATATAATATCCAATCCCTTAATTGATATATTAATCATTTTTGGGTAATATGAGTCAGATAAGTACCATGGGCAGTAGCAGAAATGAAATTTAGCTCTTTACAGCAGACACTCTCTTTCTCTGTCGGCATCGGCAAGCAGCCCCCACACACACACCACCTACAATGGCCAACTCTTGCTTGATCAGAGCGCTGATCTTCATTTCTGACAGTATTTTCAAAGTTCTCTTCCTCACACTGCAGATCACGCTCTGGTTCGAACTGAAAAGGGTGAACAGAGGAGCTCATCGTTGCTAATCGCCGCCAAAGATATATATAAGCCTTTACTATAGCTATGATCGCCGCTAATTGTAATGTAAACACGGGAAGCCCTTGCCCCCGTTTGACGTCACTACCCAGAATGCATTGCGTTACAAACAACAATGGCGACCTACGTAGAAATAAAGTTTCTTAAAATATCATAAAACTTGACATTATTTTTGCTAATTTTGTCCCATAGTTATGTTACTAATATCACAACAAGTCATATAGAATAAACATGTATTTATAGTCGGGGTTCCTTTTAACACAAGTTCTTGGCAGCTTTGTCACATTTCTCCACAGATGAAATGTTGTGTTTCTGCAATATCTACAGCCTTGTCTAAAAGTGTCGTGAATATCTGATCCACTATCTGGCTGCTAGAATAATGTTTTATCTCCTTATTATATACAGCTCAGGAATAATAACACCCCTGTACAACAACTTGCTCTTTTTCACCATGTTCACAACAAATTCCTCATCATACAAAATCTTTGCACAAGTTCTAACAACAAACTAAGAATATGACGAACCAGTTACAAACATCTGACACTGTACTTTGGCTTAATAATGATGTTTATGTTTTGATATGATACTGCCATTCTCTGCGACTTCAAAACTGGAATTACTTATCTGTGCTGGTCTACAAGTATCAACTACAGACTCACAACCTGCCATTTTATGGATTGACTCTTGTCTATATGAATATAGATTATGGACTTCTAACACCTCTTATCCACAACAGTCACAGTTAACAAGTCTATCTGGTGATCCAGAAGCCTGCATAGATATGTGAAGGCCTGTGGGAATTACTTTGAAATTAGCATGTGTTTCTTGTCAACAGCTGAGAACTGACTTACACTTGTTCTTTCCATTTCACTACCCCACCGTATTGCTTTGGTCTTGAAGTGAAACACCATAATGGTTATTGAAGCTAACCTTTCAGTTAGTTGTGCCCACCAATGCATCCAAGTAGTCAGTCAACTGCAAGAAAAAGTCAACAAGTACAAGGTGCCTGCTTTGCCTTCGCAGACTACAAGACGGCCTTTGACTTCATCGAGTTCACGCCACTCTTCGAAGCCCTGGAGAATTAAGGAGTTGACCCAGCCTTCATTGCATTACTGCGCAACATTTACAACGGCACTACAGCAACTTTAAGCATCCACCAGGACAACAAGATCAGGCTGGAAAGAGGAGCAAAACCAGGCAACAACATCTTTCCAAAATCAACTGGGAGAACAGAGGAATCAACATAGAGGGAGAGCGCCTCACCCACCTGGAGTTCACCTATGACATCATCCTGATAGCTGACTCACCTGAGGAACTTGAATCCAGCTTTTCACTGACACAATGCAATCCTCTAAGGATTTTATGTGTATGCCAGCAGTTATCAGCATGTATAACTGACTATCATCAGCATAACAATGATAGGTAATCCCAAAACACCACAATATGTGCCCAAGGGGTGCTATATAAAGGGAGGAAAGATGGACCCCTGGGGAACCCAAATTTCATGTCACTTAGGTTAGAGGGAATGTTATTGTACAAAACAGTGAGAATGGCTGCTAAGGTATGATGTCAACCATGCAAGGGCACTCCCAGTAATCTCAAAATGATTCTCCAACCTATCGAGTAGAATATGGTGAGTGATCCATGATATCAAACACAACACTAAGATCTAACAGCACCAGAACCATAATCTCTGTGGAATGACATTTTCTAAAAGCCAACTGCAGTGACTCAAAAAGATTATTCTCAGTCAGGTGGTCCACGAGCTGCTGTGAAAACACTTTTTCCAAAATTTTAGAATAATATTATACATTTGATACACTAGGGTCAAGATTAGATTTCTTAAGTAATGGTTTAATCACTGCAGATTTGAGACCTTTAAGGAACAGATCCTGACCCAAGAGTGTGCCACAGGTCCTTAAACAGTTTTGTTGGTATAGGGTCAAACAAGCAAGTTGTGCTTTTACCAGACATTATAAGTTTCGTCAGCACATAACAAAATGTAGAAAAAGTGAAGCACTGTGAATACTTTCTGGTATTGTGTTTTATTTTTGGTGCCATATGCCCTGAGACATAAAGTCATTAACATGGAGAAATTAGCCTGATTTCACCTGCTGCTGATAAATGCTCAGAAACATCAAGCTGTGAGGAATGTGGACTATGATGACATCATCTCAGGCCATGATTCTCGAGACACTGCTGAAATGAATGGGGAAAAACTGAATTTTTTATAGTGTGAAATCAGTGGGGGTTTTTGTGGATTTTGATGGTGAATATGTCAAAATAGCTGAAGTCTGTGTTTTAGTAGGATGCCCCGAAATTCTTTCCTTTCATGTAGCAGGGAGAAAATGCTTAACAAAACATTTCCTCTCCTGAAAGTGTGGAACCAGGTGTTTGTCGATTTACACCACCATGTTGTGTCACATCACGCTAAGCTAAGATGCTATGTGTGTGATGCCAGCAAGTCTCATTGAGGAAACCGCTTCTGTGATCACGGAGTTGAACAGAAAGGTGATGATGAGTGTCCACTTATAATGGAACTCTATAATAGAACCCTTTAGTTACTTCAGTCTTAGTTTAGTTTTGTTTATCACATTTATTGTATTATGAAAATTCAGTAAGGTATATCTTAAATATTATATTCCAATTCTAAGGTGGAACTATGCTAGTATATAAAGGTATATCTAAATATCTAAAAAGGAAGAGTAAAATAGGAGAGTAGAAAAGAGTAGAGTAGAGCCACGTAGGTGCCTGGTCTTGAGAACCAGAGATGGTAGGTTGAAAAGCTTTTTTATCCCATGGGAACTCTCCCTACCCACCCAAGCAGAGAACCAAGAAAATGGACATATCATAATAATATGTCATAAGACATATCATTGGAAAATAGACATCATGCATATAAGTGATATTTAAATAATAAGGGTAATAAACAACATATACAAGAAATATGGTTACTATATAATATTATAGGAGTTAACTTTTAAAACCTAAATATTAATATAGGAGAAGATTGTAGTATACATATACTTAGTATGTTGACTCATGGTAAAATTAAATTATAGCTAGTAGGCTAAGCTATAAATATGGTTATTTTATTATAGAAACAGAAGCTATGATGTAATATGTTTTGGTATCTATCTAAAGTAAACTCTGCTAGCTTACTATAGAAAGATAAAATACATAATCTATGTACTATCAAATGGAAACCTCACACTGGGTACTGTTGATATCTATTAAAGAATCCATAAACTGAAGAGTCGTTAAAGATCTACACCATGTAAAATAAAACTGTAAATAATGAAAATAAGCTAACTATAGTTAGAAGCGCTACCGTTAAATTAGCCGTTAATAAGTCAACCGTACCTAGCTAGCTAACAAGATAAACAAAACCAGTAACAAAGTATTTTGTTGTCACGTACAATGCTTGGTGAAATTCTATCCTCGGTTTTTTGGATCCTTTGGATCTATGAAGCTTAAATATGAAAAAGTATCTGTATCGGTATCGATATCAGCGATACTGGGCTTGTATTTACTTGGCATCTGATCAATACCAAAATTCCCGGTATCGCCCACCTCTATACCGAACCACTGCCTGTTATTTGATAAAACCTTTAATTACCTCTACATCTCAGCCTGCGAGTCTGCATCGTGTGTCCTACCACTTCCTGTGTCTCACCACACCCAGTCACACTATTTCCCGATTTTGTTTATCTTGTTAGCTAGCTAGGTACGGTTGGTTTATTAGCGGCTAGGAGGAGCAGCGACTCTACTCTGAGCTCCCCATGGATGACCGAGCTTCTCACCCTATCTCTGAGGGAGACACCAGCCACCCTTCTAAGGAAGCCCATTTCCCAATTTCAGCCGCTTGTACCTGCAAGCTAGTTCTTTCGGTCATGACCCAACCCTCATGATCATAGGTGAGAGTAGGAATGAAGATTGACCAGTAGATAGAGAGCTTCATCTTTTGGCTCAGCTCCCTTTTCGTCACAACAGTACGGTAGAGTGAATGCAATACCACCCCTGCTGCACTGATTCTCTGGCCAATCTCACGCTCCATTGTCCCCTCACTCGTGAACAAGACCCCAAGGTACTTGAACTCCTTCACTTGGGGCAAGACCTCATTCCCTACCCGGAATAGGAAATCCATCAGTTTCCTACCGGCCTCAGATTTAGAGGTGCTGATCCTCATCCCAGCTGCTTCACACTCGGCTGTGAACCGATCCAGTGAATGTTGGAGGTCACCAGCCGATGAAGCCAACAGGACCACATCATCTGCAAAAAGCAGTGATGAGACCCTGAGCCCACCAAACTGGAAACCCTCCTCCCCCAACTACGCCTCGATATCCTGTCCATGAATATTGCAAACAGGATTGGTGACGAGGCACAGCCCTGGTGGAGGCCAACTAGAACCTGAACACAGCTCTCGCTTTGTGAGTACAGAGATTGGATGGCCCTAAGAAGGGACCCCCTCACACCATACTCCCACAGTATCTCCCAGGGTACCTGAGCATACGCCTTCTCCAAGTCCACAAAACACATGTAGATTGGATGGGCATACTCCCAGGCACCCTCCAGGACCTCCATCATTTAACGGTCATATATTATTGCAGGTAAAAAGTAAGCCTCTTTGGCTGCTCCCTTGTTTGCACTCTGGGTTGTCACAGCAAATCCAAGGTGGATCTGCATGATGAATTGGCACAAATTTTATGCTGGATGCCCTTCCTAACATAACTCCACATTACATGGAGAAATCAGGGCTGTGAAAACTCCATGGATCCGAGGAATTCCGTGGATTTCATCATGTGGAGGGGGGTGGGGTGTTCATGTTGTGATCGTCACTGAGTTTTTCAAATGCCTATTCGGTGTTTTGCAGTTGTGAAATCTTGTGGTGTCTGGCGGTTCGTGACTCACGCGAGAGGTCGTTTCAGCAGAGTTCCGGTTTAGGGCACAATGTAAACACACCTCGTGAAGCGTGGACAAGAAGTCAATATTGGGGCACAGCAGAAGTTTATCACAGGTGCTACACCTCCTCTAGATAACCCTCTCAACTTGAGAGAACGTGTCATCACAATTAAATAATAATCACTCATGAACTCGCTGTACTGGCACCATTTACATCCTCGCTTTGCCATTGTTTACATGCGCTGTGAGACAGCGGAACTCTGCTGACACCGCAGTGCATTCAGGGAAGTGTAGGCGGCCTACAGGGACATTATGGGAAACTGTGAAACACTGAATCGCAAAGCGTCTCAAAGTGTGGCTGCTGCGACAGTTGTCGTAAAGCAGGACTGGTTGGTTGCTATGGCGATGCTGTGTGGCTGCTCGAAGCTAAACGTAGCATGTGGACATCGCATACTTTAAGAGCCATCAAGATTTTAAAAGAAGAATTTTGCAGCATGTCTGTGTCACGGAGCAACGTTGGAGAGAGAGAAGATGGTGAGAAACAAGGTTTGAAAAAGTTTAATAAGGACAAGAAACCGTGGAATTGGTGCTGGGTTGAATTTAAAGTTTGTCATCACGGACGCAGATAAAAGAAACGTGAAAAGCTCACTGCATCTTGTGCCCTCAAGAAACACGGTACGAAGTGTTTTGTCTCTGGAAAATAAACATTGTGCTGTTCAAACAGGATTTCAGACAAGATAATGTGACTTTTTTTTATTATTGTAGACTTTCTTTTATTGGAAAAAAAGATGTGGCTTTGAATGGATTTACAGGAGTTTACACAAGAATATAAGTTACTTTTTACTATAATGTATGTTATTGAAATTTTACCCTGATTTTCAAAATATTCTCCAAGCTTTAGCTGTGGTTTTTGAAATGCTTTAACAGTCTTTTCAGTCTTCATGAATTTCATGTAGTTTAATTGTTCTGAGTTAATGCATAATTTGCTTTACAGCTAAAAGGAAACTCATTCCAGGTCCTACTTCCATGTCATATTCTGGTATTTCAACATTATCATTGACAGTTGAAATGAAAGGTTGAATGTAGGATCATTTAAATATGCACTTCTTTTGATATTTTTCTCTTTCAGGAGATGCTGAAAATGTATGATTAGATACAAAATTAATTTGGTTTTTGGGGCCCTGCGGTAGACCTGTTCAAAGTGTCAAATGTTACAAAATCTTTTGGGCCACATGTTGTTTTTGTTCCACTAATAAAATAAAAGATCTGTGCAAAATTTTATTCTAATCAGACATTGTTTATGGGTCCCCCACAAAGCAACAATTTTCCCCAAACAAGCAATGTAGTAATCCAGTAATTCCGGTAATGTTCTCCTCTGGGTGACCAATCAACCACCACTTTTTGCGATTAGAAGCCATCACATGTTCCTGTAAAAGAAAAATACGGGCATCAGAGTTGTGTCACTCTGGGGGACCTCTAAATCTTATCTTATTGAGTTCAGATTTGGTCTGTACCTATAAAACCCCAAGTGGAACAAAAACAATGTGGCCCAATGTCTCTCACCACATTTTTTTAATTTTTTCACTATATAACATGAACAGCCCTACCCCGCGGGCCTTAAACCCCGGCTCTAAGGGGGCTGTGCCCCCCAGACCCACTGCAAATTTTCCTCGGATTTTACAATTTTCATTTCACAACCCTGAGAAATGTGACAGGGGTGGAGTTTGAACCGGGAACCTTCCACACTCAAACCAAGTACACCAACCACTTGGCCACCACTCCTGAGTGTCATATTTTAGTGTACAAAGACTTTATAATTACTGATTTAGCATGCTTGTTTTTGACTCTTCTACTGTACATGGAGCCTTTGTGGTCACCATTGTTGAGTACCTGTTAGGGATGGGTATCGTTAAGAAATGATTCGATCCACCGACATCAATAATCTCTTTGCTTAACGATTCCCTTATTGGTGGCTGTTGTTTTGGGGGTGTTTGTCAGGAAAATGATAATTTCTCTACATTGATTACAGACCTGCAGCGGGTCTGTAATCAACTTTTCTGCAGCGCAGCTTTGCTTTGAACCTTGAACCAATCAAAGCAGTGATTCGCAGATCAAAGCAGTGCTTCGATCTACGATTCGTGGAGTCATTCTTTTATTTCGCTTTATCCTATGTATTACACTGTGATTTGGTGCTACATAAATCGTTTGAAATGTTCTGATACAGAAAACAGAAGTTGGCAGATAGTCAGCCTTGCCTTGCTTGAAAAATATTGCACAATTTAAACTCAAGCAGGGTTCCTAATACTGTCTGTTCTACTGACTTGACCTACATCCTGCACAGAGTAGTCAGAGTAGTGCACTGAAATTTACTGATATGCTTGCTGACCAACTAGACAAGCTGCCATATCCTTCCAACCAGGAGTACATGACGCTGTCAAACCCACCTCTTCTCCCATGACTCTTCAGTGGTTATGTAGGTCAGCAGCCTCTAACACGCTCTACATGCTTAGATGGTGAAGCGGCACATAGCAGCAACAACCTGTGCATAAAAGCATACACACATTTCTGAACATCACGGTCCAACACAGCTAGGACAGGTCCAGGGGAAGATCATCAGCATCACAGCACCGACAAACTGAATCATCTTTACAGCTATGCAAAAGGTGGAGGTACAACACCACAACACAGGTTGTTTCACTTCCTGTGACGACAGCAAAACAAAATGACACATTACCAACACAGAGAAAAACTAAAATGATGCACTTCTGCTCAAAGGCAATCAAAAAAAATCATGCATCAAAAACACCTCGCTGGGTAGCGGTATTTGGTGATGCCGGTATCCTTGCAGGAGAGCCAACGTCCAAGTCTTTCTGGTCTTGATGCTTCTTGTTGAAAACTGAGGGGACGACCACATGTCACCTAGCTGTGAAAGATGTGTTTTGTAATGCTGTGTGTTGCTTCATTGCTAGGACTGTTTAATGTTTATTTTACGCACAGGAACATGTGCCTGTTGCAATGGCTAAACACAAACTGACAGGGCCACCAACCAATCAGCCAGCATGCTGTTGAATGACAGTGAAGGACTTTAAAATGTAAGGCTCCCCAAGAGATGGCATCATTGAGGAGCAAGGAAGTCCTTAGGCTATCTTTACCTTGTGCTTTTGTTGCATTATTCTTAGCATGAGATCATCTTAATATGTAGTGCTTGAACTTAATACGTTCCAGAGAAGGTCATCCTTCCAGCTATATCCATTTATTGCATTTTGTTGAGAAATAGCTATTATATTGTAGGATGGCATGATGACTTAGTGGTTAGCACTGGTGCCTCACAGCAAGAAGGTTGTGGGATTGCTTCCCACCCGGGACACCCACACACACACAGATGTGTAAAAATATGCAAACACACCTCATTCAAGTTCAAGAAGGCACCCTGGAAGGATGTATTTTTGTGTATTTGTGGCATCTTGTGTAACCTATAAATAATTTCTTTCACACAGGAAGAACTGTTAAGCATAACAGATTCCATTGGACTATCTTTTTCACCTCCACCTGTGGATTTATCCACTTTTCCTAAACTGCAGCAGCAGCTCTCACCGGGATGCACCGGATACGCAAATGCAGCAAACACGGTGGATCGCTTGTTAAGCTGCATCAGCGGGGGTTCTGCACTACAGTCCTGTCTATCTACCTTCAAATGTGTGCTCCCTTGCCAAAAAAAATGGAAGAGCTGCTACTCCTCACCTGGAAGAAATTGGACTTCTGCAGATCAAAGTAACTTGCTTTGATAACTGTCACTGCTAAATCTCAAATGTGGGTGTTTGTGCGTTTACCAGTGTTCATGCACAAAATGTTGGTTTGGCTTTAAACAATCATTAATTAACACTATCACAGTAATCATACAGGCTTAAAAGAGATTAAAAATGCTTGATTCATGATGTTTTACATCCAGATTTTAGTGTTCAATGGACAGATATTTGTATATGAAATGTCTTAAATCTAATAAGATAACACTGGTCAACACGATTTTTCTTGCATAGAGTTTTTTAATGGATTTTGGGTAATTTAGGGGCGCTGAATCCGAATCTGGTGTTAATTTTTGCCAATCACATTTTTAAGGTATTAAAACATATTTCTCATATCAAGCATTGAAGCAAAAGTTGCAGTCTCGCACACCTCTTTGGCGCCATAAACGATATTACAGCCTTTGTTCATATTTCACAAACCTGGTTTATAGATGATGCTTTTGAAGCTGCTTTAGTGCATGATTTGTGGCATCAATCTCATGAATGTATGAGCAACTTTTACGTAATCCATCAATAAGGAAAATGCAGATTGCAAAAAAACGTGATGTGATAGAGGAAATTTGAGCCCTGATTCGGATTCGGCACCCCAAAATTACCCTAAATCAGTTCTCAAAGTCCATGCAAGATTTATTTATTTATTTTTGACCAGTATAATTATGTCAGGCCCCTTCACACATAATGCAAATGAGGCGGAATGGTGCACGAAGGAGGATTTGAATGGCACTCATGAAAAATCAGAGCTGTACTTGAATGCCTCATACAGCAGTCGCCACATCCATTTGGGCACAGCACAGGCACTCTACATTCGCATGCGGCTAGCGCTGGAAACCCATTCGAACGGTGGGCAAGATGAGGTTGTACTGCCATATGATCGTGCTTACAACATTCGCATGGTCGCACATTGGCCAAATCATTGGCCATGTCAAACCTCAGCGGAATGGTGAGATCAAGGCAGCCTTCACACCAGCAGCTGAATGACGGCAAATGCGAGTGCCCATTCCACCCACTCTTGGTCAGATTCAGCCAAGTCCAGTTGCCACCCAAGAACATCCAACCCACTTGCAGGGCACTTAGAAAATGTTGGGCCATTGGTGCAGCCAGCACAACATTACAGTGCAGGTGACCACTATCATGTTGGCTGCGCAAATGGCCCCACATTTTGTAAATGCCCCACGAGTTTGCTGTTATTGTAATCCAGCCTCGGGGGGAATTTCTTTTGTTGGTTGGATTTTGGAGTTTGGCTCCTTAGTGGTTGTTATGGTAACCTCAGGTGCACCTGACCTCTCTTGGATAATTGCAATCAGTTCACCTGGAGTGGGTGTGTGAGGTGATGGATAAGAGGGGCTCTGTAGTGTGAGGTAGGGAGAAGCACTCCATGGAGAGAAAAGGATCCGGCGGCGGGAGGTGTAAAGAGCAGCCGGTATAAGGAGTGACTGGACAATAGGAGTCGTATCAACATTGACGTCACGAGTTCCAGCTGAATGCTCGCACCGGAGAAAACACCACAACGCGGATTATATGTGGCGGCAGGGGAGAACCCTGCCGTGTCTGTAAGTACACTTTATGTGTTTGTGAAGTGGTGTTTCCAACAAAGTGGAGTTTCCTTGGGGGAGGACAGTGGTCGTGCGCTTGTTGGCCTGGGTGTGTGTGTGTGTTAGGTGCACAGGAGGAGAAGTGACGGAGAGGAACGCCAGGAGGAGAGACGAGTGACGCGGAGGCGATGCATGCAGTAGCCGGGGAGGAACCCTGCTTCGCATGAAAGACTACGTTGTGTGTTGGGATGTTGTGTAAAATGTAAATAAAAACAGAACACAATGATTTGCAAATCCTCCTCAACATATATTCAGTTGAATACACCACAAAGGCAAGATATTTAATGTTCAAAATGATCAACTTTATTGTTTTAGTGCAAATATTTGCTCATTTTGAAATGGATGCCTGCAATACGTTTCAAAAAAGCTGGGACAGTGGTATGTTTACCACTGTGTTACGTCACCTTTCCTTCTAACAACACTCAATAAGCGTTTGGGAACTGCGGACACTAATTGTGAGTGTCATGATTCGATATAAAAGGAGCATCCCCAAAAGGCTCGGCCATTCACAAGCAAAGATGGGGCAAGGATCATCACTTTGTGAAGAACTGCATGAAAAAATAGTCCAACAGTTTAAGAACAATGTTTCTCAACGTTCAATTGCAAGGAATTTAGGGATTCCATCATCTACAGTCCATAATCAGAAGATTCAGAGCGGCAAGGCCGAAAACCAACATTGAATACCCGTGACTTTCGATCCCTCAGGTGGCACTGCATTAAAAACCGACATCATTGTGTAAAGGACCTTACCGCATGGGCTCAGGAACACTTCAGAAAACCATTGTCAGTTAACACAGTTCATCGCTACATCTACAAAATGCAAGTTAAAACTCTACCATGCAAAGCGAAAGCCATATATCAACAACATCCAGGAACACCGCCGCCTTCTCTGGGCCCGAGCTCATTTGAAATGGACTCACGCAAAGTGGAAAAGTGTGCTGTGGTCTGATGAGTCGACATTTCAAATTGTTTTTGGAAATCATGGACGTCATGTCCTCCAGACAAAAGAGGAAAAACAACATCCAGATTGTTACCAGAGCAAAGTTCAAAAGCCAGCATCTGTGATGGTATGAAGGTGTGTTAGTGCCCATGGCATGGGCAACTTATACATCTGTGATGGCACCATCAATGCTGAAAGGTACATCCAGGTTTTGGAGCAACACATGCTGCCATCCAAGCAACGTCTTTTTCAGGGACGTCCCTGCTTATGTCAGCAAGACAATGCCAAGCCACATTCTGCACGTGTTACAACAGCGTGGCTCTGTAGTAAAAGAGTGCGGGTACTAGACTGGCCTGCCTACAGTCCAGACTTCTCACCCATTGAAAATGTGTGGCGCATTATGAAACGCAAAATACGACAACAGAGACCCAGGACTGTTGAACACCTGAAGTCGTACATCAAGCAAGAATGGGAAAGAATTCGACCTACAAAGCTTCAACAATTAGTGTCCTCTGTTCCCAAATGCTTATTGAGTGTTGTTAGAAGAAAAGGTGATGTAACACAGTGTTAAACATACCACTGTCCCAGCTTTTTTGAAACGTGTTGCAGGCATCCATTTTAAAATGAGCACATATTTGCACAAAAACAATAAAGTTTATCAGTTTGAACATTAAATATCTTGTCTTTGTGGTGTATTCAACTGAATATAGGTTGAAGAGGATTTGCAAATCATTTTATTTTGTTTTTCATTTACATTTTACACAATGTCCCAACTTCATTGGAATTGGGGTTGTAAATAAAAATGTAAATTGTATATGCATAACTGTGTATATATAGGCTTTCTCTTCTCTATTCTGAATATATTGTTTATCATTATTTGTGGTCCATCTTTAGGCATGTCTATGTTTTAATTATGCCTATTTATGTTTCTTTGATGTCTATTGTGTTAAGTGAGCAAAGAGAGTCCAAAGTCCAGTTCCTTGTATGTGCATTCCTACTTGGCCAAATAAATCTGAGTCTGATTCTGATTACAATGAGGCCCTGTCCCAACCTTTTTTTTTAGAATGTGTTGCAGGCCTGAAATGCAGGAATAGATGTACATTAAGAAATCAAAAAATTAAGTTGACTACACAAAACATGATCTTGGGTTCATAGTTTGAAATGAAACACAAGTCAAAATATATGAAAGAATCACTCTGGGGAATTGGGGGGCAACATTTCCATTTTCCATACTGTCTGAACATTTGTGATTTGGGTTGTACTTCCAAGGTTCTGGGTCCACCCCTGGCTTCTCTAATTTTAAAAGACATGTCACACAGAAGTCATAAGAATTTAGATGTAGGCTGTTAGTGACCATCTGATGATACACCGGTATTATTTTGTGCACTTCTGCAGCATTTGGAACAAACAACTATGGAGACTGTCGAAAATGGAGTACTCATTTTTCTGAGTGTTTCTGACAGCATTTACGTAGATTTGAGAAAAATGTCCCAGCGCGTTTGAATGGAATGCAGCTGCTAACGTTAAGAACGGAGCCGCAGATTAATTACAAAGTTTACATAAGTGTAATGTCATGTTATGATGATTCATTTCTAAGTGATAACTGCTAAATTTGAAGCAGTGACAGTAAAGGCAGCAGCTGTTCTCCACTGTGAGAAGTGCATGTCCATCATAAACACAGCCTGTTAAAAACAGTCTGCTAGAGGCTCAGCTTTGTGCACGCTTGTATGTGTTGTCATCAATATAACTGTGGAAAAATCTAAGAAATACATCTGTGTGATCAGGCAGCCTGAAAAACAATGGAGAGCTCCGCGTTAATATTCACGGGGTGAGCTATAATGGGGCTAAAGCAGCATGCTGCTCTGGTACAGAGAACAGGCTCTGTACACATCAAGATCCAAAATCTGACAGACACTGTCAAAGTAAAATAAAATTAACAAAGCCTACCAGCTCTACTGATAAGAACAAAATACAAAAGAAAAAAAAACTGAACAGGGCACTCACCCACTTGTAGAATGATTGCCAAGATTAAAAATGTAAAGTCCACACCATCAAAGAATCATGTGCAATTGCCAGTCAGAGAATAATGTCCAGGTCCACACCATCATAGCGTTCTGACAAGCACAGTCACACATGGATGGTATGTGATCGTCAGCTGGAGAACCATGTCCAGGTCCATGCCTTCGTCCTGTGGCCAGATTTCCTTCATGATTAAACCCACCTCTATGTTTGGGAGTTGACCACAGCTGCCAGCACAAGACATTTTCCCATTGTGGTCCTGATTTAGCAGAAGGAGAAAAATGATCATCCTAGCTGGTGCACATAGATGTGTCCATCCCACTCTCCATGAGCCACGGCTGCTGGACTCTCTTAGCCACTTCCAAAAGTGGGTCTCTCCTCCAATCATCTCCGCTATTTTGGCATGCTCCCACGGCAGCTCCACCGTCAGCTCCACAGAAAGTTCTCTCACAATTCTGGGACGTTAGATAGAAAGCCCATTATTTGCTGAAAGTAACGTATTCTGATGTTTTTCAATGTACGAAAGACATCTGCATGTTCAGAGAGCCTGTAAAAACTGCATCGTAGAGACATTCCACGTGCAGCAGTAAAATAGGTTTCTCAAAAAAATGAGTTTTGTGGTGAAGTGTGTCATCTCCTCTCTATACATCTTATATAAACCCGAGCCATCACTTTCGAATGAAAGCTTAGAAGCCTTATTATTGGAGATAGCTGTGTTCATTTCACTCTGTCGGCCATTGGGATGTTTCTGCTTTTCCTAAAATGTACGTTACACACCAAGAAATGTTGAGAAATGGTGAACAAGACACATCAGTGACCACTAATTATTACTGCATGTGAGCAGATAGACTTATATACATGAATACTTTGATGTTGTGTTGGTAACCAGGATGTTAAATCATGTGCAACATGTCCTTTAAGGGGTTAAGCTCCTGTATGATGGCAGGTGCATGAATCTAGGAAGAATTACTCACCATGTTTAAGAGCTACAATGCACTGGCCATAAGGCAGGAGTCCCTAATTACTGCCTTGTGGGGCCTGGCTTATCATCAGCAGCACTTTTTTGTGTGTGTGGCAAATATTCCCACAACAGCCTTTGATGTAATTACTTTCCAAACAGCTACCCTCCAGCCATCATCCTGTTCTAAATTCATGGTTTGGCTTGTTTGTAACGTCATTGGAGCGCACACATTTTTCATTTGTTGCCCTCTAGAAAACAGACGCTCCAGCACAACTGGCTCCAGGGACTGAACCAAACCATTCTCAAACCCACCACAGACTGAAGTCCTGAAGCGCACACTGCTGTATGCAGAGTTGAAACAGCTAATGGGAAATTTAAATTGGAATGTCTTATGTTTCCCAATAAAGTGGCATAATAGCTCGTTTTTGCCCTTAGAGTTTTTACTGGTAAGTAACACTAAGATCTGACAGCGCAAATTTGATTTGAGTGGTTGGTGTGAAAGCAAGTGGAAATGGAAGTTGGTGGGTTGTGACTTCTTGCGTGATGTGTCTTTTTCTTCCATTTCCATATCTCCATCAATAATGAAGATGGGAATGTGAGCTGGTGAAATGCTTGGGTTGTGCAATGTCCACTTTGATTAAAATCCTCAAATAAGCATTTTAAAACAAACATTTTTGCTGGTGCAGGATAAAAAAACATGGTTAAAAACTGGAGTCATGTTACTGATTGTAATGCACAGCAAACCTCATGTGAAATATGTCCAGAGAAGGGGAGTCCACAACATGGAATGGTAAGCCACTGCCTGGTTGTCCTGGGAAAGAATGACTGCCTGTTAGATTCAGTGGCAGACTGAGAGCTACAGGAGGATGTGTAGTTGCTGTGGTGAGGTACTATGGTCCATTCGCTGCAACATATCTGCTCCAGATTTTGTACATCATAACCAGTCTCAATATCTCCTTCCCTCTTACTTGAAATCTTCCAGAATCTTACCAACACTGGATCTCTGATCATATGACTAACATGTATGTGGCTGCACACCTTCATATCATCTGCACTCTATGGATGCCATTTTTAATTTTAATTAAATTTATTTTCATTTATATAGTGCCAAATCACAACAAAGTTGCCTCAAGGTGCTTCGCACAAGTAAGGTATAACCTTACCAATCCGTAGAGCAAGCACACAGGCAACAGTGGTAAGGAAAAACTCCCTTTGATGATTTGAGAAAGAAACCTCATGCAGACTAGACTCAAAGGGGTGACCCTCTGCTTGGGCCACGCTACGGACATAACTGACAAAATGAATATACATGAAATTTTGGGAGTACATGCCGGTGCACAGGACAGGAGGCTTGCAGAAGAAAACACTCCCATGTCTGAATGGAGCTGCACCTCAAACAGAAAAAAACAGAATAAGGCATCAGAAAGACAACAAATGCAGTATAATTTGTCAGCATTAAGCAAAAAAAACAAACAAAAGAAATACTAAGGTGTCCGCTGGCCACTAGCCCTAAGCTTCACTAAAAGACCCAGACTTTAGATAAAGTTGAGGCAGCGGCCTGCTCTCTTTACTAATAAATGAATTTAAAAGGGTAAGAAGCATAATAACATACTATGCCAGTATGCTAGCCATACGAAAGGGAAAATAAGTCTGTCTTAAGTCTGGACTTGAAAGTCACTACAGAATCTGACTGTTTTAATGGTGCAGGGAGATCATTCCACAGAACAGGGGCACAATAAAAAGCTCTGTGACCTGCAGACTTTTTATTCACCCTAGAGACACAAAGTAGTCCTGCACCCTGAGAATGCAAAGCCCAGGCCGGTACGTAGGATTTAAGTAGGTCAGCTAAGTAGGGAGGTGCTAGTCCGTGAACAATTTTATAGGTTAGCAGCAGAACCTTAAAATCTGATCTCACAGGGACAGGAAGCCAGTGAAGAGATGCCAAAATGGGTGTAATGTGGTCAAACTTTCTGCTTCCTGTCAAAAGTCTGGTAGCAGCATTTTGAACCAACTGGAGAACCCTAATGCTGGACTGCGGTAAACCAGAAAATAGAACATTGCAGTACTCCAATCTAGAAGAAACAAATGCATGAATCAGGGTCTCAGCATCAGCCATAGACAAGATGGGACAAATTTCTATTTCGCAGGTGGAAGAAAGCAGTCCTCATAATATCTCTAATGTGGAGGTCAAACGACAACGTAGAATCAAAAATTACCCCAAGGTTCCTCACTTTGTCAGTGTGATGTATGACACACGAGCCTAGGCTAAGCATTAGCTCGTCAAATTGATGCCGATGTCTCACTGGACCAAGAACCATCATGTCAGTCTTATCAGGGTTTAAAAGTAGGAAATTGCGAGACATCTAACTTTTCACTGATGCAAGGCAGTCTTCTAAGGATTTTATGTGGATGAGATTACCAGCAGTTATCGGCATGTATAACTGAGTATCATCAGCATAGCAATGAAAGTTAATCCCAAAATGCCGCAATATGTGCCCAAGGAATGCTATATAAAGGGAGAAAAGCAGGGGGCCTAAGACGGACCCGTGTGGAACCACAAATTTCATGTCACTAAGGTTAGATGCAGTGTCATTGTACAAAACACAGTGAGAACGACTGGTCAGGTATGATGTCAACCATGCAAGGACACTCCCAGTAATCCTAAAATTATTCTCCAGTATATGAGAAGTGGAGATATGCTTTGGAGAGAAGGGGAATGAAAGTCAGTAGAAGCAAGACTGAGTACATGTGTGTGAATGAGAGCGAGCCCAGTGGAATAGTGCAGTTACAAGGAGTAGAAGTGGTGAAAGTAGATGAGTTTAAGTATTTGGGGTCAACTGTTCAAAGTAATGGAGAGTGTGGTAAAGAGGTGAAGAAGAGAGTGCAGGCAGGGTGGAGTGGGTGGAGAAAGGTGGCAGGAGTGATTTGTGACCGAAGAATATCAGCAAGAGTGAAGGGGAAAGTTTACAAGACAGTAGTGAGACCAGCTGTGTTGTATGGTTTAGAGACAGTGGCACTAACAAAAAAACAGGAGGTAGAGCTGGAGGTGGCAGAGCTGAAGATGTTGAGGTTCTCTTTGGGAGTGACAAGAATGGACAAGATTAGGAATGAACATATTAGAGGGACAGCTCAGGTGGGACGGTTTGGAGACAAAGTCAGAGAGGCGAGATTGAGATGGTTTGGACATGTGCAGAGGAGGGACCCAGGGTATATAGGGAGAAGGATGCTGAGGATGGAGCCACCAGGCAGGAGGAGAAGAGGGAGACCAAAGAGGAGGTTCATGGATGTGCTGAGAGAGGACATGCAGGTGGTTGGTGTGACAGAGGAAGATACAGAGGACAGGGTGAGATGGAAACAATTGATCTGCTGTGGCAACCCCTAACGGGAACAGCCGAAAGACAAAGAAGAAGAAGATATCAAGTAGAATATGATTATCCACGGTATTAGACGCAGCACAAAGATCTAACATCACCAGAATCATAGCGGTCTACGAATCCATTTAAAGCAGATCTTTCACCACTTTGGTGAGAGATGTCTCTGTGGAATGATATTTTATGAAAGCAGACTGCAGTGGTTTCAAATAGATTATACTCAGTAAGGTGGTCCACAAGCTGCACAACTCCACAACCTTTTCGAGAATTTTAGAGCAAAATGATTGATTTGATATCAGCCTATAGTTTTTCAATATACTAGGGTCAAGATTAGATTTCTTAAGTAATGGTTTAATCACTGAAGATCTGAAACATTTAGGAACAGATCCAGAGGTTAATGAAAGATTAGTCATTTCCAGCCACAAGTCCTTAAACAGTTTTGTTGGTATAGGATCAAATAAGCAGGTTGTGGTTTTTGTAGACGTTACGAGTTTCGTCAGCACACCTAGTAAGATACTATCAAATTCTGTAAATCTAGGTCAGGGGTGGACAACTTGTTCCAGAAAGGGCCAACAGGGTGTAGGTCTTCTTTGCAGCCACTGACTCCACCAGGTGATTTCACTGATTAACTGATTCCATCTGCGCAAAGTGATATTAATCACCTGGTGGAGTCAGTGGCTGCAAAGAAAACCTGCACCCTCTTGGCCCTTTCTGGAACACGTTGCCCACCCCTGATCTAGGTAATAACTCAGTGATGGCTCCCACATGAAATAGCAAGGTGTAGTGGATGGATTAAGGCATGCTGGCATATGTTTAACCTCATGTCATCTATTGTCTTCTGGAAGTAATTCAAGAAATCTTGTGCTGTAAAAGGAAAGCCATTTACAGGTGGTTGTCCATGTGTAAGTGTTGCCACCATGTCGAACAAGAACTATGCTTGTGAGTTATGCTTGTGTTTGTTGATCAAATCAGAGTACCAGCTTTGTAGCCAGTAGTGTATGCTGATAGTCTAAGATAGCATCACACCACGTGAGGTGGAATACTTCTAACTTTGAACTACGCCATTTCCGTTCTAGACCTCTACCTTTATGCTTGAGGCCACGCAAGTAATCATTGAACCAAGGTGACTGTGTTTTGGCGGGCATAGTTTTAATACAGATGGTGCAATCATGCTGAGTGTAGTTTTGAGCACTTGAGTTTGAGTTTAAACTATCCACAAGACTGTAGTTGTGGAGTTAAGCTGATGTGTCGCCGCAGTGATAAATAATGTTGTTGTTCCACTAAACACGGCAGCGAAACTCTATACATAATAAGTGAGTGATCAGAGATCAATGATGCAAGAGGCATGATGTCAATATTTGTGACAGCGATACCAGGTGTGAGAACCAAATCCAGGGTATTTCCAGTAATGTGTGTCAAATCCTGAATGCATTTCTGGAAACCTAATACACCCATAATTTCAATGAATGATTTGCAGAGGGGATCAGAAGGCTTATTTATGTGAATGTTGAAGCCACCAATAATCAGAATGTTATCTGCACTAGTTGACAAGTCAGAGATGAACTCACCAAATTCATCTAAGAATTCAGAGCCAGGGGGCCTATATACAGTGAGAAAGTAATACGGCTGATTTTTATTCTTCTGACCTTGGTAATACGTAGCATCATGGGCAGAGTGAAGAATCAGATGTTGAAATGAATTATATTTGTGACCCCCAACAGCTAATAGACTAAACCTAGATTTATAAATAAGAGCAACACCACCGCCTTGCTTTGCATCACGAGGGCTGTGACTAAATGTGTATGCCGGTGGCCAGGCCTCATTTAAGCGGAGGACAGCTGTAGGTTTAAGCCAGAGTTCACATAACCATAATCATATCTAAGTGATAATCCATAATTAGTTCATTAATCAGCAATAATTTTGAGGACAGTGATCTTATGTTGATGAGACTCAGACTAAGGACCTCAGTGGGGTTGACAGTTTGGGTTTAGGGGTGGTTCCAGAGTAGCATATATAAGAAGCCTGGAAGTCGGTTTAGGTTTGAGACATTCCACGTGTGTTGTAGGTAGCAGATAAAAAAAATTGATATTGCTGGAACAGCCAGTGGGCCATCCTCAATTTCAACATCATCCAGTGTTGCAATGGGTATTACATTTGCAAAGCATATCCATGTATTATTTTTTATGGACATGTCTGAGGAAATGGGCCACAGTCTTAACTGGACAAATTTCCCTCCCTGCCACATAAACTGCACTATCACCATAGTGGATTTTCTGCACTAATTTCCCCGCTAAGCTAAACGATTCCACACCCACATTCGTCATAAGCCTTGCAGGGTCTCTAATCACCTGCTCCGTGGCCTGCTGTAAAGTCCTAATGTTACCCTCCCTGTACACCTCTAGCTATGTTCGCAGACAAGATGGCAGTGTCTTCCCCAATAGGGTGAAGGCCAGTTATCAATAAAAATAAAGCCTTGCTGTCAACAAAATTGCACCAGCCACCTATTTGTCTGCTTGCTAAATGCCTCATCATTATCAGAGCAATCCCAGGTTGCTGCACTTCCATAATTCAGTGGAGTCTTTCATGCCCTAATATCTATCTGCAGTCCAAATTGGGTGAGAATCCATCAAGTAGTTTTGACATAATCCTTCTAAGCACATATAAAGTGAAAGCTTGATCCAGATCCAGATCACCTCTAAAATATAGTGGAGTCTTCAATGCCTTAATATCGATCTGTGGTGCGAATTTGACGTTCCACATCCCAACAGCCAGAGGCTGTGAGCACGGACAGGGCTGCCGGGCCACCCACCCTCGACTGCCACGCAGTCCTCCCTGCACCTGACCCCCATGGCACCCTCTGCAGGTGGTGAACCTACAGGTTTTGTGGGCCCACATCGCTCCTTCGGGCTGAGCCCGGCCAGGCCCTGTAGGCTAAGGCTCGACCACCAGGCACTCGCGCGTGAGCCCCAGCCCCACGCCTGGCTCCAGGGTGGAGCCCCGGCTCCACCATACCGGGTGATGTCTCGGTCCTTGATTGCGTGTCGGTCATGGGAGCTTCTGAACTGCCCTTAGTCTGGCCTGTCACCTAGGATCTGTTTGCCATGGGAGACCCTACCAGGGGCACGAAGCCCCCGACAACATAGCTCCTAGGATCATCCGGGTATGCAAACACCCCCACCGCGATAAGGTGGCAGTTCGAGGGGGAGTCGTAAGGAGCCAGTTGAGGTGGCTCGGGCATCTTTTCCGGATGCCCCCTGGACGCCTCGCTGGGGAGGTGTTCCGGGCCCGTCCCATTGGGAAGAGGCCCCGGGGAAGACCCAGGTCACGCTGGAGGGACTACGTCTCTCAGCTGGCTTGGAAAAATCTCGGGGTTCTCCCGGAGGAGCTGGGGGAGGTGTGTGCAGATAGGGAGGTCTGGGCAGCTTTGCTTGAGCTGCTGCCCCCGCAACACGACCTCAGATAAGCGGAAGAAAATGGATGGATGGATGGGTGTGAATTTGGTGAGAATCCATGAAGTACTTTTGACGTAATCCTTCAAAGCCTATATACGAGGTCTGTTAGAAAAGTATCCGACCTTTTTATTTTTTTCAAAAACCATATGGATTTGAATCACATGTGATTGCATCAGACAAGCTTGAACCTTCGTGCGCATGCGTGAGTTTTTTCACGCCTGTCGGTTGCGTCATTCGCCTGTGAGCAGGCTTTGTGTGAGCACCGGTCCACCCCTCTCGTCGTTTTTTTATTGCGAATAAATGTCTGAACGATTTGGAGCTTTGCTGATCAATTTTTTTCCAGAAACTGTGAGAGACCTCCAGGTGGACACCGTTCGGAAAATTAATATGGCTTTCAGGGACGATTTTATGGGGATTATACAGATTAAGGAGTGTTACTGCCGCTTTAAGGACGGCCCACAACTGCTGCGCCGCGCTCCCAGCGCCGATCGACATGCTCAGACCCCACTGAAACAACCAGATCATTTCCAACGTGAAGGCTTTGTTGATCCGGGACCTCGTCTGACTTTCACAAAAAGGCAGAAGTCGTGGACATCAGCACTTTTTCGGCACATTCCACTGTTACAGGAGTTTTTTTCATGGAAAGAAAAGCGGAGGGACGCGCCACGGAGCCGTTCATTACGCGGGACAAAACCACCTCGGTGTTGGTCTCACAGGACGGCTTTCAGATGGATTTCAGACGGCTGTCGGTTGCTTTTCAGTCGTGTGATTATCCGATTGTGATTGTGCATGAGCTGGACATGCCCCAACATGTCCTGGAAGGCTTCATCACGGCGTTGCTTTGCGCCATGCAGCTCCACCGCGACGCGCGGAACTCCTCCGCACGTCTGTCTTAATGTGCTGAAAAAGTGCTGATGTCCACGTCTTTTCACAATTCCTGTGCTAGTCAGACGACATACCGGATCAAGACAGCGTCCAGTTTAGAAATGAACGGCACATTCCACTGTTACAGGAGTTTTTGTCATGGAAAGAGGAGCGGCTCCACCGCGCGACGAGAGGGGTGGACCATCATGCACATATGAAAAAATAGAATGGCTGGAGTCTAAAAATAACTCACTCAACGCTTCGGTGGAGTTATTAACCAAAACAACAGACATGCTAACCAAAGAAAACAAGAAGTTTTAATGAAATAATACTGGATCTTCAGTCCAGGAGCATGCGTGATAACTTAATTTTCTCAGGGATACCAGAAAACCCCACCTCAGATGATCCAGAAACCCTCTTAAAAGACTTCATGGTTTCCAAACGCAAACTTCCAGCAGCTACTGTCGATAACATCACTTTTCATCGTGTGCACAGACTCGGTGGACCCAAGAGCAGAAGACCTTGGCCCATCATCGCCAAACTAGAACACTACAAACATAAATACCTCATTAAAAGCAAAGCCAGAGAGCTCAGAGGGACCAACTTTGCAATAAATGACCAGTTTCCAAAAGAAATCAATGACCGCCGAAAGATTCTTCACCCGATCATGAAACGGCATAGGCAGAATAATGAACACGCATACTTGGTAGTAGATAAACTGTATATAGATGGTCAGCTGTATCAGGGCCCATCCACAACCCCGTGGCTCTTCTGAAGATGTCCGCAGTCTTAAGAAGATGGATCATTTAACCCCTTAATGCCTGGATTTATATAGCTGTATATATATAAAAAAGTTTTGTGTGTGTTTTTGCCTTTAAGTAGATGGTAAATAATGTTGAGATTATTAATTTCTCTTTTGCACAAAAAATAAATAATAATTTTGGTATTTTGGTAATCATTTATGTTATAATGTTATAATAATAATAATGGTATGTTGCAAATTTGCGACAACAGGCATACTGGTCAATTTGGTATGTTGCATATTTGAGTCAAATATTGTAGCATATATGTGACAATAGGCGTTAAGGGGTTAAACACGCTCCCACCGCACGCACAGTCTCTCCTTAAGCGACATGCGCACTTTAACTCACTCACACCTGTTACACTCACTCATCATGCACATGCATCCTCTAAATTTGGTGTCATGGAATGTGCGTGGCATTCGCTCACAGGCAAAGAGGGTAAAAGTTATGGATCACATTACAAAATTAAATGCATATATTTGTCTCCTACAAGAAACACATATATCTAAAGCAGAAGAAAATTTACTGATCGGCCCAATATTTAGTCAGTGTTTTTCAGCTTGTTGTAACAGCAGACAAAGAGGAGTAAGTATATTAGTTCATAGAAGAGTCCCATTCATTCTTAATAACTCTGTGACGGATCCTAAAGGTTGGTATATAATAATCCAGGCCAGGGGCGTAGGACTGGGGGGGTAAAAGGTACTATGTACCCAGGGCCCAGAGCATGGGGGGAGCCCACAAAAAACTGGCATTAAATACATTTTTTTGTTGCATGTAATTAATGTCCATATAATTCATGTTGTAAAAGAATAAATGTTGCAAAACATAATTCTGTTCTAAGAATAATATTGAAAGATCTCTGAGGGCCCTTCCACCCCTGCACAGTTGTACAATGGTTTAGTCCAGGCGCACAGGCGACCCCCCCCCCCCCCCACACACACACACACACACACACACACACACACACCCCAAACAGGATCTGACAGAAAGAGGAGGTGTTTAGTAGTGCTGAAACAACTAATCGATTTAATTGATTATTAAAATAGTTGTCAACTAATTTAGTCATCAATTAGTTGTTAAATACCTTTGTTTTACCGCAAATGTTTCGTTTCTTCCATATAAATCAACCGTTTCTGTAGCACGGCTTTGCTTTGAACCTTGAACCAATCGAAGCAGTGATTCGCAGACTGAAGCAGTGCTTCGATCGGGTGCTTTGTTGATTCAGTGTTTTATTTCGCTTAATCTTAATTTGTCCCCACTAAAACCTCAAAGAGCATATGTCTGAGTAACATTTACCTTTTTATGTTAATCTGACCTGTTATGGTCTTCTGAACCAGTTGATGTATGTTATAACTTAAAAACGGGACAGATGCTAACGCGTTAGCATGTCTATGGCGTTTTTAATGTTGAAGTTAGCAATAAGCTGTTGCAGCTGTCAGCACATTTGTTTTCTGTATAATAATTAATGGCTCAGCATTTGTTGTCATAAAAGATTCAAATGTATTACAAATTGTAATATTTTATTCATTTATTTTTATTTATATATAAATAATAATAATAATAATAATAATAATAATAATAATAGAAACAACAACAATAATACTAATAATAACGAATAATGCCACAATACAGTTTTAGAGAAACGGACAAAAAGAATCTGATAAAACAAAACAGAAAAGATTAAACCAACTAACAATGAACATAAATAAATATAGAAATAACTGTTTCCTGTGAACACCTAGTGACTCTTAAACCTCCACTTCATCCCTGTTTTATTAAGTTTAATGACAATTTGTTTCGGTCAAACCACATCTAAGCTGTGCTTTTACACAAGAAAAAATACTGCAAAACTGAACATTTGTGTCTTTTTTTCATGAAAATATCTTATTAAATATAACATATTACACTTTTCGTCAGGCCTTTAAAATAGTTTCATGGACTCTTGCTGTAATATGTTGTCAGTGGTTGAGATAGTTGCTGTAGACATCTAAACCTGATGGAAATCTCTTTGTGGTGTGTCGGTGATGTATGTGTGTGCAAAATAAAACAAAACACTACTCCAGGTATGTTTTTGACAAGAATATAACATAACTTTGTTCCAAGGTCAAACGTTGATGTTGTGTGACAAAGGCCTTTTAATAACTCACAGAAATAATGGCAAAACTCACATGAGTAAAAAACAACAACAAAACAATTAATCGAAAAAATAATCGACCGATGAACTGATTAGTAAAATAATCGTTAGTTGCAGCCCTAGTGTTTAGGCTGAAATAAAATATGTCTTTCCTAAAAAAAAATCAAAGTCCAGATTTAAAAAAAGAAGAGAAAAAAGGACAGGGAAAGAAAACTAAATGAGGGAAAGCAGCTGCTAACCAAATTCTTTGAAAAGAGAGGTGAGCTTGAAAGCTAGCTACATTGAGTTGGGGGGTCTGGGGGACCAAATTGCACCATTTTCTAGAAAAATGGTGCAATTTGGTGCATTCCTGTGCATTTTAACAGACGGGAATGCACCAAATTGCACCATTTTCTAGAAAAATGGTGCAATTTGGTGCCCCAGACCCCCCAACTCAATATTGCTCCCCCAACTTTAAAAAGGGTTCTGACTCCCAGGTGTGATCTAAAGTATACATGATTTAGACCTGGTTTGACGACGCATTAGAAATTTGGTGTTTGCGTTAATAAAAAAGACTATTTCTAGTAAAATATTTACAATTGTTAATTTATATGCTCCAAACAATGATGACCCAACCTTTTTTCATACATTGTTTTCACAGATTTCTAATTTAATGGCCAATTTGGCAGTAATCATTGGAGGGGACTTTATTGTTGCTTTAAATCCGGCTTTAGATTGTTCCAGTTCTCCAACATCTGTAAGGCTTTCTCAGTCTGCCAAAACTATAAAGGAGTATATATGACTTTGGTCTGGTGGATAGTTGGAGGATCAAAAATACATTGACAAAGGAATAGACATTTTTCTCTCCTGTACACCAGTCTCATTCTAGAATTGACTTGTTCCTAACTAGTAATTCTATAACTCCCAAAATTAATTCTAAAATTCATTCCATCACTATCAGCGATCATGCACCTGTGTCACTCTCCGTACAAATAGAATCCACTATTTAACACCTCACTTTTAAAGGACTGTGAATTTGATAAAATCATAAGGAAAGAGTGGGCAGACTTTATAGAACGAAATGACTCTCGGAGTGTTTCTCCTTCTTTGCTTGGGGAAACAGGAAAGGCAGTAATCAGAGGGAAAATTATTTCATATTCCTCTTATAAAAATAAAATGGAACATAAATTAGAAAATGACCTTGAAGAAAAAATTAAACATTTAACAAACAAATATGCGGCAGACGCAAGTGATCAAACTCTGTCTGAATTAAATAAGGCAAAGTTCCAACTCGATAATATTATATAAAAAAAAACAGAGTTCCTCATCCAACGACTTAGATATAATAATTCCGAACATAATAATAAATCAGGTAAATTTCTGGCAAATCAACTACAACACAATAAGGAAAAATCAAGGATAACATCTATCCAGGATCAAGCTGGAAACTACACACAGTCACCACAGGAAATTAATCAGATATTTAAGAACTATTATAGTAATCTGTATTCATCAGAGAATGCACCTAATCCAGTAGATAGCCAGTCATTCCTTGGTAATCTAAACCTGCCTCAACTTTCTAAAGAGCACACTGAATCATTAGACACTCCTTTAACTATCATAGAACTACATGCAGCTTTGAATAAAATGCCTAATGGCAGGGCTGCAAGTCCAGATGGCTTTCCTCCCAAATTCCTGAAACATTTTTAGGAGATACTGGCTCCATTATTCCTTGGAACTGTTTCAGAAATTTGGATTAAAGGTCAAATTCCCACTCATATGAATACTGCAGCAATAAAACCTATACTGAAACAAGAAAAAGACCCTACTCTGACCTCTAATTACCGTTCGCTATCATTAATAAATACCGATGTAAAAATCATTGCTAAGGCATTGGCATCTCGCTTAGAAAAAATATTGCCATCGATAATACATAAGGACCAAACTGGGTTTATTCAGGGTCGACATTCTACCAACAATGTCAAAAGACTTCTCAATCTCATTGACAAATCACAGCGTAGCAATACAAAAGCAATAGTGGTGTCATTGGATGCAGAAAAAGCCTGTGATAGAGTCAGTTGGAGTTTTCTTATTAGAGTACTTCATAAATTTGGCTTTGGAGAATCATTTATTCATTGGATCACAACTCTATATAACTGACCAAAGGCCACAGTCACAACTAATGAGATTACCTCTCACAGTTTCACTTTGCAAAGAGGGACTAGACATGGCTGCCCACTCTCACCGCTATTATTTGCAATATTTATAGAACCACTTGCGGCTGCAATACGTCAGAACGTCAACATCAAGGGTATCAAGTCTTCAATGTCTGACCACAAAATCAATTTATATGCTGATGTTATCATACTATATCTAAAAGGACCCTCAAAATCATTACAAGAAGTATTTAAACTGATCACTACTTTCTCACAACTATCAGATTACTCTATTAACTGGTCAAAATCAATGATACTTCCTTTAACCGAGGATTCATGGAACCCTTCACCTCAAGACCCACACTATACCTTTCCCACTGGCAATATTAAGTACCTAGGCATAAACATCTCTTCTAAATTAGGAGAGCTGACCCATTTGAACTTCGCCCCACTCACTGACAAAATCTGTAATATTTGAAATGATGAAACAACCTCCCCTTCTCCTTATTAGGATGGATAGCAACTATCAAAATGAAAGTATTACCACAAATTAACTACCTTTTTTCAATGATTCCGTTCAAGCCCACAATCAAATGGTTTCAGACTTTAGATTCGGCCATCTCAAAGTTTTACTGGAAAAATAAAAAAGCTAAAATTAGTCTCACTACTCTTCAGAAAAATAAATCTCAAGGAGGTCTGGACGTACAAAATTTACTCCATTATTATCTGGCTAACCAGATACAATACTTGATTAAATGGATTCATCCCCATCCAGTCCACAGCTCCTGGATTGAATTAGAACAGTTAGAATGTAACAACATCAAACTTTCAGATTTACCCTTTATTACTGCTTCCATTAAATGCCATAAATGCTTTAAAAAGCCGTTGATTTCTTCCACTTTGACTGCCTGGTGGAAAACCTTAGAAATTACAAACTCACTAATGGAAGCCCAGCTCTCCACAATTTCTCTGATACTTACTGGACTGGTAAGCATTGAAAGCTGAGATAGGCATGTCCCAACTTGTCCCATGACATGCCGAAACAGAGGTGTTCCTTTGTCTCGCTCAAACAGCGAATCGGTCGTTACGCACGAAGCCTCCGCGCGGCTTTCCATGACAAAATCTCTTGTTACTACTTAGAAATGATCTGGCGTTTTCTGCCTCGTCGTCGCAGCTCGGAGCGCGGCGCACCGAGCGTCCTTAAAGCCGTCCTTAAAGCTGTAGTAACAGTCCTTATTCTCTGTGAAGCCCGTAAAATTTTCACCGAAAGCCAGATAAATTTTTCAAATGGTTTCCAGGTGCCAGTCTCTAACAGCTTCTGAAAAAATTCTGATGGAAAAAAAGTCCAAATCATTCCGCCATTTCCAGACAATGAAAATCCGACGAGGGGGCGGGACCACTCCTTCCACAAGGCGTGCTCACAGGCGAATGACGTCACCGACAGGCGTGAAAAAACTCACGCATGCGCACAAGGGTTCAAGCTTGTCTGATGTAAAAACATATGAATCAAATCCTTATAGTTTAAAAAAAAAATAAAAAGGTCCGTTACTTTATTGACAGACCTCGTAATTTGTAAAGAAATACAGCACGTTTCATTTTGGGAGGGAAAAAAAAGTTTTAGTCAATTGTAGTTTCTTGTCTGTATTACAACGTTTGGAAAGAGGTGTCATTTTATTTAAAGCAGCAAATCGTTTTGAAGTTATTCCGACCGGACTCTGTCTCAGCAGAGAGCCGCACAGCATTTGAAGCTGTGTGAACTGAACGGAGCGAGGAGATTTGTACAAGCTGAAGCATGCCCCTACTGTGCATTTTGAAACATTTGTCGTCACGAGTTAAATTTATAAAATTCTATCCTGATCACAACATCAAATGCAATTACATACTCTGATGTACTGACAAGTTGACCCAAAAAAATGATTTCATTGTGGGGTTTATGTGACATTAAGACAATCTAATTTACAACCATACTGCCATTATTATTAAGGGCCCCTTCACACATGGTGCGAATTTGATCGAAGTGCACATGAAACAGGAATCGTATGCAAAACATGTAAATTCGTAGCTGCCTTGAACCCCTCGTACACCTGTTGCTACAACTATTTGTGCACACCAGTGGCTGAAAGACAGAGTGTGCGCTGTGAGAGCCCATCAAATCCTCTCGCGGCAGGTGTTGGCCAAATTCCAGCTGACACACACAAACATCTAACACCACTCGTGTGCCACTTAAAAATGTGTGGCCATTCGCACTATCACAAAAACAGTCAGCAGACAATCATTGTCGAGGTGGATGTGAAATTTGTCTAAGTGCCCCACGAGTGTGGCTTTGCAAAACAGCAACACACGTGAGGTGCCAGAGTGTAGGCTCCCCTCGCACACACATATGCCATACGTGTGAATCGCACGTGTCTTGTGTTCCCCCCATCTGTAAACATGTGGTGCTGGGAGGGGGAGTGCACTTGCCTGATATATGGATGTACAGATGGTGTGTCGGTGTGTGCACTGAACTGACAGGGGCTGTGTCCGCCCACAGCGAGCACACATTGACAGGCTGCCCCAGGTGACAATAAACTGTCAAATCATAACACGCAGTGGGTGAACAGACTCACGTCACCCACGTGAGCTCTGTTCCACATGGACACGTGCGCAGGCCCAGCTGGACACACCAGTAGATGTGGACATGATAACAGCACACTGCTTCTTTAATGTAATTTCATGACTGTACGTCTGTGACCATGGGTCACCTACAGAGGAACAGAGGGTTCATACTTGTTAAGAGGGTGTTTTTTTTCACGGTGTGTGTTTTTATTTTTTGCACAGACGACCTTCAAACTGCTGGGAAACCGCTGCTTGTTACCTGTAAACGCCATCTGTAGGGAAGAATGTTCCCACGAGAAATCTGTTTTGTCCCAGTGCAGCCTTTTAATAAAGCCCTGATAATTAACAGTTTTCCCCTTTTTATTAGTTTGCTTTATCTGTGGATGTGAGAAGGGGCCATGTTTCCTTTTTTTTTCTTCTTTTTTTCCCTCTGTTTCTGATCACTCTGTAATTGGTGTGAATGCACTTTGGTGCAAATATTCTGTCTCGGATAACCCACGCAGACCCTCCTTTGTCTTAACAACTTTATTTTAGACTACGTGTGGAGTTGTGAGACGATAGCAATGATTAGCCCTTACAATGGTTCTGCATGACAATGTCGCGCACAGGCATGGCATATGTATTACAGCAGGGGTGGCCAAGTTCGGTCCTCGAGAGCCACCTTCCTGACACTCTTAGTTGTCTCCCTGCTCCAACACACCTGAATCCAATGAAAGACTCGTTAGCAGACTTTTAATGAGCCTTTCATTGGATTCAGGTGTGTTGGAGCAGGGAGACAACTAAGAGTGTCAGGAAGGTGGCTCTCGAGGACCGAACTTGGCCACCCCTCTATTACAGTGTAAAAGTTTAGCCTCGTGAACAAAGAATTCACTTAATCATAGACCACAATTAAAAATACAGATACATATCTGTGGATATGTGTGTCTCAAATGAGGATCTGATGCAACTGATCAGTGAACTTCAGTTGGCGCTGTCAGGCTGCTTCAACCACTCGCTGCTTCAAAATGCTGTCACCCACACGTCTCATTCACACAACAAAAACAAATTACACAGGTTCACTGGCTCTCTGCTCCCCTCCACAGCATGTCTTTTTCCTGGTTCTCTCCCTCAGCCCCAACCAGTCCCAGCAGAAGACTGCCCCTCCCTGAGCCTGGTTCTGCTGGAGGTTTCTTCCTGTTAAAAGGGAGTTTTTCCTTCCCACTGTAGCCAAGTGCTTGCTCACAGGGGGTCGTTTTGACCGTTGGGGTTTTACATAATTATTGTATGGCCTTGCCTTACAATATAAAGCGCCTTGGGGCAACTGTTTGTTGTGATTTGGCGCTATATAAAAAAATTGATTGATTGATTGATTGATTTCCAGCAGAAACACCATCTTACAGGAACCTTTCCGACCCGGGGACCTCTGGTGACTACAGCTCAAAAACAAGCATCATCCCAACGGATCCCTGCCCTGTCACGTTGCCAGCTAGTTGAACCCCCCCACCCCCACCCCGCAGCCAGTTATTCACTTATTCCCTCGTTCCTTTATCACTTATTCTCTTATCTCTTAATACCTCTGTTATTCCAAACTTCTCTTTATTCCTGGGGGCGCCTTCTTAACATCTCATGCACTGCTACCAAGCCCACAGCCCGCCGGCCATCTGATAATGTGATAACCCAACTCTTCAGTAAATTCTCTCAAACTTCATCCTAATTCTCTTAACACACCCTGGGGTCTGATGACATCAGCATGCACCATCAACAGCCCAAACGGTTCGCCAACCATTTATTCTCAAACTTTTCACTTCTTCTATTTTCTGACACAACCTGCCACCAGCAAAACAAACAACAACAGTAGCAACTCTCATTCAGTGAAGGTTCTATTAGAAAAACCTCATCAACATTAATATGTTTTTTTCACACCAGAATCTTAAGAGTGCCTCCATCAAACTCTGGACTCCAATTTTACAAGCCTAAGCCTGGCAGAAATTTGAGAAAAAGGTTTTCTGCTCACTTTTGTAGTTGTGGCCACTGGAGTCCAGAGTTAGAGAAACCACCCGTCAGATTTGGTAAAACTGCCGTGGATTTTCACCGAATCTCGCATCTTCCCAGGTTGTGGCACCAGTTTGTTGGGTTGTAGTTCTCGATTTTTCTCGGTTTAATGGGGAGCAAACTCAGAAGACTCAAAAACGGATAGGAAACGGATTTCAGTTTTAGATGTTGTATTGAATAGATGCCTTCACTAAACAGGGAGTTGCCACATCAGTTTGCAAACTGAACACAGCAATCTGCCTAAACTTCTGCCTGCTCTCCAGTCCCGCACACACATGGGCGGGCTGTTCCCCTCAGCGTGGATCAGTAAAGTTATGTGAATGGTTGAAAGATATTGCATTCTACCTTTATACGTTTGTGGTGACTGCTTGCATTGTATTAAACGTTATGTGTAAAAGTAAAACTGTGTTTTGTTCGTGTAACATGGTAAGCAGAAGGACAGTATGTATCATGGCATTCCAGAGGAGATATGAAGTTATTATTATCATTATTTGTATAAGGAGATATGAATTTATTGTTATTTTTATTATTATTACATATGAAGTTAGCAAAGTAGCACATTGGCAGTGAGACATATTGCCCCAACAGCATCTTCCGGAGAAAAATCTAGCCTCAACAATAATGACACAGCTAAATAAAGTCCATTCATCTACTTCTTCTCACAGCTATAGCTTAGTTTTTTTATCTTCTTTCCTCAAAGTACAATTGTAACAAAAAACCAATCCAGTTTTAACTCAAAATATCCTTTTTTGTACATGAAATTGTTTTTAACCCAAGTAAAACAATAAATGATTTTTTCTTTTTTATCTCTTTAAAGTATTTAACCATGAAATTATGCTTAATATCTGTAACCTATTAAATTATTGATTTTTTAATGTTTTTTCTTTTGTAAACAATGAAATGAAATGCAATTTATCATGTGACAAAGGAGTATGTTGGTCATTCATCTATCAGTAAAACCCTATCTGTGCAGCAGCATTTAGCATTGCACAGGAATGACTAAGCACATGGTAAATCATCAAAATGTACATTAAACATTGAAACAACTTTATGAGGTCTGTTAGAAAACTATCCGACCTTTTTATTTTTTGCAAAAACCATATGGATTTGAATCACATGTGATTGCATCAGCCAAGCTTGAACCTTCGTGCGCATGCGTGAGTTTTTTCATGCCTGTCGGTTGCATCATTCGCCTGTGAGCAGGCTGTGTGAGCAGTGGTCCACCCCCCCATCGGATTTTTATTGCGAGTAAAATGTCTGAACGATTTGGAGCTTTGCTGCATCAAATTTTTCCAGAAACTGTGAGACACAGCCAGGTGGACACCATTCGGAAAATTCAGATGGCTTTCAGGGACGATTTTATGGGGATCACACAGATTAAGGAGTGTTACAGCCGGTTTAAAGACCGCCCACAGTAGCTGAGAGCGCTGATCGACAGGCTGAAACGACCAGATCATTTCCAAAGTGAAGGCTGTGTTGATCCGGGACATCGTGTGACTACCACAGAAATGGCAGAAGACGTGGACATCAGCACTTTTTTGGCACATTCCACTGTTACAGGAGTTTTTGTCATGGAAAGAGGAGCGGAGGGATGCGCCACAGAGCTGCGAATGGCGTGGGACAAAAGCACCTCCGTGTTGGTCTCACAGGACGGCTCTCAGATGGCTTTCAGACGGCTTTTCGGTGGCTTTTCAGACATGCCAGAACATGTCCTGTGAGGCTTCATCACAGCGTTGCTTTGCGCCATGCGGCTCTGTCCCGACGCGCGAATTCCTCCGCTCCTCTTTCCATGACAAAAACTCCTGTAACAGTGGAATGTGCCATTCATTTCCAGACTGAATGCTGTGTTGATCCGGGACGTCGTCTGACTACCAGAGAAATTGCAGAAGACGAGGACATCAGCACTTTTTCGGCACATTGAGACAGACGTGCGGAGGAATTCGCTTGTTGGGACGGAGCCGCATGGCGCCAAGCAACGCTGTGATGAAGCCTCACAGGACATGTTCTGGGGAGCATTAGCATGGCTAAAACCCTGGGGGGCAAAAGTTTCCCAGACCCCCCAACCAGGACCATCTTGGCCCCCAGCCATTTTAAGCATTTTTCTTTATTTGTCTCTCACACTCCTGAGCTTGCTGAAACAGTTAGGAGGATGGATCTGGAGAGGATAAAAATCAAACAGGTTCCCTCGGATTTTGGAACTTAAAGTGTCATGACACGGCTGTTTGTCACACAGGATACTGGTTTACTGCTGCTGTGATCATGGACATGCCTGGACACGCAGATGTATGTCTCATATTGGAAAAACTCAGAAAATGCTATTTTCAGGAGATAATAGACTCTCTAATGTGCCACAATCGTGACAGAAGTTGAGTTGAAGGCAGAGCTGCGATCAGACATTATGCGCGCGCAAATGTACCTGGGCATAATTCTCTGGCCGAATGGAACTTGAAAATGATCTTTGGCTTGGATCCGAGTGAGGACAAGTGGATCACTTCCTTGTCTGGCGATCACAATTGCAATCATGCACGCGTGACGCATTCATGAGGGCTTCTTTTTTTGTGGTCTAATTTGGAAATCTTTAAACTGGGGTGAGTGGAAGGTTTTTTTTTCTCTCTTTCTCTTGCTTTGTGTTGTTTATAATGGAGCTTTAAATGAAAGTATTTTTTGTTTGTTGAGAGAGTCTTTGTGTGTGTGTGACTGGGTGGGGGTGTGTATGTGTGTGCAGCAGCAGCTGTTTTAACCCCAAATTTAGACAGACGTCTGGCTGAATTTGAACAATATATAATCAGTATTAAGCTCGTAGACTTTCTCAAATGTCATAAAACTGTCAATCTCTGCAAGGAACTTTTTAAAAAAGAATGCTGAATAATCCCTTTAAAAAACAGCTAACATGTAGGTTAAAATGGCTGCTACGCTGTTTTAACCTGCATGTCAGCTGTTTATTGCGTTTAATAGACGTGGAATGTCTCTGTGACATTTGTACAGCCAACATGATGACACACACACACACATACACACATACATACATACATATATATATATATTAGATTTTTCACAGTTATATACAATACTTATTAGCGTTTTTAACAGGCTGCATTTATGACTCATGGCTGCAGGTGCACAAAACCTTCTCACAGCTGTTGCTTTTACTGTGACTGCATCAAAATGAACAACTGTCACTTAAAAATGAGACATCATAACACAACATCATACTTATGTAAATTTTGGAATTAATTTGTGTCTCCATTCTTAAGGTTATCAGCTGCATTCCATTGAAGCACACACTGGGACATTTCGAGTTGCTACATCACTTGTCAGAAACACAAGAGTACTCATGAGTACGTTGTTTTCAGACGTCTCCAAAGCTGTTTGCTGCAAATGCCGTATACTTTGAAACCGGTCACAGAAGTGCACAAAGTAATCCCGGTGGATCATCGGATGGTCACTAACAGCCTAAATCTAAATTGTTATGATTTCGGTATGACATGTCCTTTAAGCAGAGCTGAGGCAATAATCGGTGAATCAGTAGTTGCACTCTGAAATGACATAGAATAGAATAGTCTTTATTGTCATTGCACATATATACATACAACAAAACTTGTTCTCTGCATTTAACCCATCCTAATTACAGTTAGACACAATCTAATCACTAGAAGCAGTGAGCAGCCACAGTCCAGTGCCCGGGGACCAACTCCAGATGTAGATGCTGCCTTGGAAAGGAGGAGACCCTAAATAAGCATGTTTTTTTGATTGTGGGAGGAAACCGGAGGGCCCGGAGGAAACCCATGCAGACACTGGGAGAAGATGCAAATTCCACAAAGAAAGGCTGGGAATCAATCCCACGACCTTCTTGCTGTGAGGCACCATTGCTAACCACTAATCCACTGTGCCGCCCATGTCGACGCAGCAGCACGTCAGACTCAGATGTGCTGCTGTGGTGCTCTGATCGGTCCTCCGTCTTTTATTATGAAATAATGCTGAATTTATGTGGAAATGGTTGTGGTACAAAAGCTTCAGACATCTGTAGGTGAGATAGATGATGAATGTAGTACAATTTTAAGCAGAAACGAGGCGGTAATCCGCAAACTGTGGCTGACACTCAGAAATTACGCATTCCGTTCGGTTGGTGACAACAGTAAACTACAACCCCAATTCCAATGAAGTTGGGACGTTGTGTGAAATGTAAATAAAAACAGAATTCAGTGATTTGAAAATCCTTTTCAACCTATATTCAATTGAATACACAACAAAGACAAGATACTTAATGTTCAAACTGACAAGACTTTTTTGTTTTTGTGCAAATATTTGCTCATTTTGAAATGGATGCCTGCAACACGTTTCAAAAAAGCTGGGACAGGAGCAACAAAAAACTGGGAAAATTGATGAATGCTCAAAGAAAACCTGTTTGGAACATTCCACAGGTGAACAGGCTAATTAGAAACAGGTGAGTGTCATGATTGGGTATAAAAGGAGCATCCCCAAAAGGCTCAGCCATTCACAAGCAAGATGGGGCAAGGATCACCACTTTGTGAACAACTGCGTGAAAAAATAGTCCAACAGTTTAAAAAAAATGTTTCTCAACTTTCAATTGGGAGGAATTCACAGATTCCATCATCTGCAGTCCATAATATAATCAGAAAAATTAAGAGAATCTGCAGAACTTTCTACATGTAAGCGGCAAGGCTAAAAACCAACATTGAATGCCCGTGACCTTTGTTCCGTCAGGTGGCACTACATTAAAAACCGACATCATTGTGTAAAGGATCTTACTGCATGGGCTCAGGAACACTTCAGAAAACCATTGTCAGTTAACACAGTTTGTCGTTACATCTATACAAGTGCAAGTTATGAATGAATGAATGAAAACTTTATTTATATACTTTATTTCGAACATTTGATACAACAACAATTACAAGATAGATCAGTGAAGACAACAACAAAAAAGTTCCTACTGTGTACCCAACATGCCCGAAAAGGGGTAGGGTGAAGCATCAGCTTATTTTTCCCTACCCCTTCTTCCCCACAACCAGTGATACCCTTTGCCACATATACACATAGATTCTTACACACCTAAACTGATATATATATATATATATATATATATATATATAGTCAGATCCCGTTATTTTTTAGATACACGGCACACGCTCACCCTCTGATGAGTGTGTTTGTGTACTAAACCAGCTCTCCGTCTCTGGGGTCCGACCTTCGTGTCTCCACGGGTATTACCTGGCAGGGCTGCACAAAGGCTGTTCAAGCTGGTGGCGAGGAGATTCGTCTAGCCGCTCACTGCCTCCATCCGGACGTCCACCCCGCTGACGCTGATCTCGCACCCCGGTCGAATAGCCTTCTCTGGAACCAGGATACGAACCGGCCACGCCCGTTAACGGCAGCTCTCCTCTTATGGATCAGGGCTCTTGGAATGTTGCTAGATTTTGAATTTAGTGACTCGTACAGCGAGTCCCCAGGATGTGTTATTTTCATTAAAAACCAGACTAACCTTTTAGAGCACTTTTTGATGTTGTACACCCAATAAACTTTAACTTTTACACCTTAAGAAGCATCAATAATCCAATGTCTGAGCCTTAACACTTTAACTGCATGCTTGGAAATTTATTGCAGGTTTTGCAAGTGCCGACAACATAATCAAAATAGGTCATATGATGATTATTTCACAACAGTAATTCAAGTATAATTAGAATAATGATTGGCAGAGATTTTTGTTTTTGATTCAATAATACTGTCTGATCTTACTTTGACTGGGACTGGATTGACTTCTTAACAATTTTTCTAGGAGCTGGTATTTTTGTACCGCTGTTTGAACTGGTTCATGCTTGGACATTGCTTGAGCCCCACTCCCAATCTGTTCCACATCCTCACCCCACAGACAGAAATACAGAAACCTTTTAATGTTGTTCGTGCCCACTGATGCTTTAAATTATATTTCCCCCTCAGACTGCAATCCCCTGATCTGTTAAAAAACATATTTTTAATATTTGCTGGAAGTAAATTGTTTATGGCTTTATACACGATTTGTACTGTTTGAAAATGAACCAAGTCTGTGAATTTTAAGAATTTGGATTGTAAAAATAGTGGATTTGTATGATCTCTATAGCCAGTATTATGAATAATTCTTATAGCTCTTTTCTGCATTACTGATAGTGATTGTGTTGTACCTTTATAAGTATTACCCCATACCTCTGCACAGTACTGTAAATATGGTCAAACCAGTGAGCAGTAAAGAATGCGGAGTGAGTTGTGGTCCAGAATATGTTTCACTTTGTTTAGAACTGAAATGCTTCTTGACAGTTTACTTTGTATATGTTTTATATGAGTCTTCCAGTTTATCTTATCATCTATTATCACCCCCAGAAACTTATTTTCATGTACCCTTTCAATATCTACCCCCTCGACTTGTAACTGAACCTGTATGTCTGTATTACAATAGCCAAATAACATGTATTTTGTTTTACTTAAGTTTAATGATAATTTGTTTCTGTCAAACCATATTTTAAATTTTCCCATTTCTATACTGATCCTCCTCAGTAACTCCTGCAAATCCCCCCTGAACAAAAAATGCTTGTGTCATCTGCAAATAATACTAATTTTAATATTTTGGAAACATTGACAATATCATTTATATAAATTAGAAACAGTTTTGGACCCAATACTGACCCCTGTGGGACGCCACAAGCATTGTCCAAGCATGATGATGTATATTCCCCCAACTTCACAAACTGTTTTCTGTTACTTAAGTAGCTTCTCACCCAGTGCAACACCAACCCCCTAATCCCATACTGTTCAAGTTTATTGATTAATATGTCATGATTGGTTGTATCAAAAGCCTTTTTAAGGTCTATAAATATTCCAACTGAATGTAATTTGTGGTCTATGGCGTTTGTAATCTCCTCAACTGATTCTATTAATGCAAGTGATGTTGAACTATGTGCTCTGAATCCATATTGACTATCAGTAAGTAATTTATGTTTATTTATGAATTTGTCTAATCTATTATTGAATAACTTTTCTAATAATTTGGAAAATTGTGGAAGCAAAGAAACAGGTCTATAATTTGTGAAGCGTGTCTATCCCGTCTTATACAGCGGCACAACCTTAGCTATTTTCATTTGATTGGGAAATTTACCGGTTTGAAATGATAAGTTACAGATGTATGTTAATGGTTCTACAATCCATTCAATGACCTGTTTTACCACCACCATATCAATTTCATTTAAATCGGTAGATGTTTTATATTTACAATTATTCAAAATGTCTATAATTTCTTTTCCATCCACTGCTTTGAGGAACATTGAACAGGGATTTCTTTCTATGAGATTATTATCCCAATCCTCAGGTTGGGAATCAGGAATTTTTTCTGCCAAGCTTGGTCCAATATTTACAAAAAAATTATTAAAACCGTTGACTACCTCATCCTTATTTTCCTTCTTGACATTATTATCAATGAAATACTGAGGGTAACTCTGTTTTTTATTACCATTTTTGATAATGCTATTTAATATATCCCATATTCCTTTAATATTGTTTTTGTTATTATATAATATTTTACTATAATATTCCTTCCTACATACCCGTATAATATTAGTTAATCTATTTTTGTATTTCTTATATCTATTTTCTGCCTCTTTAGTCTTTAGTTTTATGAATTCTCTATACAGTGTATTTTTCTTATTACATGCATTTCGTAACCCTTTCGTCATCCATGGTCGAGCTTGGATTTTTTGTTTTCTGTAGTCTTGTTTAATTGGACAATTTTTATCATATAATGATGTAAATATTTGTAAAAAAGTTTCATATGCACTATCAACATCACTTTCACTCTATACCTTTTCCCAGTTTTGCTCCTGTAAATCCTTCTTTAGTGTGTTCATGTTTTCCTCTGTCCGCACTCGCCTGTATTTTATTTTCTCCTCTGGCTGATTCCGCCGATGGTTTCTATTATAAACAATGAAAACTGGTAGATGATCACTAATGTCATTGATTAATAATCCACTCACAGTGTTATTCTCAATATCATTGCTGAATATATTATCAATTAAGGTAGCACTATGGGATGTAATTCTGCTTGGCCTGGTGATTTTTGGATATAAACTCATACTGTACATTATACTGATAAATTCATCTGTTATTTTATGCTTATTTGGATTGAGCAGATCAATATTTAAGTCACCACAAATGAACACAGTTTTTTGATTAGTTTTTGAGAACATTTTTCCCATACAGTCAGTGAATGTTTCAATACTAGATCCTGGTGCTCTCTATATACAGCTGACTAATACATTTTGCTTTTTTCTTCACATATTTCAATAGTTATACATTCTAATAAGTTATCAATCACAGTTGTCATATTGTCTACTATTTTATAATCCATGTTCTTATCCACATACACAGCCACTTGTTGTGAAAGTGTCGTGACACGGACCCACAACAGGGGGCGTTAATGAATGGACAATGGATAAGCCAGAAAGTAACAATTTAATG